>NC_141685.1:306920940-308120940 GCF_964263255.1 Lissotriton vulgaris
GGAGTGGGTACCGTATTTTAAATCCATGTTTGATTGCCCTCAAGTGCCCAATCACAAAAATAGCCGCAACATAAAGGATCTTGTATTAACCTTTGATAGGGGTGAGATTATGGATGGCATTACAGGTCTATCTATTAATAAAGCACCAGGGCCAGATGGGATCCCCCTGACTTATTTAAGGCAGATCCTACATTCTGGGTGCGGATATTGGAAAAAGTTTTTAACACAGTGGAAAAGAGTTGTTGTACCAAGTCTTGGGCTTTCTCAACTACTGTACCTATTTTTAAGAAGGGAAACAGAAATAGTACCCATTGTTACAGACCGATCTCGCTCATAGATTCTGTGGTTAAAGTGGTAGGGCGTATTCTCTTACATAGATTAACAACTTGGACAGATAAACATAAGATCATGTCGGAAGTACAGTATGGATTCCAGCTGGGACGCTCTACCATTGCTCAGTGTCTTAATTTATCTATGATACTGAGCAAATAAACGGTTGCCCGCCCCTAATCTATTCATCTCGCCTTCATGGAATTGTCATCTGCGTTTGACTGTGTAAACAGGGACAAACTGTGGCAGTACATGAGGGCAATAGGGGTGGAGATCGATATTGGTAATTTTCTGAGGAGCTGCATATTTCCACCAAAGCTAATGTCAGGTTCTCACAGGATATTTAGGTTTCTAGGAACTTTGATATTAAGAGGGGAGACCGGCAGGGACGCCTTTTTTATTCAATTTTTATATAAATGAATTGGGCAGTGTATTAAGGGCAACAGGAGCTGATTTTCCCGCTGTGGGACGGCGGGGTGTTCCAGTCCTGCTTTATGCGGACGACGCCGTCTTTATATCTAGGACTGAAATGGGTTTACAATCTCTTTTAACCACATTTTCAAGATTTATGACAGAACGGGACCTGTCCATTAACAATTCGAAGTCTTATTTCATGAAAGTGGGGCAACAGACGAAAAAGAGTTTCCAGATTAGTGTTGGCACCGCTAAGATCCCCCGTACGAATGTATTTTCCTACTTTGGAGTTTTATTTGACGATCAGCTAAAATGGGGCCCCCTAATTCAGAGTAAAAAAGGGGATCTGACTCGGGTCAATGCAGCAATTTTTAACTTTGCATCTAAAATAGGGAAGGAACCGACAGGAGCTATGCTACAAGTGTTTCAAACAAAAAGCTTAGCCATAGCGACCTATGGTAGTGAAATTTGGGGTTACACCGCTACAGATTCCCTCCAGGTAGTGGAAAATTATTTTCTGAAACGATTACTATGTGTTCCGCGTGGAACCTCTAATTTAACGGTCCACGAGGAATTGGGAGTCTCTTACCTAAGTGACACTCTTGCCATGCGTCCCCTGATTTTCTGGTTAAAGTGTTGGTTGAATGAAGACTTAATCCTCACCCAGTTGATTTTAACCCCTTCGCTGCTCATGACGAGCTCAGCTCGTCATGCAGTACACTGGTCATGTGCTTATGACGAGCTGAGCTCGTCATGAACAATGGGGATCATGGATCTGCAGCACAGGAGAAAAATCTCCCTAGCAGCCAAGGTGTTAAGAGAATGCATGACCCTAGATAATGCAGCTTGCATCCCCTGGCTTAAATATATTAAAAGAGGCTTTGAATGGATCGGGTGTGGTGCCTTATTTTCCAATCCTGAAGCTATTGCCAGAAAGGATGTGAAATTAACCAAGACAGCCTTTTTGAGTTGAAGGATAGCAGACAGGGAAGCTGAGGAGGTCCAGAAATCAAGTGCCGGTCTTATCTAATTCTCAAATCAACGCCATTGACGGAACCCTATTTTATGGGGTCTCTGTTAACACACGAGAAATTCCTTTTAACCTGGTTTTTGATGAATCTCTTCCACCTCTTGCTAGCAAGACCTAAGGGGGTTAACAGAGGTCAAGTGCTAACTCCCTGCAGCTCCGACGGAAAGTCTCCACAGGATTTGCTGCACTTTATGTTTTTTTGTAAACTGTATGAATTTCCCCGTAGGCATTTTTTAGTTCCTATTTTAAAAAAGATGAATTTTAAATAAGTTAGACCGGCCCTTGTGTATCTCCAATTGTTGAAGTATAACTGTATCTTCTTTATAGTAGGGTTTTTAAAAGCATCTATGAAATCAAGGTATTGTATGGATATGTAGAGCCTGTTTTATTAGATATGTTTATAGCTGATTCACTGTGCAGTATTGGACCTTTTCTTTTAAATTGTATTAATACCTGACTGTTTTATGTATTATATTTGAGTACCTTTTATGGTTTTCCAAACAAAAACCAAATAAAGTTTATATTGATTGATTGATACTCAGGTCTCTGTTAAAGAGGGGAAATTAATTTTTGTGGAGTGATGTTTGTGAAAGAGAGTTTAGGGATGTAAAACTTGGATTGGAAAAGGCATCATATTTAAGAAGTTTTGATACCAGGAATGATGTAATCATAATAACAGTTCAAAGGAATTTAGAGCTGTTTTGTTGCAGAAGTTTGAGCGTGTGTAGAACTATTCTATTTCTGTCTCGGGGATTGGAGGTGCTGAACTTAATTACTCAGTTATAGAGAAGAAAGCTCGGTGTATTTTGGGCAGTGAGAAAGCTGAGAAAGTTTCTTTGGGGACTTAAGTTTGAGATAAAGATGGATCATAAGCCTCTCAAAGAATTTGGGGAAGAGGAATTGACCAAAGTTCAAGTTGCATTAGAAGGTCGGTGGTTTACACTTCAGGAGCTCGAGTTTGTACTCACACATGTACCTGGAGCAAGTGATGTGTGAGCTGGCTGTCTTTCAAGGTTGCAAGGAGCTCCGGTAAATGGTGATGATGAGTTGGAAGAAGAGGACTTAGGTGGGGAAGATTTTGATGAAGAGGTAAAAGTATATGTCATCACCGAAAGTATTGTACAGGAGGAAGAATGGAAACGAAAGTTGCAAGATGATGAGAGTCTACAATATGTTTTTAAAATATTTTGGAGCAATGATCATGCAAGAATAGGTGTGATCAGCATGCCCTAGCTTCTTGGGAAGTGCATAATGAATATGCTGCGGTGGATGGTATACTCTTGAGTGGGAGCAAACTAATACCACTCTCAATTTGAGAGATCGGCTGGTCAAGAGTGCTCATGCTAGTCACAAGGGCATATCCAAAACTAAAGAAAGGATAAGTGAGGGCTACAGGTGGCCGCCCATGGGCTTAATGATTGGAAGGGAAGTACATGATTGCATAGAATGTGTACAATGTGACAAAGGGCCATATGTATCAACAAACCCTTTTGCGATTCCTAAATAGCGATTTTTAAGGAATCGCTATTTAGGAATCGCAAAATGGTATGTATGAAGAAATTCGTTTTTTATTTTGCGATTCCTTAATCTTCCTTATTTGCGAATTCGCATTTTGTGAATTCTCAATTAAGGAATAATTTCCAATGCATTCCTAGGGGCCAGTAGGCCCATAGGAATGATTGCGGAATAATTCTCAAACTGCGAATTCGCAATTTGCTAATCGCAATTTGAGAATCATTTCAAGGGTGCAGGGGTGTCTCAAAGACACCCTGCTGCACCCCTGAAATGTACATGAGTGTGCATATGGCGCACATACATGCTCTATGGGCATGTGTGTGCATCACATGCCACCTTCAAAAATGCCAAATTGTGCATTTTTTGAAGAATTCGCAAGTTACCATCAACTACAAGTTGGTGGTAATTTGCGAATTCTAAACCATAACTCGCAGCCCAAAAAAGCTACATACATAGCATTTAAGGAATCACAAAATTGTGATTCCTTAAATGCTATGGCAAAATAAGGAATCGCAAATCTTTGCTATTCCTTATTTTGCGAATGTTTCATACATCCCAAAACCTGCAAAAAGGCCGTTTGCGATTCGCAAAGGCCGAAATTCTGTGAATTTCGGCCTTTGCGATTCGAAAAAGGCTTGATACATATGGCCCAAAGTCTTGAAGTGCAGGGCTCAACCTATTGATATCAGGAACAAGCGTCAGGCCCTTGGGTTGACATTGCGCTGAATATACTTGGGCCAGTACAGGTAGGTTCACATGAAAAATATGTTGGTTTGCCTAGACATGTTTTCTCGGTGGCCAGAAATCAAAGTTGTAAATTCTATTGAATCAAAAGATGTGGTGAGTTTCTTAAAAGAGTGATTTGAAAGAGAAGGATTTCCCACAAACATTGTGGAGTGTGAGAGGTATAAAGCATAAAGGGGCTGTGCTCTATCACCCTGAGTCTAATGGTGTTGTAGAACACTTTATTAAGGTTTTGAAGGAATGTTTGCAGCAATCTTTGATGTCTGGCATGAACTGGGAGGAAGGCTGTAGGAAAAAAGTGAGGGAGTACAGACTCACCCACATTCTACAACAGGTGTGTCTCCCTCCAGGCTATTTAAAGGGAGGTTGCCGAGTTATGAAGCGGTACCAGCTTGGATCAATGGTGGATGAACATTTTGGTGATGTGAGAGAATGGAAACAGAGGGAACAGGAGAAGAAGATGAAAACTAGATTGTCTTATGACAAGCATAAAGCTGTCAAGAAGACGTGTGCTGGTGGGGGAGTGGGTGAAGATTAAGGGGGCATATTATCAAGTGAGTTATCGCTGTGTTAGCGGCACTTTCGTGCCACTAATGCGGGAATTTATTATAGCCTTACTTACAAGCTTGCGCTAACCTGTGTTAGTGCTAGTTTCCGTGAGTTAGCTGCCTGTTTTTTATCACCCTGCATGCCATCGCTAATGACATGCAAAGTAGGCGTACCGGAGCAAAACAACATGGAAATAGTCGCTAACGCGGCTTTGCTGTATTAACAAGCTTGCAGCAGACCCGCGAAGCGACAAGAAAAATCGTGCTATGCACCCTTTATCGAATGTATTTAACGTCTGCAAAATTTCTGACTTAGCCATACATATAATGAGAGGTGGATTGTATGGCTGAGTCCACATCTTGCTACCACCAAGGATTAGCTTATTGCTGCAGTTTTTACGCTGGATTTCCAGCGATGTGTGCCGAATTTGCCGCTATTGCAGGATTTATTATCGCAGTGGAAATATGCATTGATAATAACGAGATATCTCGTGATAAGATCCTGCAAAACGCGGCGTTAAACAAAATAGCGCTAAGCGTGCTCTGCGATATTTATCGTAGAACGCTGATAAAATGCCCCATAATCTCTCAGGAAAGAGGGAATTGGCAAAATTCGGTCAGCTTGGTAGAGTGATTAAAGTGTTCAAGAATGTGGTTAAGACTGATTACAACAGAATATGCTATCTTAATAGGGTTAGCGAATACAGGCCTATTTTGGGAGGTGATGTGGTACCCTTGAACAGCGGTTTGGCTGAAAAACCCGAAGGTCGACCCAAATGTGTAGGCCAGCACAGCTGGGTGATTTTGTTTTAATTTTGTAGTAATACGTAATAATGTAATTGTGTTTGCCTTTATAATGTATCTGTTTATTCTTCCTCCCCATCCTCTTCCGATTCTTGTTTTGTTTTTGGTTCTTTTGTTCTTTAAATAAGGGAGGTGATGTGGTATCTTAGGTTACAGATCCTGTTGAGGGGCATGCTGAGGGAGGGGTTAGATGTCACTCAAGAATTGTCCATCGGATGAGGTCTCTGTGTAACTTGATACTGGAATAAAGAACCTCAAAACTACTCTATGCTGATTGTTATAACTTTTACAATGGAGTCGGTTGAGGATCTGCCAGTCGTCCATTACTGTAACGTGCGAGTCGTGCACGTTGTGGTATCAATTTTATCTTTGTTCAATTAAAGAGAGGAGATGTGTTATACCTGCTGCTCGGCCAGTGTGACTGTGAAGTGGAATGTTGGTGTCAGAGGTGGCAGTAGAATGTTGGATGAGTTAGGATGGCAGTTGGTGGATGGGCTGAGCAGCAGGAAGGCTGCTCCTGGTGGGGCTCTTAGCTGTAACATCAATCTTGAATAAACTTACATGGAAACTACTTGGACCAGATCTACTTTTATTCAGGACAGTTCCCCCATCTCCATAATGAGGAGAGGGATACTCATGGTTGGTGGGCGGTACATTCACCATTCTTAGGCAGATGAAGTGCATCTGCCAACTTTTATCTTACCCCCCCCCCCCACTCCTGGTCCATGCTACTGAAGTAACATTGGAGACATTGTTCTACTGTGTGGCTTGCTTCTTAGGAAAGACCGCTGGACATATTTACAAGCCCCTATCGCCACAGGTATGTCACTTTTTACGACGTTCATGTGTCGATAGGGGCTTCGCTTTATTCACAAGGCAGCATTTGGCCACTTAATGTGGCTTAACTCCAACATGTAACTAAGGCCCCCAAAACTTAAGGTGAAAGGGGCGGACAATGGGTGTTGCGGTGGGCCTTCCACAGCAACACCCATTGATTTTTACGCTGCCCCACATTTACAAGGGCGGCGTAACTTTGGGGCAGTACCAAAATTAAGACCCAAAACACCGGGTCTGACCCTGGGCAACAGGGAGAAATGTTTAATTTCTCCTAATTTTTGCTGTTTCCAAGTGTACTGCGTTGCGGAGCACACATAGAAACAGCAAAGTGTCATTAATTGTTTATTAATTAACTATTATTATTACAACTACTATTAAGACAGTGTAAACAAGAGATGGGATAACCCTAACAGCCTAAAAGCCTCTAGCTCATTGTAGATGCAGCGCAGAAATCACAACGTTGAATTTATTATATGCTGTCTTGTCAGAAGGTGGTGTACCAGGCATACCTCTGAGCCTGATCAATGATCGTCCAATTCCTTCCTGGCCCAAGAAAAGAATCTGCTTTTGATGGTTTGTGGGTGGTAATAGGTTCTGAGAGCCTTGAATCAAAACTATTCACTTCTCATCATATGATGGAGGAATTCAGAGAATTGTTTCCTGCTTTAGTTCTTATCTTATCTTATCTTAATGGAGTTTTGTATAGCGCTCTGTCACCATGAGTTTCCTGGCGCTGATTGGGTGCTGAGAGATGTAAAAAGGAGGGGAGCTAGCCAGACTATGTGAAAAGACTGGTTTTCAGGAGTTTTCTGAATTCCAGAAGGGAGTTAGAAGATTTGAGTGGAAGGGGCAGCGGGTTCCAGAATTTGGGGGTCAAGTGGACAAATCTACAACCACCAAATTTTTTAAGCTTAATTGGGGGTGCAGCGAAGAGATGGAGATGAGAGGACCGGAGGTTGCGTACCGGACAGTAGGGGATGACTAAGGATTTGAGGAAGGCAGGGGAAGTTCCAGACACAGCTTTGAATGTGAGGCTTTACAATTTAGGAGCTTTTGCTTAAGGGCCCTGGCCTATGATTAATTCTGAAACTAAAATAAGTGAGGAAATGAACTCATTATGCCTGGTAATTATTGACAGCCTGTGCCTTTTTGAGAAATCCTATGTTTATTATCGTTTGGGGCTGTAAATGGCATATTAAGCTCCCTCCACTGAACGAAGTTAGGCAAATAGGGAATCTAACATCTTAAAGAACTTTTTTTCCAATGTGGAGTATATTATTTCATCTTGATTGAACTCACTAGAGTAAAATGCCACTAAATGTACCTTGTAGTTGTCTCTTTTTTTCTGTATAAAAATGGCCCCAACTACAAAATCCACTGTACCAGATTCTACTGGGAAAGGTAAGCTATTGTCATGATTACCTAACACTGGGACTGTGGTGAAGACCTACTAGAGTTTCTTGAAACCTTGTTGAGTGAGGTTATTCAAAACAATCTTTCTTTAGAATATCTCAATCTTTCCCATTCAAGAGAGCTGAAGACAGCTAACAGTTCTCTTTCGCTGCTCGAAGGCTGTATTGTGATATTTAAGCCAAGGCATTCACAGGATCAACGAGAAGTGAAGTGCAGCATGGCACTGAAGCATGTACCTTGATGTGCAGTCATGTTCAGCACTAGAGTCTCTTGGGTTATGGGCGAGGAGGTTCATTTAGTTGGAGGTCAAAATATAGGGTATGGTTCACAGAACTAACTTAAGACAAAATCCTAAACTTACTACTTTTGGTATTCACAGAAGTTAGGATTTTGTCGTAAAACAGATTTAAGACAGACTTAAGACAGACTTAAGACAGAATCCTAACTTCTGTGAATACCAAAAGTAGTAAGTTTAGGATTGTGTCTTAAGTTAGTTCTGTGAATTGGGCCCCTAGTATGCACAGACAAAGACCTGTTATAATTCTGAGTATTAGCTACTGACTTGCACGACCATTTACAACTCTAATCCCTTCTACTTGCCATTGATGATATGGTTCAAGATAATGTCTTCAATCAATCAATCAATCAGGAGTATGCATCTTCCAATCCACATTGTTGCAGGTCAGATGTTAAAAAGGTATACTGTGGCACCACACCATTCCCTTAAGCCTATCTACAGCCTAAATTGGTTCTGATTGTTGGAACTGAGAGAAACACATCGCCTTTGGTCATGTGGCCATTCAAAGTAATGTTAGCCACAAGGTCAATTCAAGGGGCATTTTTTCAAAAGGTGGAAGCCGATGCAATGTAATTCCTACTAAATTACATATGTGAGGAGCATTTGGTGTTTCAGTTAGTAACTAGATTGAGGGAGTCACCAGCCCAGGCACTCATAAATGCCTGTCGGAATGGGCATTTCTGGGCCACTAGAAGATAATATGGATCTTATTGGGAGCGGCTCAGAAATGAAAGGATTCCCCTTTTGTTTCAGGATACTAGCACACTCCAGGAAAGGTAATCCTAGGGATTACCATAATGCTTTTGAAATTCTCAGGATTCACCCTCCACAATAGCACAAGCACAGTAGTGGGTGTAGGGGGCTGGAACCAGGAACTTTCAGGGCCTGGGGTCGCACTAAGTGATGTTTGTTCCCACCAGAACACAGACTGTGCTTGCTCATGCCAGACACTGCTCTCTCATTCACTCGTCATGGCCAGGCCACTCTTGTTACCCTGGAAATGACAACAAACTGATGATGGAAAGTAGTGGTGGGGCGAAGCAATGCCTCTATCCAAGTCGAAACCAGGTTCTTTTTTTGAGGGGGGGGGGGAGTGTTGTAAAGCATGAACTCGACCCGAATGTATCAGAGCTCTTCAGATGAGCACCAGTTACGTTACCGACCGACACATTAATTGTGGTAGGCACAGGGAGATTAAGTGACATGCCCAGAATCACTGGATGTTTGAGCATTCCTGCCGAGACTCGAACCCGCATCCCTAGGTTCGAAGTCGACGCTCTATCCTTTAGGCCACATCCTCTCCCCAGGCACTACTCCTTCTGGTCATACTTTGTATTTGTTTATAAGCCAAGAGCGAAAGGATTTGTGTTAGAGGTGGATTTGGATGCGTTTTGATTTGCAATTTGCAAGCCACATGTGTAAGAACAGTACAGACAAGGAGGCACACAACCTTCTGAGAAGAAAGGAAACGGTATCTATTTATCGAATGATAGTTAGGCTATGGGCTTCCTGCAAAGGGCAAAAGGCACTTTACAAGCCTACCTGTTCCGACATGTGTCAGGGGTGACAGAGCTGTCTCTCTCTTAGCCTTCTTTCTACACACCATGTATGAACTCTTTTCACCAAATTGTTATGTCATAGACTTTTAAATCTAACCTATTTTCTCCACTTAGAACTGCGCTCTTCATTAACAAAGTGCCAATGTTTTGACTGTCCCTGTGGTTGCATGTCCGAATATTGTGCACTAAAATGTCATTTGTTATAAATATAGGGCCTGATTCACAGACTGAACTTAAGACTCAATCCTAAACTTACTACTATTTTGGTATTCACAGACTGCACTTACTGCTTTTGGCATTCACAGAAGTTAGGATTTTGTCTTAAGTGCATTCTGTGAATACCAAAATAGTAGTAAGTTTAGGATTGAGTCTTAAATTCATTCTGTGAATCGGAGCCCGATTCACAGAATGAACTTAAGACTCAATCCTAAACTTCCTACTATTTTGGCATTCACAGAATGCACTTACTACTTTTGACATTCACAGAATGCACTTACTACTTTTGGCATTCACAGAATGCACTTACTACTTTTGGTATTCACAGAAGTTAGGATTTTGTCTTAAGTTTGTCTTAAGCCTGTCTTAAGTCTGTCTTAAGTTTGTCTTAAGACAAACTTAAGACAAAATCCTAACTTCTGTGAATAACAAAAGTGGTAAATTCATTCTGTGAATACCAAAAGTAGTAAGTTCATTCTGTGAATTCCAAAAGTAGTAAGTTCATTCTGTGAATAGCAAAAGTAGTAAGTGCATTCTGTGAATACCGAAATAGTAGTAAGTTTAGGGTCGAGTCTTAAATTCATTCTGTGAATCGGGCCCTCTGTCATTAACTCTAACCAGGAGATGTATTTGTAAGTGCTATTTGGAACACTTATATATTGTGGCACCATCCCACGTGGAATGATTTATAATTGTATTACTCTGTAGTGGCAAACAGAAAAAAATAATCCTCACAATGGTGTTTTTTTTCTATAAATCCGCTTTTAATAACATTTCATGAAATGGCAACAAACAGGAAAAACTTTTCGGGGGCATCTCCACCACAATGGTGGAATAGCGTCGCCCCACTGCCAGGCTCAGAGCCAGCAGATAAAAAATAAAACTATGTTCTTTCATTGTTTTACTTTTCATTTGCCTCTCTGAGCCACCACTGTAGGGAGGGGAGGGGCTGGGGCATCGGAGGGGTGAGGAGGAGTGCTATGTGGACTTCTAGGTGCGCATGTGTGTTTGTCCGGCTGTCTCATGCCGGCCTAACACACATGCGCACTTAGGTTTCTCCAACCCGGCTGTATTGTAAAGCCCGACGTGACAAACAGTACAAACTCTCTGTCATGGGCGGAGCATCTTTTCAGCCAATCCCCATGCTGCTCTCATACCAAGAGAGCAGCGAGGGATTGCACAGGGAGTTTAGTGCTGCGCCAGTGCCTGCAGTGCCAAGGAAGAACGAGGCGCGACGCGGGAGATGGTCGGCAGCTCCGGATAAATGTTTTTTTTGTATTTACCCCCCCCCCCCTCCGTGCTCACCCTCCCCTGCCACCTCCACCTGCCTTACCACCTCTTCATCGTGTTGGCCGCCACTAACTTTGGTACTTTATGATATAGAACTTTAAAATGCACTTCCAGTGACAGCACTTTGCCTCCTCATGTTAGGGTTAGCAGGGGCTATTTCACAAGTAATGTCAATTGTCAAGAGGGTACTGTATGTGATGATTTGTTGAGTATTGTGACTTCATTTGATTTCCTCTTCTACTTTTATATGCTGAAATAAAAGTCTTGTTGGGCTAAAATCACCCTCTCCCCTTCGAATTGACTGCAGAGGGGTAGCGAAATGTGGTACAGCACGTGAAGCAAAAAAACTTGTGATTGTTGTCCTAGAAATTTGGAAGTCAGCAAAGGTAGCTTATGGAATTTAAGAATCCTAGGGAAATCTGAACCACTATAAAAGTCTGTGAGAAAATCAAACTCAAATACAAATAAAATAGAGAGCTTAAACTAAGGGGCAGATTTGCAAAGATTTGACTCAATGCACCACCGCAAGACAACTCGCTGCGCTGTGCCAAATGGAAAGGGCAAGAATGGGCCATATCTTGTAAGATATGGCGCATTGCTGCATTTCCTCTGTGCTGGTTCACTGAGTGCAGTCTAGCACCAACGCAGGCACACTTGCACAATGGTGCCAGTGTGTCTGTGTTACAGGCAGGGCTGTTCTTGTGCAGAACGGGGTGTATAAACATGCCTCCCCATTAAGCCTCACCTGGAAAGGCATAGTATTTTGACGCATTCGAAGGTTTACTAGTGTAAGTAAATATGGGAACGGCCGAAAACCACGGGTCAATGTGTTGCCGTACAAAAGAAAAGACGTAGGGCCCGATTCACAGAATGTACTGAAGACTCAATCCTAAACTTACTACTATTTTGGTATTCACAGAATGAACTTACTACTTTTGGTATTCACAGACTGAATTTACTACTTTTGGTATTCACAGAAGCCAGGATTTTGTTTTAAGTTTGTCTTAAGTCTGTCTTAAGTCTGTCTTAAGTTTGTCTCAAGACAAACTTAAGACAAAATCTTAACTTCTGTGAATACCAAAAGTAGTAAGTTCATTCTGTGAATGCCAAAAGTAGTAAGTGCATTCTGTGAATACCAAAATAGTAGTAAGTTTAGGATTGAGTCTTAAGTTCATTCTGTGAATCGGGCCCAACATGACTTCTATTGGCAATACAGCACAGACTTTATATGATAAGCAAGCACGCGTGAGTCAGGTCAGTCAGCTCTGTGGAACTGTGATCTGAGCTTTGATTTACAATGTGACGGAGAGTCTCTTTTATATTCTTGTAACCATGAATACGTCATACATTTGCATATTACATGAACATCTGCTAAAGGCACAACATAATTATGAAAAGGTTATACTTTCTACAAAAATATTCACTTGTTTACGGTTGCAACTCAGGTGCACGTGTTATTGTTAGTTACGCTTCCACACCACCACTACACTACCCTTGGCTTGTCTTGTACTTGAAGCCTAGCAATGCTATAGTCCCTACAAATCTCCTGCTTGGCAAAGCCAAACCACCCACCTATTCTGCACCTCTGTGCTGCCTTCTCTGCATATTTTCTCAGATACGTGTTTTTGGATGTGGGCATGTGACCTTCCATTTCCACCATGCCTAATTATATTTCTCTATTCTATCAAAGCTTGTATCTACTTCCCTCCCCCTGGGGACCTGACTTCACCTGTGTTCTTTTTGATTCTGTTGCAGAAGACAGCTTAGGCCTGTATTTTTCCTTTAACACTTACATCTGTACACGTCTTTCTGCTGGTGCTTTCATTGACATCAGTAAACCTTATTCATTTTCTACATTCATTATAGCAGTCGGAACACCCATGCTCCACTGTTGGAACACCTTCCCAGTGCAGAGGAACTGATGGCAATAACGTGCATTGCCATGCTTTAATCCATATATAGTATGCCAAGCAGAACCACACTAGGTGTCTTTGTGTGGCATTGAAAATCTGATTTAAGGTCTTGCACTGCCTTGCATCGCCTTGTGTGACGCTAGAGCAATGCAAGCCCTTCATAAATCTGACCCTGAATTGTTATCTCTGCTAAAAAGGGTTACTACATTTCACAGTGATTCAGGGGGCTATATAGACCCCGGGGCATGGTCCACTGGCATGCCCTATGTAGAGATATCCACATTCCTGGCAACGATCTCATTACTGTAAAGGTGGCGCTGTTTTGGGCAGCTCCCTTTAGAGCACTGTGGGGCATATTACCAACGTTTAGCGCTATTTATCGCTAACGATGCGTAGAAACACATTTTTTAACGCTAAGCATCGCCTAAAATTATTGCAGAGATAACTTGCTATTAGCAAGGTTTATCTCAGAAGTGATAAAAATCCTCGCGCTAACTGCCAATTGAGAGATTATCGCTGGAAAACTAACGATAATCTCTCGAAGTCTGGCGTTAGCTTGATGATAGGGGCTTACAAACTTAGCATGATATCCACCTTCCATAGGATATCATGGCTAAGTCAGGAAAATACCAGGTGTAAAAAAAGCAGCGCTAACCGCGGTTAGTGCTGCTTTTTTATCACTAACAGGGTTAGCGAAATCCTTGATAATAGGAGAAATGTCGCTTAACAACATTTCTCCTATTATTTTTCTCTGGAACGCCTCATTTGCATCTCATTAGAGATGCAAGGGGAAGCATAGAGAAAAAGGGTGCTAACATGCGAATTTGCATGTTAGCACCCTGTTGCAGATAGGGAGATAATTTTATCTCCGCTTTCTTGGTTTTTAAAGCCAAAAAAGCTGAGATAAATCCCTTGATAATATGCCCCTGTATGTTTTCCGAGCCCGCTCTGCAAACTTTTTTGTTTAGAGAAAGCTAACTCAAAGCAAGAGTTTTTTTCCCTCTAAACAAAAAACAGTTGGCCTCACATGAAGGGACAATGCCTTGAAAGGCAAAACAGGAAGGGAAAATGAGTGATGGCCACCTAGCCCTCAATAGGATGGGTGACGGCCAATCATGCTCTAGCGGCCGCTTGGCAGCCGGGCCATCAGGTCATGGATTTACACTAACAGAGCCAGTAGAGTTTCTGCCAATCTAAACCTTGCATTTCCACCTTCTCAGAGGCACTGATTACAAGCTGGGTGATTAATTCCGTCCCACTCTACACACAGGATGGAATTATGAGTTGTTAGGTATTTAAC
Organism: Lissotriton vulgaris; assembly: GCF_964263255.1. Taxonomy (NCBI): domain Eukaryota; kingdom Metazoa; phylum Chordata; class Amphibia; order Caudata; family Salamandridae; genus Lissotriton; species Lissotriton vulgaris. Next base: position 306,935,152 of record NC_141685.1, read on the forward strand.
ACATCCAATAATTATCGGATGTATTAAATGACTCAACCTTCATTAAATTTCAGCAGGTTAAAGCGGGCAAAATGTAATTGTGAAAACCATATGGTATTTACTGTATCATTTGGATTTGGTGCATTAAACACCAAAATATGCATGCTATTTCACAAAATCTCGTAAAAGGTGGTATTTATCGCAGACTATATATAAAGTACTCTGAGATATTGTTATTTATCGCATGATATAAATACATCTTAAATTCATAATCAGGGCCTAATTAGAGTGGGCGAATCACAGTTGATCGTGGTAAAATCACCACCAATCAATCTGGTGCTCCAGCTCCACCAAACGAAATAAGGCCATGAAGGGCGTCATAAACCCCCAGCTTTAGCAGCTTTCAGCTGAACAAAGGATCCTAAATAGTGTGAAAGGGTGGGTGGTTGGTAGGTTGGTTGAGTGAGTAAAATGACTGATGCATAGTTGTGTGACTGAAAGGGTGATGGATGGATGAATGAAAAAGTGAAAAGATGAATGTAAGGATGGATGAGTGAAAGAAAGGGTGGAGGAGTGAAAGAAAGGGTAGAGGAATGAAAGGAGGTTGGATAGATTGATGGATACAAGTGTGGATGGATGGATACATGAAAGAATAGATGAATGAATTAAAGGGAGGGTGGATGGATGAATGAAAGGGTCATTGCATGGATGAGTGAAAGGGAGGGTGGATGAATGGATGGATGAAAGGGTGGATGGAGAAGTAATATATTGGATGAATGAATGAAAGGGAGTGTGAATGGACGAATGAGTAAAAGGGTGGATGGATGATGATAAATGATTAATTGATTACTGAAAGGGTGGAGGGATAAATGGGTGGAGTGAAAGGGTGTATAGATGGATGAGTAAAGGCTGGATTAATGGATGGATGGATAGCCTAGAAGATGGATGCATTGGTTTGGATATGGATGGGTGGACGCACGGAATGTTGAACTACTGAATAATAGGTGAAAGATTGGATGTAAGACAGAATATAAAGGTGAAATTGTGAATATCAGTAGGTGGATGGAAGGCTGAATGGATAGATGCATGAATGGACGAGACAAGAGAACCCTTCTGGGGAGGGTCGTAATGATTTGCTTTTTTTGCTTGGTGTCCTAAGAGCTATGGTTCAAAGTGGGGGTATTCTAATTTTCTGGCTTCTCCCTTGAGGCCATCAGTCTTTTACAGCCTCTTTTATGTGCATGTTTGATTAAAAACTATTGCATGGGTCTTTGGGACAAGAAATGGTGGACTGACTACTGCAGCCAATTTTGAAATGCGAGTTAACGAATGAATGCATCTCCTTTCTATTTTACACTGTAGGATGCTAGTGAAGAAAGTAAATGATGTAGTGTCAGTATACTTAAAAAGGTTTCATCAGTTGTACAGTTTAGCCAATACAAATGATTTTTTTTATGAACCAAGGCTGCGTAGAATTTTATTGCAGCCTTGAGAATTACCTAAATTATTATAAATGTAGTGTAGAAGAGGTATGCAAATTGCTGGCTGTAATTGAAAGGGATCTGTATAAAAAACTGCTCCGACTGTGTCTAGACTTGCTAAAAAAAAAAGCAGATCTGACAAGAATTTTACTGGAATGCCTTCAGGTGCATTTGGAAGCGAGCGCCTCTGGAATACGGGTGGAAGTTCCACTGATATGGCTGGAGTTGCACTGGGAGTATTATCCAAGCAAAAGAAAAGGTGCAAACACCTTTGCACCTGGTATGTCCCATTTCACAAACTAAAAATACAGCTTAGTGTATTTCTGGCGCCGCTTTTACTAGTCACCCAAAAAAAGGACTTAAGAGGTTATGTCTTTTATAAACACTTTCAATAGGTGCTATTTTTTCCCGAGCTTTGTTTATGTCATGATATATGGTGCCTCTTACTTGTTGATAAACAATGTTGCCAGAGATGCTTATTTCTTTTAATTTCTCTTTAGGTCTGACCTGGAGACAGATTTAGATGTTTTCCACAACGCTGTAATAATCAAAAGTAGTAAACAACATAATTATACAGAGAGATGTTAGGGATCCGCCCCTCCAGATATTGCTCTGTATCAGTCACATTTTGAGGCAGCTTGTGGGACTGAATTTTGGTGTTTGGATCCTCAAGCATTTGGTTACGGCTGTTTGGAGGGGCGGCTCCTCTGTTATGGCGGAGGAGCGTTGCCCCGCCTACTGCAAGCACAGTACGTACACGCATTAACAAAATGGTAATAAATACAATTTTATTATAATTTGACACAGGCTCGCACTGTGACAGTGCGAGGGCAGGGGGTGGGGCTGATTCGTGCAATTGCACGATTACTGATGCCCCTGCCAGTGTGCATATTAGATTGGCCGGCTGTTTACTGCCAGCCAACCTGCCATGCGCACTTCAGAGCTAGCAAACCCAGGGCTGAGAAATAGCTAGGGGTGCAGCCACAAGTCCGCAGCCTAAAAATGAGTACTGGGTTAGTCTACTCCAACCTACAGCTCCAGGGTTGGCTGGAATTGTATAGCCCAAGGAAGCAAGTCCTTCCCTTTCCTCCTAAAGTCACTGCCGAGGAGAGCGCCAGGACGAAGTGAGACCGCAGCCAGAGCCTGCGTGCCAGCAAGTGCAACATTTATGGTGAGTTTTACCTGCATCGTGCCCCACCATATTTTTATGTTGCCGGCGTCCACTGGTATTTTGGCAGTTCAGGCGCGCGTTGGGGAAGGATGAACGTCAAGAAGCAAAGCTGAGCTTCTCCAGAGACACAATGATGCTTGGCACGCTGCCCTTCAGGGAGCTAGGATCTGTTCTGTGCAACAAATGGCTATTGAGTAGTATGTCTGCCACCCAGGCTGAGATCCTGAGCAGCATCTGACGCACACTTCGGTATTGGGCTATACTACCTCCCTGCCTCTTGAGAGCTCACCAGATGAATCCGTCCCACTCAAGGTATTCAGAAGAGCAGGCATAATTTGCGGATGTTTATAGTTAAATTAAGTGACTATGACTTACGCACTCACCATGCACCGTGATGTCATTAATTATGTCATTTCAGATGTAATCAGTGATCTTATCAATGACATCATAGAACATGTCATGAGTGATGTAATATGTGAAGTTATAAGCAGCACCTGACGAGTGCGCAAGTTGCCAATTTACCTTACACTCACATGGTACGAGCGTGCACCAGAAATGGCTCTAAATTAATCTTTATGAAGGGTCAAAGAAGATTGAAGGCTCAGAATCTGCATCCCTATCTTGACAGGTCCCTTGTCCCCCAAGACCCTTACTGACTGTTTATCCCATCTTACATTTGTATGGCCTGGGTTTGGTGCCATGGCCGTGAAGCAATGACAAAGGGCTCCATTGGTACTCCGGTTGCTCATTGTTTTGACAGCAATAATGCGGTCACTACTCAATATTACTCTGCAGGTGAGTGAATTAAACACAAGTGATACAGAAAAGGCCTTGTACACATCCATGCATCAGTACCTGCAGGATAGTGAAAGTGCAGAGCATCCCTGTTCCTCTATTCATGACACTGGCTTTCAGCTAGCACTTCTCCATCCAGCTTCATCCTCCATTGGGGATACGTCTGTCCATCACCTCTATTGAGCCATGTGTAATGTGAAATATAGGGTTGATATTCACAGATTTTGGCAATGCTCTACCTCTTCCAGTGTGATGGTGTCAACATGCATGTTGGGTATATTTAGAAGGATACCTCCTTGAGACATATTTGTATGAACCTATGGATTGAATTCCTTCTCTTGTTCATTTGGCCAATGTTGAAGACATCTCCACCACTAGAGGCCAGATGGCTTTCTGTCTCCAGTGCACTTCATAATCCCACAGTGTTACTGCAGTCATTCATTTGGACTATCTGGTGCCATTGGTACTTTTCAGTTATTTGATTGCCCTCGATCAAGTGTTGTGGGTCTTCTCTGGTGTTTGAATTAGTAGTGCATCTAAAACAGTTGAATTGATATATATTTGTGTATTTATCTTAGTGGTGCCTCTTAGGTCATGGTTGGTGCAAGAGCCATAGCAAGGTGTGGCCTAGCCTATTAACATGAAGGATGTAAATTGAGCTAGCTCCTGGCCTGTGCCCTGTAAATCCATTGAATCCTGCCTGACAGGGCCTCCATGGAACTCAGTGATAAGACGGAGGAGTTGAACTTGCCCTTCAGGTCCTGCTTGTGGCCCTATACCTAGAAGAGACAGAATTCAAGAGAGAGAGGCACTGGTCCATGAAGGCAGGTCTGCAGCTGCAAGGTAAGTGACGGTGCCACATGAAGCTAAGAAAGGCGAGTGGGGTTCAGATTCATGAGACCTCTGCTCCATGCCCTGCTCGCCTACCTAGAGGGGTGGCTCCCACAACTGTCTCCCCGAGCAAAGCATCAACTGGGTGAACTCAGTGCTGGGAAAGCCTGGGCCACCAATGCCTACAGGCGTATTGGAACATCAAGGGAGGATCGCAGGTGGCTTCAGAACTGCAAGGTATGCACATTAATTGCCTTGACCCTTCAGTGCTGCTGTGTAATTAGGTCTGAGGTGGATGGGCCCCAAGGTGTGGCCTCTTGCCTTCATGTAGGTTGGTGCCAGCTCTAGAGGGAATTCAGCCAGGTTTCTCCAACTAGAAATTGGGGGAAAGACCCAGATAGTGCCTTTGACACAGTGGACTGGCAGTACTTATGGACGGTCCTTAAGCACATGAGGTTCGGTCCTAACTATATTAAATGAGTGCATCTTTTATATGCAGCCCCAATGGCCAGGGTCCACATGGTCAGGCATGGTCTCAGAGGCGTGAGCCTTGGGTAGAGGGACCAGTCTGGTGTGTCCGCTGTCCCTGGTATTATTTGCGCTGGCCATAGAAACATTTGCGAATAGGTTGCGGACAAAGCTGGATCCCTGGGATATTGACATTGGTGGTCAGGAGCATGTGGTCTCCCTTTACGCAGATGATGTCCTAGTGTATTTGAGGAACCCAAGCGGGACCATGCTCTCCCTACTGCAGGAGTTGGATGACTTTGCATGGGTGTAAGGGTTGCATGTTAATTAGGTGAAAAGTCATTTATTTCCCCCAGGGTGGACAGGACAGGCAGCCCAGGCTGTGCTGGGAGTTACCTAGACCTATTGATTGCACACACTATGGCAGCCCACTATGATCTTACTGTAGGCATGCTTAGGAAGGGGCGTGAGCGATCGGTGTACTTCTGGGTTAAGCTGCCTTTGTTGCCCATGGGCCACGTGAAAGTTGCAAAAACTGTGGGGCATATTATCAAGAATGGCAAAAAAAGTATCGCTGCCTTAGCGGCAGGAAAGTGCAGCTAAAGCGGCGATAATGGGCTTGCTAATAAGCCCTTGTGAATTCCCATAGAAGCCCAGGTTAACACCAGAACCAGGGCTTCTATGGGAATTCACAGTTTCCTGCCGCTAAATCGGCGATAATTACAACGCTATTCTCAATAATTTGCCTCTGTGTTTCTTCCTAGGTGCTTGTACACTGTGCAGAAGGCAATGGGCCCGATCCCAATGCCGGTGTTCACCCAGCTGGATCAGGTGCTGGTTTGGGGTGAGCAGAGAAGCAGTGTGAAGTGTGACATTCTGACACTTCCCGTAGAGCACGGGGGACTGGGTCTACCAGACATGATCCTTTACTACGCTGCGACACAACTGCAACATCAGGTTAGTTGGTTCTAGGAGTGACCCAACTGGGAGCAGACACTCCTGGTGGGTAACTGTGGCTAGCACTCACTCCAACAACTTTTGGGGGAGGGTATCCCTCGAGATTATCTTTTCCTGGCATGGCAGCTGGCCTTTTGCTGCATTGCAGAGAGTGATGTCCTGCGCTGGTGTGAGGGGGGGATGTGTGGGTGTTGGGGGCATTTATTGCAATCATAGATTTATTACCTTTGCCCAAGGGCAGGAGCATTTTGGGGTGGGGCTGGGGCAATTTCTGCAATACGCACGGTTGGCTCATCTAGCTCACCAGGCCTGGCCCGCATTCCTGGACGAACCGGGCATCCACAATGTGATTGATGACTGGTGTCTTCGACTTGGCTGGATGCTGGCACTGGATCACGCACCTACATAGGGCTCTGCATGCGGATAATGGAGGTTCAACGGGGAGGACTAGGCAGCGATGGGAAGCGGCTTGCCAGAACGTAGTCTGAGCTGCACTGGAAAAAAGGCCTGTGAGGCCATGAAGACTGTCCCCGATGCCATGTTAAATTGACAGATTTTAATTACACACATCAAACATATCTGACACCAAGATAGTTGACTCAGATAAATCCTGGCACGGTGGTAATGTGTGCGAGGTGCAGACTGAGCACAGCAGATTTCCTACATGTGACCTGGTTATGCCCACCTGTTGAGCACTTCTGGGCAGGGGCGGCTGGTAAAATTTTCAAGTGGTGAGGCGCAAACTGATTTGCGAGTGCGGGACCCAGGCCACTCAGGCCGGCAGCGACCCCCCCCCTCCCCATACACAACACTCAAAGAAATGTGTTCACACACGCATACACACAAACACATCCATTCGCAACACTGTCCACCAAACATTCATGCATACACGCACGCTCGCACCAAACACTTTAAAATAAAAGAAAAACACACACACTTACCTTGCTGCCGATCCAGGTCCGCGCCACCTCTGGGCTCTGCTCCCCACACGTCACAGGCTCACAGCGCCCCTGACCAATCCTGGCGCCAGGGGCACAGGTACCTTCTCGCCCGCAGCACGCCCATTAGGGCTCCTAATGGGCATGCGCAACGTCGCAAAAACACAAGTGCGCATGCGTGGGCACGGGTAAAAATTCACCCTCCGTCCCACGCATGCGCACTTGTGTTGCCGCCTGTACAATCATGTCAATCAATCAACATGACGCCAGACCGCCCACCCCTTCAGACTCTGAAGGGGCAGGGCGTCTGACGTCATGTTGATTCATTGACATGATTGACGCCGAGGGAGCTGCGGGCGGCTTCGGGCAGGGGGGGCTACGCCCCCACGCCCCAATGGACGAACCGCGCCTGCTTCTGGGAGATGGTTACGTGGGAATTCACATGTAGAGCGGCGATAAGGGATCAGAGAATGAGACAAATGTGCCTACTGAGCATTCTGAAAGACTGGGAAAAATGAGAAATGGGGAAGTGCCTGGATGTGCTTGGACTGGTGCTGGCAAGAGGCAGAATAGAGATCCATTGGGGTGCCCTGCAGGCCACTCGGGTGCAGTTGTGGAGGAAAGATTTGGTGGAGTGGGCAATAGCAGATATGTGATATGGAAGGCTGCGTGGGATCCTGGTCTCTGTACAGTTGTTGAATGCTATGAGCTGACCAGTCTAAATAATGCTTCTGTATCCTGCTGCATTGGTTGCAATTGCACTGTTTATGTGCATATTTTTGCATATTTCAATCAATTTTCAACAACAAAAACTAGAGATTGGAGGAGAGTGATGGCTAGTCTTGGCTGTCTGGCCTGTCTTGATCAGTAGTGGAGCAGGACAGGCAGACCTGCAATGATCTTGGCTCCCTGGAAGCCTTACAATAATCTGGGGCGCAAAGGCAGTTTATGAAGGAGCCTGACTCAGTACCTCTTGGGGCTGGTGCCCCTCTCCCACCCACCCTTGCCTTATTCTGCAGGGCCGTGGGATTGAAGAAACCCAGTGGGTTCAGGCAATGGATAGGAAGAGGGGAGCTAGTACCTCACAAACCCTGCTAAGATGAACACTTAAAGGGGAACTGTCAGAGACAATTGTGCAGCAAAGGGCATTAAAAACTGAGGTGGAAACCGATGGGTAGAGAATGAGCTCAGCATAATACTTGAACAAGAGACTAGAGCCATAAAAGAAAGGTGAAACCAAACCACGCAGATGATGTATTGTGGAGACAAGGTGGGCCCTACTGATCACGATCACCCACGGCCCCAAAAGCTGAGGGCACCTAGTGCACTGGACTGGGTCAGGAGAAACTCTACGAGTTAAAAGAGAAAGTAAAACAAATGCCCTGGTGGTGCACTCTATCATGAAGAGAACAGGGGAAAAACTCAAATGGGTAAATATAGAAACAACAGGAAGACACCTCTGTGTTGCGTTACATTTATGAGCTGGTAGGCCATCATGGGTGAAGCCTGGGCGTTCCAGTGCACCCACCCATGGATTTGACACAGTTCCGGATTTAAAAAGATTGGTAAACTTGGGATTGTGCAAATCACTACGCCTCTATGAGGCTGCAGAATGAATCATGCATAGAAAGAGGAGAATGCATCTTTGGATATTTTTTTGTGCAGGAAGCTATTCCTTCCTGAACAAAAATGATCCTGCCAGTAATGAAGGCAACCTTGCAGTATGGCGTAATGGTTCTTGTGTTGGTGCTCAGCAGAACACAGTGCAATCCTATGACACATAAACTCGACAAGATGCTTGCCAGAACTGCACTTGAAGGGAAGGTCTAAACTTTGGTGGTAGAAGTGGGTATCTTGTGTGAGTATCAACGCAGGTTGGGAAAAAGAGTGGACAGCAATTAAATTGCTCCACAGGATCTCCACCACCAAAGAGTGAAGAGTGGTGCTTGCAACTGCAATGCCAGTATGTATGGATATGAACTCATCCTATGATGAAAGGATTGACTTGGATGAGCAGCTACTTGTTACGTCAAAGGCAGCAGGGGAACTCATTAACGGTGGGCATAGATGGCGGAGTACTACTACGTGGAATTCCAAGTAGTTGAACAAAAACTTCATGAATTCTTCAACTTCATTCTGTCGGACTCCCAATTAATAAAGCAGAAACCTAATATACTTTTGGTAAAAATAACAAGTGTCTCTGTCTTTACATGCTGAAATGCATATATTAATTTCATAAAAGAGCAAATGAAAAATTAGCAGTGACAGAGGTGATGATTTTGGGATCCTCCCTAACCAAGGGAGAGAACCAAGCAGATGCCTTGAAAACAAAGAGCACATCTTGCAGAACGATTCGGGGTGGTCCCATCCTCTTAGGACCACCCCAAGCACGTTATGGGCAAAAATACAATCCCAACCAAAGGCCCTGCAAAGCAATATGGGACAAGATTAGCAGTGGGCAGTGAATATTATAGTATCCAATATCAAAATAATTCTACAAAGAGCTGTAATTTAACTAGTGTAGTTTAACTAGTTGTTAATATGTGTCCCTCATGAGTCAAATGCAAAAGCTTTGAAATTATTACATGAAGCTGCAGTTCCACTAGTCGTTACTAGGTGTCCCTCATGAGTCAAATGCAAAAGCCTTTGACGTGAGGGACACCCAGCAACGACTAGTGGAACTGCAGCTTCATGTAATAATTTCAATGATTTTGCATTTGATTCGTGCGGGACACCTAGTAACGACTAGTGGGACTGCAGCTTGATGTAATAATTTCATTGCTTTTGGCCTCTAGTGGTGGTAATTCCAGGATTTTATGCAACATTTTAAGAATGCCAAAGCACGTCTGGCCACAGCTAATATCTGTTCTGTATATGATAGGGTGTTGTCAAACCAGACTCCCAAATTCTTGATCTTAGCTTTGGGGGTTGGAGTAAGTGACAATTCCTCCGGCCCCCACAAATGTGATCATATGGAGGGCTGCTTGCCAACTACCATCACCACCGTCTTTCCCGTATTCAGTTGCAAGCAGCTGAACTTCATCCAGTTAGCAAGATCACTAAAGCAGGCCTTGAAATCAGATGCTGTTCCTGCCTCCTTTTATTCCAATGTAACAATCAATTGAGTGTCATCAGCATATGACCCCTGTTTCACCCCATGTTTCAGTGCAATGTCTGCCAGGGGGCGCATGTTATGTTATGTTAAGTATGTTTGTATAGCGCATGGCTGCCCTAGCAACAGGGCGTCCCAGCGCTTGCAGACACGTCAACCAGCGGGGTGCTGTGGAGTATACAGAGGAGTGAGCAAGATTGGTAAGTTGGGCTAGAAAAGCTCGTGCTAAATGGAGGCGAACAGCCAGGTTTTAATTTTTTTACAGAAGAGCCAGTGGTCTTGCGTGGCGCGTGCCTCAAGGGGAATGGAATTCCAATAGAGCAGGAGCCAGGGATTAGAAGGAACGTCCGCCTGCTCTGCTCTTGCGTACCCTAATGTTGCGGGCGAGGTGGAGGTCTGCAGAACGAAGGGCACGTGTGGGGAAGTAAAAAGAGCAGAGTAAACATTAAATAGAGTAGGGCTGAGGGCCGAGCACTGTGGTACCCCTTGAGATAGAGGACACACCTTGGACTTAAAAGGGAGTTGTAAGACCTGGAAGGATCTACTCTGCAAGAAGTGTATGGTCCATTCCCATGAGCTGCCACCGACCCTGGCCTCCCACAAACGTTCGAACAGAAGGCAGTGGAAGACCGTATCAAACGCATCACTCAAGTCCAGTAAAATTAGTGCGGTTGTCCTTCCCTCCTCAACTACAATTTTCAAGGCCTCAGAAGTAGACCTGGGCGTTGTTCAAGGAGTTTTGCTACACGGAACTCTGCGAAGTTACAAAAAAACTCTGCAAAGTTCCACAAGTGGCGGAGTGCAGTACAAACTGCAGTTTGTGCTGGTATCCTGCTGCTTGGGTAGAAATTCCACCCGAGTGGCAGCTCACGCTCGCGAACTTACCATTCATGATCGTGAACTTAGGTTCGCGATCGCGAGCGGGAAAAAACTACGCTGCACATCGCGAAGTGGAGTTTTCTGCACTCCATGAGCTCCACAGAGTGCAGAGTGCAGAGTGCAGAAAATTCCGCAAAAGGAGTGAAGTTCACTGCCCAGACTTACTCAGAAGCAAAAGTAAGGCCGATTCGATGCTGTGAAGCGGACTGAAACCAGACTGGGTTTCATGGAGAACACGTCTTTCTTCCAAAAACGCGGTCAGTTGAATATTCAGATGTTTCTCTGCAATTTTAGAAAAGTAGGGAAGCAACAATACAGGTCTCAGATTCTCTGGAAGAGCTGGATCTAAAGATGGTTTCTTTAGCAGTGGCACCACCATAGCATGTTTCCAATTACTAGGAACCTGCCCTGAGCTAAAGGACATCTTCAGAAGTTTGGTAAGAACCTGTGCAATGGCTTTTTTCCCTCGCAGTAAAAGTCTCGGGGGAATCAAATCCAGGGGAGACCCAGATTTAACTACTACCATAAGTTTTAGGACATCACTTTCTTCAGGAGGGCAGAAAGAAAACCTATCCTCAACCCAGGAATCCTTTGAAGCTGGAGCAAAGATGTAATTCCTGCTACTTTCAGGGAAGGCAGCATATATTTTTTCTATCTTTCCCAAGAAGAAATCCGCTACTTTATTACAGTAGTCCGTGGAAGCAGGCAACATTGCTGTGACACGTTCTAAAGAAGTCAATTGTTTGACAACGCAATAAAAATATTCTTAGTGGAATTTTTTACTGATTCAATTTCCTCAATATAGACCTCCCTACGTGCTCTCCTAATTAATTGATGGTAAAACGTGAGTGCTTCTAAGTATTTCATCCTATTTTCATTCAGGTAGTTCCCCCTCCAGCGGTGTTCAAGGTGTTTGCATTCTGTTCTCAGTAATGCCAGTTCCTCTGAGAACCCTTTCGCCGATGGAGTTAGACGAATACTCTTGCAAGGTTTCAGAGGTTTTATGGAGTCCACTACCTCCTTGATTCATAGAGATACTGGATTTTCTGCTGTTTCAGCTCTTAATTCTGGACCGCTTAAAGCCACCTTATCCTTTAAGATATCATGGGTTAAAGAAGGCCATTACGGATCATGATGGGCTCGAATCGCTTTCGCGAGTTGCAGGGGGGCTTTCTTGGATTCACAATCCTGAAAGGGAGAATCGAGTGGTCGGACCAGACTACGGGCACAGGTAACAACGCTTCTACTTGAGGACTGTTATAGAAAATATTGTCCAAAATATGGCCCCTAAAGTGCGTGGGGGCGTGGAGTAACTGTTCTAAACCCATGGCTTGTAGTCCCCTAGTCAACTCCCCAATTTCTCTACTTTATCCCCCCAGATGAAGATTCAGATCCCCCAAAATAATAAAATTGGGGTAGCGGATCATTAGGATCCTCAGAAAAATCTCCCAGTTTCTTTCGTTTGCTTCACAAAAACAGGCAATTATAGCCCTTGTGATGTCCAGATTGAACTATTGTAATGCTCTTTACTTGGGCATTAACAGTAGTATGGTGCGATGTTTGCAGCTGGTGCGGGATGATGCTGCTAGGCTGGTGATGGACCTTCCAAAATATCATTCAGTCTCGGCCTCTCTCATTTCTTTGCATTGGCTTCCCTTGGATCGACAAATTTTGTTTAAGACCCTCTGTCTGACCCACAATTACTTCTACGGCCTAGGCCCGACTCAATCAAAGGGCTGTTTCAGCACTATTTTCCTATCAAGCAGCTTAGGTCTGCGAGTAAATATCTGCTGATAGTTCCAAGGTTCAAGAAGGCTAGATGGGGAGGCAGGGCCTTTTCTATTGCTGCTGCTAGACTGTGGAACTCCCCCCCCAAATGATCTGTTGGGACAAGTGTCTCATTCCTTCTTCCGCAGGGCTTTGAAGACCTGGCTCTTTACATAAATATCAGTTTGAGCATATCTTTTAATTCTTTAAAATTGTCTCTCCTGCAGCGCCTTGATGCCTTGGGGCTTAGTTTGTGCTCTTTAAATCTAATATTCATTCATTCATTCATTCATAGCGAATGATGTAGGGGCACTTTCTCAGCCAGAGCATCGATAAATGCTCTTGCCGGAACTGGGGGTCTATAGATAAGAAGACCCACAACTGACCTTTCGCTGTTAAGAGTCATATTAAAAAAGGCAGCTTCGCAGCCAGACATCGGCAGTTTGGACATCTTCAACTGGAATTCTTTGCTGAAGATCACAGCCAGCCTGCCCCCCCTCTGAACAGATCTGTCGACCCTTAGGATAGCATAGCCTTTGGACACTGCTTCCAAAATATCTGGTGCAGATTGCTCATGGAGCCAAGGAATAAGGAAGTTAAGGAGGTTGAGAAACTACTTGTATCAGATGGGTAGGAGCAAAAGATCTTTTTGCACTGTTGTCAAAAAACTGTTTAATAGGAGACCATATTTGTAATCTTTTTATAGCAAGAGATATAGGGTATACAAATATTGTGTCTAGTCTATGATTATAACAGACAGCGTACCACAACGGCAAGTAAGAAAATTTAGACATGTCTTTCAAGTTTTTTGTTATCTGCTAAAAAGCAACTGCTAACAACAAATCTATAATCTGCACTCTCAATTGACTTCTAGGCCATTTGACAGATAGGTTGCCTAAGAAGATATTTGCATATGAAAAAGGAACTGAGCAACTTAAAATAATGTTAATCTGAGACCAGACTTGTTTCCAAAATTTAAGTACAAATGGACATGTAAATAATAAGCACCCACATGCATCAAAGTCCGGTTTTGCGATTCCTAATTTGCGATTTTTACCGAATCGCAAATAAGGAATCGCAAAACGGGATGCATGATTGAAAGTGCATAAAATTTGCGATTCGGTAAAAATCGCAATTTTTACCGAATCGCAAATTTTATGCGTGTTCCAATTTGCGATTTCGCAATTCCCATTGATTCCTATGGGCCAAAAGGCCCATAGGAATCAATGGGAATTGCGAATTCGCAAATTGGAATTCGCAAAATGTTAATGCATTCCATGGGTGCAGGGGGGGGTCCAAAGGACCCCCCCCTGCACCCCTGAAATGTATTTTTAAATGGATGTTTCACACACACATGTCCTAAGGACATGTGTGTCTGTAACATGACAGTGTTTAAAATGCTAATTTGAGCATTTTAAACCTTTTTCGCAAATTACCACAAGGTTCACCCTCGTGGTAATTTTCCCCCCCTAATTGCGAATTCGCAATTTTAAAAACAATCATGCATTGCTTTTAAGGAATCGCAAATTTGCGATTCCTTAGAAGCAATCGCATTTTTGGAAATCGCTAAAAATAGCGATTTTTCCCAAAATGATTGATGCATGCTAAAAAGGTATTTAGGAATTGCAAACGGCCGAAGGAGTTAGAGTATTAAATTGAGCTTGTGCCGCCAGAATTGCAGATCATAGATCTGCAAACTTTTGTTGAAAGGAAAGGGGTAGTTGAAAAAGAGTACTTGCTTGTGAGAATGTGAAGAATGTGTCTTGTATAAATAGTTGATGTACCCAAATAAGACCTTTATTTCTCCAAGTTTCCAGAAAAAGGGTTTATGTGTAATTAGATTAGTATAAATTTGTTGAGCCAAATGGTGGAATTAAGAAAGGAGTCAAGATTGTTCAGAACAGATTGTATTGTAGAATTTGATAACTTGTAGAAAAACTTGAGAACTGGTGTAGACAATTTTTGAAGTTTGCGTGTAAAAAATAAATATTCCTGAAATGGAAAAGGGGAGAGAAATGATTTCTCCAGGTCAAGCCAAAGTGGTGAACCTAATGGTGAGTCAGCGATCCATTGAGATAACTGTCTTAATTGAAACGCCTAATGATATTTAGGAAAATCAGGAAAATTAACACCACCCTCTAATTTTGGACGTGACCGTTTTAATAGTGACATTCTAGATTTATTTTTGTTCCATAAGAAAGATATGAGGATAGAATTAATCTAATGAAATAACTTAACTGATAAAGTTACAGGGATATTGGAAATGGTATAAAGGATAATAGAATTCAATGGGAAATGGGTCTGTAGTTTTGGCAATAACGTGCATCCTTTCCCTCTTTGGGAATAAGACAAATTAAAGCTTCTAAAAAGAAACCTGATGACTTATGTAACTCAGTAAAGAAGAAATGAGGGTGTGCAACTGCGGGAGGAGTATTTGACAAAAGTGTGAATAAAATTCAACTGTGGAACCATCTGGTCCTGGAACTTTGTCTTTGCGGAGAACCTTTAATGCACTGATCAAATTCATTTGTGTAATATCGAATTCTAGTAGGTCGAAATGTATCATTCATGCCGACCTCCTGCCGTCTTGTGAATATCTATGAGTTGAAGTGACTGGGGGCAACAATCATACGTGCAAACTGCATACGTTATACCACCCCCCCTCGTGACAACCTTCCCTTCACTGAACAGATCATAGATATCTTTTCATCTAACACATATTTCCATGGCACTCAGATCTTCCTGGGAGACTTCAACCTCCACTGGAATGATATGAACGATGTGATTGTCAACAGCCTCAAATCCTTCCTACTTGACATTAATCGTACCCAATTATGTGACAGCCCTACACATAACTAAGGAGCCACGCTAGATCTGGTCATTGGTGAGCCCAATGCTCTCCTCCTGGAGTCGATCCACCCATATGACTGGATGGACCACTACTGCATCACCTTCCGTGTCCTTGAATCATTAAGAGCAAGCAGACCCCAACCTAAGAACCCAAAACTGTTAAAAAGATGTTTAAGAAACTCCAACTCGCAAGACCTGACGGTGCTCTGTGATAACATCTTGCCACCCCCTTTGAACATGTCGGATGTCCATAACCTGACGGCCCACTATCAACACTCAATGCTTAATGTACTTAACTCAGAAGGACATCTTCAGCTTAAACAAGTGTCCTCCAAATGCTCTAAACCGTGGTTCAATGATAATCTTAATGCTGAAAAAAGAAATCTAAGACTTACAGAAAGGAAATGGCGATCGCATCTCTCCCTTGAACATCTCTGTCACTTGAGATCCTTGCAAAGCACATACAATAAATGCATCAGATGCCTGAAGGCCACCTTCTTCAGAACTCAACTGGATCAAGTAAAAAACCGTCCAAAAAACAGTTCAAACTCCTCGCATCCCAAGCTAACAATAATCCTAACCTCTCCTCTCCGGGTCAAGTTACACTCCAGAACTGCAAAGAATTCGCTGTTTTCATCACTGATAAGTTTACTAAGATTGAGATGGAATTAAAAAGCTTGGCCCGTGATCTCCAGAATTGTCCTCTGAACACCCTGTGCCCTTCAGAGTTGACTAACACTGACCCTTCACTGCCCTTCCTCCTCAAAAACAATGCATCTTGGTGTCTGTTCCAGACCTTGGATGAACCCACTATACGCAAAATGCTGTTGACATTGAAACCTTCCAATCACTACAAAGACCCTTTGTCATAGAACCTGTTCCCGGAAGTAAGATCTTCCTTAATAACACTCTGGACGACGATCGTCAATGCTTCTCTTATGCAAGGTGCTATTCTTGATTGCCTTAAATCAGGTCAAGCAAGTTACCCAGATCATAGAGAAAACAAATGCTGATCCCACGGACCTTCTTAACTTTCGCCCAATGACCAACATCCCCACCTTAGCAAAACTCCTGGAGAAATGTGTGCTTGCCCAACTCTGTCATCACATCGACCACTTCCAGCTCCTGGACCAATGCCAATCTGGTTGTCGCCCAGGTTACAGTATGGAGTCAGCACTAACACACATTGTAGATGATGCGCTTAGAATGCTGGATCACAATGAAGCATGCCTATTGATCCTTCTTGACCTCTCATCAGCATTTGATACTGTCAAACACGATCACCAAATTGACCTCCTGGAACATAGGATGGGGCTGTCTGGGCCTTTAATCAGGTCAAGTAAGTGACCCCGATCATAAAGAAACCAAATGCTGATCCCACGGACCTTCGTAACTTTTGCCCAACGACCAACATCCCCACCTTAGCAAAACTCCTGGAGAAATGTGTGCTTGCCCAACTCTGTCATCACACCGACCTCTTCCAGCTCCTGGACCAATGCCAATCTGGTTTTCACCCAGGTCACAGTATGGAGTCAGCACTAACACACATCGGAGATGATGCGCTTAGAATGCTGGATCACAATGAAGCATGCCTAATGGTGCTTCTTGACCTCTCGTCAGCATTTGATACTGTCAAACACGATCAACTCATTGACCTTCTGGAACATAGGATGGGGCTGTCTGGGCCGGTTTTAAACAGGTTCTCTTCGTTCCTTCACAACAGATCCCAAAGTTTCAAGGTTGAGCATTCCTTGTCACATCCTGCACCCGTCATCTTGGGGGTTCCCCAAGGTTCAGAACTGTACCCACACTCTTTAACCTGTTCATGAAACCTCTGACAGAAATTCTAAAATCATCCAGCATTAATTATCATATGTACGCGGATGATACCCAGCTATACCTGAAGATCGCCTTCCCCGAAGATATCCAGTCCCTCAACTCAGTCCTGCTGGAAACACAAAGATGGTTGACAAGTAATCACCTGAAGTTAAATGCTCTTAAAATGGAATTAATTCTGATCTCACCCCACAACCAACTCCTGCCATGGAGCAATGGCTGAATCAGCTGACTGCTCTTAACTGTAGACCGCACCTTGTGGAGTCGGCATCTTCTCTGGGTATCATTCTGGACAAAAGTCTGAACATGCAGAAGCACATCAGTTCCCTCACCAAAGGAGCGAGCTTCCAACTCAGCCTACTCACGAAACTCAAACCCTTACTCTCTGCTCATGACCTAAAGGTTGCAGTACAAGTACTAGTGATCTCAAAGCTGGACTACGGTGGTGCAACACTTTGCGGCCTGTCTAGAGTGAGGACGGCTCCTCTTAGGGCTTCCCTACACTCCGCTGCTAGGCTCTTAACTGACACAAAAAATACCACCACATCTCTTCGGACTTGCGGGACTTGAATTGGCTCCCATACGAAGGTCGGATACAGTTAAAAATTGCATGCATGGCTGACAAGGCCATTCACTTCAAGACCTTGCTGTACCTTGCTTGGAAACTTGAGCTCTCTTGCAGTTCTAGAGCCTCCGGAAGTGCCAGCACCCTTTTGCTAAAACCACAAAAATTCAAGAAAAAAAATACATATAACCAAACCTTCTCAGGGATGGCTCTGAGGATCTGGAACTCCCTTCCACCTGAAGTCAGGGTGAACCCCTCCACTCTCTTCTTGAAAAAAGAAGTCAACGGACTCTTGATGAAGAAATTTCTTCCTTAGCATGGCTCTTTCATTTGGTTCGGGGTCCATACCCATTGACTATGACCCAGACACCAGGTTCACAAGTTTCTTGGTCAATTCTAGATTGTGACCTTTTGGTGCTGTCAATTCTGTTGTGTCTGTTTTTCTCTCAGGATAATGTTTGTCAATTAGACCTTGATTTTCTTGCCCTGTTTATTCTGTTTTGTTTGCTTATAACCTTCGTGATGCATAATCTGTAAAGCGCTCTGATACCCTCTGTGGTCATGTTCGCGCTATATAAAACTTTCTAAATAAAAAGGCCTACAGGTGTCTGGATAGTGGAAAGATAATGGGAAATGTCAGTGTCTAAAGGTGAGTTCTTTGGTGTATAAAGTGGTTTATAGAACTGCACGAACGCATATAAAAATTCAGAATCTTTCTATTTTGAAATACTATTATCATCAATAATGGATTCAATTTGAAACTTGTTCTGTTTAATTTTAAGATAATTAGCTAGCAGTTTACCTGCTTTGTTTTGTCAGCCATAACATTTTGTACTAGTCTTTAATAAATAAAGAGATGCATTTTCTGTGGAATCATTATTGAAATTAATCTTTTTTTTAATGAGTTCTGATAGACAATCTTTGGACTTAGAAGTATAAAACGAGTGTTCCAGTCTGTTTGATTTTAGACAGGAGTGCCGCATTGAGGATTCTTGAATTTGTCTTTTTGCTAGAGGAATATTCGATGATAAAACCACGGGCAGCAGCTTTAAAGGCATCCCTACTGTGTGAAAGGGGATAGTGGGATATTGATTAAAGCGGAAGTTATCATGAAACAAATTGACAGAAGAGGAATTACATTTAGAGTCTAGAAGTAGTGAGTTATTGAAACGTGACCTTTTAGGAAGGGTAGGTTGGGATAATATAATTAATTGAATCCAAACTGGGGCATGGGCTGATATAAGAATGGGTTGGGATCAGTTTTAAAGTGGTGCTGGGAGCGGTACTGTCCTAGGTCCAGACATGGTTGGGATGGAGACCATCATGATCTGCAAAGATAAAGCATTAGGAGCCTGTCTGTTTGTTAATTACACAGCCCTGATCTGGAATGTTCAGGGAATGAATACTGATGATAAAAGATATATGATCCACAATTTCCTCAAAAGAAGGATCACCCATATCAGAGTCCTTCAGGAACCCCACTTTAACAGAAATAGAAATTATCAAATTACTGTGTAGATGGGGAGGATAATACAAGGGAGGGGGGTCTGGGTGTGGATATGGCACAGATTGCCATAAAAGGCTGAATCAAAATATTTAAATCCATAGGGAAGATACGACTTAGTGATGGGCAAATAAGATAGGCCGCTGTTTAGACCTGACACGCTTTTGGTAGTGTTTCGCTAAATGTTTTGCTTTTTCCTTAGTGGTTTTGTTAATTCTCTTTTAGCAGTCTTAGTGCTCTAGGCACTTTCCCACTGTAAATTGTTGATTGTTGAACTTGCTGGATTGAGGAGAGCTGACACGATTATTAAGTTTGTGTATATTGTTTTTATTTAACTTATTCTTGCATAAGCAATAGTCTATTAAGTTCCTGAATAATTTTCTTTTCTTTCAGGTATCGCAATGCTGGGACCACCAGGAAGAATATTTGCCCCTCAAGGAAAACAAAATAAATTCCCACAGGTAAGTGTTCTGTATTTTAATGCTATTACATTTGGGGAAGGTTTTATGAGAGAAGACACCTGTATGATACCTAATTTTCCTGTTCCATCACCAAGTGCCTAATAATTCTTGCATTCCAGTTAGCGGAAGTTGCTTCGAAAAAAAACATCCTTCAATATTCTCAGAAAAGTTCAGTGAAGTCGAGGTGTGTCAAAATAAATTACACCTTCTTTCTACCTGAGTGAGGGTGTTTGGGTGGACGAGATATACTCTCGGTTTAGACTACTGAATGCTTTATTCTATGTACGGATGACAAGAGAGTTGTACGACCCAGTTACCTCCCACGTTCCACCCTCCACCCTCGCGTCTCCCTGACCATCCCAGTAGCTGAGCACAGGGACGCAACTAGACCTGAACTCCAGGGGGGGCCAACACTCCCAGCCAGGGCCGGCTCTAGCACTGGTCGCACGCAGTGCAACATTTTCTTTAGCCACCCCCTCCCCCATTTCCTCTATTTCCATGAATTCCCTCAGTACCACTCACCAACAATGCACCTCATCTCTCTGTAGCACCTTTCTGACAAACATTTCATTTTTTTATAGCGCTACTCATAGTACACTTACACTAATTTCTGTGTCTGCATGGAACTAAACCTGGTATAGTATACTTAGCGGGGCTAGGCGGAGGGCCATGGAGTTGGAAACAAACTCTGTGGTTCTGTGGAGCTCTGCTACGCCGCCTGCCTCCACCCCCTATGAAGATATAACTTACAAGTAATTTAAAAAAAGAAAAAAAAACACTTAGCTGTTTAACACAGCATCCCAGGGCTGCACTCCTCCTCTTCCTCACCATACGAGTACTGCTTGATAGAACTGCGCATACACGCTTGTCCGCGCATGCGCATTTCTCGTGAGCAATGCACATGCGGGGGCACGCACGCATGTGCAGTTCTATCAAGCAGTACTCGTATGGCGAGGAAGAGGAAGAGGGCAGACTGCAGATGCTGCGGTAAACAGGTAAGTGGTTTTTACTTTTTTTAACTTACTTTTAACATATATCTTATATCAATTCAAAAAGATTGAAATTATTACAGCTGCAGCTTCATGAAAGGGTTTCAATGCTTTTGCATTTGACTCGTGAGGGACACCCAGTAAGACTAGTTGAACTGCAGCTCGTTGTAGAATTATTTTGATATTGGATACTATAATATTCACTGCCGACTGCTAATTTTGTCCCATAATGCTTTGCAGGGCCTTTGGTTGGGATTGTATTTTTGCCCATAACTGTGCTTGGGTTTGTTCTAACAGGATGTGACCACCACCGAATCATTCAGTAAGATGTGCTCTTTGTGTCAAAAGTCTATGAGGGTTCTGTTTTATTAATTGGTAGTCCAACGGAGCAAAGTATCGGAATGTAGTAGTACTCTGCCAACTACACCCACCCTTAGTTGGAATATCTTACAGGCGTACCTTAGGGGGGAAATTACTGGCAGAGTATGTTACAGAAATAGATGCTATAGAGAGGAGATTGGCTGGTTGGAAAGGGAAATGAAGTGTCTAGAGGCAAGCATGTGGAGATGTGGAGTCTTGGAGAGGAGGAGGCAAGGCAAGAGGTTGTAATAAATTGAAGAAACTGAAGGAGCAGCTAGACACCATCTTCCACACAAGGGTTACAAAAGGTTGGGTGACGAGTAAACTGCCCCATTTTAAGTATGGGGAAGGTGCAGGGGGATTGTGGCATGGAAAGCAAAATCCGACATAACACGAAACCTGGTAAGAGAAATAGAGGACCTTGAGACCGCGACTTGATTAAGCACAAACTCGAAAATTGAGAACGCCTTCCATGACTTCTTTCAGAAGTTGTATACGGAGGATAGAGTAGCCAATGAAGATACAATTAAGGAATGGATAAGCTTGATTGCACTCAAATCCCTAGATACATCGCAGCTTCTACTATTTTAGGGCTGCAAATTGAGCGAAGCCTTTCCTTGCTCATTTTTGGCATCACTGACAAAATTGAAGGTCCCGCAACAGCTTTTCTTTTCTTCGCTATACTGCTCACTGGGAGGGAAATATGCTGCAAATGGGTTGAATGCCTACCCCCCAGGATGATATGTGGTTGGATTCTTTAATTTCTACATCCAAGTTAGATCTAAGGGGGACCACATCTAAAAGAAAGTAGGCCCTTTGGCGCTTCCTATTGAGATGGCTTGACAAAGAGGGGGGAGAATATTGATCGAGGTCTCCATTAAATCCGTTACACTCTTTGCCCTATGATTAAACCATTTTTATATCTCTCCAGGCTGCAATGGATTGCAACCCCCGTTCCCTAAAATCCATACCAGCAGCTGCTGGCTTATACCGGACCAAATTTGAGAGTGACTTTTACCCATATGGGACAATACCCTCCTGTGAGCTAGTTTACCCAGTTTGGGAAGTTTCGATACCTGGTCCAAGGTATACGGGTGCAGGCGTTTGGAGTGGTTATTGTGGTCGGGGGAAAATGGGGAAAGATGAAAAAAAAGGATTGCATTGACTGCTTATCCTTCAAAATTCTTTTTAAGTGTGGAGTTGGTTTGTGTGAAACATTGAAAACTGAATTACTTATCGTTTGTCTAGGAGAAGTCTCAGTGTGATATCTAGGCATATCACACTGATTAGCAAAAGTAATTTAAAAAGTAATCTAAAAAATAATATGCGCAGTAATATGTAAAATAACTGCAAAGTAATTTCACACTGTTTACTTACCTGTAAATTAACCAACTGCATTTGAAACTGCATTTAACTGTAAATCACTGCATAAGATTAGGCAAAGTATTATTTCACTTACCTGCACCAGGTCTGGCTTGGTTTTAGAAATAAAATAACTAACTAATATTTGTATACAAACAAATTGGTCTAAGTTCAGTCTTTGATTGTGTAACATAATTTCCTGCCTAAATGTATACAATAAGGGCCAGATGTAGGTAGCCCTTTACCGATCGGAATCGGCCGAAAATACCGATTTTCGGCCGTTTCCGATCGGTAAAGGGCTAGGAAGATGTAGGTGCACATTTTCGGTAATTTTACCGAATCGGTAATATTACCGAATCGGTAATAAGTACCGAATCGGTAATAATTACCGAATCGGAAATATTTACAGATTCGGTAATATTTACCGATTCGGTAAAATTACCGAAAATGCTATGTGGGTAGCCAATTTTCTATTGGCACATGGCTTACAGAATCGGTATTTTACCATGGAATACAAATCCATGGTAGAATACCGATTCCTGTGTACATGCACATCTGTGCATGTACACATGTGCCATGTGACAGACAGACGTGCCCTTAGGGCATGTCTGTGTGCCACATTGCACACATGCCCGTTTTGGGGGTGCTAGAGGGTGTCAAAGTGACACCCCCTGCACCCTTGTGAATTCTTTAATTACCGATTCGGTAAATACCGAATCGGTAATGCCTAATTATTCCTATGGGCTTCAAAGCCCATTGGAATGAATGGGCATTACCGATTCGGTATTTACCGAATCGGTAATTTAAGTATTGTTAAGGATTCGGTAACGAATCCAGATGTTGGGACCTACATCCCATTTACCGATTTTGAAATACCGAATCGGTAAAATCCGGTATTTCAAAATCGGTAAATGGGATTTACCTACATCGGGCCCTTGATGCTTAACACTACCCTCTGATAAAGCCGTACTGCTTGCCCACACTACCATAAATAGAGAGTAAAGTGCTATCTACTTTTACCTCTGCCTGCCTTTGGGGTTCCATTGGACTCTGTGCACACTATACCTCATTTGGTACAGTATATACAAAGCCAGATTCCCAAAGGGGTCTCTCAAAGGGGCAATATAATTAAGACATTTATGCTAAAAATCTGTTCTCAGCATAATGCAGTATTTCCCTGCTTCTGTTATTGCCTCCTGTTAGACTTGACATCATTGGCCTGAGTCTCCCTTCCTTTTTGACGGATTGCCTCCTCTGTTTTGATATGTTTTTGCTGGATTTATGCTTTGGGCACTGTGCCACTGCTAATCAGTGCCACAGTGCAAGTGCTCCCTATGTTAAATTTATGTACTAATTGGTTATTCCATAATTGGGTTATTTGATTTACCTGTTAGCTCCTAGTACAGTGCACCATGTGTGCCCAGGGCTTGTATTTCAAATGCTGCTGGTGGGCTTGCAGCTCTGGTTGTGCCACCCACAGAAGCAGCTTGTAAAGTGTGTCTCCGGCCTGCCTGCCATTGCAAGGCCTGTGTGCAGTCTAGTGCACCCACTTGCCAGTCCCTAAACCCTCCCTTTGCTTCATATTAGACACCCCTATGGTAGGCCCAAGGGCAGGGTGCATTGTAAGTATAAGGTAGGACATGCTCTGATGTATGTAGCATGTTCTAATAGTGAATTACAACCATTTTCGTTTTTCACTATTGAAGGCTACCTTTTTTCTCATAGGCCAGAATAGGCAGTTAGAGTATTACATTCTTATAATCCTAGCTGACTCAGGGAACATGGTAGACGTACGAATTTAGTATGCCTTAACTCAGAATAAAAAAATACATCTTTTAGTAAAGTTTATGTTAATATTCTGTGTTTGCAAATACCACTTTTAAAAAGTAGGTATTGGCTTGCCTAACCATTTGAGCCTGCCTCTGCTGGGTTGTGTATTCCTTGTCTGGGTTTGTGTGTGACAGGGCTGGGGGATTCCAGGAGACAGGCTGGGGCAGCCCAGTGATGAATAGAGAGATCTGCATCTAGATGGGAGGGAGGAGTTGATCCTGGGACCTGAAGAGGGCAGGGCCTTCCCTCTACAATGCTGGCTCCACCCCCTGTGGCTTGTCTGATGTCTCTGCCCTGCACTGTGAAAGGAGGAGAGGAATCATGTCAACAGCGTGCTCCAGAGCTGTATCTTCCCTCCCCTGTGCTGGCTCCACCTCCTGTGGGGCGGCTGATGTCTCTGCCCTGCACAGTGAAAGAAAGAAGAGAGTCATGTAAACAAAGTGCTCAGGAACTGGTTTGGACTAGGCAGAGGCCTCTCTGCCTTCAGAGAACAAATGATTCTGGGGTATAAATATTGGGACCCTGATCCCAAGAAATTACATCACTTCTGGAACAAGAAACCTTTCTGCCAAGGAGAAGAACCAAGGAAGCTGCAGGAGTTGTACTGCCCCTCTGCCAGTGTGCTGTTTGCTGGGTTGGCCTGCAGTTGTTGCTTCATTGCCAAGGGAAATGAGAAGGAACTTTGTAAGGACTTTCATCTACAGAATATTCTCCAAGGGCCTGAACTGTGCTTGCCTCCTGCTGAAGTCTCAGGGACAAAAGACTTCACCTCCAGCTCCCTCGTGAATTTCCGTGCTAGGAATTCTGACTCCAGACATTTGCGTGCCGCTGGGACCTTGAAGCGCAACGCATGGAGAAGAAGCGTGTCGCCAGCGCAGTTGAAATCGTCGCAACGCCGGAGAAGCGAGCCTTCGCCGCATCTCGCTGGAAGCGTGTGTTCATCAAAGCTGCCTGCTGTTTACTGGAGAAGAGTGACGCCATCGACAGAGTCGCCAACGCATCACTGGAGAAGCGTGTCGCAGGGTATGTCGCGGCTCCAAAGTACAGAGTCGTTGCAAGGCTGCCAGGGCGTCCTCGCATCATCATCGCATCTTCATCGCATCACCGCATCGAGGGCGCCATCTTCTTGCATCGCAACCGGATCGTCGCATCGCATCAAGGTGCCATCTTGCGCACCGCAACGGGCCCGCAATCCGAGAATCTATGCATCACCTCCGCGCCGGTAAGGCTCACGACGAGTCCCCTACTCTGTGCAAACATTGAGGAAGGACGCAACCATTCCCCCGGGTCACGGAACTGACGCATCGCCCTTTTGCGAGCCTTTTGTTCCCTTTGCGTTACACACTCAGGAACTTTGTTGAGAACTTTGTTGCATTTACCAACAACTTGTACTAAGAGACTTTAATCATCTTTTAAGCCAGTGGTTCCCAAACTTTTGACTCCTGAGGACCCCCACTGAATCACTACTTGAAGACGGGGACCCCCAAGCAATTTGTACATTTCAATTTCTTTTTAAAAACGCCTTTTGAAGCAGAGGCAATTTTAAGAGGGAGACAGCCTGAATTAGGTCTATTGGCATGGACATGTATGCATACAGCAGTGTATCATTTAGTGCTACAAGTCTCCTGCTCTCAGCGATACCAGCACCTCTACATTCTCATTCCAGAGCCTTGGAGTGGTGACCCTTCCTTACAGCAACAGGTTGAATGATTTTGAATTATTAGCATTTTTACCTATTCACAGTTTAAGAAAGTCTAAAATATTATACAATAATGAAGCATTTTATAATAAAGACATGCCCCAAGGAGCAACGAATATTGTGAAAATTCTAACAAGATAGTGCACAAAGTGATGAGTCCAGTGTACAGAGCAAATTCAAAGTCTGTATTAGGAGTTCATCATGGAAGTGCAAGAGATGGCAGGAAGGTATCTGGACAGGAGGCATTTTGTTTCAGCGAGATCATGGAACAATGCTACGACAATTACCATAAATCCCTGTTAGACATAATCTTTAGTCACAGATAGCAGAACAGCATTTTACCACCAAGGGGTGAGCAGTACAGTTAAGGCATATTTCAGAGAGGCCTCGGGTGGCACATGACATGACTCTCGCCTGTTAGGATGCCCACTGCCCCGTCCCTTGCCAACAACAGAAGGCTATACAGAATAAGAGCTTGATATGTCTGAATATGAAATCTTGACAGCACACATAATTTACCCAAGGGCTTGTGGAAAGTGAGCAATCAGACAGCAGCACGAAAATCCTACTGCTGATCCTGGCTGCATCTATTTTTACCAACCTGCCAAGTAACGGTAACCTACACACATGTGCCTTTCAACGCTTTATTGCTTTTATTGTATTGCCTGTATTTTCATTGTTGTGTCTGTGACTGCTGTTGTCTGTCTTCCCCCACTGCCTGTACGTGGTCCGTGCCCCTTTTTCTTCCCTCTGTTCCCCTCGCTGTCCCCGTGCTCTCTCTGCCCGGTCTTTCCTTCTGTACCCCTCGCTGCCCCGTGTCTCTGCCCGGTTTTCCCTTCTGTTCCCCTCGTTGCCCCTGTTCCTCTCTGCCCATTCTGCCTTCTGTTCTTAGCTGCCCCTATATTTCTCATTTTTTGTGCCTGTCTGCCCTCTGTGACACTCTTTTTTCCCTCGTTTTTGTGCCCCTTTTGCCTTCTGTTCCACTCATTTTTCTCTTGTTTTTTGTGCCTTACTGCCCTCTGTTCCACTCGTTTTTCCCTTGTTTTTTGTGCCTTTCTGCCCTCTGTTCCACTTGTTTTTTGTGCCTTTATGCCCTCTGTTCCACTCATTTTTTGTGCCCTTCTGCCCTCTGTTCCACTTGTTTTTTGGGCCTTTCTGCCCCATGTTCCACTCGTTTTCCCCTCGTTTTTTGTGCCTTTCTGCCCTCTGTGCCACTCGTTTTTCACTTGTTTTTTGTGCCTTTCTGCCCTCTGTTCCTCTCGTTATTCCCATATTTTTGTGCCCTTCTGCCCTCTGTTCCACTTGTTTTTTGTGGCTTTCTGCCCTCGGTTCCACTAATTTTTCCCTCGTTTTTTGTGCCCTTCTGCCTTCTGTTCGACTCGTTTTTTGTGCCTTTCTGCCCTCTGTTCCACTCATTTTCCCCTCTTTTTTTGTGCCTTTCTGCCCTCTGTGCCACTCGTTTTTCCCTCGTTTTTTGTGCCTTTCTGCCCACTGTTCCACTCGTTTTTCCCTAGTTTTTTGTGCCCTTCTGCCCTCTGTTCCACTCGTTTTTCCCTAGTTTTTTGTGCCCTTCTGCCCTCTGTTCCACTCGTTTTTCCCTCGTTTTTTCTGCCCTTCTGCCCTCTGTTCCACTCGTTTTTTGAGCCTTTCTGCCCTCTGTTCCACTTGTTTTTCCCTTGTTTTTTGTGCCCTTCTGCCCTCTGTTCCATTCGTTTTTTTGTGTCCTTCTGGCTTCTGTGCCACTCGTTTTTTCCTTGTTTATGTGCCCCTTTTGCCAATTGTTCCACTCGTTTCCCCAGCCGCTGTGCCCCCTTCGGCCCGACCCCCTGACTGCCTACTGCCCATTCGCTGCCTCCGCCTCCCGACTGTATTGTTGTGGTCTTGCGGCCCCTGTGCCAACATTCACAGCTGTTATGTGCTGTGAGGACGCATGGGCGTTTCATTTATCACTACGACGAAAGGGCACTCGAGTCCTGCGGACCCCCTGGGAATGTCTCACGGACCCCTGGGGGTCCGCGGACTACAGTTTGGGAAACGCTGTTTTAAGTAATCTTAAGTGTAGCATTGTGGATTTTTTTCATTTGTGGTCTTGTGTTTAAGTCTATATAAAGAATACTTATTTTTATAAAACCTATGTTTTGCCCATCTGTTGTGTTTTCACTGTATTACTGTGTATATTCATAAATGCTTAACACACTGCCTCTGAGATAAGCCTGTCTGCTCGTGCCAAGCTACCAAGGGGGTAAGCAGGGGTTATTAAGGAGTGTAATCCCCTTATCCTGACTTAGAAGTAAGGGTCCCTATTTGGACAAAGGTGAATCCCATTGCCAACTAGAGACCCCCAGATCTAACACCTCCACATAAGTAACAGTACACCTACAACAAGCCAGGACCATTGGCTTTGTGAAAGGATGTTAGTTACATAGGATAAATATACTACTATATATAATTCTAAAAATTCTTTAGTTCTTGTGGCGTAATGGCTAGAGCTGCCAACTTTGGAGCTGAGGAAGCAGGGTTGAGTCCCAGCATTGGCTCAACATCCTGTGTTTCTGGGAAAATCACTTAATCGTCCGTGCCTACCAAAAAATAAATGAAGATGTCCTTTGTGATGCTCATGTGAAGCACTTCAAGTTGAGCAATACAGAACTGCAAACAAATAAAAGTTACATGGGATTTTAAATGTTTGCCGGTTTCAACTTTGTGACCTCAGTAGGATTTTTCCCAGGCTTGCTTTCAGTCTTTCCAGGTCCGGATGAAGAATTCCTGTGACTTTTATCCATTTCCCATGGATGAAAAAATGGTTGGGCTTGAGAAAAAGCAGTGGCAATTTTGACTGCTTCTTCTACAGTCAGATGAGAATGTTGTTTTAAGCACCTTTGTGATGGTAAAGGAGATGCTTCAAGATACTGCTCTTAATAAATCTCAGTCATAATTTCTTCTTTAGTACTTTTTGCAGGTTTTAACCATTTATCAGCAGCCATTTTTATTTGAAAAATAATGTTTTGAGGTTTTCTCCTGGAGCTCCTCTTTCTTTTTCGAATTTGACTGCATAAGATTCCTAGTCCATGCCTATATGGTCCAGCATAACCTGCTTAATCTCTTCATATGTAGTATTTCCCTGAGCAGTTACAATTTTTTTAGGCAGCCTGGGCTGTGCCTGTTAAAAGGGGAGCAATAAATAAAGCCCATTTATCTATGGGCCATGGACAGGCTCTGGGAGCCCTTTCAAAATGTAGCACAAATGCTTCAGGGCATTCTCCTATTGCATACTTATGTAGAGCCACATTTGGGCCTATAGTCGTGGCGAGTCCCCTGAATGTGAGATGTTAAGCGTATCTGATCCTCAGCTACTTCATGGAGACTCTCTATCTGTGACTTTGTTGCATCTTGGAAGATCTGACAATCTGCTTTCGCAGAAGACATCTGTCAATTGAGAGCTTACTCAAGCTTTCTTTTTCCTTGTACTAGCTGCTGCACTATACTCTCCATTTTTGTAGAACGATGGAGGCTGGCCCTCATTCTCCTCCACGCGTTGAGCTTGTGGGATTGAGAAGATTGAGAAGAGCTGACACGATTATCGGGGGTCCGATTCACAGAACTAGCTTAAGACAAAATCCTAAACTTACTACTGATGGTATTCACAGAAGTTAGGATTTTGTCTTAAGTTTGTCTTAAGACAAACTTAAGACAAAATCCTAATTTCTGTGAATACCATCAGTAGTAAGTTTAGGATTTTGTCTTAAGTTAGTTCTGTGAATCGGGCCCTAAGTTTATGGATATTGTCGTTATTTAACTTATTATTGCATATGCAAATATTCCATTAAGCTCCTGAATAATCTCTTCTTTTCTTTCAGGTATCGCAATGCCGGGACCACCAGGAAGGATATTTGCTCCTCAAAGAAAAGAAAATAGATTACCACAGGTAAGTGTTCCGTATTTAAATAAAATTAATATTTGGGGAAAAGTTCGTGAGGAAAGACACCCATTTTGATCCCTAATTTTCCTGTCCCATCACCAAGTGCCCAATAATTCTTGCATTCAAGTTAGTGGATGTTGCATCGAAAAAAAAGTCCTTCAATATTGTCGGAAAGTTTAGTGAAGTCTGAGGTATGTCAACTTACATTATGCCTTCTTCCTACTTGGGTGACTATGTTTGGGTCAGACAAGATATACCCTCGAGTTAGACTTCTGAATGCAAGTGCTTTATTCTATTTAAGGACGAAAAGAGAGTCATCAGACCCAGTTACCACTGGTGTTCCGTTGCCCACCCTCGCGTCTCCCTGACCTTCCTCCAGGAGCGTGGCAGGGTATCTTGTCTGGGAGATGGTCACTGAGCCTCAATCTGCTTTCCTCTGGATTTTCACACACTCTGGGCTCGATAGAGCCCTCACAGCATCTCTGGATTCCTGCTCGGTCTTTTTTTCAGGGTTTTCATCTATCCTGCACTCGCACTGGATGTCTTCCTCTCATGCGTCAGTTGGGTCTTGTGGACCTATTATATCCCCTTCGGTCTTCGACCAGGTGTTTGATAGGTGAGCCAATCTGAAGGTCCCGTCTTCTTCTGCTTGTGTCGGGACTTCTACTGTTTCTGAGCATCAGGTGTAAACACTAATGAAGGACTATTGATCTTGACCTCTGTTGCCTGACTTTCTGCCAAAGTCTGTAAACAGATAAGACCAGATTCTGTGAAAGTCGCAATGATGTAGGTATGCCAGGGACGATCCTCCAGGGTATCCTCTATTGTTGTTTCAAGTGTCATGAGGTTTTGATACTGTTGTTTTTAAACATGTCCCAAGCCAGCCATTGCAGGCCTCATGGTGCACACTTGTACCTACGAGGTTTTTAAACATGTCATGACTGCCATTTCAGGCCTGTGTGTGCGCAATTACACTTATGCTCAGGTTGGCCTTTCTAAACCACTGGCCAATCCTGAGGGGACCTTTCACTACCACTAGGGCACCCCTAAGGGAAGAATAAGGGGTGAAGCAAGTGGTAGGTGAAAGGCAGGGCAGGTACACATGTATGTTGCCTGTCTTGCTAAAAATGCCTGTGTGTGTTTCACTACCTAAGATGTCTGCTCTTCTAATAGGTTAACATTGGGGAATGATTGAAATTAGTTCAAGCTGCAATAGGGACTTACAGTGGAGCAGCTTCATAATGTTTACTCTCATTGGATTCACAATGACAAACCCTCTTCTGTGGTAAAGAGGGATTTGTCATTAATAGCTTAGAAATCCCAACTCTAGGAAGTCGGCATTTCTCTGCTCTAAAACTCTTTGTGTGCCTTTTAGTCCAATCCACACAAGATGCTGGGGGAGCACATCTGTGCATTCCCCAGGGACAGCTATAAACATTAGGTATGCAACTGGAACAACAGACCTCTCCAATTTGAGGGCTTGGCTGGATAGATTGGAGGGAGAGGTTTTGACACTTGGCTTCTAGGAGTCAGACCATGACCCCACTAAAGATTAAGATCTGCATTCCACAGCCCCATGGCAGACAGCACAGAAGTAGGATTACGGCCATTGGAAGGGACCATGCACCCTTCCTGAATAGTGACTGACATAGGCTGACTACCTGCTGCCGTGTGGCACACAGAAGTGTGCTCTCCAAGGGCTTGCTCGCTTGAGGGACCCACACCATTTACTTGTGTCACCTGGAGAGAAGTGCCCTCTTAAGTGGTCACATAGTCTGCTGGATCCCAACTGGATGTGACCGGAATTGTCTGGTGTAATCCATCTCCACACGTACCAGACGTTGGGCCTCATTTTCAAGTTGTGTGTGACCGAACTTGTCTGGTGCGATCCCACTCAAAGCACACCAGAAGTTGTGACTCTGTTCCAGGGAGGTCCAGAATTGGTAACACTTTTTTCTGTGACTAAGCTCGACGCACACCAGATGCTGTGCCTCATTTCCAGGTGACGTGCTGATGAGAGGATTTGTGTTAAGGGGTGCCCAAATTGCCTGAGTGCTACTTTGATCTACGTGTGTTTGACGGAGTGCCTTCGTCTTCCGAGAAGCTCCCCTGCTTCATCCTCCATTCATCACTTGTGTTGCAGACCAACTGTCTTCTCTTCACCCAGCCTAACGACTTTATGTTCCCAGGTATTATTGCTCGGACTGGGTTAGGGTGGTGAGAGTATTTGACTAGGCTAAGGAATGCTTCTGAGAGCTATCGGAAGTGGGTCAAGAGACTGCGTGACCCCCCTGTGCTTCAGCAGAACTGGGCTACTGCAGGAAGGCAAAGTGTGGAATCCTATGATTGAATGACTATCGCCCTCGGGCTGCTTCTGCTCCGCTTTCCATGGGTGAACTTCCCGCATAGCGGCCGCACCTCCATTTGTCGACTGCTGCCTAATTAGCCCTTCTGCCTACCCCACCTTCTATTCTAGGACGCTAAGTGTAACTCCAGGCGCGATCAGCCTAGAATAAGGGGGAAAGGTTTCTTTATCTCCAGCTCGTGGATGTCGGTTGATGGGATTAGCTGAATGGAGGAGGGCTTGGGTTACAGGGTCTCCATGTTAATTATTAACTGCCATGCCGGATATGGTGCTGTGTGCGGGTGTGTGTAAGAGTGCACTTAATACGGACCTGCCTGATACCCATGGCACCGCGTATCAGTGCTGAGTGAGTGTATGTGGGAGTGACTGCCTGGTATTACTTACATTGCACAGTGGTGTTACTTTACATGTTGATTCCTTGCCAGACGAATTCTACATTTGACATTGATTATTACCCCTGCAGCATTGGCCTACAGTGCTGTTTCAAAGTGTTGTAATTATCGGTGAGTACACATTTCTGATATTGTTGTAACCTGGGGTGCACACTATAACTGTGTGGAATTGAATTATGATAATTGCCAGGGTGTGGCATATTCTGACAATGTGTCTCACTGAATAAGGGTGCTGGGGGTAAAATAGGGTCTTTCCCAAGTGTGCATATTACTGATGTTATTTTAACATGTTTTTTGCCTATTACTGCTAATGAGACTTTCGAATGTGATTTCTGCCCAGAAATACATGATATTCCTGTTCAGTTAGTTGCTGTGTGTGTTGAATTCAAACTTTATTTACATACACACGTGAAGTCTCTTTTGTGATGCTCAGTGTATTTATTATGTGATAGTGCTGTGCCAATGCTTCACAAATTGCCTCTGTGATAAGCCTGACTGCTCAGTGCCAAGCTACCCAAGGGTGAGTGCAAGGTTATACAGTGAGTGTAATCACCCACCCCTGATGGGAGTGGTAGGTTCTGCCTGGCTAGGTCCTCGTCTCAGACAACCAGAATCTGCCAGTTTCAACAGCTGCCACTTGTCTTAGGTAGTAGTTAGCATTTAATGTTGATCAGCCACTTTTATTATAATATTCTATTAAAGAAACTGGGTGGATTGGGCACACCTACCATGGATTTTAGGAGGGGACTTTAATAGTAATGTTAGACATTTCTCCTGACAGATCATATCCACCTCTCTTGCAGGCACCTATCATACAAAATGCGAAAGTACTAAGACAATGGCACTGGTCTTTGTCTCAAGAGAAAGGAATATTGCCATTAAACTGTGCCACATGGTTTGAACGTAAGGTTAAATCTTTACAGACAACCTATTAGTGGGCCCAGAAGAAATTTTTAATATGCTGGCATAAAATGTAATCGTTTTCGGCATTACCCAGAATTATGTAATTCTAATGTCCATTGGGTAAAAATCCTATCAAAAGAGCATAGGAATAATGCAATCAAATAGAACTCAAGAGGCTTTTGTTCATGGCACTTGTATTTTTTGTGTTATTTTTTAGCACGAAATGTAACAATATGGATGGATTCCACACTAAAGTACACCACTAAATAGCAAATTTACTTGTCGCAATTTTTTACCTAATTTGTCTGAAATTTTCTGTAACTATTCAAAAGGAAATAACTCAAATTTCACCTGGAGTGGTCCATGCAGGTAAGAGCAGTGGGGCAGTGGATAATTAATTTTTCCTCATCATCGTTTGCCGAATCGCCCACAACCCCAGTCGACGGCTCTTACCTGCATGGGCCACACCTGAATTTCGCACACCTCCAACCATAATCCCCTACAGTTAAACTTCTACTGGGGAGAGGGCCATCTCCGATACCCACATGGAGGCTACAAAGCTCAACAATTGAGGTTGCGGCCTTTCATGGTACATTGAGCCTGACTATAACCAGCTATTTCAATGAAAATAAAGGAATGAATGACTTCATTCATCCTAGTGAAAAGTGAGGCCTTCACATTATTGATTAGGGATCTCTGTACACACACAACAAATAGGACCCAGAAACAGTTGAGAAGGAAATACAGAATTTAGAGAATTCCCTGTTGGTATTAAAGGTGGGAGCAATAGAGGAAAATTTTAGCTATTACGGCAGGCTAGTGCCAAGCATGTAGTCTTCATAGAAAGGCTGTGATGCATCAACTATGCCGAAGAAATTCTTTATTGTATAGTTAATAAAAACTGTTACAATATACCAATTAATAAAACTACTTTCCTTTGCACACTATTATACATAAAATACAGGTTATAAAACTACCATTAGTAAGAAGGATAAAAACACAGTTACAGGGGTTTTCCTATGCAACTTGGTAGCTTGTAAATTTCATCCAATTCTTATTATTTTTTATCGATATTCATAAATAGTTTCGGGAATGGGTTATAAATCAGCCAATGCAGTTCGCAATATCAGTGTTCAAAAGTTCGGGTTTGTGTTAACTTTTAAGTACATTTTCAAAGTTGGTTACATATTTAATTATTCGACAGATGAATTGAGGATCATCTGAGTCCAGAGCATTTAGTATCGCTGAGCAGCATGTGCGAATACCTTTTGCATTGAACTTTTCCCTGAGTAAACTCCGACGATCATGCTCCAGCATTGGGCAAATGCAAATCATGAGGATCATGGTGTGTTGCACTGCAGCGCCGCATAGATTACAATCTTTCGGACCTGGAGACCTCCAGCCAGGTTGGTCGACGTTTGTTGGCAGTTTTCCCATGCGTAGCTTCAGATACTTTAATTTTAAGTGTGGTGGAAAAAACGAGACCTAGATAAGCAGCTGGTACCGGTCTTTTACAGGATTGTATTATCATCCAGGCATGTGCACGGCGTCTTAATGTTGATTTGTCTTCGATCAATGAGTGCGTATTGGCTGCTTTTTTTGCAACTGGTGATAGGTTGCAGAGCAATATCTAAAATGATGATGTCACCACACCTACTTTATTAATTTGCTTCACCCAATCATAGTAACAAGGACATTTATTTCAGGGCCTAAACATCCTGCTTTGGGACCTCATATGAAGTTCTGTAACATGAATGGGAGCACTTAAAAAACTGAAATTGCTCTTCAAATCAGATGGACTCAGGGTTTCTGATATTGATCCAGGTCGTCACTGTGGGACCTTTTGAATCCTCCCCCCTGTCACTACCGTGTGGAGTTCCCCAAGGCTCCTCCCTTAGTCCGACACTATTTAACATTTATGTGTCGGACCTTGCCAATGTCATCAGGCCACACGGGATGAGCCTCACTTCATACGCTGATGACACTCAACTGGTCCTTGCCGTCAAAAATGATGGGCTTCAGAAAGCCAACATGTTCAACCAGGGCATGTCGGCTATCGGGAACTGGATGTCACACAATTGTCTGAAGCTAAACTCCGACAAATCGGAGGTTGTAATTTTCGGCAATCTCTCACCGGAGTGGTCCCCCCTTTGGTGGCCGTCATCCATGGGCCAGCCCCCAGTCCCGGTTGACAAAGTGAGGAACCTGGGAGTCATGTTCGACAACCGTCTGAACTTCCTACCACATGCCAACCAGATATCCTCTTCAGCCTTTCATAAACTTAGGCTCATCAAAAAAATTCTGCCCTTTTTACCTGAAAACATGGCGAAAACGCTGGTAAGCTCCCTGGTGCTCTCCACCCTAGACTATTGTAACGCTTTGTTTCTAGGGGCCCAGGAGAGAGTGTTAACAAAAATGCAGTCTATACAGAACGCGGCCGCCAGGCTCCTAGGGCGAATCCCCAAATTCCATCCGGTCTCACCCACCTTGAAACAACTTCATTGGCTTCCGGTGAGGAAGAGGATTAAGTTTAAAACCTTGTGCCTGGTATACAAGGCTTTACACAACGCTGTCCCAGCGTTCTTTACTCAGAACCTTACCCCCTACTGTCCATCTAGAGCACTGCACTCTTCCAGCTCCCTGGACCTGGTGATCCCCCGAACTAAATCTGTCAACTGGGGTGACAGAAGATTCCTTGTGGCTGCTCCAAAACTATGGAACACACTGCCTCATTCGATCAAGACCAGCACCTCCCTTTGGTCTTTCCGAAAAAACCTCAAAACCTGGCTTTTTAATCAATGATCTCCTAGTCCCCTTGTTGGCCAAACATTGCAGTTATTTAGCGCCGAGATGCCCACGGGCCTTCGTTTCGCGCTTTACAAATGTTTCTATAAATAAAGAAATACATTTCTTAGTTGCCCAACTACAGTGGAATGCAGAGTCAATAGCGGGGCACTGCATGTCAGAGATGGAGATCAGGCCTGCTCAGCTCCAGAGTAGCACTCTGAACCAAATCAGACTCCCTGGAACCCAGACACATAAAGACCTCACTCACCTAATTAAAATTGCTATAGGTTGCATTAGGAAGGGTCTGAGCTAAAGACAAAAAGTGTGATACCTAATAGACTTATTTAAAGAATGAGCATTGGTCACATTCCAAACCTTAGAGAAGGAAGGTGTACTACATAGAGGGCAATTTCTAAGGCATATTATGGAAGCTATAAAATGTCATTGGAAGGTAGCCCAGGAGGATCCACCAACACATGCAGTGATGCAAGCCATCTATGCAATGGGAGATGGGAGGAAATTAGCTAGCTGGATTTATACAACCCTACTAAAGCCCAAAGAGGTGTCATTAAGCTTGGAGATGAGTGGGAAAACGAGGTTTGACAGGGCATTTAACGACAAGGAGTAGAAAAAGACCCTAGGATATCAGCATCATACAAGAAGTTTCAGTACATATAATATATTATGTTGCATAAAGCACACCTGACCCCTTATAAGATCAGTAAAACGTATATTTAGGCCTCCCACTGGTGAGATGGTTAAACTGTGAGACGTTATGGGAAAAGGTAGAGAATGATGCTCTGTGCAGAGAGGAAAATAGGGTCCTCAGGACATACCTGATAGCTCAGCAGTGGAATCACATGCTCCTAGCTTTAAATAATAAAGATGACAAGTTACCACCCTGAGGCCTCCAGCTAAAGAGCTCCATGAATTGATGGTGTCCATGTATGCTGAATGGGTAGTTAGATTTGGTGATAGTATTGGGCTGCTTAGCAAACCGGTAGGAACAAGTGACACAACCCTCATATATTTGATTAAATGTGCTGCAAGCAACACAAGATCTTCTCAATAGATGAAAGACTTCATGAGAGTCAGGAGTAAAACCTAGGGACCTAGATCAACAGGAGTTCACTCTCCCTCCCTTCCATCCTTCTTTTGTTTACCTGCTATGTTTCTAAGTCACTTATTGTTATTGTCCTGTTGTATATATTTTTCTTGAGAAACGCTTCTAATAGTGATATAACTATACGGTTGTATATGTAATACGTTTAGGAAAAACAAGCTTTGTAACATCAATGTCTTATCCCAAAAAAGCAAGATTATATTTTAAAATCAGTAAAAATATCATTAAAAAATTAGGGCTGGCAGTGAAACATTCAACATTTGACACTGTTTGGCATAGCTTCAGAATGGTAAATACTGAGATAAGGAAAAGGGATGCAGTTGTAATCCTTTACATATTTACCAGACTCCATTATTGTACTTTTTTCCTACCAGCAATTAAAAACCTGTTAGATACCACACTAGTTTCTAGGATTGAAAGCTTAAAAGACATTGGGTGCACACTATGACCATACATCCAATTTTATGAGAGAATTGTAGCAAGATTACTCTCAAACAAACCAAGTGTGAATTTATTCTTCGAGATTATATTCATATTTTTGGTGTAACATGGTGACAATAGCAAAATACTGCAGACAGGATTACATATCTGAACACCTCTCTTTGTGACAATCTAAATTAATTTGGAAATTAAGGCATAGTAGCTGGAGAGTTCTGCAGCAATCGATTTATCCCGGCCCATCCTTTCATTGTAACAAAATCTATATGAGGCAGTGGCCAAGATGGCGACCTAGGTAGACGCAGGTTCTCACGGCTCCCCACTCCAGGCCAATTCTTCTGGTCGTTGTGTGCATTATAGTCCCCAAAACAGCACAAAATTGCCCAGGGAGCAGCGGGGGGACACGAGGCTCCCGCTGACAGAGATTCTGGCAGCCTCACGTCACTGTAAGACTTTGTTTCAACCCCAGAACCAGATCGGCAAAATGGCACTGAAGCGGAGCGGACGTTAGCAAAGTCCCCCTCCAACATGACACACCGAGTCTCCAGAGCCTAGACAGCGCTCACTCGCCACCATCCTGAGAGCGGTGAGTGGACCGCGGCAGCGAAGGGGGTGCACATCTATGGAACCCCTGCAAGGCATGCCCACGCATCCGTGGGCCGTCTGGTGCTTCCGGCACCGCCATTAAAATTGAGCCTGGGGTTGCTGGGCCTTGGGAAACGAGGGCGGAAACTGTTCCCCCTAGGAGACACCGCCTCCCCCAAGAGAGCAGCAGGGCCACAGATGCGGTACCACAGATACAGAAGAGGGACAATAAAGAAAGCAGCCCCACTGCGCAGCTCTGCCGGGTGCCTCATAGTAGGCCCAGTGTGAGGAGGGGTAGACCTGGGTGCCAGAAGAAGGCCCTCAACACTACCGCAGAGAGGTCTGAAAACCACACGCCATCAAGCGGAGACACCAGCGTCCTGACAGCAACCAATTGCCGCCGTCCCGAGAGCAGTGTGTGGGACACAGCGGCAAGGGGTAGGCGAATCGCTGGGACTCCTGGAGGAGCCCGGTGCCTCCAGCACTGTCATTAAAATTGAGGCCATGGCTGCTGGGCCTAGGGGAGCAAGAGCGGACATCGCTCCCAATGCCCCCTCCAAGAGTGTGACATCGTGAACACGGAAGAGGGTCAACAGGGAAGGCGGCCCCACTTCACAGCTCCACAAGGTGCCGCATGGTGGCCCCAGCTCAACGGAGGGATTGAGTCAGGCATCAGAGGAAGGACAGCGCTGCCATAGCACAGAGGCCCGAGAATCACACGCCGGGGCAGGGTGAGTGTGGCCCAGAGGACATGCACCCCTAGATCCGAGTGGGACACCCCGCACAGCATTTGCAAAACCAAAGAACAAGACACCCTGGCTGCGGGAGGGACCGGAGCCACGCCATTAGCTACTGGGGGAGCAGCGGGAGGGGCAGCACGAGGGCCCCCCGCGAGCGGAATCGGGGAATTAGCGCCATCAACAACATTGGCTGGGAGTCCAACGGCAAGGACCACCTGAAGCGGTTGAGGGGGCCGGGGGGCCCGAGGACTCATACAAAGCACCACTGAAAAGCTGAACCATTCCCCCATGCAGGGATCACCCCGTAGCACCTACGCAATAAGCCTCCGCCTGAAAGGCCGGGCCCCAATCACAAGACAGGGACATCGCATCGGACAGTTTGGGCGCTTACCTCTACCGGAGTGGTGTTTTCATATCGCCTGGTAGACCAGGACGCAGTGGGCCTGAGGTTGTCCTTGACCTCCCTTAACCAAGTGTGAGCACACGCCTGGCAGTGACGGGGAAATAACAGCACCACATAAACAGGGCTCAAAGAAATCATACCCGCTATAACTGCCGAAGGCCCTAGGAGTGGGTGCTTTTGAGGCATCAGCGAGCAGAGGGATCAGAGACTCGCGGGGAGACGCCCTATCAAGGCCACAACACGGAAGAAGGGGGAACGCACGCTGAGAGACATGCTCCTTAAGGGCCCCAACAAAGGAGACAGGGGGCACTCCTCCCCTACCACCCTAAAGCAGCAGACAGTCCATGGGGATGGGGAGGTGCTGATTACCCGGTTGTTCCTGGAGACACTATTCAACTCCCTGCGAGAGGACTTCCACACGCTCAAGCAGGAGGTGGCAGGGGAAGTGAGGGAGATACGCCGCAAAGTGGATGGACAGGTGAGCGGGTGGCTTCCGTCGAGGACAATGACCACACCAGAGACGAAGAACTTGAACACCTCTAACAAGAACTTATTCGCCTTAAAGACCAGCAGGTGGACCTACAAGCACACGCTGAGAACCTAGAGAACAGATCGAGACCCAACAACATACGGGTCTGAGGCGTGCCATCGAAAACAGAGGGAGCTGATATCACCCAATACTTGCAGGGCCTCTTTTGGGAGATACTCGGCGAAAGCTCTGACTTCGAAATTTGTATAGATCGAGCACATAGAGTGGGTCTGACGCGGCGTACACCTGCTCCCCCACCGGACATCTTAGCCTTCCTGCCGGACTTTCCCCTGAAGGAGGTTACCCTCCGAGAAGCGTGATTGAAACAGCCTCTTCAGCACCAAGGACACTCAGTGGCGCTTTTCTGCTATCACACTTCAAAAACGGAAAGCGTTCAGAGAAGTCACTTCGTTTCTGAGGGACAAAGGGATACCCTACACCTGGGATCATCTCTTCTGCATGATTTTCAAAAGGAATGGGGTGCTGCAACAATTGAGATCCCTTCAAGAGACTTGTGCCCTGCTGGATCTTGAGCACCGCGAGACAGACACCTCTCAAGTTTGCTCTCAAAAACCCCGAGAGTAGGATGGCAATGCGTGGGCCCCAGGCGTCCACCTATCGCAGAACTGAAACCAGGCCGCACAACCATGTCACAGGAGGAGTCCTCAGCCCTCAATGCGGTGACAAGAGACACCTCTCCTATTGAATAACTTGCTCTATAGATGGGGACACACTCACATTTATTTTCAGCTGGCTGAGGGGGTGTGTGGGGGCCGAGGTCGCTGGAGTTGCACTCAGACAGGTAACTTCACCACAAGCCTGCGGTACAAGTGTGTAGGCTTGGGACTATGGTAACTTGTTGGGAATGTTCAGTTGGGGTTAGGGTGGGGGGAGGAGGGGTAAGGGTCAGCAGTTTGGTAAAAGTTGGGGTCGGGGCAGTTGGGGTTGGGGGACTCGGGGGATCCAGGAGCAGTGGTTTGGGGAGAGGAAACTGGTATGCTACAGGAGAGGAGAGCCCTGAAGAGACGCCACTTAGGGGTTGTCCCCCTAGGACTATGCTATCCCCAGGCAGGCAAGCAGAATGACGGGGCCACTCTGAAAGTTATTACCCTAAATGTGAGAGGGCTCAATAATCCCAATAAAAGGCACGCTGTTTTATCGTACTTGGAGAACTCCGGTGCCTCGAT
Organism: Lissotriton vulgaris; assembly: GCF_964263255.1. NCBI lineage: Eukaryota > Metazoa > Chordata > Amphibia > Caudata > Salamandridae > Lissotriton > Lissotriton vulgaris. Next base: position 306,976,357 of record NC_141685.1, read on the forward strand.
ACGCCTATTACAGGAAACACACCTCCTATCCAAAGACCGGCATCGGATGAGGTCCCCGGCATTCCCTCAGGAATTCGACTCCTTTACCACTGATAAGAAAGCGGGGGTAGCAATACTCTTTGCTAAGCACTTTCACGGTCAGGTGGGAGACAAAGTAGGGGAGATCAAGGGCAAGCTGTTAGCACACAACATTAGGGTGGGTGGTATATCCATGATGGTAACTCAGGTCAAGAAACCTTCCTTACGGGCACCCTATCAGAGATTTTAAGTCTCCAAGCCAGATACATACTCGTGGGAGGCGACCTCAAACTGGTCATGGACCAGGAGGCGGATAGATCACTTTGGCTCTGTGGGAGCGATATCACCAGAGGGGAAGGACTGGATGGTTCAAAGGGGACTGGTGGACTTGTGGCGGGAAACGCACCCTCGAACTATGCACTACACATTCTACTCCTAAGTGCACCATACTTACACCAGACTAGACCACTTTATAGGCCCCTCAGAGCTTCGCACAATCATAGACGAAGTAGACATTATTCCAGCAGCTATATCGGATAATGATGCTGTGACTGTGACTATAGGGGTACCCCGGACCAAGGCAGAGGGGGGAAGATGGAGACTGCGGGAGGCCCTACTCCAAAAGAAGGGGTCACCCAACAACTACACAAAAGCATCACTGACTATGTCATACTTAACGATCAGCTAGGTTCGTCGGCCGGTTTCTCCTGTTCTCATTCCTTCTTGGGATTTGCCTACTGTTTTGCGTGGTCTGCAGTTGCCCCCTTTTGAGCCTTTGATGGAGGCAGATTTGTTGTGGCTGTCCGCTAAGGTGGCTTTCCTGTTGGCCATTACCTCCGCTCGCAGGTTGGGTGAGTTGGGTGCCTTGCTGGTTTCGTTTCCCTATTTGCAGTTCCTCCCGGATTGAGTCATTTTGCTGCTTGATCCGGCTTTTCTGCCTAAGGTTTCTTCAAGTTTTCATTTGCAGCAGGAGGTGATTCTTCCTGATTTGCCTGCTGAGGGGGATTCTCTTGTTCCCCCTTCTTTGGATGTTCGCAGGGCTCTCCAGATTTACGTCCAACGTTCCCTGGGGTTCCGGAGTTCTCCTGCCCTGTTTGTCTCCTGTGGGGGTGTGGCTAAAGGGAAGAAGGTTTCCACTTCCACGATCAGTCGGTGGGTCCGTTTGGCGGTCTGTCAATCTTACAAGTCTTTGGATTTGCCTCCTCGGTCTCATGTACAGGGTCGGTCGACGCGTTCTGTGTCTGCTTCCTGGGCTGAGGCGGCGGGGGTCTCAAACCAGGAGATTTGTAGGGCGGCCACCTGGCAGTCTCATCACACATTTGTGCGACATTATCGCCTTGATGTTTTGCATGCCTCTGCTGACAGTTTTTCTGTTGGCGTCTTGAACGCTGTTGTTCATTGATCTTTTATTGATTAAAGTTTTGTACTCTGCATGGATCCCTGGTGTCCTGCGTGTTTTCTTTATTGGTTCTCTGCTTGTGAGTTCCTCACGTTGTTAGGACTGGGACGGGGAGGACCCATGAGGGGGTAATGTCTTATTACTTACCGGTAATCTTAATTACCCCGATTAGGGTCCTCCCCGTCCCAGTCCTCTTCCCTCCCACCCTCCTGCTGTGTTTGTGTCGGAGTCTTGTTGATAACAGGCATGGCGGTAGGTGGGCGGGGCTTATGTAGTATTGAAATACTGGCGTTGTGATTGGCTGGGTGGAGGCAGGACTGGTTTAGACCTTGATCGCGCCGAATATGCAGCGCTGAGGCTCCGTCACCCATACTACATGGGAGGCAATAAAACCAGGCGTTTCCTTGCAAGTGCGCTTAGAGCTGGAGTCCAAGGGTCTAAAATCACAACCCTTTACGACGCTCGGGGAGAGAAACTGGGTATCGACGTCTAGATAGCTGAGGCCTTTAAGGAGTTCTACGCGTCGCTATACAGCATGGATCGGTCTCTTGACAAAGATGGAGAGGTTTACCTGAGTAGAGTAGCGATGACTGCTCTCAATGCAGCTGGATAGAGAAAGTGATCGGGGCGATATCCCGCCTAAAACCCTTGAAGTCGCCTGGGCCAGATGGCTTCTCAGCCGGCTTTTCTAAAACCTTCTGCCCGTTACTAGCACCGCTTCGCACCCAACTTTTTAACTCATTCCAAGGGCCTGGCTCGATACCTTCTGATATGTTAGAGGCCGATATCATTGTACTTCCTAAGCCAGGTAAAGACGCCACTCACTGCACCACTTATCGGCCAATCTCTCTATTCAACCTAGAACTTAAACTCTTCACAGGGGTTCTCGCTTCTAGACTTGGGCCACAGCTTCCCGGCATCATCGAGACTGATCAATCTGGCTTCATCCCCAGCAGACAATGCAGTGATAACACTAAACGTCTCCTGCACTTAATAGACAAAGCTCACTAAGCGAGGTCAGACGCCATGCTCTTGTCCATAGACGCTGAGAAGGCTTTTGACAGAGTGGATTGTTATTTTTTAGATAAAACAATGGCACACTTTGGAATTCGGGATCGCTTTAGGGCATGGGTCGCCAGCTGTTACGGTAAACCAAAAGCAACGATTCGGGTCAACGGCAAAGGCTCATGGCCCTTCGACATCCAGAGAGGCACGAGGCAGGGATGCCCGCTTTCGCCCCTCCTCTTTGCATCTATGTAGAACCCTCGGTGCAGAGGATTCGAGATAACCCCAACATCGTCAGTATTTCCTTTGGGGGGGAACCTTATCCAATTAGCTTGTACGTAGATGACATCCTGGCTGCGCCGGATATGCCTAAACAATCAGTGCCTGCCTTCTTAGGGGAGTTGTAGGCCTTTGGGATGGTGTCCGGCTTCAAAGTGAACACGGGGAAGTCAATGCTCTTTCCTCTGGGCTTCAACACACACACAATCCATGATGCATTTTCAGCTTACGGGGCCTGCAACTTCAGGCATCGATCCCATACAGTTACTCTGAATTACACGAATATCACCTCCCAGGTACAAGGGGACTTAAGTAGATGGCAGAAACAGCCCCTATCACTACTTTGGCACGTCGCTGCAGTAAAGATGTCTGTCCTACCCAAACTCCTATATATCTTTCAAACCATCCCGGTGATTCCTCCCTTGGGCATCATGAAAAGATTAAAAGAAACGGTGCCACAATTTGTATGGGCCAGGAAACGGCCTAGGATGCGTAGAGGCCTTTTCTACCGACCTCCTGATGAGGGAGGCCTGGGGATCCCAAACTTACAGCAATACTTCCAGGCGGCACAAATAAGAAACCTGTAGGAATGGAGCCAACCCGAGTCAGAGAAGAGGTGGCTCCTTCAGGATAGAGTGATGGCGCAAACATTGCTCTGGAAGATACGATTCCTAAAATGCACTGACAGGCCGGCATACCTTCAGAAAACCCCCATCACTCGTACAGTGATGCGTGTGTGGGATACATTAGCGGTTAAGAGGGGGTTCACCACTTTCCCCTCACCGCTTACACCTTTGTTCGATAATCCTGAATTTACTCCAGTTTAGAGAGGCGAGCGTTCCAGCAATGGCGGATGTCGGACTGTAGATCGGCGGGCCACCTATTCGATCGTGAGGGGTTCGTCCAGCTCTCTGATCTAACACAACTTTACAGCATCAAAGCCCCACAACGGTTTCAATATTTTCAAATCCGACATTGGCTGACACAGCCCGAAATATGCCCTCTGGTAGGTAGAAGGCTGACAGCTTTTGAAAAGTGGCTAATTACCAAAGATTCGGACCGTAAGCTGATCACGGACTTATATAAGATGATTTGTCCGCCTACTGATCTGCGCCGCTCGGCCAGTCAGAGGCGGTGGGCGGGAGAGATGGGGAGAACCTTCACTGACAAGGAATGGCAAGCTATATATTATAGGGCCAACCACACAGAAAGGAATACTGCCAGCAGAGAATCAGCGGTGAAAGTCGCAACGTATTGGTATCTGATACCGGTAACCCTAACCGTAGTCCAACTTGCTGTAGAGGATGTGATGAAGAGGGCACATTAACTCACCTACTATGGGAGTGTAGGGATGTGACAGAATACTGGACAGCAGTCCTTAACGACATTGACAAGAACTTTGATACTGAAATTCCCCGCTTTCCTGCCTACACACTTCTAGGGCTGCCCAATGCACTCACATTTCCATTGAAATCAATCAGAGGGAGACAGATGGGTCTGGCCATGAGCGGGGCTGTTCAGCACATCTTATCACTCTGGGGTACACAAACTCGGCCCACCCATACGGGCTGGCTGCACAAACTATGGTACACATTGGGTATGGAACGCATTTAAGCCACTCTCACGCAGTCTACAGCATTCTTTGACATGGTCTCGCTGCCTATTCTGTCGCTCCTATCAACAGAATTCAACGAAGTTACCTGCCCAAAGTATCTTCGTCTTTTGCGACTTACCGACACATCGTCCCCAAAAGATACACCTGGAAATTAGACACTTGGCTGTTCTTACATATGATGACCTAAGGAGGCAAAATATGGCACACCGGTTAGGGGAGGGGGTGGGTGTTCAAGGGGGAGGGATGTTTTTGTTCTTGTTTGGGCATTTTGGGGGTGGATACGCGACCACGTAGCGGGAGCTCCGGCCCTGCCAGCACCCATAGACACTCGCTTCTCCAACAAACTTTTGCTGAATTGCATCAATATAAGTGAGATGGGTGGGAGCCCGGTATTACTCTTCTACGTACATGGGAGTATTTGAGAATTGTAATGTATTTGCTTTAATGCCAAAAATCAATAAAAACAAAGTTAAACAAAAAAAAAAACTATATGATATGTCTGTTGACATGGCTGTGGTGAGGCAGTCCCAAGATGGCCACTTTGGAAGTTTTGTCACTGAGTTTATGTGCAATGGCCGAATGCTCAAAACTTAGCTGTTTATTTTAAGAATGAAGAAAGAGTCAGTTGCCAATATTTAACATTTAATTGCTAGCTAAAGGACAATACAGTGGCAAAGTTGTCAACAGATACTGTAGGTTCATTTGTTGTCTTTCGGTCTCTCTTGCCGCATGTATTTACCGAATCCTTGTTTGTGTCGGAGAAATGCGCCCAAGGGTTTCAATTAAATACAAACAGTACAGTTCACAATTGCAACACGTCAAGAAAAGCTTGTTTAGGGAACTTTCATTATAAGGATGGTAGGACCAAAGTGACTCAAATGAAACAAATCGAAGATATATATAGTAAACTTTGAGAAAGAAAGTTTGCCACATAAAAACAATTATATTAATTCGAAAAAACTAACTGAAAACATCAATTGAGAAAAGTATGTATCTTCTCTTTCTAAACGTAGGGCATACAATGTACCTCATTGTTAAGTTTTTGCTTGTTTTATCAGTTGCATATATATTTTAAATGCTGCCATCATGATATAACCAACATAATAGTTAAAAGTAGTAATTCACTGTGAGTCAATGAGAATCCGAGTGCCAAATAGTGGTTTTAAAAAAAGGATTTCAAGAATATATCTATTACTTTAATTGAGACCTTGGAAGGCCAGTCTGTGGAATTGTGAGCAACGTTTTGGATTGCTATGTAAGTGACAACTTTTTATAAATCACAGTAAGTAGCTGGAGTGTGTATGTAGTACATATATCCAGTATAGGTTCCAAACCCGACAGATAATAGTTTCGGGCACCAAATTAAAAGTGGCCCCATTAGCAAATCAGAGAGGTAAAACAGTGACCAAAATTTGCAAATCAGGGTTGATTTAAACTTGCAAAGACAAGGAAGGAATATAAGTAGTTTGCAAGGTATGGGATACTACATGCATTTATGCTTGCTGGGGGCAATGTTTGTGGTAATATTAGAGAAATCAACAGTGAAAACCGTCCCACAAGACAATAAAACAGGCACAAAACAGCTGATACACTGACTGTTATGTGAGACCAGCCCTTCGGGTATTGCCACATTGCCCCATAGGCCAGTTCACCCCTGAGCATGAATACCTGTTGTGGAAATGTAGGGAACTATTATAGCATAATGCACAATTGAACCTGGGTGGACGTGGAGCAACCATTAGAGACTCCTACAAAAAATTCAGGACAATTTTCTACAGTCCACAAGTTTGAATTTAAAAAACTCCATTCAGAATTCTACATATTGCATGGGCATTACATCCATGGCTCTTCATGGCTCAGTTATGCTCTTGGATATAAATTGTAGAAATGAGATGCCTGCTCTCAGCTGCCTGTACCATTTCTTTCTCAGTTCCTCAACTTCCATAGCTTGTCACCTGACTCCCCATCACATGCATACCCTACATACCCACAAATCCTTTCAGCATTGCAGAGTGCCCCTTCCTAAAGAAAGTAGTTTGGAGGAGAGAAGAAACACACACACACACTCACTCTCCACTGCTGCTGATCGACCAATCTCTGACTCCCGTCCTACAATGACCACCTCCGATAGCTGCCAATAGATTCCCGTCAACCACCCTCTCCTGCTTTCCCACCTCTAGGCTTCTTAATCTTGCTAGCTATGGTGTCGCAAACATTAAGACTGCACCAGTTGACCTGATATTTCCCATAGGACAAACAACAACCCTTACACTGTACCTCTTGTCTAGATGGCTTTTAATTTTGAAGTGTACCTATAGTTTAACTTAACTCCTGGCGAAATATGTATCTTCTCATTCCATATTTGTATGAAAAGAAATTTTAAAAATTCCATGCCAATATTAAAAGTGGCCATTAAGAATCCTACTTTGATTGGTATAGCATACCTTTGTTATCAAAATTCGACAATATGATTTGAAAAATATGTCTTCATTCCCACGACAGGAAGATAATCATTTTCACACTACCTACAATGCATTCTGGTCATCGGCTTCTGCTTTCTAATGTGCAACTGATCAACATTCATAGGAATGCTTGCACCATACCAAAATCAAAAGTAATCCGTTAAGAACCCTAGATACAGTAATATAACATACATTTGTTATCAAAATTTGACAATATGATTTGAATAACATATTGTCATATCCACAACAGTAGGACAATCATTGTCTGCCTACCCACAGTGCATTCTGGCTACTGGTCTTCACTCTTTTTACACAACTGAGAGCATCTGCAATCAGAATAATGTTTTCGAAAGTGCAAATCCTGTTCTCTCGAATGTCCTAAGTGCACTGGGGACAAGAAGCAGTTTAGGTGGATTCAGCAGTAGTCTAATAGCCCTGTAAAATAACTCCCCTACCAGCATATTTTCTGAAACAAATATGTCCTTTAAAAGATACCTATGTAAAGAAGACATAGGGGTCACCTATGTCATATCAATATTACAATTGTTTCATTTCCTTCAAATTGTCAGTATTATGCTCCTATGAAAAAGACTTTGACTCTAAAAACCTCAACAAGTCATTAAAGAGCAGGACCTAGGACTCACTCTCACTGCCTACAGGAAAATGAGGCGAGAGGTAACTCAGTAAAGTTTGATGTATCAAAAAGGGTGGTAACAGCACCCATAAAATCCTTTTATTTCCCTTTGGCTCCTTTAAGTTACTCCAGAAATTGTTCAGCAGAATTGATGTCTAAGAGCGCAATCAATCTTAAGGCTGATGTTCTGCCCTTATTGAAAGTATGAATAGTAGCAAAAAATACAAGTTCGGCTCCTGCCCACTTCCACAGCTAGTCCTTCCCGACCCTGACCACTCAGACAGATGCCCGTTTTTGGGGCATCCAAGGTGTCACGTTTCCTGAGGTAGATGAGTGATCTCCTCCATGGAAATGACAAACTCCTGGGGGTGGCTCCGGTAAGTCGACACTCGACAGTCGAACGGCGATGCAGGAATATCGGGCACCTTGCCTCCATCAATCCCGTTGCTAGTGATACAGTTGACATCACTCTTATTGCTGTTATCATCTGGGCTGGAGCCAAAGAGCCAATCTATAGTAAACAGAGAAACAAAAAATCAATGCACAAGAATCAGATCAGCAAGCTTTAATGCCCTCCATGTGAAAAGCAAATTTCATTTCATTCCACTAGTTTATTTTCTTCGCATATAAGTTTTATTGTGGATGAAAAGGACAAAACAGGAACAAATTAGTAAAAACAACACAAGAAAATTGTTTAAATTCAATAAATGCTGTTCCAGGAAAATAAGTAATAGAATAAATATAACAGGCAGACATATAGGTCAAGATAATTTATTATGTGGGAGACAGAATTGGAGAAGCTCTATCTAGAAGGGGTAAATATAAATAAAAGAAAGCAGTGTGATGGTCACAACAATCTGATATTCATATCCTTTTCTTCTGCAAATTTTATAGTGCCATCCGTAGGAAAATCATTGTCCCTTTTCTAAAAAACATGAATTTAACCAGATGTCGCCCAGCTTTTTTAGAAGTACAGAAAATGGACACAATTTTAACTGTTACTGTGATTATAAATTATTTAAAAAGTGTTTTTAAATTTAGGAAACAAATGCTAATTGAAATAGCCTAGACTTCCTACTGATCTACCTCACTGTACCAATAATCATGAGATGTAATTATTGTAATTATTGTAATCATTGTATTTTGTTTTATGTCTGTTACTTTTATGGTTATTTGTTTTTAACCGAATAAAGTTTGTTGAACTGAACTGAAGAAAGCAGTGAAGATCAAGGTTAAGACAAGAGTGGTGAAGAGGAATTAAAGAGGAAAGGAATGAGTGTATGAGTGATAATTGATTAAAGATGGCTGCTCTGCCTCTTGCTCCTGTACCAAAGAGATGTTTTTATAAACAAAGTTTGAGGGCCCCTGGGATCTGAAAAGAAGACAAAAAGGACTTAAAAGAAAATCTTCTAAGGCTCCATAATATCTCCCCATCTGCAATGAAGATATACAATCAAGTGAATAGCCATGTGGATAGAAAGGCAATGCCACGCTGAGCCTACAGATAGAGGAAAGGGATAAACATTGTAGGCGCTCTGCAGCAGCACATAAAAACAGACAATATATGGGATGATAAAGAAAGTAGACAGTCAACTGCAAAGGTCCCTCTGTTCAGAGAACAACAGGGAAAGTTCAGGTAATTGGGAGAGGAGGGACAATCTAAAATTGTCGATGTGGGAGCACATTGCCGCTGGGCAAAGTGCACCTGCCCAATGGAGAGGCTTTATAGGCTGAAAGAACAGATCATGTATATTGGACAGCTTAAACATACTGATATCAGCTACCTCACATGTACCTGGTGGTCATACAGATAGAAGGCAGAATACATGTTGAACTGCCGTTTAGTCAAAAGGACATGCACATTATTCTTCCTCTAGTCTGCTAAAAGCATAGATATAAGCATAACCTACATAATCAAATTAAGGAGAAGTTCAGGAATCAGTCCCAGTCCTCGTTCCCTCCATCACACACCACAATCCTGATAAACCTGCTTTTTGACATTTTACTGAGTCAAGTAGGGGCATATTACCAAGGGCCTTATCTCCACTTTAGCATGAATTTTCCCGCTAAAGCGGTGATAATTTCATCGCCCTATTACCTAGCTGTCGTTAACACCAGTTAGCGACAGCTAGTAGGAGATAGTGATCATCTTGTGGCCCACTTTGCATGTCAGCGATAATTATGGCTAATGACATGCAAAGTGGGCGTGCCAAGATGTTAGCGACTGGAAACAGTTGCTAACATCGCTATCTCCTATTACCTACTTTTGGAAATATTCGCGCTATCTCCAAAAGCTAACGCTTGCCCAGAGCAATTCTAGCCATGTTATCCAATGGTAGGTGGATAACGTGGCTAAGAGCATTAGCTCGGTATTGCATGAATATCGCTGACTTTTCAGCGATATTCATGAATTTCGGCCGATTTTTATCGCTTAGGAGATAAACCTTGATAATAGCAAGGTTTATAAGCGATAAAAATAGGCGAAGCACGGCGATAAAATGATAGCCGCTAACCAAGCTTAGCGATAATTATCGCTTATTCTTGGTAATATGCCCCTTAATTCCTTAGAGGAAGATATTACTTCTGATGAACTATAATAAACCATTCCTTCAATTAAAAAGGTAAAGCTCTTGGTCCAGATGGATTTTGTCTACTGACCGCTACCAAAACCATTATGCCAACAACCCATCATTCCTTTAATGCGGGAATTACTCAAAAAAATGCCAATTGCAAGTAAGTGATTCAACTACCCCCTTATTACTTGTGGTGGTTCCTATTTAGCATTATGCATACTCGGCAATAATATGTTGCAACCCTTCATGCCCTCCTCCCTTTTGTGCTCTTTGTGTACTTATAGAAAATCGGGCGTGAAGGTTTCCCCTGCCGCGAGCTCATGTTGTATTAACAACGAATACGGATAGTGAGTCCTTTTAAATATTCTTCCATTTTAATGTTATAGATTTATCAGTTGGCATTTTTTTGAATAATTCCCGCATTAAAGGAATAATGGGTTGTTGGCATAATGGTTTTGGTATAAATCAATTTAACCATGCATAGCCTTTCGAGTAATGGAACACTCGCATTAATAAATGCCACAGTAGTATCGGATAAAAGGTCAAGAGATACCAATTGGATTGAATGAAGAAATGTGGCAATTTAGCGACATGCCTTCTAAAACATATGTCCTAAGAGGTCACAAATTACGGACCTGTGCTCAAGTAAACTTTTCTTTGATTAATCTTGGGTGATCATGGGGATTTTTAAAATAGGTTGACTGTTTAATAAAAGGTTTTTTCTGCTGTAATTTTGCTTATGGAGCACACGGCCATTATATAAATCGTATATGCATGAATTGGAAGTTGTGCTACCATAATCATTTGTTTGTTACGATGATAGCTTTTGTGGAATAACTTTTACTTTTCAGATTACAGACCCTTGGCAATACAAGGAGAGTCGACACGTGAAGTCCGTGAGTTTATATTTTAGTATCATGTATCCCTGTGGTTTGGTCACGTCTTACTGTGCGTGTTCCATCGGGGGACATTATTAGGTCCTGACAAAAGCTGAGCGTAGACAGCTCATAATAGCAGGAACATGTTGACCATGACTATTAGATAAGGACACATTGGTTCAAATTCACTTAGCCACTAGTTGTACGCTTGCATTTTGTTTTTACTAAAGGTCAACTATCCCTTTATGGGTATAGGGAACTGTTGGCTCTTCTTTTAACTTCACTGACACTTTTTCTGGGCACATTCACTAGCCCTTTCTGATGAAATTTAGCCCAATTGATGAAGCCAGTCACCGACTCTGTTGGTGCATGAGGATCCCTTTTGTCATAGTTTCCCCTCTGATCACTTTTTTAGATTTGGGCTATAAGGTATTGATATCTATTGCTCTTAGTTGTATTGTAGTTTGAGTGTCCCATTTAATTATATACATTAACAATGATACCTTTAAAGTTTCAAATTTCCTATATTAAGTCCGAGTATTGAAGAGGTAGCCAAGCCACCTTGATATCATATCTGGTTAATTACTTTAACCCCTTCACTGCGGAGGCTATTCCGCCACAGTGCTATAGGGGTGGGGGGGGCCGCGCGGCGGTCCCGTGCTCTTGACGGAACCGCTCGTCACGGCACGCGGGTGAGCTGTGCTTGTAACTGAACAGTTCCGTCATGGCCCCGCCCGCTCAATAGAACGTGCCATGCTGGCGCGGAAGTTACGCCGCGCATGTTTGGCGCGCGGGCCGTGACAGAACCGTTCCGTCACCAGCACAGCCCACCCGAGGCTCGTGACGGAACGGTTCCGTCACGAGCATGGGAGGGGTTATTACTATAATATTATACTGCAGCTAAAACGGCGATAATGGGCTTGATAATATGCTCTATGGAATTCCAATGGAAGCCCATGTTAGATGTCCTTCACATTTAACATGGGCTTCAATTGGAATTCCATAGAGCATATGGCCCATTATCGCCGTCTTAGCGGCAGTTTTCTGCCGCTAAAACAGTGATAATTTTATCGCCTGTCTTGATATTATGCCCCAGGGTTCTTCTTGGAGATGAATGAGGGGATGAAATCTCCATAAATTGATAAACATCATTTTTCAGCTGTCAATCGTAGGATGTTCTTGCATTGGACAAAAGCAGAGCAAAATGCAATCTGGCACCAGTTAATCACAGGGTTGTCTTTAAAGTTGTGGAAGGAAGACTTAAGATCTTACTGACAAGAGCCTGGATGTGAGAAGATGTATTTCCAATCTTGCTTCAAACAACATGTTTAAAATTACCAGAATGCTGTACAAGAAGGTTTGACAGTCAAGGTGGTGCTGTCTGGGAGTAGTAAGGAGTAGGGGGGTGATGAGACAACTATGGCTACGGTAACGACTCCCACGTTCTAGAATTCTCTAATTCCATTTTTAAACCCATTCACAGGGAAAGACTTTTGAGAAAAGAGGGACCCCAGGAAATCAAAGGACAAAGCAACAGAGTAGATGGATCCCTTTCTAGAACATAGGGACAATCTAGACCTGTACTTCCATGAATGATATTGAACTCTGCCTCTAGAGCTAGTGGCACTACCACCCCACATCTCTCTCGTGGACAGTAGAGGATGAACATGCTGAGAAACCTGAAGGAAGGGGGTGTTCTTAGTCATTTGTGAAATGGTTATTGCTGATGGTACCTAGGAAATGACATGCCAAATTCCTGGTGAGTGCACAGGTGCCTTGTAAGTGACCAGGACGTCTGGATGCTTGGGGGGGTGCAGGCACGGAGAGTAGACAGCCGTGAGGGCTGTGGGTTGGTTCTGCAGGAAGACCCAGCATCTAAGGCTACTAAGAGATTAGCAAGAGGGCAAGTTCAGGCTCTTAGAGCCCACTGATGCAGCACTGACGGGGGCTGGGGACAACCAGCGGAAACCACCAATGTGCACTATTTGATACCATGTGGGATTTTTCTATCACCACCATAGAGGCTGTGGACTGTTTGGTTCTTGGGTCCTATAAGCACCATGGCTCTTGGTCCCTCACACCCACACCTATGCCTGAGCCTATTTCTATGCAAGTGACCTCAGCAAAGCACAAGGCTCCATGGGTCCTCATATTCCACTGTTGAATATATGGTGACATCCTATGACCAAGCCGGTAAGCCTGACTTTTAATATTTGCATATCACATTATTGCTTGCAGACGGCCTTAATAGGAGTATTGTGGCTTTAGGGTTTAGTACCTATTGGTGCACAGGCCAATAAAGCAGTTTCCAACATAGAAGGTATATTTGACATCGATTCAGTGATATGCATCCCCAGGAGTTTGTAAAACCCTTGAAAAGGGGCATTCCTATTGATTTTCCCGTCTTCCAGCCTGTATAACTTTGCACTTTTGTGCATTTTGTGTAGTTCTGTCTGTTAAAGTACTTTTCATGCATGACTTCTTGTTGATTTATTTAGTATTATTAGTTACACTGCTGAGTATTGAGTATCAAGTCCACAGCATCTCCAAGTAAGCTTTTGACTGCTCTGCCACTCTGTTCTGAGGGCCAAGTGCTTGGTTCTTAGTCTGGGGTACTGCAGTACCTGGACCCCAGACAAGAGAAGAAAAAGAACCCAGGTATTACAATTATGGCCCAGTTTCATCTGATTGCCCTGGGACCCTCAAACCCAGATTTCACACAGGACTTGGAAAATGAGGGGTTTAAGGTGATTTTTAAATACTCTGTTATTTCCCCACTGTCTGCATCTGTGTTTGTTTGTAACTAAGGCTATGTTGAGTAAGGTTGTAATTTCAGTTTGCGGTAATGCTAATCGGATTTTGCACTGGACGTTTCTACTGGGCACACATTTTCGTGGATCTGGTACAATATAGCGCAGGGTCATTTGCAGCAGCATTAAAGCTGACTTGCACACATATTGGCCTATACATCCAATCCTTGAATGAATCTAATGCTCATATTTCTTTTTTTTTAAATGTATTTGAAGAGTGTATGGTAAATAAACAATCTGCCACTACTTCTTTGGACACCAATATTTACATAGCTTATGAAATTAAACAATCAAACAAACTAGATGTAAAACGTATTAAGTTAGATTTACTTATGTTAAAAGAGGAATGTGTGTTTGTGCAAATATCTATGAAAAGCATCAGTACAGTAAACAGAGGCCATTCAGCATTCAGAGCATGAGAGCTTGTTGACACACATTTGGCGCAGCATTTAGACCATGAGCTGGGAATTAAATAATGCTGGCATGATATATCCTTTAGCAAAGGCACAGACACAATATGAGACATGAGCAGGTCCTGGTGTGTTTCATCAGACCTTAAGGTGACTTTAAGCAGGAGGATGTCCTAATCCATGTTTAGTGCATGCCTCCTTCATTGTGCCTGTTTGGCAGCGGCCATTTGCATAACTCTGATCCTTGCACATTCATGCTTTGGATGCATGTAGCTCATGAGGACATGACTGAGGAAGGCTTGATCAGGAGCAGGGCCATGCTGATGAATGTAGAGATCACATACTGAGGATAATTTCAGGGCCTGAGACAAAAAATGAAAATCCTAAGGTCACATCTGATGTGTGTGTTTGTGAGATCCTTGACCGTATCTATCACTGTATGCAAAACGTTTGTAGCACATCCATACAATGTGGAAGAAATCTGACTACTCTGCCCCACACTGGGCATCGTCTACATAAAGTAAGATGGCCTAAGATACTGATGTTTATTCCTCGGGTTTGCCCTATCTGTCCCATTTGGCTTGCCAGTAGCTACACTGCCAACGCAAGGTACAAACTGAAGTTTTGCCACACACTGTCATGGCCGGACTGGGAACAGAAACCTACACTGGCAATCAGCAAAACAGGCCCTGGGGGGGAGTCGTATGAGAGTAGGAAGTACCAATCTAGTTGCGCGGCTGCTGCCTCTGTTACAGGTGGCCGATATTGCAGCAAAACCAACCCCTTGTAACAAAACCAGCCCCACTGGCTCAAAAGCGGCCCCCATCCTTCTGGTCCACCGGGAAAACGCCCAGTGAGCACCACCTATAGTCCGTGCCGCGGTAGATAAAAATATTATCTCTATCTAGCCTAATATCCCTTTGCCGAACCCCATATACCGAAAAACTCAGAAAAGTTATCCCTAGTTTAGCAAGTCGAGCCTTCTCCATGTCTATGGAGGCCACTGCTGATTGAAGGGGTTGTTCTGTCTCCCGGCATATGATATGGGACAGGCTGCCTATGTTGAAGGGGTGCTTCTAGCAGGCACAAATCTACTCTGATGACGGTGGATCAGGTACGACATGACTGACAAGACTCTCATATAAACAATTTCTATGCACTGAAGCAAGCTGCCATCGTCAGCTTGCAAGTCAGCCTGATGAGGAGCCTCGCTCGACGTCGGGATAAAAAGCTCTAAAAAAAGTGGTTAAGTCAGAAGGTAAAAACTTGACCGGGGCCAGGTGCTCACTGTGTCAGACCAGTGTTCCTTTGTGGCTGGCCTGAAAATTTGACTTTTCCATGGTCAAGTGTGACCAGATGTCCCAAGTTGGCACTGTTAGCTCTTAGGTGTTAGAAAGTATTTATTCTTTAAAAATTCATATCTCCGGTTATCTCATTGGATTTTTGTTGTCATTTTATTCATAGAAATATTTCCTATTTGTATACATTGGTGTTGGATATTTATTGTGTGTTGTGTCTTTCTTATTTAAGGTATTGGTGTTTTTAAGTGCTTTCCACAATTGTCTCCTAAGTTAAGCCTGTCTGCTCGCAGCCTAGCTACCAAGGGTTAAGCAAGGATTAATTTATTGAGAACTTGACAGAACCTTATGTGTGATTGTGGAGTAATTACCAGTTGTAGGTACCTACCTACGCCTGCTAATAAACCACCTTCAAACACACTGACCAAACATGTAAGGACACTGAGGGGCGCTATCGCTGAATATTATCGCCGTGATAACGCTATATTTACAACGTATAGCGCTTTGGCGATAATATTTCAGCGATAGCTGTGTTTTCAATGGAACATCGCTGGTTTTCCAGCGATGTTCCATTGAAAACAGCGATAACATTGCGGATACGACCCTGTGGTCCTATCAGCATAATTCATCTCCCATTAAAAGTATGCCTTAGTCGGGAATTTAACAGACGTTAAATTCCTGGGTTAAGCCTGAGGTAGTGCAACTTCTTTTTATCGCTGCACCTCCTTCTTAATATTGTGAAGCTGCCTTCACGATATGAACATGTGTTGTTTTCACAGCCACCCCTTCTTTGCATCTCTTTAACGATGCGAGGCTGTGAAAAAGCGGGCTCTACATCAAGGAAACACGCGCTAGCGTGTCCTTGATGATATTGCGATATAATTATCGCCGCTTTTCGCCCAAAAACAGATGCTAAAGTGGCAATAATTATATCGCCAGCCCTTGCTAATATTCCCCTGAGTACTTCTTTCTACCAGGAGTAAAATTGGAGATTAGCATTTCAATAATATAATACCACCATAGAGAACCAATGTTTGGTTTATTATACAAACATTTATTTTCCTAAAGGTGCTGGGAGGAATGGTTTTATCATGAGAGCAGGCTTTTTTGAAGTAACTTGCAAAGGTCTGTGCGACCTAAACCAGTGCAATACTGTCATACACTTTTCTAATCCTAGATATTTTTACAAGCATTATAGACAAGAGTTCTCATGGTTTCTGGTATGTCGTCTAAGGCTGAAGCCTCAGGGTGGAGGCACTCATACTTTTTAGGGGGACTGCTGTCCTGTACATGTCCAAGTGCTATGAGATCATGCAGGTCAAGAATTACTTGCACAGTACTCCACATTTCATTTAAAGATGCTGAACATCTGAGAAAGCACATCTGTGTGTCCAAAACATCCACATTCATTTTTTTTATCAATGGTTTTTAGCGTATCCAATCTTGGCACATTGTCATGCTCATCTCCACTTTTCTCTTAACCTTTTAACCCCTTGCGTGCGGGGCGTATTCCCCGCCTGTGCTGACTCCGCCTTGCGCGGGCGGAGTCATGACGGAACGGTTCCGTCATCAGCACAGCTCAACCGACGCTGATGACGGAACCGTTCTCTCATCAGCATGGAAGGGGTTAATCACCAAGTATGCTTTAAAGAATGCTTCTGGGCCACTTCTTGGGCCCTGCGTTTAGCTTGTTCTGAGAATATTGGGGCATATATATATGAAATTACCACGCAGAACAGCAAGTCACCTTGCTGCCCTGCACTACATGATTGGGAAAGGGCAGGAATGTGCCATACTTAACAATATATGCCATTTCCCAGCGGTGGCGCACATTGTACTGCCTAGCCCCAACCTGCAATGTAAGCAGGATTAATATTTTTGTGCATTAAGGAAAGAAAACGCAATCCCTGCTGCATTTTCCTCTTTCTATGTGTACTGCAGAATGCAGCACACATAGAAATGGAAGTAAATCTGGAAACGCGCCAAAATCTATGGTTGGATGCGTGGGAACACCCATGCTCCAGCCATGGAACTCCACACTGGGGCAGAGAAAAGCAACACAGTGATTTGTGCTGCTTTGTTTTACTCTGGATTTATCAAGCCAGTGGATTTATCAAGGTGGCCTTGCATGGCTTAATAAATCAAACTTAAGAGTTGTGTCACTCTTACGCACAATTTATTGGCGCAATATCGATGCAATATTGGCCAAATGTGTTTTCAGAAATTTCTTTAAAATAGTGCACAGTTAAAAAAAGTTCTAATATGATTGCGCAACAAGGCCAAATTCAAAATAAAATAGTTTGCAAAAACAAAGCAAAGCAAAAACAAAGTGGTGAAAACAATAGGGCTAAGCGCAGCACCCGCTCCCTGGTTCAAAAACGAACAAAAAACAAAGTGCATTAAAATATTATCTCTACCGCTTAAGCATGCTTTTAGAAGTGATGTTTTGGAATCCACAAACCTATCCAGGAGTATTCCTGAAAATCTGTTTCAGCTCCATGTTTCAGGGCACACACCTGGGAAAGTCATGTGATGTTTGGCAGTACAGTACAATGCCGTATTCGTGAAAGGCAGTACTCCTTTTTCTCGCAATGTGAAACACATTGTTTCCTATGGAGAAACCCCTTGGCTATACTCACATGACAACTGAGGAGGTTTTCCCCCCCCTTCCCACTCTGAAAACAGATTTATTGCAGCACTTACCAGGTGTAAATCTAGAACAAAACCCAGGGTGCAGAAGGGTATGTGAGGACTTTGTGAATGGTAACAAACAAATCATGTTTGTGGGAATCCACCAGCTTACAAGACAAACCTTGATCTGTTCAATCCCCAGCCTTACAAGAGATTTCCTCATGTGCAATATTATGTCTCTGGAAAATATTACATGCAAGTAAATGAACCTACACTTCAAAGTTACATTTTGTATATGCTTTACACATGTAGATCCTGCGATTTTCAGTCATTGACATACCTTTACAACAGAAAATGGTATTGTGAATCTAGACATACCTGTTCCTTTAAGGCAGAGATCTTCAAATTGCCCCTGTGAGGATCCTTAAATGATCTTGGGGGGCACCAGTCTCTGGCCAAGAGAAGGATCATGCTTTGTTTTGATTGTTCAAAACATAGGGGCATTTTATCAAGCGGCAGCGATAATTATCGCTGGGCGCGCTTAGCGTGAAATTTTTTATTGCTGGCTATCATTACAAATTATTATTATTATTATTATTATTATTATTATTTATTTTTGTAGAGCGCGTAGTCACCCTGAGGTATCCCAGCGCTAGGAACCCTATCTCTTCAGTTCAGCGGGCCGAGGGCAAAGCGAAAGGGTGTGGGGGTAGAAGATCAGTGTTATGGGTAAGCATGAATCATTGGGGAAAAAGATGAGTCTTGAGCCGCTTCCTGAAGCGAAGGTATTGTGGTTCGAGTCGGAGGTCGCGGGGGAGCGAGTTCCAAAGGCGTGCAGTTTGGACTGAGAAACGTGTTCCTCCTGAGCGGGCTTTCTTGAATCTGGGGGTGGTGATGAAATTTTCTGTGTCCGAACGGAGGGATCTTGTGGATTTATAGGGTGTGATGAGTTTACTGAGGACAGGGGGGCCTTGATTTTGTAGTAGTTTGTGGGCTAGGCACAAGGCCTTGAATTTGACCCGCTCCCTTATGGGAAGCCAGTGGAGGAGTTTTAGAGCAGGTTTAGCGGAGGTTCTGGCAGGGGTTTTTGTGATAATCCGGGCCGCAGTATTCTGGATTCTCTGAAGCTTGTTAAGGGTCCCTTCAGGAGCGCCTAGATAGATCACATTAATATAATCAAGCCTCGAA
This sequence comes from Lissotriton vulgaris, assembly GCF_964263255.1. Lineage (NCBI taxonomy): Eukaryota > Metazoa > Chordata > Amphibia > Caudata > Salamandridae > Lissotriton > Lissotriton vulgaris. The sequence goes on from NC_141685.1 coordinate 306,995,557, forward strand.
AGTATTAGGCCTTGAATTAGCAATTTGTGGGAGTTGAAGGGCAAGAGGGGCAGGACTTTCCTCAGAGATTTCAGGAGCCCGAAGCAGGTCCCGGCTACTTTCTTTGCCTGCACAGTGAATGAGAGGTCAGTGTCGAGCCACACACCCAGACTTTTTACCTCTTCTTTTGGATCAGGGGGAGGGCCCAGACAAGCTGGCCAGATGTTCGGGGAGAGTGTGAGCCCTTTCGGGCCGAGGAGCAGAACTTCAGTTTTCGTCCCGTTTAGTTTTAGGGCTGCATTGTTCATCCAACAGTGGACCTGCGTAAGGCAGTTAAATAGGTCTGCTGATTGTTGTCTGGGGTGAGACAGAGACATCACGAGTTGTGTGTCGTCAGCATAGCTGACGACGCTCACTCCGAATGGGGTGATGACCTCCTCCAATGTGGACATATAGATATTAAATAATGTGGGGCTCAGGGAGGAGCCCTGAGGCACACCACATTGGAGGGGAATTTCGGAAGAGCAGGCGTTCTTCTCCCAGATCTGATAGGTCCGTTGAGCTAGAAAGGATGAGAGCCAGGATAGGGCCGAGCCTTCCACACCAACTCTCTTAAGTCTTTTGATGAGCAGTTGGTGGTTGACGGTATCGAATGCCGCACTTAGGTCGAGGAGGATCACTGCCATGCTAGCGCTGTATTAACAACACATAGCGCAATGGCGATAACTATTCCAGCGATGCCGATGTTTTCCATGGAGCATCGCTGGTTTTCCAGCGATGTTCCATGGAAAATGGCTATAACCATGCTGATACGACCCTGTGGTCGTATCAGCATAATCCACCCCAATGTTAAGTATACGTAAGTCAGCATTTTAGAAGACATATTTTTTAGGCTAAACCCGTGGTTTTCGCCAAAAACGAACATCTGCTAAAATGCGTGGGCCTCCTTGTAAATATCGCGATGTGCACACCAGCGATAATTTACATGCAGTACTGCCCAGTGACGCCCCTTTGCATCTCATTAGAGATGCAAAGAAAGGCATCAGGAAAACAGGTGCTAACGTGCTAATAATGCATGTTAGCACCCACTTGTAAATAGGGCAATAGGTTTATCTTTGCTTTTTTGGTTTTGAGAGCCAATAAGCGGAGATAAGGCCCTTGTTGATATGCCCCCCTAGGCGGCAGTAAGCCACGTTGTTATGGGCCATCTCTAACAAATTTTGTCATTTATATCCTGACTGGCAGTATGTGTAGAAAGGGGTAACAAAGCTGAACCTAAAATGTAAGCATATTTAAACAATTTAGCAGCATCAGTGTGATAAAATTAAGGGGGGACAGAGGATTATTTTTACAGGGGGCTGCAGCCTTAAGAAGTTTGAAAACCACTGTTTTAACAGACCCAGTTTTGAAAAGGCACAGCAGTGCTCACAGGGGAAGTTCGTGTTGTCTTTGAGGTGGGTTTTAGTGATCTCCTCCACCCAAGTGTACAGAAATTGGAACCCAGATAAATGCAATATTCACAAATTGCAGGGTTTTATAATAGAACCAAGGGAACATTGCACTGTATGGCGATATAATCTTAAAGGATTAAAATCAACTATTTCTAGAAATCTAGTGATTTTCCATAACATTTTCACTTAATAAGTATAAAGAACAGATGGACCATTATTTACACTGTCTGAACAAACCAAGATATTCACACTACATTTGCACATAGATTGTGTTGAATTATTTTCAGTTTCAGGATGTCCTTTGTCGCAGGTTTCTTCATACTGAAATGCTGCCCCTTCTCATTCCTAATTGAAACACATAGGATGACATGAAAGAGAAAGACATTCCAGATGTCTGCTGTGTGGTCAGGCGATTACTCAGTCAGTCAGCAGCTGGGGACCTGCAGACCTGCCAAAAAGCTTTAACACAACTGCTGACAATCACTGTGCAAGATGTAAATATAATAGTGATGTTACATCGAGGAATTTATAAACTAAATTTGAAGTTTTGAAATGACAAATTTAGCTCATACTTAACTATTGCAGTTCATTTATTTATGTTTTAATTCCACAGCTACAAATATTTGGTATCAGAGGTGTCTTGTTTCTCAGAGACTACCTACTCACCAGCATAGCTTCTCACTTCTGGATGTGTCACCTTGTGACACGTCATTACTTTAAGGGCATTTCACAAGTTTTATGTTGACATTTCTTTGTTTTTTGCCTAGGTCTAGGTGAACATTTACACACCTGGGATCCAATATCCTTTCCCATAAGGGCCTGATTTAAATGTCCGTGGGCGGCTCGTATCTCCGCTACGGCGATGGAGTAAATGACACTGCTTCCCTGATGGAGATGCAGACTGCCAAATTTAGAAATATTTGCCAAGCTGGTGGTAATTTCTAAAGCATTAGCAGGAATCACTATCACAGCAGTTCCCGTCAATGCTTTTGCAGAGTTGGGGCAAGGCTCTGTCAACATGACATAGCCCTGCAATAAATTGATATTTTTCTTTTCAGAAGGAAAATACCAAAGCAGGATTTCCTTTTTCCAGTAAAAGACATGATGGCACCCTCGCCATGGGAGTCATCTCCCATGGCGAGAGGGGCATTTTGTGTTTTTTCTGTCCCCTACTGCCAGGGTTTGCCTCGCGGTGACAGACAGTAAAAAAACAGCTATGTGTCCACCCATCCCAATTGGGCGGATGGACATATAGCAAATTGTTTGACGGCCCTTACTCCTTTGGGCTGTCAAAGAGGTTTGGCCATGGTGGTGACCGCCGTAGCCAAACCTATAGTCCAACCGCATTTAAATGGGGCTGACAGACCACTGTGTTGGCAGGGAGGGAACACTGTCATCATTGTGATGAAGTTCCCTCTCTGCTAACATCAAAATCGAGCCTTCTGTCTTGAGTGAGTGGAAATGTCTAAACACACTACACACTGCACGTTTTGTTATTGGTGGACAATACTCTTACACATACTTACCTAGATAGTACTGTGGTATTCACATATAAGCAACATGGAAAGAAAACAAGTTGCCAAATCTTTCTTGCCAGACATATACCGCAACCATGAAAAACTTGAACAGTTTGTAACTTAAATTGGTGATGTGTGTAATTGTTTTAAAAATAGCTCCTGGAGACAAATGCCCACTAGAGGCTTATGATCTTTCATCAAAATGAATGTATTGCTCTAAGTGTATTACACACACAGGTTAACAACTACCGCTCATTTACTGCATATCTGCAATCTCATTCAATGTTCTTGCAGCAAAGGCCATGTTCCAATAAGTCATACCACAGACCTGCTGCAATTCTGTCCTTTGCCTATAAACACTTGTGAAACCTTAAAATCTGAATTTCTCGTTTTCTGATTCAGCTATGATTCATCCATACTCACCTTTGACCTGTTTTTCATCCTTTCATCCCAGATGCCACCTGCATAAACATTAGGTCACGAAGCTAAAGCTGAGACATTGTAGGCTGCGTAAAGATGCAAAGTCAGCACAAAAGAATAGCTGATGTCTGCACTGTGGGTTTCTTGTGTGTTTTAAAAAACGATAAAGCCTTAGTTAAAGTTTGTTCAGATAAACCTATTTTGTTATGCAGCCTCCAGATGCGACAGTTACACAAGGTTGTTGATTGTTACCAATTGTCTCATCTGTGTGTTCTTCCCAGAGCCTTATCTACCTCCGGGCATTCCTTGTCTTTGGTTTTCACTATATAAACCCATGTAACTATAGTTCAGGGTGCTCTGTCCTCGGTATCTTGATGGTACAGGTCGGATGGAGACCCATTCATGAATGAATAAACTACCCATGACTTAATTTTTCTCCAGTGCCATATCCTCCTTACTTGATAAAGAACCCGTGGTGAAGTGGTGATCCCTGCTCTAGCAGGTTATAGATTAATCTGCTCCACACACTCACATCCATGGTATTTATGTGGCGACTTACTCAGAAACAGGATCATGCTGTTGATTTGGGAGGAGATTGGACTGCCATCATAGCAGCTGATAGGGATAGGAAACCTGGTCAGAAACCTAGTCAGCCTATACTGGATCTCCCTGGTAACATACTTACTTATATAAAAATGATAGTCCCAGCCAGGAAAATAGATTGGGCACTCCTTACTGCTTGTAAACAAAAACAGGGAGAGGCCGTCCCTGATTTCTTTACTCGCTTTGAGGAAGTGTTCCATGATCTTAGTGGACAAGATACATATACACCCACGGTTGCACATTTATTTGTAGACAGATTTGTGGGAAATTTGCTTCCTGAGATATCAGTTCGCTTAAAGAACTCTGAAAGCACATGGGCTTCAGTGACTCCAAAAGTTATATCAGATATGGCTCAGTAGTACCAGAATCAGGTTACCATTGAGCAAGAACAAAAAGAAGGAAAATTAAAAGAATTGAAAACTAAGGTAATGATGGTTCAGGCCTATGGACCTCAAGGTTGAGGCCGTGGCCAAAATTATGGTCAGAATTATAGACAAACGTCTCCAGTAGGCCCACCGCATAGACAAACTCCACTAGGGCTAGATCAATGTGCTTATTGCAAAGAGAAAGGATATTGTTGTTCTGAATGCCCTGTTTTAGCTGCTGGTGGAAGAGGAAGGGCACAGGTGAATAATAATCAAGGGACTTCAGCTCCCCGACAACAGCCACAGCAGGTTCAAGCTCCAGAGAGGAGTAGGTCAGGAAACTATTTTGAACAGCAAAATAATCAATATTCTATTAAGGACTGGGAATCAGAGGAAACTGTGGGAACACATTTTGCCTAGGACAGCTTAGGATAAGAAGGACCAGTTGAGATAACTGTAGATCAGTCAGGGCCTTATGTAACAGCAACCATACTTGGGCAGAAACAGAAGTTTTTAGTAGATACAGGGGCACCGCGTAGTGCAATATCTCAGAAACTGATCCCTGGGACACCCTTGTCTGGCCAAGTGATCACATCTATAGTGTTTGATGGAACACCAACTCTTAGCCCTATGTCCCAAAAACTACTCTTGCAGGTTGAGAATTTCATCACTACAGCCCCCTTCTTACTTCCCCCACATGCTCCAGATATTCTGATGGGACTTGATCTTTTGAAATATTTCCATGCGACTATACATTGTTACCCATCTGGAGTACGTGTCATTTTTGGGAAAAAGAGATTACCTAAACAATATAATTTTCTTTATGTCCGGATCTTGATTTTGTCCCTTCTTGTATTTGGGCTACTACTGACACAGATGTGGGAAGAATGGATATTTCCCCAGTATATATACAGGTTCGGAAGGATGCTTCCTTACCAAGGGTCCCACAATAAAAAATTTCAAAAGAAGGTGAAGGTGCATTGATGTCTATCATTGATGACATGATACATACAGGAGGTGTTGAGGAGGTTTCCTCCAATGTATGCAATAGCCCCATCCTTCCCATTCTAGAACAGGGTGATGAAACAGGAGACAAGATTTACAGATTTGTGATTGATTTGAGGGAAGTTAATAAAATAGTGATCCCTCAATATCCTGTTGTCTCAAATAGTACGACTTTGTTGACATTAATTCCACCTACAGCAACTGTATTCTCAGCTATTGACCTCAAGAACGCCTTTTTCTCTATTCCTATGCATGAAGACAGTAAATATCTTCTTGGGTTTTTATTACGACAACGCTCATTTAGATTCTGTAGGGCTCCACAAGGCTATACAGAAAGCCCTAGCATTTACAGTCAAGCTCTTAAACGACAGTTAGGTGAACTTCTTTTGCCACCAGGAGTTACACTTGTGCAATACGTTGATGACATTTTGCTGGCCGCGGACACGATTGAGCATTGTAAAGAAGCCTCTCTCTCTCTATTGCATCATCTTGCTGTCAAGGGACATAAGGTCTCTAAGAATAAGCTACAATATTTCCAGTCTGAGGTTACTTCTTGTCTCAGGAAGGCCGTACTCTGACTAAGGACAGGATTCAAACTATCCTAAAAATTCCTATTCCAAATACACAAAAAGAAGTCAGGGCCCTTATTGGTATTACGTTCTACTGTAGACAGTGGATCCCAAACTTCTCCTTTATTAGCAAACCTCTTTTGTCCCTTGTTACCAAAGACACTCCCTCTCCTCTACCATGGACATCTGAATGTCAGGAAGCATATCAGCAGCTCCATGCATCCCTTTGTTCTGCTCCAGTGTTAGGCACTCCAGATTATGGAAACCCTTTCATACTATATGTACATGAGAGAGAAGGATGTGCATTATCAGTTTTAACACAACCATATGGTAATAAGCATTGTCCCTGTGCTTATTTTTCAGCTGTCTTAGATCCTGTTACCAGAGGACTTCCAGGTTGCTTCAGAGCCGTTGCTGCCACAGCGATTTCTATACTCCAATCTGAGGGGATAGTGTTGAGCAGCAAGCTAATGGTTATGGTACCCCATTCAGTCAATGCACTCCTGAATCAGACGAAAACCCAGCACTTAACTAGCGCTAGGCTTACAGGATATGAACTTACACTTTTGGCACCTCACATCACACTCAGGAGATGTTTAACATTAAACCCAGCCACATTGCTACCTTTGCCAGCTGAACAGGCGCATGATTTGCGTGATTGCATTTTCCTAACAGAAGAACAGACTAAGGGAAGAATAGACCTAAAAGATACACCTTTTTTAAGACCCTGAGGGAGAACTATGGGTGGGTGGCTCTTGTTTAAGATTACCTGATGGCACCACCTCTGCATCCTAAGCAATTACCACCTTACAGACTGTGGTAGAGACAACCAGTATCCCACAAAATTCAGCCCAAGCCACTGAACTTGTTGTGCTTTTGAGAGCTTGTGAACTTGGTGAAGGATTAAGAGTGAATATTTATACAAATAGTCAGTATACATTTGGCGTGGCACACAATTTTGGCAAGCTATGGAAGGAACGGGGATTCCTAACCTCCCATGGGTCTAAAATACAACATGGGGAATTGGTGAATAGTCTTCTTACCACCTTGACATTGCCAAAGAGTGTAGCCATTATCAAATGTAGTGCCCACAAGAAAGTTACTGACAGGGTGGGACAAGGAAATGCTTTTACTGGTGAAGTTGCACGAGAAACCGCAAGTGCACTCGCAAGTACGATGTATGTACTACGATCTCAAGCTGAAAGATGGGAAAACATGTACACAGAGATTAAGGGCATACAGCAATCAGCCACTGAACAAGAAAGGACAGAATGGCAAAAGGAAGGAGAGTTAGATGATGAAAGATGTTGGAGATCAAAATATATGTTAAAATGGAAATTGCCCTATGCCTATGTATTGCCTTTTGTAACTATGGCTCATGGACCTGCTCATGTTAGTGCCAAAAACATAATTTCCCAATTGAATTCCGTCTGGGATAGTCCGCTCATCTGGAAAACGGCTGAGCATTTGATTAAAAATTGTGTCACCTGCTTACAGCATTATCCTGGGAAGAGAGTATCAACCCCTCCTGGTGAATTTGTCCACCTTAGGTTCCCTTTGAATCACTCCAAATGGATTATATTCAACTAGAACACTGCAACAATTTAAAATACATACTAGTTGTGGTCTGTTCCTTCAGTAAATGGGTGGAAGCCTATCCCACCAAGGATAACACAGCCTTGACAACAGCTAAAGTTCTATTTAATAGAGTGTTCCCCCTATTTTGGGGTTTGTAGAGTCTTGTGGAGCGACAATGGCCCCCACTTCATTGGCCAGATAATTGAATACCTGTTGAAGGGTTTAGGGGTGAAGCAGAAGTTTCATGCTGCTAATTATCCCCAGGCAGAGGGTTTGGTAGAAAGATACAATGCCACCCTGAAAATCAAGTTGGCGAAAATCCAAGCTACAACGGGTCTTAAATGGCCAGATGCTCTACTACTTGCTTTGCTATCTGTTCGTTCTATCCTACACAGTAAGATTGGACTTTCTCCCTATGAGATCGTCTTCCGTAGACCTATGAATGTATGGGGACCCCCAAGACCAAACATGATTAAGGAAATACAGTTCCCTGTTTTGAGTGATTATCTTTGAAACTTGATTGAAAAACTGTTTCTGATTCATCAGCAGGTGCGTGAAGCTATTCCAGACAAATCAGAGGGTCTGACTCATGGTCTCCAACCTGGAGATTTCATTATCCTTAGGAATTTCCAGCGTTCTAAGAATCTAGAGCCGCGTTGGAAGAAAGTTGAGCAAGTACTGCTGGCAACCCGAGCTGCTGTTCGTATCACCAACAAACGTCACTGGATTCATGCAGGGCACTGAAAAAGAATGCCAGCAACTGTTCTCCAGCCAGAAGGCAGAAATGATCTAAAGGAAATTTTGCAGACTCAGAAAGGTGTTTCTCCCCTGTACGAAGACACTCCGTTCCCATATCAAACTGTGCCATCGACACAAAGGTACGAACTACGACTAAGGAAGGGAAGGAGCAGATATAGATACCGGAGGGCTGATTACAATTAGTGGAACGGTTCAGCTTCGACATGGTGGCATGAAGGAATAGGCTGAACTAGGTTCAGAGGGAGTTGTGATGCGTGTTCGGTGTTACCTGGATCTCTCTCCAACCTGTGGTGTATCGATACCGAGAAGGAGACATGCAGAGACTGGGATCCAAGTTGCAGTTTCAAAACAAAGACAAACCTCTGTGTATGGTGATTTTGATTATACTCTTGATAATTTTGGCCGCAGTTTTTTGGACAATGGAGAAAGTGATTCCGGCCCGAACCCTATTGCCCGCTACTACTCCTGTCCCCACAGAACACTTTTATTACACTCTTCCCTACCATGAGAAAAAGCACCGGATGTCCTACCTCAATAACACTTTTATACAAATGTTACACCATTCATACCCACAATGCTACGAACACTACCAGCTGCTGGGTGTGTGGAATGATGCCAGCTCACTAGAAGGGAGGAACTCCTTTTTATTCCCTTGCCATCCTCACATAATGGTTCCTGTACAGCCTGGTTCGCATTATTATGGGCTACTGAAATAAGTCATGAGGTTCTTGCTGATGTGGGTAGACTTAATGCCTAGCTCAACAGAGTTTGTTACCCCGATGAAGAAAGAGATCCCCAAGCCAAAGGAACTGTATGGGAAATGGAGGAATATCACATAGGAAATTCCTCCACCAAATATGTCTTCCCCAACACCTGAACAGTTACGGGTAATGGGCCCCCTGTTATCGCTGTAATCAGAGCCCGAGCATAACTTTGTGTGAGCAGTATTGGCAGTATTCCTGTGGGAAAAAGTGACTGTACCACTGTTTTAGATATTAATGGGACAAACAACAGCACTTTTCTTTCTTCCCACAATACTTACTTTGTCTGTGGAAAGAAGGGTTACTATCATCTACCAGTCGGTTGGTCTGGCATCTGTTTTGTGTTTTTCCTACTTCCCCCTGTATTTTTAGCACCTGCCTCTTATCACAAAAACCTGAAATTATATAATGACATCTCTTTAAATAGGTTCAAACGGACCATAAATAGTGATGAAGTAGATCTGACCAATACAGCTTTGTAGAAATATGTAGATTTTAATTTGGGACTATTTTTCTTTGTTGGTGCAGCCCTAAATAGTAGAAATATTAGGCCCCTAACCTGAGTAGTAGAAACAATAACCAACCAAACAGCAATGACCCTAGGAAATATTACTAAGGAACTCCACATTACAAGGATTGTAACTCTTCAAAATAGAATGGTGCTTGATTTAGTGCTCTCTGATTGTGGTGGAGCGTGCCACATTATCCTTAGTAGCTGCTGTGTGTTCATACCGGACCACGCCCCTTCTGTCCATAGTGCTATTTCAAAGCTTCATAAAATAGCAGCAGAAATACATCTAGACCAAGGAACATGGTCCTGGTCTAACTGGTTATGGGGACTTATCTTCACTTGGGGTTGGAAATTGTTAATGGGGATAGAAATCATAGGTGCCATCTTCTTCACTTGTTGTTGCTGCCTTTAATGTGCCCCCACAATATGTACAGCCTGTATAGCCATTTGTAATAGTATTAAACCTTCCCCAATCAACGTTCCTGAATTAAATAGAGAAATGATTATGCTCACTGAAATTCATGACCTTATGAATATTCAAATACACGATTAATACATATACCCTGTTAAACAGATTCAGCATAGCTGAAAAGGAAGGACTGTGAATCCTTAAAATCTGAATCCTTTGTTTTCTGATTCAGCTATGCTTCATCCATACTCACCTTTGACCTGTTTTTCAGCCTGACTCTGTCCCTGACGCCACCTGCATAAACATTAGGTCACGAAGCTAAAGTTGGGACATTGTAGGCTGCGTAAACATGCAAAGTCAGCACAAGAGAATAGCTGATGTCTGCACTGTGGGTGTCGTGTGTGTTTTAAACAATGGTAAAGCCTTAGTTAAAGTTTGTTCAGATAAACCTATCTTGTTGCAGACCCCAGATGTGACAGTTACACAAGACACCAAGGTTGTTGATTGTTACCGATTGTCTCATCTGTGTGCTCTTCCCAGAGCCTTATTTACCTCTGGGCATTCCTTGTCTTTGGTATTCACTATATAAACCCTTGTAACTATAGTTCAGGGTGCTCTTCCTTGGTACCTTGATGGTACAGGTCAGATGAAGACCCATTCATGAATGAATAAACTACTCATGACTTGATTTTACTCCAGTGTCGTATCCTCCTTACTTGATAAAGAACCTGTGACAAAGCGGTGATCCCTGCACCAGCAGGTTATAGATTAATCTGCTCCACACACTCACATACATGGTATTTATGCAAAGCTTGCCCAAACAAAACAGCATCAATGTGGGAAAAGAAACTATTGCCCTTTTCACTTTAATTTCCATCACTGTTCATCATCATTAGAAACTCTACTACCTTTGCCTTATATCCTTTGCCTGCAAAATATTCCAATTTCTTACTGTAATATTCTGATCTGCAAAAAATACCAACCGATCCTTCAAATATGGAAGAGGTGCATACTTAATAGAGCAGTTTCCATTTCTGAGATGACATGGGCAAGGTAGTAGACTTGGCCCAGAGAAGTACACACTTAAAAACATTCTCTTGCAATCTGTTATACAATTTCATCGGAACTTGCTTGAGTGATTTCACATTTTTGGTAAAATGAAAATATTTCCCATAAATATTTCATATTGTTATCAATGCATAAATAAGCAATACAATTTGCAAATGAATTAAGTATTGAGGCAAGGTCATAAGCCATCTATTAAGTCAAAAAGGAACAACTGCTAGTGTTTATAAACATGTTGATATGCACATCTTCTGAAAGTGCTTAAATGCCTGTAAGCAAAGTCCTATATCAAGGTTCAAGAAAATGTGTGTCTTCAAACATGTTTTAAATTGTGTTACTCCTCAGCAATGAATGGGTATCTAATTGAATGTTAAAATGTAAATTTCTACATATAAATACAACTGTTCCTCCCTTTTCTTTTCCAAAAACAATAGAGGAGAAATATTCAGAGGGCTCCACTTTATCAATGATGACCTGAAACACTATGTGCCTAAAGATTTTGTTGTGACTTATTCATGGTTTACACCTGAATTCCAAGAGTAATTCAGGAGTACTCCTGAAAGACATTACCTAACCAGGAGTACTAGAAGCAAAAGTCACACCTACTTATACAACAATCTTTATGAATGGGCCTATAACTTTCAATAGGACTGCAAAGTATCTCTGATCTTTTTGTTTGACATCTATTGCTCTTTTGTTTAAACAAATCATGTGGACATGCCATTTTAATTTAACAAAACTCTCAAAAAATATTTTAGTCAGTAATACATAACTTCATATTTCAAATCGTTTCTGTCAAAAGTAACACCAGATGTAACACCTGATGTTTCACACATAGATACATGATACTTTTTTTGTCACAAATGATGCTTACACACCCCCCCACACAAACCTACATGAACATTTACATGTGCACTCCCACCCTAAATATTTACATAAGCTTAAAATCCCCTAATGAAACCTATTGTATACCCTTCAAATACGATACATCATCTTCTCACAAACAGTCAACTTTATCACTGAAAACGTTATCAAATGGTCCTATAGTTGTCCATATTTTCCAGATAGTAGCCGATCATCCTTAATCATTTTCATTCAGTCTTGCCCATGAGAAGCATTGTGGGAGGAGGGAGCCATTGCTGAGCACAGTACCACTGCTATTCCCAGGTAAGAAGCCAGGACCAGTTTGGGCTTTTATTCAACCCAAGAAAACAGACATTGTCTATTTTTGTGCTTTATACTTAATTGTAATTTGAGTGAAAACAGAAATAAAGTCCATGTCAGATCCCAGAAAGCTACAGATTGATGAAAAATAATTGCAATTCTTAATTCCGCAAAGAGTCATGTGAGTACAGAAATATAGGTAATTAGGTTTTCACCAGCACCTTTCTGCAGAGAGAAGTAATCTACAAAAATAATGTTTACATCTGGTATACTCATCTGGGTGCAGACATGTTGTCACTGTTGCACTAATCTGATAATCCAGATCGAATAAAGGCTATGCTAGTATCCACACTTCTCTGACCTATTGTTGACTTTGCAAAGAATATCTAAATTAGTCTGCAGTAGATTGGGGAATGGGATATGGGACAAGAGAAAGAGAGAGACTTAGAGGCATATGTACATGCTCCTATTGCCACCACGTCACTTTTACCGATGTTGGGAGGTGATAGGGGTTTAGCCTTATTTACAAGGCAGCAATAAGCCACTTAATGTAGCTTAACGCTGCCTTGTAAATAAGGCCCCCTTTCACGCTTTGATTCACATGAAAGGGGTGGGCAGTGGGTGTTGCAGTGGGTGTTCCACCGCAACACCTTTTGATTTTGACGCAGTCCCCTATGTATAAAGGTGGCATACATAGGAGGCAGCGCCAAAATTAAGATCAGGTAAATCCTGGTCTTAAGTTGGCGAAACAAGGGGAAATGCATTATTTCTCCTCGTTTTTGCATTTTCCATGTGTGCTGCCTTGTCCAGCACACATGTAAAAAGCAAAATGCCATGGTTTGTTTATGTACAGGAAGGTGTCCCTTCATGCACATAAACAATCCTTTAAAAAAATTTAATTTTGTGACTTTCATGACTGCATGAAGCAGCACACATCTTTGATGCGGATCCTCACAACGCTCAGCAAGCCCATATTTAAGGAACTCTGTTCGGCGGGCTTTACTGGGTCCCTGTAGCTGATCCAAGTGCCATCTCGGTTGACCTGGACCTGTGACTTTGTCCTTGTTCAACATGACCAGATATCCACAGTTGGCTCTTTGCACTTTTTGGTGCTATTATCATTAGACTCCTTGTGCAGATCTCTGTTTCCACGGGTTGTATTTTTGTCATTTTGGTCTTGTTTTATTTATTAAAGAACGTTATATTTTTCTTACTGGGTGTGGGATCTTTTTTGTGAGTGTTTTCACTTTTTTCTGTTAGAAGTTGCACAAATACTTAACATGTTGCCTCTAATTTAAACGTGACTGCTCTGCGCCAAGCAAGCTACCAGAGGGTTAGGCACAGGTTAATTTAGGGTTGGCTTGTTCCTCACCCTGATAAGGATTGTGGTTTGCTTCTTGACCAGGCCTCACACCCAGTCAACCTACAACCCAATTACTTACAGATCAGGACTGATGGAAATTCATGAAAGGATCATTTGATTTATTGGTATTTTGCACATTGCTGGCTCATTGCTTTGTTTAAACTGTATCTGTTTCCTGCTAAGGAGTCTTAATCCATCCCCCTCATGTATCGCTGTTCTCAATTAAGACTACCCTTGCAACATTGTGGCTTTCCGTGGGAGAACAGGAAAAGAGAGGAGAGGGGCGGGATCTGCCGGTACCATATTCAGATTGGTCTCCTACCAGTTTAAAGGGCAGTAGCAGCCCAGCAGCAATGCAACGAGCACTACAATAGGCTGGGCAAAATGCATCAAACGCACCGTCTCACCCAGGGACGGGGTTGAAGTACTGATATGCTAACAAGTTGCTTTCCAGCAAAAGATGCCAACCAGACAAACGTCAATCACAAAGCACTGACAGAAATAAACTATGGCCTCCATTTTAAATGGTGGCGCACAAACACTGATGTGCCTGAAGCACGCCATTTTAATTATATTATGGTAATACATTTAGATAATGCACATTTCCACTGGCATACTTTCTACTTGTAGATATTTATTGCTGACTGTTTCGAGATAGAATGACATTTTTATAAACTAAACTTATAAAAAAACAATAAAGCAACAGAACACACTCATTTATTAACTGCATCAGTCAGTTTGAGCATAGATACATTATGCCTGGAAAATAGAGACAATAGTTTACTATTATTATTTGTACAAAACATTAAACAATTACACCATCAGAATGCAAAAAGAAGTCAGGAAGACCCTCTTTTAAAAAACAACACAATTAGCCTGATCGTGGTGAATAAAAAAAGGGATTCGTTGAAGGGTTTATTCAACAAGCTAGTGGCTGTTTGCTAATAGACCAATGGCTGAATTAAGACCCCATTCTCCATAACAACATAGATTTCTAATGTAAGAGTTCCGTCCGCATCAAAGCATGAGATCAGCGTGTATTGACCATGGGGTTGAAAACCCCTGGCACTGTTTGTCAACAGTGCCGCCATGACGTCATGGTTATGGATCCATAGCTGTGGTCTGGCACAGCAATGCTGTCACTTTAGAGTGCTTACTCAGAGTGTGTCGGAAGTGTAGCTGCTATTTATTGCACCCAAAAAACTCCAACGCAATGGCGGTTCAGAATTTATTGAGCACGATAAACAGCACCTATTCTGAGTTTTTGGGGAATAATATGCAGATTTTGGTGCTTAGTATCCAAAAATCTGTTTGTTACGGTAAATACTGTATCGTTTTCCTATGTTAAAATCCACAAGTTTGACCTAGCAAAGTTTAATGATGGGTGAACAATTTAAAACACCTGTTAATTACCGGGCGCAGTAAGTTGCACAGTGGGGACACCCACTGAATCATCAATGGAATCCAGGGACCCCCACTGATTCATTACTGGAAGTCAGGGACCCCGCCCCAAGCATTTACAATCTTATGAACTGCAAAATAATGCACAAAAACAGACGCAGGCATTCATCAAACAAATACACAAACGATGGAATATCTATTTTAATTTATAAACAAAGTATCAAATGAATCTACATTGGAATATTAATGGGAAGGCTTATACACGGGTCAGAATACATTGCTCAACTCATAATTAGGCCTTTACTGTGGATGATGAGTGGCCTCAACTGAATTTAGAAAAGTTCCAACTTTCCCATCATCATATTTTTGGGGGGATTTGTTTGTGAATTACATAAAAATTCCATAATTTGTGCATTTGTTTGATGAATGCCAGTTTCTGTATTTTTGTGTGCATTATTTTGCACTTCAAATGATCGAAACTGTTTAGACCAGGGCCCCTGGCTTCCAGTAATGACTCAGTGGGGGTTCAAGTAGTGATTAGGTGGTGGTCCAAAGTAGTCAAAAGGTTAAGAACCACTTGTGTACATATATTTACTGTATCATGCAGAGTTTGGTGTGTTAACCACCAAAATCTGCATGTTATTCCCCACCAAATCATAATAGGTATTATTCATGGCACCCGATAAATAATATACCCTGTAGTATTGTTATTTATCAGATGCCATAAACAGCACCTTGGCTCATAGTCGGGGCCTATATTGTTTCATGCACTTGCACTGCTTCACCAAATCATTCTGAGGATACTAACTTAAAGTTTAGCCTCCAATTCTTACCATTCTATTTTGCATTCAACCTCTAACCCAGCTTTCTTAAGGCAGCTGGGTTAGAATACGTGCAGGGCTCCAGTGTCCTCGGGAGCGGCGCGAGAAGCCACTCCCTCCAATCAGGGCGCGGCACTCACAGTATGAGAGCAGCACCAGGACTGGTGCCCGCACCACAACCAGTTCCTGAGAAGAGGTCGTGAGCGGAGGACCTAGGTTCAGGTACGTTTTTTTAATTATTATTACCTGCACCTGCACCTGCCCCACCTCCCGAAAGAGACCAGCCGCCACTGACAGGACCATATTTTAAAAACCACTACTCTATGTTATGGCATTCAATTATGCTCTCTCCTTGATCTATGATATCATAGAAGACTTGTACTGAAGCCGTGTCCTTTTTGATGTCATTCCATTCCCCAATAGCTTGACATTGTACAGTTACAGGTGCTTTATACCATATAGGTTGTTGTGGAAGATTCTTGAATTTCAGAGCATAATATCAATGTAAGTCAGTCTGTGATATCAGTCGGGAAGTATAACATGTTGACTGCTTTTATGATTTTATCCAGTTCTAAAATCGAATAAAGCTTTATACTACTACTACAGTCGGGAAGTATACATACGTCAGTACATGTAACAAAGGTAAGCCAGTTATGATGTCAGTATGCGTCAGTACATGTAAACAATGTAAGCCAGTCTGTGAAGTATATGACATCAGTATAGTTCAGGGCATGTTATCAAGGTAAGCCCATTTGTGCTATCAGCGTGTAAATATTTGATGCCAGTATACATCAGTGCATGTTATCAAGGTAAGCCAGTGTGTGATATGAGTGTGTAAGTGTATGGTGTCAGTATACATCAGTGTATTTTATCAAGGTAAACCAGTTTGTGATATGAGTGAGTACCTGTGTAAGGTCAGTTTATGTCACCTCATGTTATCAAGGTAAGCCAGTCTGTGATATTAGTGTGTAAGGGTTTGAAGTCAGTATAAGTCAGTGCATGTTAACAAGGTAAGTTCATTTGTGCTGTCAGTGTGAAAATATGTGGCATCAGTATACGTCAGTGTATGGTATCAAGGTAAGTCAGTCTGTGATATCGGTGGAGAAGTATATTATGTCCAGTGGTTGAGTGAGGGAGATATGAGGGGCACCTTGCTATTTTAATTTTAGAAAAACAGTTCCTTTCCCTTTTGTGAAAAGACAACTATCCTGGGATGGTTAATTACGGGAGCTGAAATGCTTCAGCTGAAGTGTAAGGCAAAGAGTCTCCTGTGCAGTGAACCAGAGAGAGGGGTAGACAGCTAAGCAAGCCTCCTTACCAGGATGCCTGCTGGTTAAAAGAAATGTAAATGTGCATAACTGGTCAATCTGCAAATGCAAAGGGTGCCTGGAAGCCGGTATTGCTTTTAATTGATGGAACCACTTGAAGCTTACTGATGACACACATTTATTCTTTTTGAGAGTTATTGTAAGCGAGCAACAGGCTAAGCTATGAAATGTGTGCTTTTAAAAGACAGTTATAAAAAAAATTGCTTCCTGATGACACACATTTATTCTTTCTGAAAGTTATTGAAGGGAGCTACCAGCTAAGTTGTGAAGTGAGTGCTTTTAAAAGACAGTTATTAAAAACATTGCACTACTACAGTATGCAAAAACTCTATGTTTGGAAACACTTTTTATATCTGGAACCTTTTTGCACATTTTGTAGCAGCCTATCTTATACTGCATTGTTAGAACCCCATTCAGAGGGTCATGAGGCCTGCAGAAGTTACTGGGCCCAACCGAGGAGGTTGAGGTCCCTTACTCCTGATGTCACGAGGCCCACCCTACTATGGATCCTGCACAATTGGGTCAAGCGCCTCCTTCTGCACCTGACTCTCAATTGCTAATGTAGCGTGAGCAGTCAAGGATCCATCGGAGGGAAGTGTAGATACAGATCAGTGAACACGACTCATAACTCAGCGTGCATGCAGCGCACAAAATAAATCAATGTCCATTCAAATACTTAGGACCCGATTCACAAATTTGTGAATATTGAAAGTAGAAAAGTTTGACTTTTGTCTCACTTTACCTTTGTGATTCGAGCCCTCGGTATTCATAAAGGGTATTTAGGAGTAGTAAATGCCCTTTGTGAATACTGAAAGTCGTAAAGTTAGACTTTTGTCTAACTTTACCTTTGTGAATCGGACCCTTATTTTGTATAAAAGAAGTATTTTAATTCTACTTATATACATGCAAAGGAAAACAACATTCAAACCAGGCAACCCACAGGCTACCAAATTCCCATGCAATGGGTGGACTGTTGTTCTCCACTTAAATACTTGCTCCTCATGGGCACACAGGCCTTGGCGATCAGGCAGATACTGGTGCTACAGACTGCAGGACAGATGATCTTCGTTTCACTGGGTGACGTCCCCTCACCCAGCAGGGAGACTAGCAGGCTAGGCCTCCAGTCCTGGCTACAGTCAGAAGTCTCGCAGAGCTTCCCCTCCTCATGCAGCCCAGTGAGCTGCTTAGTAGATGACAAAGTATGGGGTCTCAGACTCCCCTACTTATAATTCCTTTCCAGGCACAAAATGTGATTTAGGGTCTGGACCTTTGAAGTGTTATGTTGGGGTCTTGCTTCTTTGATATAGACATCTCTCCCCTTCATCCTTCCTTCTGAAAGATGTCTGTCACAGCAGGCAGGACTCCAAAGCAGATTAACCCATGACACGATTCATGATAGTGACCAGAGTTCACACCTGGATGTCAGCCAAAGTGATCTGCGCATCAAAAGTAAATCCTCAGCCCTAAACTTTATGATTCCCTTATCAATCTCATCTCCCTCTTCGTGGGATATGATCTGTCACTGAATCAAATAGACCTTTGAAATGCACATGGAAAGTCTGGCTTCTTCTCACCCAGTGCTTGTCTCACCCAGTTTACAGGAATGCAGCAATATACAATTCTGTCTGGGGAGATTCCTCTACTCCTCACGTTTCGATCAGGCAGGCCTGGGCTTCCGAAAATGGAACCCAAAGTCCTCCTTGTAATGTACCAATGCAGGCATTTCTCCACTCTAGTTTATTTGAGTGAGGATGAATATCATGTTATGGTTATATAGAAAATACATTTGCAATAATCATGTAGTAAATGCCAGTGTTTAATTTAGGTAATCACTGTTATACTTGCTTTGCATATATTTTTTCCTGCATTACAATTTTTTCTGTACTCTGTTTGTAGCCCATGTGATGCGGGTGATTAGGGCTGATCCCTTTATAATTTTGCAACATGTTTCCACTCAGCACACATTGACAGCACACTCCACTGTCTAGTATTGTTGTGCCCAGGTACTATGCTACCACCCGCATTTCCACATGCAGCACATGCACTCAGTCTGTGCACACTGTTCAATACTACAGTCTCTCTGTACTGCACTAGAGTGTGTCACCTTAAACACCCTCTGCAATGCACACATTTACCATGTGCACACTGTTCCACACTGCCCCCAGTGTAGTGTATTTCTTATGCGCTCACATGCACTCAGCACATGTTTTTACTACGTACACACTCTACATCGACCTGATGTTGGCCAAGGGTGAGTTAAACACACAGCAGCTGAACTTTTAAAAAGGTGGATGAGCCTTTAGACCTCAGTTCAATGACAGAGGGTAAAACAAACTGGTCACTACTTCTCATCATCTCATGGTTTGCTGCCATCATTGTGCTTGTGCTGTTCAACTCCTGGTGAAGACAGTAGCCTTCCACCACTATGGCGTTAACGCTTTGGGCACTCCTGTCAATCCAACCAGACTGCAATCCATGAGAAAGTCCTCTATCATGGCCCGCACACACATGATCAGTGTTCAACTATGACAAAACAAATCATTATTAGGGATCCAGACAATAATGTAGTTGGGCACTCAGGGCAGTGCTACACATCTTTACCATGCAAAGGACTTTTCCCTCCCAACATACATATAATGCAGTTTTAAATATTGACTTAAATGTTCAAAGTGCTTGCTGTCACAGACTGGGACCTTTTAACCACACGTAAGCCACTATTTACTGCAACAACCAGGATTCAAATCTGTCGCTCTCTGGTGCACTGCATTAACTAATAGGGGTTTTATATTCTCTGATTAACATCACTTGCATTTAATTTTCATCTAAACTGTGCGTTGTTTTATATGTAGTTGCCTAAAGGTGAAATACCCCAAAAAGTTGCAAAATATTTGGTTGCTTTAGCCATGCCTCTACCACTCTCCCTCGCTTACTCACCCCACCCTCCCTTCGTGTAGCATCTCAGTCCCCATACTTTTTTTATGCACTTCAATCACTGATTACACCAGTATGTTTGACCCAATCCCTAGGTGCCTTGGATCAGTGACTCATCCACTCAACACCGTTATTGTTTTTAGCCTTATCCCTATCCTTTCTTTCCAACATCCAACAGCAAAGTTCTACCCCAGAATAGGAGGTCATTTTAACTCAGCAACAACTGTCAACATTCAAGACAGCCTCCCTCCTCGTGGAGAGTATGATGTCACTTGGAAAACGGGACACTCAAGTGACAGACCCTATGCTGGCGCTATCCACCACACCACACTAAGGGGAGATTATATACACCGCAAACTGTGAACGTGGGGTTGAGGGTCTCTGAGACACCATCCCTGAGACTCTGTCATTGAGACCTAGGTCTTTCATTCTCTCTCTTCTTTTGATTGAAGACAAATATCGCTTGGAAGCTGAATGGACCTCTGCTTCTTTCTCTCCATTGTTTGATGTGAACTGACGTCAGTATATGTCATTGCATGCCCTCAAGGTAAGCCAGTCTTTTATATGAGTCTGTAGAAGTGTGACGTCAGTGCATGTTATCAACGTAAGCCAGTCTGTGATATGAATTATTAAATGCATGCCGTCAGTATATGTCATTGCATGCCCTCAAGGTAAGCCAGTCTGTTATACGAGTCTATAGAAGTGTGACGTCAGTGCATGTTATCAACGTAAGCCAGTCTGTGATATGAATTATTAAATGCATGCCGTCAGTATATGTCATTGCATGCCCTCAAGGTAAGCCAGTCTGTTATACGAGTCTATAGAAGTGTGACGTCAGTGCATGTTATCAACGTAAGCCAGTCTGTGATATGAATTATTAAATGCATGCCGTCAGTATATGTCATTGCATGCCCTCAAGGTAAGCCAGTCTGTTATACGAGTCTATAGAAGTGTGACGTCAGTGCATGTTATCAACGTAAGCCAGTCTGTGATATGAATTATTAAATGCATGCCGTCAGTATATGTCATTGCATGCCCTCAAGGTAAGCCAGTCTGTTATACGAGTCTATAGAAGTGTGACGTCAGTGCATGTTATCAACGTAAGCCAGTCTGTGATATGAATTATTAAATGCATGCCGTCAGTATATGTCATTGCATGCCCTCAAGGTAAGCCAGTCTGTTATACGAGTCTATAGAAGTGTGACGTCAGTGCATGTTATCAACGTAAGCCAGTCTGTGATATGAATTATTAAATGCATGCCGTCAGTATATGTCAGTGCATGCCGTCAAGGTAAGCCAGTCTGTTTTATGGATGTGCAAGTGTATGATGACGTCAGTGCATGTCAACAAGATAAACCAGTCTGTTATTTGAATGTGTAAGTGTATGACGTCAGAGTATATCGGTTTGTGATATGTGTGCTTGCCAGTGTGTTCTGAGTGTAAGCCCTTTCTTCCCTCTGTTATCACCGATGCTGCTCTTGCTCGTTGCTCTGTGGGCTTCTCTTATCCCGTCCTTTAGTGCCTTGTGGGACACTTGAATGCCCAGATGAGTCAGAGTTTGTTTCTCGCATTCAGAGTGACTTCATGGGGACGGCAGACTGGGCTGACATATGATGAAATATGCAAAAAGACAATCTGTCGCACGATGAATTATGGAAGGCCGTATTTTACACACGATGCAAACCATAGCTCGCTCAAGGTGACAGCGGGGAGAAGGATGAATGTCTGCCCTTAAGATTACTTGACTGTGGCCCTGTTTATCAAGGCAATGCTGAGGTAGGTAAGTCTCTCTCTTTGTGTGTAATAATTGAGCCTGACTTCGTACTGGAGGAGAAACTTGAAGAACCAGAAGACTAATCTTCAACACATTTTTAAGGCAGCTTCTGTGGCATGGTTGCACCTTACAGACTTATATGCTATGTTAATATTTTATGTGTAGTTGTATAGCACACAATTCACCCGGGAGGTTAACTAAATAAAATATGGTACCACCACATAACATAAGTTGTCTGTTCTTAGTCTGGGGCCTGATGCAGCTACAACTTTTGAACTCGAAAGTTTCTCATTTGAGCTGTGAGGCCCAATTCAATTTGTTTTTGCTCACCTACGTTGACGTGAGGCATGCCAAGGAACATGCTGAAGGCACATGCCAAACACTGCTAAAGGGCATCGCGTTTTGTGGAATTGTATGTATGTAAAGTGCATTTGGGAAATCTCCCATTGTGAATAATTTGAAACATATGCAGCTATATTGATAGAGGATTATCGGGAAGGGACCACTTCAAAATTCAATAAACACCCACAAACTAATAGAAGATTTTTTTTTCTCAAAACTTTAAATCATGCAAACTTACAAACCAATTTGCTAAACTCACGTCCAGATATATCACGAAAAAAATGATCAATACACCAATTTCTGCATGAGCCTGTCGTATGTGGGTACAATTATTTGTGAAAAGTAACCCCTGCAACTTGTACTTGGAGTTCACGGTCTTCTCTTCACAAAGAGTTTGGTGCCACTCAGATAGTTCTTTATTTCATGTTGGGCCCTTAGGCTACAAACACAACCTAATAGTTTCTGTCCTCCATCCAAAAGGCTTCATCAGTACTCAGACACCGGCATGCCATGCCGTACTGCCTTCTAGCAGCATCCATTCTTAAGATTAGAGAGCAAGGACACTTAACCCTCGTGTACACAAACACATCATGTCACTACATCATCACCTTTCCTTACACCAAGGACAAATGTCAAACTGATGCAACATTGACTCAGGGACAACGGCAAACGTTCATATTATCTCAATTTCCACAAGCAACGCACGCATGCCCACAGGAAGGATACGCAGCATCACATTCTCTCACATACACAAAGGTGCAGCCCCCAGGCACTTCACCGTCCACACCACCTGATCACACTAGCTGGCCAAACCAACATTACACCTTGATAGATGGAAGGAACCCCCTAGATCTGCACTCAGCAGCACACCCTGTGGAATCTGCATAAAGATCAAACTGATCATCTTCAGCAAACACTGATGACAGCCTCCAGTACTGTCAGTCCACTTTCACATCATTCTGACCCCTCGCAACATGGTCTCCTTTTCCGCTTCTTTGCCCACAAGTAATGGACTACTAGTATGTGAATCCACCACCTCTCACAGGGCCCGATTCACAGAACTAACTTAAGACAAAATCCTAAACTTACTACTTTTGGTATTCACAGAAGTTAGGATTTTGTCTTAAGACAGATTTAGGACAGACTTAAGACAGAATCCTAACTTAAGTCTGTCTTAAGACAAAATCCTAACTTCTGTGAATACCAAAAGTAGTAAGTTTAGGATTTTGTCTTAAGTTACTTCTGCGAATCGGACCCACAGACTGGTACCCTACTCCGATTCTCAATCTGCTTACTAGAGTCTCAGTTCCAAATCTATGACGCACAGTCAACACAATATATCAAATCATCCTACAGGACTGTACCTTGAATCTTCCCGAATCTGCAGTACAACCATAAACTTTAAATAACATAAGCCTCAATTTTGCCTCACAGAAAACAATGCAGGCATTATCCAAATACTGGAAAAGCACATACAACTTTAACCCCTTGCGTGCTGATGACAGAACGGTTCCGTCATCAGCATTGGTTGAGCTGTGCTGATGACGGAACCTTTCCGTCACGACTCCGCCCGCGCAAGGCGGAGTCAGCACAGGCGGAAAATACGCCCTGCACGCAAGGGGTTAAAGATAAACAAGTGAGTCAAAAAATGACACAGCATTAAAATGCTTTGCCTCACGCTCTAGCATAAACATACCCATTCTCACACATTTTAACTTTGTAATAAATCTCAAGCATTAAAAAAGTCGGGGCATATGTACAAGGAAGTGACGGAGTGCAGCGGTAGCCTTCTTGGCTTAACGCCGCACTCCGCCACTTCTGAAGCATAGTGCAGCACATATTTACAACAATACTGTGCATCCCTACATTTCTCCCTGTGCTGGTGCTAAATTTAGCTCCCTACTACCAACGCAGGCACCCTTGCATTATAGTGCAAGGGTACCTGCGTTGTGGGGAATGCCTGTTTATCTGCCCCTTTCTGCACATAAACAATCTTAAACGGTGATTTGTTACTTCTATGTGTACTGCAACTTGTCATTTTTAAAATGATTGTTTATGTGCAGGAAGGGGCACTTTCCTGAACGTAAACAATTATGGCATTTTGCTGTTTTTGTGTGTGCTGAACAATTTAGCAAACATAAAAACAACAAAATCAAGGAGAAATAATGCATTTCTCCTCGCTGCGCCCTGTTGAGACCAGGTTTTCCCTGGTCTTAATTTTGGCACTGCCCCATATTTATGCCACCCTTGTAAATATGGGGCAGCGCCAAAATCAATGAGTGTTGCGGAGGAATGCCCACTGCAACACCCATTTGCCACCCCTTTCATGCTGAGTGTATCTTGAATGGGGGCCTTCTTTACAAGATGCCGTTAAACCACGTTAAGTGGCTTAACCCTGCCAGGTAAATAAGGCAAACCCTCTATCGCCACCACAAAGTCAAAAAAGGAGACATTATGTGGCAATAGGGGCTTGTAAATATTTTGAATACATATTTCTAATGCAGACATTACAGTTGCTAGGGTGACCAACCGTCAATAAATTTCACGGACCGTCCGTAATTTGGGCCTCACGTCCGTTGTCCGTGAGGATCCCTTTTACGGACCCCTTTTGTCCGTAATTTTGGGCATTGGGGAACATCACTGTTCCCCTGCCTGAAGCCTCAGCTCCCTGATGGCACTGCCACGCACTCTGCCTCTGAGTGCAAGGCAAGCCCCACCCGCCCATTGTCATTCTGTATGGGGCTGATTGCCACATTCAGAATGACAATGGACAGTCTGTACTTTTAATGCATGTGGTGGCCTCCTGCAGCCTTGGTCTACGGCAGGGCATTCAGTCAGGTGGTGAAATGCACAAAAACGCCAATGCTGCTACACGAGGATTCAGTTCACGAAAAAAAGGTGGTGAAACAAGTAAGAAAAAAAAAATGTATGCGTCTTTCACAGTCTCATCATTTTAAAACGGCCACATTTTCTTTGTCATATTCAACGAAGCCATGGTTTCTGCTTTTTTTTAATGCAACTGACAACCATTGACAAAGGCAATAGTTCTGGCTTGTAGGTGTAACCCTACTTGTTGTGTTATATATTTGGATGCAATGAAAGAAGCAGCAAATTACCAGTCGGGCAGCACACTACGGCAGACTTTTAGCTTAGGTATGCCCTTAATTACATTGAATACCCCCTTTGGAGAGCCCCCCGCCCCCCAGTTTTTTCATACCACTTAAGTGGCGCAGTGCTTCATGCATGACTCGTGACTTCCACTTTTTCAGATTTCCTACGTACAGGGGCATAGTGAGCCCTCCCCGCCCCAGCTCTTGCTTTAGGTACTATAGCATGGGTGAAGTCCCTGATGGGCCTCTGTCTGGGGAGGGCAACTCTGCAGACAAAGGCTCAGCTCATAATTAATCTGAAAAATTGAGAAAGTGAAGGAATGCGTGGATGGCTGGATGGATTAGTGAAAGGGTGAATGGATGAATGAAAGGGTGACTGGATGAATAATGAGAGAAAGGATGGACGGAGGAGTGAGTGGAAGGATGGATGAGAGAAGGTAAATACATGGATGTATGGGTGGAAGGGTAGATGGACGGGTAAATGGATGGGTGAATGGATGGATGGATGAGTGAAAGGGTGGATTATAGGTTGAGTGAATGGGGGGATGGATGAGTGAACTTATGGGAGGATTGACAAACTGATAAGTGAAAGGATGAATGTATGGATGGATGAGTGAAAGGGTGGATGTAAGGCTGGATGAGTGAGTGAAAGGGAGGTTAAATGGACAAAAGGGTGGATAGATGAGTAAAGGAGTAAAAGGGCAGATGGATGAGAGAAAGGATGGAGGCATGAGTGAAAGGATGGATGAGTGATAGGGTCCATGGATGGATTCATGAGTGGATGAGTAGATGGATGGGTAGCTGTAAGGATGGATGACTAAGTGTAAGGGGGATGGAGAGCAAAAGGGAGGATGGATGACTGAAAGGGTGGAAGGATGAGTGACTGGGTGGATGAATGAGTAAATGAAAGGATGGCTGGATCGGTGAAAGGTTAAATGGCTGGATGGATGAGTGAATGAGTGAATGGATGGATGAGTGGAAGAGTGGATAGATGAGTGGATGAATGGGTAGGGTGAAAGGCAAATGGAGGGATGGATGAGTGAAAGGGTGGATGGAGGGATAGATGAGTGGAAGGATGGATGGATGGATAGGTTTGCAAATGGTTGAATATGGTTATGGATGGCACACGGATAGAAGGACAGAATGAATGGTGAAAGATTGAATGATGGATGAAAGAATGATTACACCTTGTAACCCCCATTATCTTAAGTAACATTTCCTATGCATTGACTTTCACATGTATATGGGTCATTGACTCTATATAAGATGTGTGTGATGTAACGCTCTCCGACACCCTGTCCTACTTACTTGGGATGAGTAGCACTATAAAAAACATTAAAACACATGAGAGAGGGTTTTTGTGAAGTTGACGGGCACCATTGGAGGGTGTTTGCAAGGTCGAACTGGCAGGACTTGATATCAGGCATTTTCCTGGGAGGCTGGAAAGGTGGGGTGGGGCGGTTTTGTTACCACAAAAAGACCTGAACATTTGCTCAAAGCTGCGTGCATACTGAAAAACCATGACATGCACAATTTTCTCAACCTAATATAAACATATTTTCACTTGTACTTAAGTGGTTGTCTATTTACTTACTTATATACTATTGCACAGCCTCCTCTGATGTGTCTTTAAAACTTACCTTTTGTCCTGAATTTCGACCTCTCGTCCTGAATTTCTGTCCTGAATTTTGACCCTTTGTCCTGAATTTTTACACTCACAGTCCTGAATTTGTACCCATGCCTGTTGGTCACCCTAACAGTTGCTTTCATCTAAAGGTACTAATTCATGGAGCTATGAGACACAATAATAACATTTCCCCAGACACTAAATGCATCACAATAGTAAATACTCCTCTTATCATGTTAAAAAAACTTAACACTAGCATGAATAATTAACAGCGCTGTCCCTCTTTTGAAAATATAAAAGAAATTTGACCAGACCCGTTACCATAAATAGGCTACCATTTTCTTGATGCAGATTGAAAACAAAACGATTACTTCTGCAATATATTTAATACACTGGTGTTAGACCTATATTTTCATTTACAAATGTAATTTACAAAAAATACAGCTCAGACTTAATCTATCAGGTCTCCGGGTCAGGGGTCTCCTTTGCTATTGGCTGTGTTGGAAATGAGCAATTCAGCTGCTCAATGAGTGTATATGTGTCTCATTCTACTAAGAACAAGTTCTCTCGATTCCTTGTACTTCAATTTCCTCTGTTTCCAAACCTCTGTCCTTTAGATTTCAATTTGTTAGCAACGACTAGCCTGGCTTACAGAGAAATTGTAAATTACAACACCTTTTGGTAAATTATCCCTGTGTGAGATATTTACTAAAACGAACTTCCAAAATAGGCATTATTTTAGATTGCTGGAAATAAAAGGCATAATTTCATTGTTCTTATTAGATTAGAAATCAAAGTGTTTTGTGTGTTGATGCGTTTAATAAAATAGCCCATTTTACGATTACCTAATTAGAAAAATGTTTTAATTAAATTTAGAAATCAGTTCCTCTCTCACTTGAAAGTATATTCTCTTAATGTTTTTTAAAATTTTTGTTGACTGTTCAAGTTTTAAAGATGTGCGAGAGATGTACTTACCCATATGTTCTGACACTGCAACAACCAACCCGTTTCTCTAGGACCAGAAACCATAACATATACAATGGTTGTGTACATGTTCTATTGATTTAGGGCCATATGTATCAAAAGTCATGCTATGTATGTAGGATTAGCAAATAATTTTGTGAATCCTACATACTCCTTAATTGCGAATCGCAAATTGCGATTCGCAATTAAGGAATACCTCCCCATTCATTCCTATGGGCCTACAGGCCCATAGGAATGAATGGGGAGATATTCGCAATTTGCGATTCTCAATTAGAGAATCGCAAATTTTGAATGCAAATTCAAGGGTGCCAGGGTGCCAAAAGGACACCCTGTTCCACCCCCTGAAATGTACATGTGTGCCACATGGCACTTTGAAAAATGCAAAAAAGTGGATTTTTCAAAAAATGTGCAAATTACCACCAACTTGAAGTTGGTGGTAATTTGCGATTCCTTATAGCCAAATTGCCCATTTTCTGTGCCTCTTACATTGCAGTTAAGGAATTGCAATTTGTGATTCCTTAAATGCAATCGCAAAATAGGGAATCACTATTTTGCGATTCCTTATTTTGCGAGGCTGTTACATCCTACTTACCTGAATTGCGATCGCAAACTCCGAAATTCAGCGAATTTCTGCGTTTGCGAATGAAATTTTGTTTCATACATATGGCCCTTAGACTCACTAAAAACTCTTTAGCAGTATTAATCTCACTAATTAGTCATCATTTCTCTGAAAACGTCATTTGTGGTCGGACTCGTTTACATGGGACTCTCTGACTTGGCAGCTGTTGGAAGCTACTGTCTCTGCAAACATCTGTGATTTGAGTAATCCACCTGAGTTATAAAAGACACATCAGCAGCCTTAGTTCAAACTGGTAACCAAACACAAGCCAGTTTAGATGTGGCCTTGGAAATGGGTTTGAAGGTGGGTTTCCTCCCAAGGCCAGGCACAGAAACCACTGCCTTTGAAGATAATACATTTGTCAATAGCTTAAGTCACGTCGAAACAAGTTTCCCCAACGAGGATCTCTGGAGGGTATCCAATCAAAAACAATTTGTTTTATATTAAAGAAGATGTCGCAAACATCTTGCTTCGACAAACCGATCGATCATATTCTGAGTTCCAAAGCTCATAAACTCTCTATTCGTAATCAGTGCTTGTCAGCTTCTCCCATAATCAAGTAAATAACCTCAGAGATGGTAATGGAAGACCAGGAATGGTACATGGCAGCTAGAGATTCAGGTTGGGGTGATCACCATCCAGTGATGTAGGGGAGGATGAATGGGGCCGATTCACAGAACTAACTTAAGACAAAATCCTAAACTTACTACTTTTGGTATTCACAGAAGTTAGGATTTTGTCTTAAGTTTGTCTTAAGACAGACTTAAGACAGACTTAAGACAAAATCCTGAATAACGACTAACGACTTGCGCTAGATGCCGCTCTAGGACAAGGAATAGTATAATTTACTATCCAACACCTTCCCTACTGTACGTAGGCTGGAGTTGGAATAGCAAATTATACTACTCCTAAATCCAGCGCCCTCCAACTCAAGTTGTTGCAATGACTTGCGTTGTAAAACCGCAATGTAATGTACTGTGATGTAAATGTATGCGTTGTAACGTCATACATCCCTGTAATGCGTAAGAAATGGACTAGTAGAATAAGGAAAGGGTCAGCTTAGATCCCAAATATTGCCAGGAGATGGACAGCCCATGTAGGAATGGGCAGAAATATGTTGACCGATCAACCTATCAGAAGATAGATTTCCTAAACAAAAACCCATCTCCTTTCATGAGTTCTAACTTTAAAGTGATGAAATATTATTTACCACTTAATACACTTTTAAACAAATTCAGACAACATTTACGGCACCCAGTAACAAGCAGTTATTATAAATACTATACATAAATGTTGGTTATACAAAGAGTTCTTGGTGAGCCCACCAACCTGAGGCAATCTTAGAGTTGGATCCAGTTATTGACAAATATCACTCACAGCTGTTTGTGGAACCTAAGCAGTACCTCTGTGCTTTACTGTGTGTTTACCCGGAAGACTTGATCAAGCTCAATCGAGTCTGAAAGGGCCTACAATTGTCCACAAAATTTGACAGACCCTTCCTCAGGTACAAAGTGGTCTTTGAGGAGTGAAAAGGCCTTTCGTCCACAAATGCTAATGGGCGGGGATTACATTCACTTTATTAAGAGATATTTGGAGCTTATGGTCTGGGAACTGGGTAGGTTACAGTTAAGCTGAGGTAAAGAACCTCTATCTCAAATAAACCTATTAGGGGGCTATCCCCTCAGGGGCTATCCCTTGAGCATGAGGCAGACGGGAGAGGTATCACAAAAAAGATGAGAATCTGCTCTTTCCAATGGTACCCCTCCCTAGTGGATCCCTGCTTGAGGATCGATGCTGGTGGTTAATCCCCAAGCAGGGATCTAGCCACTAGGCACCATGGAGGGGGGGAGCGAACCCTTGGGAAAGGACCTTTGTGCCCCCAAATGTTTTGGGCCTATTTAGCAAATTTTGGGGCGGGGCGGCCCAAAATGTCAACCCTCGAAACACCCTTCTTAGTCTTTCTGCCCCTCCTTGGGGCCCGATGGGGGGCAATAGGCCGCGATTAGGCACCAGGGATTTTTATTTATATACATATAGGGGTGGGGCTTCCCAAAATCGGCATACCAATGCCACACCCCTTTAAAAAATTGTCACAGTCTTTTTGCCCCCCCCTCCCACCGCAGGCAGATGGGGACAATAATCCTTGATGAGGGACAGAAGGCCCACTAAGCACCAGGGATTATGTTTTTTATATATGTGGGAGTGGGAGCACTGGCCTGCCCATTTTGGGCAGCCCCCACCCCTACTAATTGGACAGTTTTTTTGCCAGGGATTATTTTTTCTTTAGTTGAAGGGTGGGGGCTGCCCAGAATCAGCATGGCAATGCCCCCAACGCCTAAAAAAATTGCCACAGTCTTTTTGCCCCCTATGGGAAGCAGATGGGGCAATAGCCCCTATCTGCACCCGGGACAGAAAGCCCACTAGTCACCCGGGATTATGGGTGTTTTTTATACGTACGGGTGGAGGCTGCTTAAAATGGACATGCCAGTGTCTCCACCTCCCCAAAACAAATTGGACAGTCTTTATGCCCCCCTTGGGAGACGATGGGGGCAATAACCCCCAATCTGCCTCCAGGGGGCAGAAAGCGCTCTAATAAGCCAGGTATTATATATTTATTTGTAGGTCAGGGGTGGGGGTTACCTAGATTGGGCATGCCAATGCCCCCACCATCTAATAAACTGCCACAGTCTTTCCGCATCTCCCAGGAGGCAGATGGAGACAATAGACCCTGATCTGCCCTCCAGAGCAGAAAGCCAACTGGGTATCATGGGGTATTTTTTTTAATACGTCCACTAGACACCAGGGATAAACAATTTTTCCTTTCTTGCCCAGTATTGTGGCGGTGCCAGAGGGGAGACTGAGGGAAGTGGTAGATGCACTCCCTTCACGGGGCTAGATGGTTTGGCAAGCCATCCCAGGCCGGTCAAACCTTCATGTGCAGTGACAGCTCTCTCCAACCCAGCAACGCAGCTGGGTTGGAGAGAGAAGGCACAGGCTCACAGTCTTTCCTAGAGAGCCAATCGAGGGGACTCAGGCCAATCCTGAAGCTGCTCTCATGCGTGAGAGCAGCTTCAGGATTGGCTGCAGGACATTCTGGGAGCCTGTACTGTCTGAAGAAGAAGAAGAGAAGAGCGTGACACGGCCAGCTGCAGGTAAGAGTTTTAGAGCTAGATGTAGGTAATTTAAATTTACCGATTCGAAAATACCAAATTTTACTGATTCAGTATTTTCAAATCGGTAAATGCTATGTAGATAATTATTCGGTAAAAAATACGGAATCGTTAAGATTCGGTATTTACCAAATCAGTAATTACCGATTCGGTATTTGCTATTCATTCCTATGGGCCTAGAGGCCCATAGGAATCAATGTCAATTACCGAATCGGTAATTACCGATTCGGTAAAATAGGGAAAGAGTCAAGGGTGGCAGGGTGTCACTTTGACACCCTGTTGCACCGCAGAATAGTGCTTGTGTGCACATGTGTATGTCTGTCACATTGCACAGGTATAAATGCACAGATTTGCCTTTACAGAGGTATTCAGTATTTACCACCAACTAATAGTTGGTGGTAAATAACGAATCCTTAAAGCACAGAAGCACTCTTTGAAGTGCTTTCTACATGTCATTTACCGATTAGTTAAATACTGAATCGGTTGTTGCGCACTGTTATGTTTTAGATGCGTTGTTATGTTGCTTTAGGTTACGTTACTGTGTTATGTTCTGTTGTTTAGTATAACAGTATAAATAAATTAGTGCTAAATTCCAGTCAAAAGCAGCTCATTCCTTTAACGTTATCGTGATATGTAGCCATTTACCATTGTTAAATGTGGTTAAATGCTACTGCTCCTGCTCTTCAACTATTTAAGACACCAGTCAGCCCAAAACTGTGGCAGACCCCCTGCTTTAGAGCAGCGCTTGCAGTGCTGACTCAGTGCGATTCGGCCATTCATCGCGCTATGCCTGTTGCTAGAGGACAGCCGGCTTCAGCTGTTTTCAGAAGTCTTGGAGCAGTGACCCACCTGGTGGCAGTATATTAGCCAGATCACTGAAGTGAATTATGTGCTCTGCAAAGTCAGTGTTCCCTCTCTGTGAATCTTACCGTACAGAGGAAAAGACAAGGTTACTCCTGTACAAAGGATGGCTGCATGCTTCTGCTGATTGATGTAATGCTGGGGGAGATTGTCAAAGGTGGAACAAAGGAAGCGCCTGTGCCCTCCCCGTTAGTCTGGCTCAGTGCCTGAAGTGACCCTGGCCTAACCTGATTACATGTTCTATATATTCAGTGGATGGCTGACTCACATGCAGCTGTATTGTGTTCTCAATATGCTAGCAATTGCTTGGTGACCTGTAAAATTGAATCACAGTCTCAATGAGCCACCCTCCTACCCTCCATGCCTTTATCTCTTTCTTCCTGAAAAGGACATGTTTCAATTCAAGCAGCTGGACATACACACGCATCTTCCTATTCAGTGCACCTTTTTTGTTTCCTCACACAAAGATACACTGGTCCGATTCACAAAGCCCTGTGGCCATGTATGTCCAACTCAGAAGTGCAAATGGCTCGGTTTATGAGAGCAGGGACTTTTCACAAGAGCTGACCTTGTGGTCTTATTTCCTTTTACTCCTGCAAAATATTGCCTTAAGATGCAGTACAAATGTGTGAGTAAATCCAATAGAAGAGGAATAGAGTGGCTGTCCCAAGGTGGAATGGGAATGACCTGGAAAGTTTGGGAACAACCACAACATTGAGAGATTGCAGGTATTCCCAAATCTTTCTCCAACTCCTTCCCACTCTTGAAATGGTTTGACCTGACAATCAGGTCAGAAGATATGTAGGATGCAATATTTGTGTCATTGACCGTTTGAGGTGCCTGGTGCTCTTTAGTGTGGGGGCAAGACTAGATCTGGCTACAGGCGCTGTTAGTTGGTTGCTATTAGACCACATGCCATAAATTCTCCATTGAATTACAAAAAGAAGTATGTGACACCTTCGGCTACTGGCTTTCCAGTTTTTTTAACACATACAGCAGTACTTGGATGGCAGACCAGTCAAGCCGCTGGCATTTCGTGGATGTGTACATTGTGCCGTCGCTATTATATACAGCTTTGCAGATGTGACATATGCTAGATCCTTAGTGTGACAATTATATGTTCTGCTATTTGTTGCTCCCACCACATCTTTTCTCCTATGGTGTGTGTCACCGCTCCCCCTCTCTCTCTCTCTTCTTGCTCCCACCTGTCTGTCTTGTCCACTCTAGCATCCTAGTGCTCTGATGCTTATGTGATGTCTTGCCCGTGGGAAGGGAACCAATTCCTTGACCTCTCATCACTGCCGACAGCCTCGCCAGGAAATCTTCTGGACATACTTTGGTGCCATCTGAATCCTTGTGAAGCACCCACATAGTTTGCTATGTTTTATACATAATTATTTCCAAACATGTGTTCTGGTACTGGACCTCCTTTGTTTGCCACTCACTCTGTCGATTGGGGTCTATCTCAATTATTACGGATTTAAGCCTCTCAATTGAACCCTTATTCTTGAGCCTTTACCTGGATCCATTCCAAACATGTTTCAAAAGACCTAAGGTTTGCCATCCATCTGTAGGATCACCCCACTATATTTGCATAGTCAGTCATGGATACTGCAAATGCATGCTGCCTCCTACTTATTTTGGAATTTACTTTCTAAGTTGTTTCTCTATACAGTCAGCTATGCGTTGCCTTGGAAACCATTGCAGTGGTAATGCCTGCTTAACTGGATAGAGTTGAAGCATGTACTTCCCTAAATTTTCTATCAAATAACCTCATTTCTAGGCATCACCCTTTAGCTACTTTCCTTTATGTGCCTTTTGTCTCATACTCAAGTCCACTTTACTCAGTGTCAAACACATATAACAGCTTATCTCTGACTACCCTCTTGCAGGAGACTCATCACATGCAAAAGAATACCCTTTTATGTAGCCCTTTACCTGAGACGGTGCACTTTATCATGTCCTGTCTTCCATACTTCTTTAAAGCATTCTTTTTGCTGTTCTAATATTTACAAAAGCAAATGACACACAGTTGATGGACGGAATGCAGAACAAATCATGGTTACACCAACCGCTGTGTCCCCACTGGAATATGGGGATTTGCAATCGGATAGCTGGTGCGTCAGTCATCCAATTATAAAACAGCTCTGCTCCAGTCAGTATGAGCACTGAGACATCATGGTGGTCACTTCTGTCCCTTTTAAGTTCTGGAAAGTGTCAGGCAGTCACTCTCGCCGCAAAACAAAATTAGCCATAGCCAGTGGCAGTTTCTCCCCGAGTGCGTCGGAGCACCGCCCCCGTTACCAAAGTGCTCAATGCTCATATTTAATTTAATTTAAAAATTGTCCTTTTTTTTTGCCTTTTAAATAAAAATTAATATAGTCTCCATACTGCCGATGATGTGACAGTTCGTTGTGGCAGCGGCGGCTGGAGGCATGTGATGTGACTAGACTGCTTCTCCTTGAATGCTCCCAGCTCCCCCTTGCGGGCCCAAAGAAGCCTAAGTGTTTGCCGGTGTTCTAACGAGCGCTGTACCCCCATCGAGCGCTCTACCCACTACATCACGGGGGGGTGCAGATTTTGATAGGTTCGGCCTATCTGCCGCTGTTTCCCCTTCGAGCTTTGTACCCCCCCTACACACACCATAGTGGCTGCCCGCCCACCCACCCAACAAACGGGAGGAGCCCCTTCTTCGCTCGCAGGAACCCCCCCATCCTATGGCGGAGGGGGAGGTGCGTGAGGCCCCGCACAGTAGCCCTTCACCATCCTCAGAAGTGTGGGGAGGCGAGTAGTGTGCCGCCCGGGTGGGGGCCCCCATCCTCGGCACTGTCTAAGAGCCTAGGGGGTACCCCACATAGATCCTTTAAGGGTGGGGGAGGACCGGGCTGAGTGCCTCCCCATCCTCCGCCCTGGCAGGGGTGTACTGTAGATCCCCATCCTCGAACATGTGTGGGGGCACCCCCAGAGAAGCCTTTCACCGTCCGTCAGAGGTGGTGTGAGGGACCGGGCAGGGGTACACAGCAGGGAGGGTGCACGGTAGCGCCCCCCACCCCACCCTTCGTCGGGCATGTGTGCAGGCGCCCCCACAGTAGCCTGCGGGAGTGCTGGGGTTCACTACCATGGGCTCCCCGTCCTGCAGCACTCTCTCCTGCGGGCGCCCTCTCTCGCCTCTGCAGAACAGCAGCGCAGCAGCAGCACCCGCAGCGCACAATGCCAGGGCATGTTTTGAATAGAGCATGCGCAAATGCGAAACTTTAGGGGGTACACGGAATGATGGTGGGCGTGGTGCCACGTTATGTGCCGTAATGTGCGCATGCGCACCATTCATGCACTTGCGCAAAACGAAGGGGGGTACAGAGCTCGATGGGGTACAGAGCTCGATAGTACACCGGCTGAGAACCTCACACTTCCTGACGGCTGTGATGTCATCAGCTCGGCAAAGACTGAGCTTCAGGGCTGAGTCTCCACCCCCTGATAGAGTGGAAGTTAAGTTAGCCCCGGGCGTTTTAAGTCTAAGCCCGTTAATGCTAACCCTCCACGTCAATCAGGGAGTGAGACTGTCACCCACCCCTTTCCCAACTCATTACAGGGCGGGGTGGGACCCACCCTGTGACAAGTTGGGAAAGGGGTGTGGCAGCCGGGAAGCAGTGGTTGAGTCTGCGCAGACTTGACCTTACGCAGCTTCCCGCGCATGTCTGCAGTGAACTCTATGGTGGTGGAACTTTGTGGAAGGAAGCCTCAGGAGTCCGTCGGCAGTTCACCACCAGCCCAGGTAAGGCCCAGGAGGGCATTATTTTAAGTTATTACACGTCAGATACAGTGAAATAATACTACTGAAACACACGGCTCAAGACCATTTATCAAGCAGTCCAGCAAGGACAGGCAGGAAAAGTGCGCGTGAACTAGCTTGGCAATATTGTGAAATTCAGTCATTCTTGGAGTTGACAGTCTTTGAGTCGGGTCACCCGGCTGCTGCCGTAAAACTGAAAGTCAAGTAACAACCTGGCTGCCTTGCTACTCGTACACAGTTCCACAAACCAAAGGGTCTCCAAAGTTTAAAGTGCTAATATCTTAGAGATGGCGACCTAAGGTGTGTTCCAGGGTCGAGCAGCTGTTCCCTGCCCTCTCCTTTCAGAGAAAGACAAACTAGAGTTTGGCATGCTGAGGGTGAGTGAGGCCAATGAACACTAGTGAAAAAGTAGGCTGGCGCAATAAAGCACCTGCCTACGTCATACTTTCTTTGACAGTGACGTGCGTGGGGAAGGAGAAGTAAGCTAATAGAAATTCTATAAATAAAAAATGTAGCTGATTCATCACACTCTATGAAGTGATGAAATGTGCGAGTATTTCCTTAACCCCCGCGTTCTCGACAGGAGGATTACGGGTTACTCTGGGTGAAGGAAAATCAAACTAATAAAAAGATCCCATTAAGAAGTGAGTGAGGAATCTGAAATTGCAGGTCTGATTTACTAAGTCATTCCGGTAGAGCTGCGGTGGGGAAGCAGACTTACTATTTAACCAACTTCCGTGATGTAAATGTAAATGTTAAAATGTAAATGTTGTATACTTGTAAAGCGCACAGCTGCCCGCACCGCGGGCGTCCCGGCGCTGTATACCGCTGGGGAACCCGTCCTGGCTTTCCCTGTGAGATGGTCCCTTCTGGGCACCCCCAAGGTGAGACCAGGCATCCCCTGCGTTGAAGGGGCTGAGGTTCCGTGACAATTGTAAGTGGTGCTTTCGACTCGCACGAATAAGGTCGAGTCTGGTATCTAAGAACCGCAAATGACGAGTTTAGTAAGTGTGCGCAGTTTCGCTATGCTAACTTAAACCGTTCGTTTGTTATGTGGGTTTTTCATCTGTACCCACGGGTTCCATCTTAGATACGGCATCCATTTTGTCTCTCAAGTAGCCAGCGAACGGACGTTGTCCGCTTCGCGACCCTGGGACTCCCAAGATATTTGCGGAAGACACATGTTCTTTGTAAGTGTCTTTATGACGAGGGGGATGCTACTGTAAGGCGGATGGCGCCGCACAAGGCTCATCTTGCCGCACGGGCTTATTGTCTCAGCCGTGCATCCCATTAGGCACGTCCCTTTGATGCCTGCATCTCGTGTTTCCCGTTACCTCCCCTTTTACACCCTTTCCGATCTCCCCACTGTCTCCGTCTTCCTCTACACCTGTCCTTGTTCCTAATTCGATCTGTTTTATTGCTGATTGGAATTTGCTAATGGTGGGAAGATGGGTTTTTACAGTTGGGAACCGCCAAATGTTTCCGCACTTATGTTCCGGACCTTATGTGTTTCAAAGTGACCAAAAGCGACCCCTCTGGGGGATAACTGTGAGAACCGGGTTGTAAACTTTTGTGTACCATGTTATCCTATGGGTAAAAACTGTATAAAAGGAGCGATTCACAGAACCAATTTGAAGCAGTCTCCCCAAGTTGCACGCTGTGTACTTGTCGTGATCTCTGTGTTCCCTGCAGCAAATAAACCTTGAATCTTTGACGCCGAAGGAAGTGTCCCGTGTCTCTGTGACTTGTACGCCGGAGCAGGTTACCCACGAAGGTTTCAGGTGTTGTGCCCTGGCACCGCTGGGTCTTACAGAACCCAGTCCTTCAGTTGGCGCCCAACGTGGGGCTGCATCAGTGGTACCGGTCCAAGCCCGACGATCGTGAGGAACTTCGTGTGAAATCTCCGAGGGAAGGTGCACTCCGCTTCATCGATCCTGTTGTCGAAATAAGTGGCCCGAAGACTTTTCCCGCGAAGATTCCCGCCTCCGGACGGCTGCGACGGACTGCTGCCCTGACTGTAGACCTGTTTTGGCGCCTGGCGTAGACCTTGGTATAGCGAGACGATTGACGGGCCTTCCTGGTGACGCCATCGATTTTTGAGTTAAGTATTTGTGGGTCGCTCCCATGGTTCTTGGTTGTTGACACTTTAGCAAGTGTTTTTGTTGTACACGCTGTGTAAGTGTTTTTGTCGGTGACACTTTGCTGGCGTACTTTGTTGTGTTGTTTGACGACTGCAGCCGCCAAAGACCGAGGGTTTTGTTCTTTGCTCGGACTTGGTAAATCCCGTAACCCTTGAAGTTTGTGAAACTCGGCTAGTGTGCAAGATGCCTGGTCGCAGTACTTTGTTTAGTTGTTTCAGACCTTGTGGTGCGGATTCCCTGCTGGAGGACTCGTGTCCGATACCTCCGGTTGGAACTCCTACTTATGATCTATATAGCAAACATGGGCTAGGCCCGATTACCTTTAATGATTATTGGATTAAATATACGAAGAAAGTCGTTGGCCACCTCACGGTAGCTTCGAGGCGTCGATCTTGGATAATCTAGAAATGAAGTTGTTTGAACGTAAATCAAGGCCGGCCATGTTTGATGCCTTTCGGTTGTGGCGCAAAGAAGCCCGACAGAAAGAAATCAGACAAAATAAACGTAGTCAGCGAGATAATGTTGCTACCATAGTGAAGAAAGCTGAGCAGTTTCAGCGTGATAAGGAGGTTAAGGATAAGGAAGTGTTTGAGAGACTACAGCGTATGACCATAGATAAATGTTATCCTGCTTTACCTACGGAGTCGGATAAGAAGGAAGAGGCAGTTGAGGATCCTTTAATGTCCTATCTTATGAAGTCGCCACCTCCGTACGTACAGGGTACCGCAGCTCCTGTGGTCCCTGCCGTACCTGTCTTTCCACCTATTCCTCCTCCACCTGTTCCTCAACCTGCACCTGTTCTTCCGACTGTTCCTGCTCCTTTGCCTGCTTCTATCCCTACTGCTCCTCCGCTTCCACATACTCCTGCTCCCGCTACTGCTCCTGTTTTGTTAACCCCTGTTGCTGCTACTGTTTCTACTCCTTCTCTTGTTAGCCCTGTGTCGTATCTCTCTCCCTCTACTCGTAGACGTAATTCCCCTCTTGCAGCCAGTTTCTTTCAGTCGCTTGGGCCTGTTCATGGGTCTGCTAGCTCCGATGGTCCTCAGAGACGTAGTCAGCTTCCTGGAAACAGAGAACGCGTTGCGCTATATAATATGGCGATGGGTTGGATGGTAAACCCCCTTAGAAATCCGCCCCGTGTTGTCCTCGAAACGTGTAATCAATTCAACATACCAACCCAAAGGTACGTGTTTGATGAAATGTGCAAGTTCCTACATGATCAGATAGCGGCCAATGCACCTGACGAGGTGCTGACCGCCCTGTCTGAGCTTCGGTTTCAGTTCGCAACTGGACTGATAGTAGATACCAATGTCCGACGTGCTATTGAGCGGTTATTGTCTCTTCGTCCTGCTCCCATACCTCATGCGTTGTTTGTTGAGGATATCGAAAATCAACCAGACGAATCTGGCCAATATCCTATGCGTGAAGTTCCACCGGTTTGGATACCAGCTGATGCTAATGCTAATCCTCCGGTACTGGCGCACTTTGAGAGAGTGTGGATACACCTCCCATGGAAACGATCGGAAGTGCTTCAGGTGAAGCAATCTTTGCCCGATCCTCGTAAAAATCCTACTGGGTATTATAAGGAATTATCGCAGCTAGTAGATGCTACGGTAATGAATCTTGCCGATATCGATATGTTGTTTGGCAACGTTGTACCGCAACCGGTATGGGCTAAAATTCGTCACCAAGATCACGCAAATGAATTAGGCGGTGATTGGGCCGCCATCACAGCGGCAGATGCTGGACAAGTGGCTGCTACTAAACCCGACCAATTGATTACTGCTCTTCCCCAGCGTATAATAACATTGATGAAGACTCTTATGCCAGCTATGAGGGTAAATTGGGACAAATTGTCAGCCTGCAAACAAAAGAAAGATGAGAGTGTTTCGGATTTCTTTACGAGGTTTGAAGAAGCATTCATTGACCACAGTGGACAGGATATGGGTACTGAGGGTGGACAGAGGTTGTTTGTGGATAAATTTGTATCGAACTTATTGCCCGATTTGAGCAATAAATTGAAGAATTCGGAAAGTGCATGGGCCGTTTCTACCTCAGCTCAGATATTGGCTACGGCACAATATTATGAGAATAGAGAGAAAGAAGAAAATGACCGTGCTGACAAAAAGACGAAAGAGCTTAAAACTAAAGTGTTGCTGCAACAAGCGTATCCTCCTCGGTCCAATCAGAATAACCCACAACAAAATAGATCGCAGTCGCAATCGAATCGGTCACAGCCACGTAATGATTCCTCCTTCCAAAGATCATCGTTAGGGTACAATCAATGTGCTTATTGTAGACAGGAAGGACACATTAAATTTAACTGCCCTGTTCTAAATGAACGTACTAGTGGTAATTCGTCAAAAGGAGGCCGTGGTGGTTCACAGCAGGCGTCACGTGGTAGAGGTCGTGGTGCTCAGAATGATCGCTCAGATAACTCATCTAATTCTAACAACTGTTTCGATCAACGTGGATCATCGCAAGGACGATCTGCGCAGTACAATGTGGACGATTATTACGTCGATCAGGGAACTGACGACAGTAATTACTAGGACAGCCAAAGACGAGGAGAGGGAGTGGTATCAGTTCCGGTTGATCAGAGAGGGCCTTACGTCGCAGTTGCTACATCGGGCGTCGTTGAGCCTTTTCTGTTGGACACTGGTGCAGCGAAAAGTTCTATCATGCATTCGAAACTCCCTGGCGCACCTTTGTCTGGCATAACAAATGTTTCCGTTGGATTTTCTGGCGCCCCCGTTAGCAATCCAGTTTCACGCCCTTTGCCCCTTCAAATTGGGCCTCGTGAGCTAGAAGCTCCGCTGATTTTAACCACGGGTTGTGGTGAAAATCTATTGGGCCTGGATTTGCTTAAACGTCTGTATGCAACTTTGTACTGTTCTCCTGCGGGTGTAAAGCTTACGTTAGGAGAGAGGGTTGTCTCTCCCATGTACTTGTCTCTCGACAAGCTCCCACCGGAATTGAGTTCTCTTCCTGCGTCTTTGTGGGCGACGGGTCCAAATGACGTGGGCCTACTTGCTATCTCCCCTTATGTTGTTCAGTTGAAATCTAATGTGCGATTGCCACGTATTCCCCAGTATCGTATCTCCCTTGATGGTGAACGAGCTTTGTTAGCGATCATTTATGATTTGATCGAGAAAGATGTTATTGAGGAGACTCGGGGAAACGTGTGCAATAGTCCTGTGTTGCCCATTCTTAAACGCACAGATCCTATGAAACCGCCTGTTTATCGTTTTGTTATCGATTTACGGGAGGTGAATAAAATTGTGGTTCCTCAATTCCCTGTTGTGCCTGACATTACGGCGCTACTGACTCTGATTCCAGCCACTGCATCATGGTTTTCGGTGATTGATTTGAAAAATGCGTTTTTCAGCATCCCGATTGCCGAAGAGAGCAGGGACCTTTTCGGTTTCTCTCTCGGTGGACGTAGCTTCCGGTTCAAACGCGCTCCTCAGGGCTACTGTGAAAGTCCATCGATTCACAGTCAAGCCTTGAAGGGTCAACTGGATGCGTTTCGGTTGCCGGTTGGTGCGGCTTTGATCCAATATGTCGATGACTTATTGGTGGCTGCCGATACTCAGGACATTTGCAAAATTGCTACGGTGTCGTTGCTGCAACATCTTTGTGAGTTGAATCACAAGGTGTCACCTACTAAACTCCAATATTGTTGCCAAGAAGTAACCTATCTAGGTCACTTATTGTCAAAGGAGGGAAGGAGGTTGACCCCAGAAAGAATTGCAGCGATTGCGCGAATGGCGGTGCCAAAAACCCAAAGAGATGTGCGTGCCTTTCTAGGTATCACGTCGTACTGCAGACAATGGATTCCTAATTTTTCATTGTTAGCGAAACCATTGGTGGCTCTTACGTGCAAGGATGTTTCGACTCCTTTACCATGGACGGAAGAATGTCAGAAAAGTTTTTCTGAATTGCGTGACTCATTGTGTTCGGCTCCGGTGTTAGGTACTCCTGTTTACAGTAAGCCGTTCACGTTATATGTTCACGAGAGGGAAGGTTGTGCTTTGAGTGTTTTAACGCAACCTTTTGGTGGTAAGCAGCGTCCATGCGCATATTTTTCCTCGACCTTGGACCCAGTAGCTAGAGCATTGCCGAGTTGTTTACGAGCAACAGCGGCAGCTGCGGTCTCCATCCGACAATCAGCAGGATTGGTCATGGATAATATGCTTACGGTGATGGTTCCGCATGCAGTCGATACTCTGTTGAATCGTACGAAGACTCAGCACTTGACGAGTGCGAGGTTGTCTGGGTATGAATTAACGCTCTTGGCAAGCCATATTCAGATAAAACGTTGTAATGTCCTAAATCCGGCAACTTTGTTACCAATTAGCGCAGAGTCGGATGAAGTAGCAGAACACGACTGCTACTTGAGGACTGAAGAAGAAACGAAAGGTCGAGTGGACCTTAAAAACACCCCATTGGAAGATCCGGATGGCACTCTGTATGTGGATGGGTCATGTTTTAAGTTGCCGAATGGTGATGTGACTACCGCTTATGCTGTTGTAACGTTGAATACTGTTGTTGAAACTGCAAGATTGAATCAGAATTCTGCCCAAGCCGCGGAATTGATTGCTCTCACTAGAGCATGCGTGTTAGCAAAAGGTAAACGTGTGAATGTGTACACCGATAGCCAGTACGCTTTTGGTGTAGCGCATAGTTTTGGACGATTGTGGCGAGAGAGAGGTTTTCTGACGTCGCACGGTACGAAGATTCAGCATGGCCAGTTGGTGAATGATCTTTTGGATGCATTGACTTTGCCTACGCAAGTTGCGATTGTTAAATGTAGTGCGCATCGTAAAGTCACGGATGATGTTGGTCGTGGTAATGCGTTTGCAGACGAGGTTGCTAAGGAGACTGCCCGGAACCTTAGCACTCGAATGTATGTGACGAGTTCGGTTAGGTGGCCTACGGAATCGAGTATGTGTGAAGACACCCTTGACAGCGTGAAAAATATTCAGAATGAGGCCACCGAGACTGAAAAGGCGAAGTGGAAAGAAAGTATGGGAAAGTTGGATGCGAGTGGTTGTTGGATTGATTTGTCAGATCAGAAAAGATGGTTGTTGCCTGACGCGTATGTACTGGCCGTTGTGACAATGGCACATGGGTTAGCACATATTAGCGCGAAAGGTATTTGTAAGTTGTTGTCGCATGTGTGGAAGAATGATGGCATTACGAAATGTGCTGAACGATTGGTGAAGAATTGTATGGTGTGTATGATGTACAATCCTGGCAAAGGAACCCCAACTCCTCCTGGCAGTTTTGCTCCCCCTTCGTATCCCTTTGAGGTGGTTCAATTGGACTTCATCCATATGGAGCGATGCAATAACCTGAAATACGTTTTAGTTGTGGTTTGCGCATTCTCTCGATGGATCGAGGCCTATCCCCTCAAAGATAATACTGCTTTGTCTACTGCGAAAATCCTACTGAAGGAATATTTTCCTCGGTATGGAATGCCTAGAGTCGTGTGGTCAGATAACGGAAGTGAGTTTGTTGGGAGTGTGATGAAAAGTGTGTGTAAGGGCCTTGGAATAAATCAAAAATTCCACAGCGCCAATCATCCCCAGTCAGCTGGATTGGTTGAAGGGTACAACGGCACCCTTAAACTAAAGCTAGCGAAGATTCAGGCTACGACTGGTCTTTCGTGGCCTGACGCTTTGCCCTTAGCATTACTGTCAACTAGGGCGACTGTACACTCCCGAATAGGGCTTAGTCCCTACGAAATAGTGTTCGGCCGTCCTGCGAATGTGTGGGGGGTTCCTAGGCCAGGAATATTCTCTGATCTTGAGTATCCAATGTTGATTGACT
Source organism: Lissotriton vulgaris (assembly GCF_964263255.1). Lineage (NCBI taxonomy): Eukaryota > Metazoa > Chordata > Amphibia > Caudata > Salamandridae > Lissotriton > Lissotriton vulgaris. The sequence continues at coordinate 307,039,810 of NC_141685.1, forward strand.
ATTTACATGACTTGACTGCTAAACTGAGGTTAATTCGCCAACAGGTTTACGACGCATTGCCGACGCAGACAGAGGGTCCAGGCCACCAGCTCCAGCCCGGAGACTGGGTGGTAACACGCAACTTTTCACGAAAGAACAATCTGGACCCCAGGTTTACCGGACCTTACCAGGTGCTCCTGGCCACGAGGACTGCCGTTCGTCTTGAGGGGCGCAAGAATTGGGTGCACGCTACGCACACCAAGCGAGTCCCTATCCTTTTGCCGGCAGACCCGTGGGTAAGGAAAGGCATTGCGTCAACAGAAACAGAAACATTGCCGGCGTTTGTGCCTTTTAGCGACGCACAGCTTGTTGGAGAATCCTCAGCGCAGCGGAAAGACACTGTTGAACGATTGTCAGAAAAAAACTCAAGCCCAGAACAATCGACTGATCAGCAGGACGCTGTCTCCTCAACGGATCCTTTGTTCGACGAGCAGACACGTCCTGGGAAACATCGATATTCTTTGCGGTCTCGCGTTAAGGACAAATAAAATATTTTTTTTTGCTTTGCTGAAATTGAAAACTGCATTATCCCCGATTTCCCGTGATCAGTTTGAATATTCGTATCATTGAAATTTTTGTACATATTGAGCTTCCTCCTTGTATCTTTTTACTTCCACAGTTAAGAGACATTGTGCTTGTACATACATATTGTGTATTGAAGGCCGTAGGGCCGCGCGCGTACTTCCTTCTGGATAGTAGGTCTTGACGCTAGGTTAAAGGCCGTCGGTTCCTGGGAACTCCTAGGGATTGACTATTGCTACACAGAACGAAGTGCGTCAAGAAACGTTGCGGACGGTCGTAGGGAATGGCATTCTCGAAGCTGACTGATTTGGAAGGAGCTCAGGTTCATCGATTCAAGCTGCAGCAACTCAGTCGTACCAAATGTTTTATATTTCAATTGTTTGTATTGTTTTTGACTGCTTCTGCATTATTGGCGGGTGGGGTGTACTATACGATGTCTTACTTCTTACCTGCTACACCTACTCCTACTCCCTACCCTAATCTTACTTCTACTGCTTCTCCACATTCCTTTCACATGTTACCGGAACACGAACAGGCTAGACGTGTAGAATTCCGCAACAATTCCTTTATTCAGCTCCTTCACCAGCATCAGTTAGTGGTTAACACTACTAATTGTTGGGTGTGTGGGTTGATGCCACATACTACGGATAAGGGAATTCCATATCTGGTGTTACCGTATAGTTCCCAAGGGTCAGCTCGAGCATTCCAAACAATGTTTCGAAGCGCACTGGGTTTCCACCCCATTCGAGAACCACGTTCCCCCTACTCTGGTCCTACCTCGTATCAGAAGCCTTTGTCGATAGCCATAGAGGATTTAGATAGCGATATCTATGATCCTTCGCTTATCCCTGAAGAAGAGGTACAAGCTTATAGGGTCCTAAGTAGAGGCGAATATAGTGTGTTCACTAGCGAAAAGCAGCTTAAAAGCTCGCCTCCAATATGGGTCGTACCCCACACTGGTAATTTTTGTCTTATGGGTCGTGGCCGAAGATCGCAAGCCCGACTTGGAGCAAGTGCTTGCACTGAAAATTACATTTTGCCGATGTCCTCGTCCCCTGTGTTTCTGGCTGCCAAGGGTACATACTTTATCTGTTATGATCGTGCATATGCATGGTTGCCCGCTGACTTCATGGGCTCATGCTTTATTGCAAATCTGTTGCCTCCGACGTTCACTGTAGATGCCGATTATCACAAGACTAGAGTTGTGAGAGGCGTAATTAGCGAAGAAGATACCGCCGGTCAAGAGGCAGGAGACTTTTTCAAGGGTTTCCTCCCATTTTGGGGACCTATGGTTAACAGTAGGAACCTGAGACAGTTGACTCGAGTGGTAGAATCGACAGCTAATATTACTGCCAGTGCCCTTGGTAATATCACCACAGAACTTCAGGCGGAGAGACTTATGACGTTGCAAAACCGAATGGTTTTAGATGTCATTTTAGCAGATCGCGGTGGGGTATGTAAGGTGATCCATTCGAGCTGCTGCATTTTTATTCCAGATAATGCTCCAACTGTTTATCAAGCCATCTCGAGGTTGCATAAGATCTCCGAATCCATACACGTGGATGTAGGGGATTGGACGTTGCTAGGATGGTTTTGGGGCATGATGTCGACTTGGGGTTGGAAGATTCTGATGACCATCGGAGTTGTGGTAGTGTTCCTGTTCACGTGTTGCCTTTGTGTGCAGTGTGGTCCTGCCTTATGTGGCCTCTGTGCTACAACGTGTATGAGACAACCATTTGTTACCAAAGGGACTCAGTTGGACAGAGCGATGCTACAGCAACATCTCGATGGTCTGATGAATATCGAATATGATTCCGACTAGTGCTTGCCTACATGAGGGCAAAAGGAGCGTCTGAGGTTCCGTGACAATTGTAAGTGGTGCTTTCGACTCGCACGAATAAGGTCGAGTCTGGTATCTAAGAACCGCAAATGACGAGTTTAGTAAGTGTGCGCAGTTTCGCTATGCTAACTTAAACCGTTCGTTTGTTATGTGGGTTTTTCATCTGTACCCACGGGTTCCATCTTAGATACGGCATCCATTTTGTCTCTTGCCCTCAAGTAGCCAGCGAACGGACGTTGTCCGCTTCGCGACCCTGGGACTCCCAAGATATTTGCGGAAGACACATGTTCTTTGTAAGTGTCTTTATGACGAGGGGGATGCTACTGTAAGGCGGATGGCGCCGCACAAGGCTCATCTTGCCGCACGGGCTTATTGTCTCAGCCGTGCATCCCATTAGGCACGTCCCTTTGATGCCTGCATCTCGTGTTTCCCGTTACCTCCCCTTTTACACCCTTTCCGATCTCCCCACTGTCTCCGTCTTCCTCTACACCTGTCCTTGTTCCTAATTCGATCTGTTTTATTGCTGATTGGAATTTGCTAATGGTGGGAAGATGGGTTTTTACAGTTGGGAACCGCCAAATGTTTCCGCACTTATGTTCCGGACCTTATGTGTTTCAAAGTGACCAAAAGCGACCCCTCTGGGGGATAACTGTGAGAACCGGGTTGTAAACTTTTGTGTACCATGTTATCCTATGGGTAAAAACTGTATAAAAGGAGCGATTCACAGAACCAATTTGAAGCAGTCTCCCCAAGTTGCACGCTGTGTACTTGTCGTGATCTCTGTGTTCCCTGCAGCAAATAAACCTTGAATCTTTGACGCCGAAGGAAGTGTCCCGTGTCTCTGTGACTTGTACGCCGGAGCAGGTTACCCACGAAGGTTTCAGGTGTTGTGCCCTGGCACCGCTGGGTCTTACAGAACCCAGTCCTTCAGGGCCGTTGTGAATATTAAGCAAGCTATTGCCCAGAGTTGCAGAGTGGAACCCAAGGTTAGAGTAGGCGCCGAGGTGAGAATTATCAGGCCCGCAGACATTTTGACCCAAGACCCTGCCGCGTTGGGAATCGAACCCTGGTCCCGGGCCGATCTCAGCTTCTGGGTCTGCCGCCTCTAACCATTGAGCCACACTTCTCCACTAATGCAGTCCCTGTTACATTTCACACACTTTATTTCATGTTGCATGGAATATCCACCCTTATTTCCTTATAGTATTTAATCTTCCTACATGTATCTATATGTGTAGCGTATACTGATGGTGGTAACATGACCCAGCAGGCTTCCCTATTCACCTGCAGTACAGAGAGACCCATGTCTGCATCTCAAGTGTGCATGTTTTAAGGCAGCACAATACACAGCTCATCACAGAGATGTACTCAGTTACATTTGCATGGGTTTTCAGTGATGTTGTCAACTCTGAAATTACATTTGCATGCCAAGTGGTAAAAAGAAGATATTGAATCAAGAGTTAAGTTTCACCCTATGGTTTCCCCCTTGGACCCGTCTACATTTCATTGAACAAAATATCCGGGTATTAAAAACGAGTCTGACATCTCTACTCTGGGCCACGCATGAGATCATTAGGATGACACTGAAGGCAGCAATATGATTTTCGGTTTAATAGGCTGTTGTTGCCAATCTTGACATACATTAGAGACTGCTTTAACATTTCGAAGTCATCTGCTGGCGATCCGAGCTGGATGCATGCACAGATAGGGATGTTCTGCATTAAGGGGCAGATTTACAATAACTGGCGCATCCCCAGGGATGCGCCAGTTATTGTGCGGCGCAGCTCCGCCACCCATGGTGCGCCGCATTTACAATGCGGCGCACCATGGGGCAAAAACGGCACAGATGCGTGACGCATCTGTGCCGTAAAGGTGACGCATTGCTGGAGTTGCGGCGCAAGCGCGAGGCAGCTCCAGCAAGGCTCGGGGGTGCCCTATCTGTCCAATGCTGCGTCAAGCCTTACGCCTGCTTCAAGCAGGCGCAGGGTTTTGACGCAGCATTGGCCTAAAAGTGACTGAGTGAAATCTTGTAGATTTCACTCAGCCACTTTTGCGAGGCGCACCTGCCCCGGAACGCCCACCCTGCGCTAGAACGCCCACATGTTGCGCAGGGCTTTACAACGTGACGCATCTGCCTAGATGCGTCACGTTGTAAATAGGTCGCAGGGATGCACCACGTTTACGCCGCCGTTGCGTGACGCAAACGTGGCACAAGTCCAACATAAATCTGCCCCTCAGTTGCTGCATTTCAATTACGTGGATAATAACCCTGCACTTAAATGAATCATTGCAAAACTCCCAGATCAAGTGAACCCTAGCATATGTCTTGACTTCCTCTAGCCGTACTCACATTAAATATGACGAGCAAGCCCCCTGCTCCCCCAAGTCTCTCTTGCCACAGGTTTAACCTAGGAAACAGGCCGCACGAGGCCGGGCACAAAAACATGTTGAAAGGCTGAATTGTCCTGCATTTTTTTTATCTCGCTGCTCTCTTAGTTTCCTTCTCGCTTGAAACTTGTGTCAGATATATATCCTCATATCATTAGGAAAGACGTGCTGATAATACTTTGCCCAATTTTATTTAGTATTATTTTAGTCAAACCATAAATTATCTTCCAAATTCAAGGTCGCATTTATAGTTCTGGCGTTAGACGACCGTTTATTTTAATAAATACATATATACTCTACATACGTACAGGGATAATAGTCAGCCCTCTTGATCAATTGGTTTGCTGTAGTGTCATTCACATTGTGCTTCTGCTCACCCCCAGCCTAAAGCATGAGGCACAGGGTCAGCTCTCTTCAGCCACTGTGATTGACAACACTCTGCCCTTGCACAGTGTGTGCTTCTGCGCAATAAGTAGTACATGGATTAGTGGTGCAAAGTGTGCTCCTCTATAAAAATATATACCTTTTGGCTTTTGAAAAGGCTTGCTTTCATACAAATTGTGCCTTCACAGAAAAACATTCACAAACAAAAAAATCATTTGCGAAGCCAAAAGGTTAACAGCAAATGCCAAATCTGCTGGCTTTGACAATAACTATATTTTCTTTAAAGTGTGCATTTAATTCTGGGTTCCCTGTCATGAATAGTGCAAATTAGGCTGGTCTTAAGTGTAGTTGTTGCTGTTTATAGTTATTGAGAATATATGCGCATATAGGAAGACCAGCAGTGTTTGGATTGAGCCAGATCTTCCAAATTTTGATTTATTGAGTGCGATTATGCATAGAATTTGCATCCTATAGTGCATGTGTATTTGTTAATACTGCTATATGCCATTTGGGTTCATCTGTAAATTCATTTTTAAAAAGTGGGCAAGGTGTTTCCTAGACGAATTCCATGCTTTCCACTGAGTCTTTTACAGAGCAGATGGCATGCTCTATCTGTGATCTGATCTATTTATGAAAGAGGAGAGTATTTTCTTTCTTCATGACTACATTGGTACTGGTTGGCACTGGTCACTGGTTAGTAGACACTCTCATTAATTCCTAGGTGTTATCAGCATACTTGTTGACTCCCTCCTTCCTCCCCATGGCCGAAGATAACCAATATTTAACCCCTAAATACTTAACATGATTTAAAACAACACTGGACAATCTTGGCCGTGAGAGAACTCCACAATCGACATAGACGGTTAAGGGAAATTGTAAGATGTCCACAGAGCCCATGTGGATCTTTTGTTCCAGAGTGTCAAATTCTGCAAACAAGGTTGAGGCAGGGCTTATATTGCCAACAAGTTTCAGGTGTCATCCAAGAGACAGGGTGCACACTTCATTGCTTTCCTGACAATTAAAGCCTGACTTGTTGTTAGTGAAATGGGATTCAAGTGCCAATGTGTGCATGGAAATATGTTTGTGGACCACTATTTTGTTGACTTTGATTTTTTGTTTTGTTTTAGATGGTTTTATAGTTCAGTTTGGACAATGGCTAGTTCTAGATCTCCGGCAGAATGAATACATCTTTCTTATGCTCAGTCTATTTCTTTGCCCAATACAAGTGAGAGATAGCATTATGTGGCAGTCTTTCCCAGGGTGGGCGCTACTGGAGTCAAGAGAATATATCTAGTGTATAATTTGCAAAACAAGAAACATTAATGCCAGAGCCTAAAATGTTTTTGAGATGACCTGTGCTAATGGCATCAGCCATAACCACATGCACTTTACACTTCACAGTCAAAAAGGAGGTGAGAGTTGGTCTTGACAAATTTGATTGTAAATGCACCATTTGCCCACTCATTTTTCTAAATTTCCTTGGAGGAAAATCCCCCCAAACCTTCCTTAGGTCGTTCAGGCTCGCTCGCTACACTCGCTCGCCGCAGTGTTCTCCACCATTAATTTTATGCCCTACCACTTTTAAATGTCACCAGCCGCCACTAGCCATAGCACAATAATATTCAAAGTGTTGAGGAATGCAGCTGCCTCCTCAAAATCCCACAGAAACAACAGTTTCTAGAAAGAGTGTGAAAACAGGTGGGTAAATATTTAATGATATTTCATACAAATACAATTCAAGATAGAGAAGAGGTATTTTTTGTAGCAAGTTGCAAGTGTCCAGTCCAGGATTCAGTTGTTTCTAAAATGAGTTCAGAAAACAATGCCACTTTGCTCAGTTTCTACTAAATAATGAAAATAAGAAAATGCTAGCAAAATATAATGTACTTGAGAAGTACTCTGTTCATATGAGCCTAATTGTACTCCTTGATATTAGAATCACAAAATAACAGTTACTTAAATATGACCAGTCTTTACATAGTGCTTCGTACTGCACATTAGAATATTTGCATACTTCCAGTTTCAGAAAAAGCAAGAGCAACCCCTCTAAAACAACGGGAAATGGTCCATATTGACAAATAAGAAAGATCCTGGAGTAATAAAAAACTTAAAATAAAAATATAAATGTGAAGTGCGTGTTTTGCAAAAATACTAAAAGACTCAATTAAAAAATATAGAATTTAGTTAAAAAAATTATAATTTAAGAGCAATATACATATGCGTAGACATTCTTATATTCGCATGTCACATAAAAAATATAGGAAGACAAAACAAAACCCACACATTTTTGTTGTCGCTTGATAATGGTTTGGTTGCTAGTATGTAGCTTCCCTATCCGCACAGCTCAGCCTGGTAGCTAATAACGCTGACCCTTCCAGGTCCTAAGTTCGAGGTCCTCCTCCACCTGTAGGCACACGTCGGTGCCTCATCCCTGCTGCTCTGCACTCTATCTCTCTGCTATCTGGCTTTTCTCCTCTGATCTCTCCTTTACCTTAATTTCATATTTTCAGCCTTTCTGTCACTTTCTTTCTCCTTCTGCACTTCTGCACTTCTGCACTTTTTATGTATTTTTTCTCACTGTGTCCAAACCGCAGCTCTTCCCCCGCGGCCTCGCCCCCTAACAGTGCTGCTTTCCCGCTTTTCCCGCCTCCCAGCTCTCCAGCCCTTCCCCTCAAACTACCTAATGGTGGGCGCTGCAGGGTCAAGAAGTGATCTTACTGACCTTGTCAGTAATTAGCTTTCCCTCGCCGTACAGCTCCACCTGGTATCTGTTGCCCCCTGACCCTTCACAAGTTACCTCAATGGACAAACCTCAGATCAAAGATTGAGAAAGGCATTTGTACAGAAGATTCTGGTCGCAAACGTAAAAAGAAAATATATGTTGGCAAGCAACATCATGTGGAAGATATCACTTTCAAGAGAGGTGATTGAGTCCTAGTTCGACAATTCAGACAACGAAAATCTGATGCTCCTTTCGAGGAGGAGCACTTCACTGTCACAACTACCAAAGGAAACATGGTGACTGCCCAACGTCCTGGGAGGTCCCTTAGAAGAGATTCTACTCTCCTCAGACATGTGGCTGATCATTCACCAAACATTGTTGTTGCCATAGAGACTGCGTCCAGACAGTTATTGATCCTGCAACTGCTGTTTTTTCACCTCACCTATGTAAATCACTGACATTTCAACTGCTAGCTCCCAATTTCCCTCGACCTGATCAGGATGCGTGATCCAAGCGCCATGAAGGCTCATTGAAGAATTATAAGTGTATACGTATTTGTAATTATTTATGTATTATTTAATTAATTAATTTATTTATTGATTTATTTATCGTAAAAAGTTGTAACTTTTTATTTAACAAAGAGAGATATGAAGTGCCATGTAAATAAAGAATGACAGATTTCTTTTGGTTCCTAATGGATTCCTTAGACCTGTGACGCAATCGTTGGAGGGTAATGAAGTGAAAACCGGTTTAGACTGTTAAGTTCTTGCTTACACGTTGAAGAATAAAGATGTGTATAACTATTCTCCGTGTGTGGCGTAGTCATTGGTGAGTACAGAGGCAGGTTAAGATGTTACACTGAGGTATCCAAATGAGCACACCCGTCCCCCATTTAGGATTATTTTTCTGGGGTCTTTCCTGCAGCTGTGTCCGGAGGAATTGATAGGTGCAGTTTGTCAGTAAGGAATGAACTTATGTCTCAGATATGCAGGGCTGGAATTGTTTACTGCTTTCTGAACTATGCATAGCGCATTGAACATGGCCTTGATCAAGACATGCTCCTAAATAGGCAGCCAGTGTAGGTCTTTAAGGAGCACTGACACCCAAACAGTGGTCTGTAGACCTAGGATCAGCATGACAGCAGGGTTCTAGGTGATTTGAAGGTGATGGGTGAGATCGTCTCATAGCCCTAGATAAATCGATCCACTTGGTGATTAAAGACTGAGGGGTCGATTCACAGAACTAACTTAAGACAAAATCCTAAACTTACTACTTTTGGTATTCACAGAAGTTAGAATTTTGTCTTAAGTTTGTCTTACGACAAACTTAAGACAGACTTAAGACAAAATCCTAACTTAAGTCTGTCTTAAGTTTGTCTTAAGACAAACTTAAGACAAAATCCTAACTTCTGTGAATACCAAAAGTAGTAAGTTTGGGATTTTATCTTAAATTAGTTCTGTGAATCGGGCCCTGAATGGTCAATTTCCAAGTGACAAGAGGACGTAACAGACTGATCTTTCTGAACATTTTGAGAAGGATGCAGCATGTTTTGGACACCTGGTAATGTGTGACTTAGGGCCTGGTTTAGATCTTGGCAATGGGTTACTCCGTCGTGACCTATATCCCATCCCACGAAATATAAAAACCAATAAGATCTATATTTTGGTGGATGGGATATCCATCACCGTTGTGACAGAGGAGCTCGTCCGCCAAGATCTAAATCATCCCCTTATTTTACTACAATGATGCTGAGATGCTTTGCAGAGATGACAGAGTTCACAGTTCTTATGCGTTAAATTAAGATAGAAAATCATCCGATTTCGAAACTGCTGGCTTACCTGATTGATGTTTACTGAAAGACTTTGTTTGGTCTCAAGCCTTACACCTAGTTACTCTTGTAATACTCCTCTATTTCGGCCTTGGACTCTTTCTGCTGAACCTCCTCCACTTCCCACCACCAGTCTTACAACATTATGTCCAATCCTTGGATAACTCTTCTGTTCAAAGTAGTCTGTCTTTTCTACTGTGAATCTTCCATTTAGAGGGGGTTGTGAAAGAGAGAAAGAGTGAGAGAGATAGAAAGAAAGATATAGTGAGATAGCCACTGGAGGGGTCAAAGGGAGGGAGAGATAAAGAGAGACAATGGAAAATAATGCAGCCGGAAAGTAAAATGAGAGAATTAAAAACATGAATGGTAGGAAAAAAACAAGTGGTAGATAGCAGATAAGCAGAAAACAAAAAGGAGGAAGGCAACAGCGGAGTGAGACATAGAACAAGAATATGGAGAGGAAGGCAATGGAGGGGAAGAAAAGGAAGGATATGGGGGGAAAAAAGGAAAAAGACAATGAAGGTAAGGAAAAAGAGGATTAGGAAAATGAAGAAAACAGTGGAAGGCGATACAGGAGAAAAGAAAGAGGTTAGGAGGTAAGACAGCTATAAAGAAGACAGATACAATTTATAGGCATGGTAAGGAAAAGGATGAAGGGGATACAAAGGAAAAAGCATAAAGGAAGGTACATAGAAAAGGAGGGCAGAGGCGAGAGTTGAGAGAGAAGCAGAAAAGCTAGGAATAACTGAACTAATGGAAAGTAAAATATGGAGGATGAGAGAAAAAGAGGAGAAAGGAGATATGGAAGAGAAATAAAGGGTGAGAGGAAAGAGAATAAAGAGAAAGAGAGAGAAATCAAGAGGGCAGAGAGAGAAAAATAAGATAAAGAAGTGAGATATATGTGGAAGGAGGATGAAGAGTATATCTCACAAGATAGGCCTTGCTGTAGTGAAAAATGAAATTAGCAGTATTTCACTACTAGGACATGTAAAACACAACAGTACATGTCATACCTTTTAGATGTACTGCACCCTACTCATGGGGCTGCCTTGGGCCTACCTTGGGTGTGACTTACAGGAGGTAAAAGGGAAGGTTGGGGCCTGACAAATGGTTACACTTGCAAGGTCGCCATGGTAGTTTAAAACTGCCCTCACAAAGACTGCAGCAGCAGGTCTGAGCATGTTTGCATATCTGCTCATGCTGATGGCACAACCAGTGCTGCAGGGCTGCTAGGAGCATTTGATGTACAGGCCCTGTGCACATCTGGTGCACTTTAGTGGGACATATTAGTAAATCAAATATGCCAATCATGGATACGTCAATCACAAATACGATTTACACAGGGAGCACTTGCACATTAGCACTGGCCAGAAGTGGTAAAGTGCCCAGAGTCCTACTACCAGCAAGAACGGAGTGCAGCACATAGTCAAAAACAGGAGGGTATAAGCAAAGGGGCAGGGGGAAAACATGCCAAAGATGCCAGGTCTAACACGCCTAATGGTGAGAAAACTGAAATTGTGTTACCTTTCAGACCTTTTTGCAAATATTTCTTGGTGATAAAGCATTACCAGTCTTTGTGTGAAAAATCTCTAACTGCCTCCGTTTTTAGTTCGTGCATTTTTCAATTCCGCACTCTAAAATGAATCCTTTCGCTTGCTTCCTTCTCCCACTAAGTGCAAATGCTGAAAGCTGCTCTCTAAGCCTGAATTGACTAATGCAATGCGCTTTACATGGATGTCCATCATAACGCTTTGCAAAACCTGCTGCTGCTGCAAAACCCAGCAGCTGGATTAGCTCTGCGGCTTTAGAGGCCTGATCATGTTTCTTCTGCCTTGGCTTTATGACACTGGCTCCCAGTGAGAGGAAGCTGCTTTTCAATCCTCTTTGCCAGTCTCACAAAGATGTCTAGGATACCTGGCAATATCCACTGCCGTGCCATTCAAACGGGGTCATTTGAAAACAAGTTAGAATAACTTAGGGGAATATTATCAAGGGATTTATCTCTGCTTTTTGGGCTTTAAAAGCCAAGAAAGCAGAGATAAAATGATCTCCCTATTACCTAGCTGTCGCTAACACCAGTTAGCGACAGCTAGTAGGAGATAGAGACCATCTTGGGCCCCGCTTTGCATGATCGCTAACCAAGCAATGGCGATAATTATCGCTATTGCTTGGTAATAAGCCCCTTATTTCTCTTACAGATATCCGAATGCTACAAGATCACCGTATTGAAGTCACCATTTCATAAAGTATCGTTTTGAAAGTGGTAATTTGGAGAAGAAAATGAAATGAAGGAGGCATGAGAAGATGAGGTAAAAAGGTAAGAAAAAACAACAGGAAAAAGTGCGTGGGGGGAGAAAAGAGGGAGAAAAAAAGGTATCTCGGAACAGGAAGAAGGTAATAAGAGACAGGACGGAAGGGAGAAAAGATAATATAAGATACAGCTGTGTGAGAAAGAGGGAATAGAGAGCACAGGCAGATTAAAGAGTGGGTGAGGGAGAGAGAGAGAGACAAGAGGAGAACATAGACATAAGTGCAAGGAGGGAGGAAGATGAAGACGTTGTGGAGAGATAAAGAGTGAAAGAAAAAGGGAAGTGTAAAGGGAGCAATGAGAAGAGAAAGAAAGGAATCGAGGACTAGTGAGGGAGAGAAGCAGATTGGGAGGAGAGTAGGGAGCAGAGAGTGCAAAGGGGAAAGGAAGAAATAGGTGAGCGGGATGGATACTGAGAGAGGAGAAGGACAAGCCAGGAATTTAGTGACATTTAGCTATCATTAGTGTAGTGTAGCAGGTATAATGTCAGTGATATCCAGAGCTGTGAGGAGCCCAATGTACCCCAATGATGTCCAGTGCTTAATTTGTAAAAAAAAACATGAGTGCCTGTGCCCAAAGCTCTGCTCAGAAGTGCGGCCAGTGAAACTTAATATTGGCATGTGAATACCAAGGCTATGTAGTCTTAAATACAGCTCATGTCTCCTTAATCCACCACCAGCCACTCCCTGCCCCTTTATCTCACTCTTGCAGGTTCCTTCGTTCTCCCTTTGTGATGTGTTTTTGGTCTATCTCTACCTCTGGTTTTCTGTTTTGTGTATTTTTCCCTCTCTAGCTCTCATGTGGATAGATAAGTGCTGGACCACAAAAATGAGTGCCGGTGGGCCCCATTGGCAAACACCAGCTCAAATTATCTGTAGACTTTGGTCATGAGCGTCATTTAGCAGTTGCCATAGGTTGCAAATGCAACGCCTGGCTTGGCCCTTACAACCCTTGGCACTGCTCTTGTGCCCGCTGGCCTTCTTTTGACACTAACCACCAGCCAGGAAAAGAGAAGCCTACTTCCAGTTTCCGACTCATTCTACTAAAACAGTGCATTGAGGCTGGACCTATCAGACACCAGTATACAGTTGCACTTTAAAACTGTCACAAGTTGTCTGGTCTCCTAGCAACCCACCTTTGGGCCCCAGGCTCCAGAAAGGTTCCTTGCAGCTTTGGGTGTAAACATAGACGCATTGTGTTAAGTTAAGTACAATCTATCAGGAAGGACAGCAAATTGTGTTTTTATCAAAAAGGAGTCTGTGTGGGAAAAAATCTGAAAATATTCTGACAATCATATATGCATTTATTTATAATCAATTAATTGCAAGAATATCAATAATTCACTGCCACCTTTCTGATATTCACAGCTTCCTCCAGTACATTGAAATTACTGCGGACCCACTGGAGTAAGGTTCGCTTCATAAACTGGAGATGTGGAGTTTACCAAGGCCTACCACGGTAACAGCCCTGTCTGTGAAAGTTTTGAATGAGCAGCAATTTTCGCTTTAGTGGGCGGTGAAGACCAGAGGAAGAGAGTTTCGCAGATATACGTAGCTGCAGGACCTGTGGGTAGAAGCCCTACGTGGCTCTTCATATATCTCACCTCAGACTCAAAACATCCTTACGCCTTATCACAAGGTGGGGGTGGGATCAGTGTGGTACCTAACACCACTACACTCTGTTCTCTGATTGGAGAAATGCTGGGAGAAGGTGGATTCTGTCTCTGGCTTGTCTCTTCTGGGCAAGCTCTGCCTCCTTGGGAAGTAGTTCAGGAGTAGACCTGTTAGTTGGTGTGTGCATTGAAAATGCATGCGCTGCTACACCAACAACGAGACACCTGCTGTGCGGAAGCATCACAATGATGACTGCCTTCTTTACAGAGGGTACAAAACTTGGTTCTATCTGGATATGAACCACAAAGTTGTTGTGTCCTTGTGTAACGTAACCAGTGCTCATGTAAAGCGCTCCGATACCTTCGAGTCGAGTTTCTGCTATATATAGCTACAAACAAAAAGTGCTCCCAGCCTGCCTGCAACATTGGAGTGTGTCAGGTATAGAACATAAAAAGCAGCGCTGATCACTACTACATAGAACGTTGTACAGCTGCGCCAGTTCTTTGTGGTTGTACGGTTCAGCCAGTTTATTCTCAAAGTCCTGCATAATGTGGTGGTTTGTAGGGCGCATCGGCTCTTTTCCATCGCTCTTACATACCTATGCCACTCTATGGCCGCCCTTCCACATTTCCATCGCCAGACCATATGATCTGTAAAATAATCGCCTTGTGAAATTGGTGTTTTCTTTTGTTCTTTCAGAGTTTATTGTGCCATACACCTCACAGTGGTACATTCTGTAACTGCTTTCTCTGTACTGTGCCTCTACTTCATTTCCCCATGATCAGCATGTGTGTGTACTGACATACACAGGAAACCTTCCAGAGTTAGTTTTCCAATAATGTATTAATAATTTCGTTTTCTGAAAGCCTGCTGGCTAGTCAGAGTCAGAAATGATGTGGCTTTTTCTTAGATCATAAGCCTGTCTATGCCATGTGTATCTTTTGTATTATCTAGATATAAACCCACTGCTATTTCCAGCTCTGTTATGGACAGTCATAAAATGTAGGTTTTGGGCCCTCATTACGAGTGGACTGATACATTCTAACATGCCTGGTAACTTGTTCCATCACATATCAGAATTATAAGTTTTGTGATAAATATGAGGGGGCCAAGTGAATATTATTTATGGAGGGGGCTGGTAATTACAAAACCATGCAGATTTGTGTCCTACAGGTACCAACATCTACATTTTATTACCCAAAAACAATAGGCAATAGTTATTGCACCTATTGAAACCTGAATACTTTGTGTTGTTTTTATCAATAATTATTAATAATTATCTCAACCAGTCGTGGACAACTTGTAAACAGGGCCCTGGTCATCATGATCTTTATAATCTTGAAGAGACCTTTCTTCTTCTGTCCTCAAATGATCAACCTGTGTTGCTGAAAATTGTTTTTTAATATGCATTCTTAGGAAAGATTCTTGCCCTCTAGATTTACCAGGCTCCTCTCCTGTCAACCCTAGGAGCCTTCATACATCCTGTATTGTCAGAAACCTTGTGGGTTTTTGGAGTGATGGTCTTACTTTGATGAAGCCTATGCAGACCGTTTGTTATCCAAAGTTCATGAAGGAGTGGCATCCGTTCATCTGACCCTTATTCGAGACAATGACTGCAGACAGTAACACCCTTGCAGAGGCTGCAATAGTAGTTTGTAGAAGGGCCTCTTCCTTTCTTGGACACGCGTAGAGCGAGGTGATCCGGACACGTTTCAGTATGCCCCATACAATTGCACTGAGTCAGTGAGTGAGAAGCTGTCATTCGGCCTTCTTTTTATGTAGGCTAATGGCTGCCTACTCATAAGATGACACTTTAGCCCATCATACCCTTTTGTTTCACTTTGTTCGCCCTAAATTCCCAGGGTATGCTCAGACATGAGTCCCTTGCTCACTTGGCCACTGGATTCAAGATAGCCTGGCTGATGAGGATTATGAATCCGAAACCGGTCCCAGGATGCTTGTTTCCGGTCCAGGGAAGACATGGCTTGGCAATTCGGGCTGGACTGTTCCCATGAGGCACAGGGTCAGACTGATTTGCATATGGCCATGTCTGAGCTGGGGTGGCTGAGTGAGCTAAAGAATGGTGATGGATTAAACCCAGATCAGTTGACTGGGGGTGAGTGTTTGTATTGCTCAAACGCTCCGTCCATCATCCCCTTTTGTTTCACTTCATAACTGAGAGTTGGCTGCTGGATATCTTACATTCTAGCTCTGTGATGTTCATGGCTAGTCACCGGACACTAGTCAGTGCCCCTTCTTGGCTCTGCTGTCTTCTTACGTCAGAGTTGGCAATAGACTGGGTAATAGTGAAAGCTCTTCTGTTTGGTGCCAGTCCATTTGCAGAGACTGCAGCGTGTTTAGAATGTTTGGGATTCTTTTAAATATTTCATGCGCGGTCCTTCTAATTGCCTATAAGGATTATAGCTTCTGGTCAACTTTGAAGGGAAATTGTGTTTTAAAACTCACTGTTTCGGACATTGGAAAAAAAGCATCAAATTGCGGCTTCACCTCACAACAACCCTTAAATCTAACATATCCCAGGCATCTAAAATGGAGGACGTATAAAATGCAACACTGTGCAGGGCTTGGACGGGTGCCCGTTCAGGACAATTCTTTATGCGTTTCCACGCAAGAAACGCAAGTTGATGTAAACATGCCCTGCTCATTGTTGCCCTTGTCTGATGACAACACCAGCCTGACACACACAACCGGTGAGCAAGAAACATGAAAAACCAAATAAGAAAGCTCCTTCTACCGTGTCGAACTAATCTTAATTTAGCAACTGCTCATTGCAGAAACAAGCCACCCCACACGTCTCAGTGCTCGCTGCAAAAGCAAACAGATAGAACCAAATGCAAACACAACTACTCATAAGCCCAAGCTACGTGCTTGCAAACTGCAAAACATATGTGCACGGAAGTTGTAATCACCCCAAACTCACATGCATACATTATCGCCTCCAATTATCTTGTAGATAATGTACGCCCTTTCTCAGAAGTCCTTCCAATTTCCAGGTTTTGCAGATCACTGTAGCAGGTGCTTATCTGCCTTCTAAGAAGCACAAAAGAAGGAGGGTGGTGGCGTGATTGGATGTCCTAGATTGTTTTAAATGCCTTATTTGTTTTCTTGTGTTTTTAGCTGCGGTGAGGGGTATTAAAAGGGCTGCCTCCACAGTGGCTTGCCATGAAATCCAGTTAGCAGATTACGGAACAATATGTGATGGACTTCCCAGCCGGCACTGACAGCGCTGCCTAATGAGGAGGGACATTACCCATTCAGGGCTTGTCATCCGCAGCCTTGCTGACACTTTATTTTATGACACCGAGGTCCTTAATCAGATGCAAACTACATTTGTCGCGGCGGCTCACCTACAAAGAGGAACCCTCGCGCGCTGTCTGTTCTCGTTGAACCCCCCTGGCTGCACCGGAGCTGCAGTGATGAATGCCTCCATCCTTTCTCAAGGAGACTCGGGTGTCTGCCAGCCGCTCCGCACGTGCTCCAGGAGCCGGCTGAGGAGGCTGGGCTGGAGGTGACCCAGTTTCAGCATCTCACCTCTCTGAGCTGCAGTGATGCTGTACACTCCTCACAATTAACCCAGGCCTGTCAGGGCCACGAGGCCGGGCCAGGCCGTATCTCCCAATAACACGCATCGGCAGCCACTGCCAGTCAACAACTTGCTCAGAATGAAAGTCAAATGCATGCATTGCATCGAACGTGCTGTGCCAAGAGCACACTGTGCGTCTGTGGGCACCCAGGCGTGTTCTCCTTATTAAAACGGCTGCCTCGTGTTAAAGTGAGGTGAGCAGACAGAGCTGGAACTAATCATACAGGGGCTTACTCACAAGCCTCTTGCGCCACTGGTTCATCATTTTTAATATGGAAAGAAGTGACGTATCGGTGGCGCAAGAGGCTTGTAAATAAGCCTCATAGGGGCATATTACCTAGAAATAGCGATATTTATCGCTAAGCAGGGTTGGCGGGAATAATGTTATCGCCGCGCTACGACGATTTTTATCGCTGAGATACCTTGCTATCATCAAGGTTTATCTCAGAAACCCAAAAAATCATTCGAAATGCGTGAATATCGCTATCAATCCAGCGATATTCAGGCATTACCGTGACAATGCTCTTAGCCATGTTATCCACCTCTCATTGGATAACATGGCTAAGAACTGTTCTGGGCAGGCGTTAGCTTTTGGAGATATTCGCACTTAGCGCAAATATTTTCAAAACCACGCCTTTGGTTAATAGGAGATAGCGATGTTAGCGACTGTTTTCAGTCGCTAACATCTTGGCACGCCCACTTTGCATGTCATTAGCGATAAATATCGCTGACATGCAAAGCTGGCCCCAAGATGCTCACTATCGCCTATTAGCTGTTGCTAACTGGTGTTAGCGACAGCTTGGTAATAGGGCCATAAAATGATCGCCGCTTTAGCGCGAAAAAGTCCTGCTAAAGCGGCGATAAGGGCCCTTGGTAATATGCCCCATAGTTTTACACACCAGGACACAACTTAGAGCATTTTAAGGGCACTGGGAAATGCAGAAATGTCCGGCATGAGATATATATCACGGGGCTTATTTACAAGCCCTTTGTGCTGCTGGTGCGCCCCCTATTTCCATATTTAAAGTGATGCAAGGGCAGTGCAAGGGGCTTGTAAATAAACCCCGTAGGGGCGGCGGCCCAAGAGGCTTGTAAATAAGCCCCAACGTTTCTCATATATTAGTTTGCATCCCAATTTAGGACTGTCTTTTTAGCTTTGGCAGCTTGATAGAAAGTGCATAATTGACGGTATTGGACAGTGAGGGGCTCATTTACAAACCCCTTGCGCCACCGGTACGTCACTTCTCCCATGTTAAAAATGACGCAAAAGTGGCACAATAGGCTTGTAAATAAGCCCCTGAGGGTTTACAAGATTGCACCTGGGGCGGAGGCAGCAATGTGTTATGTTATGTTATCTTACCTTACCTTATCTTACCTTATCGTTATGTGTATGTGTATAGCACTCAGCTCGCTTGGTAGGGCATTCTGGCTTTGAGGACCAGGGGCAAGTCGTTCCAGCCTTTAGGAGCGAGGTAGTGGGAGGCACGAATGCTGGACCTGGTTCAGCGTATGCAGGGGGGTTAGTGTGAATAAGAGGCCGGCTGAGCAGGGGTGTCTGGCAGGTTTGTGGGAATTTTGGTTGTTTTTGGTACGCAGGGCTGATGTTGTGTAAGGCTTTCAATGTGTGTGTAACAAATTTCAAGAGTGCTCATTGGTGGATTTGGAGCCAGTGCAGCTCATTGAGGTGTGAGGTGGGGTGAGTGCGGGGTGGGTATTTCCTGGACAGGCTACGACACAGGTCAGTCAGGTGATAGGTCTCCATACAAAGAACAAAGTTAACAGGCGAAAAATCTCGAATTCATGTGAGGGAGTTAAAATTGCTTCATCCATATGTCCTTAAGTTACACAGAGATAACAGTATCTTAGCACAAACGTTTACAGTTTGATCCTCATTTTTGGTAACTCCTCCATGTGGATCACAAATTGATGGTCAGACATTCTGGGCCCCATTCCATTTCCTGCCCTACATGCCAGAAACATTGGAATCATTTTTGACTCCAGGATTTCTTTTAAAGAACATATAAAGGGGCATATTAACAAGGCAGGCGATTTGAAAAGCGGCGATAATTTCTTCGCCCTATCCGCAAAGACACGCTAGTGCGTGTTCTGCTGATTTTGCGCCCTTGTCAATAACGCCCAGCTTTGCATCTCTAATGGGATGCAAAGTGGGCGGTCCAGGGCAAAATAATAGGAGACATGTTGCTAAGCGACATTTCTCCTATTATCAAGCTGCTCGCTAATAAGCAGAGCATTAGGAAAAGTAGCGCTAACCACAGTTAACGCTACTTTCCTAACACCTGCTTGTGACCTGTTCTTAGCCATGTAAACCAATGGGAGGTGGACTACATGGCTAAGATTGTCCTGCCCTATCAACAAGGTTGATATGGCAGCGAAATTCCATTGAAAACGACGATAATCCCCGCTATAGCTGGGATTTTTATCTCCATGGCATTAAGCGGTGTTAGAACAACGCTACCATGGAGATTATTGCCGCGATAGCGGGCGATAGATTTCCTCACGCTAGCAGTGGTCAGCGATAATTATCGCTGCCGCTTGCTAATATGCCCCAGAGTTCCTTAAATACACCGTTCTGCCTTTTTAGTATAATCCTAAAAATTCTCCCATACTTTCCCTCATCTACTAAGGTAAGCTTTATGCAAGACTTAAGAACATCGTAGCAGGACTAATGCAGTTCTCTGCTGGTAGGACTTCTGAACCATTTGCTGCAGAGAATTCAGATGCTACAAAATGATGCGGCTCACTTAATCCTCAGATCGAATTGTAGATCTTCTATTTCTAAACATTGATCTCAACTTCATTAGGTACCTACTGCCAAAAAAGTCTGTTTAAGGCCCTGTGTCTACATCACAAAGCCATCTACACTCCCATATAAGGAAGCTATATGTCCTCTTCAGTCTTGTACCTTCCTGAATAATACCTCCTATCTAGCCCATAGCACCTGACTATGGTTCCCAGAGTGAACGAGGACAGGATCACAGGTCGATCACTCTCTGTGCATAAGGGGAGACTCACCTCAGAAGGCTACTCGTTTTGTAAAATTTATGTCAGGAATTAATAACTTATTACCTCCGGGTGTCCAAGAATGATCTCTAATCTCTAAAATTAACTGCCCCCTCATTTTTCTATGTGCTTACAGTTTTTTTACTTTTGATTAATGTTCTTCTTTTAACTTACAATCATTGCCTGTACAAATTGCAACGATTTTGAATAATTATGCAAAATACTTACTTACTTACTCTCTGTGATGACATCCAAGGCTTGGAACCTACTGCCTCTGTCCATCTTCCTTAAATCCCTTTGTTTTCAGGAAACAGTGAAAAACTGACTTTTCTCAACCATGGTATATCATCTGTTGGCTCTCCATGGTTTTGTATGCCCACCTTTACCATTTGACACTTCTTATTGAGGTATTTGTGCCCTTGATGAATATTTTACGTACATTCATACATACATTACTTCTGCATCCTGCAAATGCCATACTTTCAGACATACAGATGTTCAGGCTCAACTCATGACAAAGGCTTCCCAGGTGATGACACACTACATCCTGTGTGCACAATCATTACTGCACAGTTTATGCACATCATATTTGCACACTTTTCATATACATGAAAAGCGATGCACATGAAAGCCACTGGAATTCATGTATGTGGACAAGCTAATAGAAATTACGCATGGGTCCAGCGACTGCAACCCCAAAACTATCATTGCGCCGCTTGTCAGGGTCTTTTCGGAAGGGACTGAGGTGCCTTCCTCCTCAAACTGCAGAGAGTAGTAACATATCGAGGGACTCCCATCACACAGCACACCATAGTGCGCCCCTGAGGTGATCCAGCTACGCAATTTGAGGGATCCCTTTGCATCAGAGTCCCCACATACTGATGATAAAAATTAAAAAGGTATCAGGGAAGTATGCAGGCACATGGTGGGAATTGTGTAAGTGCACTATTATCCGTACATGAAGATAGCAACGTCTGATGAAAGAAAGTATTCATAAGTTAACCACGGGAGGCTGGCATCTACGGGGGAGGGGCACATGCAAAATAACATAAAAAATAAATAAAACTTCCTGAATGTGACGTCCTCCGTTCTGGTCCTCTTCTTTCCATGGGAACCGGTTGCAAATCTCGCTTGACCAATCCTGGGACTGCTCTCATGCTCCACGAGAGCAGTGCCTCGATTGAAGGGAGCAGACTCACTCAGCACTCAACAGCGCTCTGGAGCCATGAACTTGTTCTAACTCAGTTGTCTTAAGAAAGGTGGGTTAGAGATGTTGAAAGTGCGCATGTGTGACTGGCCGTTGCAAGACAGCCGGACATAAAGACATGGGCATTTAAAACAGTGCATAGATAGCCCACCCTCATCCCTGCTGCTGTCACTCAGCGGTGGCCTCGCCCCGTCCTGACGCTCTTTTCGGGACGGAGGATAAAAAATAAAATAGCAATAAATTACCATTTTAGTTTTAATCTCTGGGGTTTGGGGGGATTTTAAGTGTGCCAACGCTCCTCTGCTCCAACAGAGAAGTCACCCCTGAAGATAACATTGAGCGAGCAATTATCTGGATATTCAGAGGACACGTCTCCTTTCTTAGTTGCTCTTGGTAGGAATCTAGCAAGGCCCGGGGACTCACATTTTTCAGTTTTTACTGAGTCTTGTTGAACGAAGACAAACTCCCCAAAATGGTGAAGAGTTGCAGTGGTGGGCAATGACAACATCTGTATTCAGCAATGGAAAGACGTCTACTCATCACACAAATAGTCTAGCAGATGAGGATTGCACTATTATTGCATTTCTGACATTACAAATACTGATGCTTGTTGTTAGACCTGGCATCCTTGGCGTGGTTCCCCCCTATCTTTTTGCCTCTACCTCCTGTATTTTTGAAGCTGTGCTGGATTTCGTTTTTGCTGGTTTAGATGCTTTGGACACTCTGCCACTGCTGACCAGTGCCAGAGTGTAAGTGCTCCCTGTAGAAATTGTTATTGTAATTGGATATACCTGCTTGGCATATTTGTATCACCCAGAAGTCCCTAGTAAAGTGCACTGAGTGTGCCAGGGCTGGTGATGTCAAATGCTACTAGTGGGCCTTCAGCACTGATTGTGCCACCCACATGAGTTGCCCTAAAATGGTGTCTCAGGCCTGCCACCACAGTGCCTGTGTGCAGTCTGTGAACTGCCATGTCCTCCTGGTCAGTGTCCCCACTGACCGGGCCTAACCCTTCCCTTTCTTTGCACATTGGTCACCCCTATTGAAGGCCCAAGGTACCCCCTTGGGCAGGGTGCAGTGTATGTGAAAGGTAGGGCATGTACTTGTGCAGGTGACATGCTCTGGTAGTGAATTACAGCCATTTTCGTTTTTCACTGCTGTAAGACTATCTTGCTCCATAGGCTATCATGGGGGATGCTGGCTACAGTGGCTACCAGCATATCTTCCCATAGGAACATGATAGGACATGAAAGTCTGGTATCCCTGAACTCAGAATTAAATAACACATCTTTTAGGAAAGGTTGTTTTTAAATCCTGTGTTTGAGAACAGTACTTTTGGAAAGTAGGTGTTCTCTTGTCTGACCTTTCTGTGTGCCTTGGCCTGTTTGTGAATTGACTGTCTGGTTTGAGAGTGACAGGGGCTGGGGAGGCCCAGGAGGCTGGCTGGGTCAGCCCTAGGCTGAATGACTGCATTTGCAACTTGAGTGGTGGGAGGAGATAGCACCTGGCCCTGAATAGGGCTGTGCCTGCCTTCCACAATGCTGGCTCCACCTCCTGCTGGGCGGCTGACGACCCTGCCCCTCACTCTGAAAAGAAAGGAGAAGCCAGGAAAACAAAGTGCTGAAAGAACACCTAGCACTGGTTCAGACCGGGCTCAGTGCCCACTTGCACAAAGAGAACAAAGACTTTTAGGGGTATAAGCACAGGACCCCTGACAACAGAAGATTAGATCATCCTGGAATGAAGAAGGAACCTCTGCCAAGGAGAAAGCTGAAACTGAAGAAGGAAGACTGTCCTGCTGTTGCTCTGCTGGACTGACCTGCTGTTGCTTTGCTGCCAAGGAGAGGGGAAGAACTTTGCTTTGTGCGGTGTCCTCTTGCTTGAAGTAATCTCCAAGGGCCTGAGAAGAGCTGGCTCCCTGTTAAGAAGTCCCAGGAACAAAAAGACATCACCCCCAGCTTCCCTGAACTCTGCTGAGAGAGTTCTGTCCTTCCTAGAGTGCTTGGCCCAGTTGTGGTGCCTCTAGAAGTTGTACCTGTGTTGGGAAGCTGGAAACCAAGCTTTTGAAGACTTTCTCCAAGGTTTGTCGCATCGCTTGCTTGCGGAGAGCATCCCCGACAGTGCAAGGAATTTCCCGCCGCTACTAAGGTCGAGATAATCGCAGTGCCTGTTGCCACTGCCAGAGCTGTTGCATCCTTCATTTGCAGGAAGCACCAGACCGGTGCTGGAAGGTTACCATCACTGCGAGTGTCGTCACAGAGCCTGTCATCGCTGGGTGAGATCGCCGCACCGCTTGCTTACGGACTGCATCACGTCACTGCGAGTGTCGGCGCAGAAGCCATCGCATCGAGGAGCTGCGAGAGAGAGATCACCGCAGCTCCGCGCATCGTCACCCCGGAGATCATCTCAACTCCAAAGATCATTGCATCGTGCCTTTGCGAGAGAAAACTTCCAAGGGAACCTATGCACCAGAATGCATACAAGTCTGCCTTCTTCCCCATACAGACCGGAGACGTCTCAACACGCCCGCTGCTGCAGCGGGGTTGTCGCATCGCCTCCCTAGGGTCCCAGGAGCAACGCATCGCTTGTTTTCCACCGCACTAGCTTCTGCTTTGGAACTTTGTCACTTTTAAAAGATACTGTTGGCAAAACGTGACGCAACTGTGAACTTTTCACGCAACTGTGGATTATTTTATTGCAACTTTAAGAACTCTTTCGCAATCATATTCTTGAAATGTGTATGTTGGATTTTTGTCGTTTTGGTCTTTTGTAGTTTAGATTAAATACCTTTATTTTTCTAAACGGTTGTGGAGTCAGTTTGTGGTGTTTTCACTGTGTTACTGTGAGTGTTGGTGCAAATACTTTACACATTGCCTTTGTAAGCCTGACTGCTTGTGCCAAGCTACCAAGGGGGTGAGCAGAGGTTATCTAAAGAGTGTTTCCTCCTCATCCTGACTAGAAGCAAGGAACCCTCTTTGGACAGTGGTACCTACCTCTGCCAACTAGAGACCCCCCAGTTCTAACACTTGTCCATTGCCATCCACTGGGGAAAGCAATCACCTAAACCATGGAACAAAACAAGATAACTAGATATTGACACAGAAGTCTGCACTATCTGAATCACAGTCAAATGCATGTACTACACCTGCCCACCAACATACAAACAAAAAGAATGTAATTTATATTCATAGGTAAACTGCACAGCCAGATACACGGCTCAAACCAAACACAGAAAGCAAAATCCCCAAAAATGTCAAACAAACTAACATGTCAAGCTAAGAAGAGAATAAATCAAAGGGATATAAACAAACGCTTGCAGCATCACTCTCAATGCATTTGGTGCGAGGCCAGGGACATCACTCCAGATCTACACTAAACAGCAAAAAATAGAGAATCAGCATTAACAAGGAAGTTGAATTTCTGTGATTCATTACAGGCCATGCCACTTACAAGAAAATGGCATGCGCTATGCCCACTGACATCAGGCTCTCATTTGAACTATACTGGGTCTCTAGAGAGAGTTGACAGTGACGCACTCTTCTACCCAATGTCATCCCTCTGCAAACTCCAATGTAAAGTCAGCAGTGCACCCAACCCCACACCCTGCAGTGGCCTCTGTGTGCACAAACAGACAACCTGAAGCCTCACTGGACACCACGTTGTCAACCTCAAAGGCTTATTGAATATCCAATTGTTATGTGATACTAGCCAAATCTACTGTCCAAACACAACCCAGTTTCACGTCATGATATAACTATGCTCAATGTCAACTGTGTCTCAGCAAGTGTCTACAGCCCAAGATAACAGAATGGTGTTCTTTTAAGGGAAATACCCATGGCTGCCTTCTACAAGAGTTGACAGCACGAACACACACACATTATTTTACACTCCCACCACTTGGAAAAAAGGGACTAAAGAAGGTACAACAGGACATATGTTCGGTCATGCTACTACATGGAGTTAACTATTGGGGGTGCACGAGGGGCGTGGCCAACAGCCAAACATGGTGGACGTGAGTTAGAAGATCTCCGTCCTAGCTTCCCCTATAATCCTGGCAATTATCCTATGATAGTGGGGTCTGGCCCCTAACCCCCTCGCCTGATACTCGCAAAACCTGATCTACGCTGCCGAGGCCTGGCTGACGGGGCTGGGAACCCTGGTAGAGAGCTGCTGACTGAGGACATTGCACACAGGAAGAGAGGCCTAATACTGCCCAGGAGACCGCGGCCCACAGTGTGCTGACGGGCGGACCGGAAGTGCGCCGCGCACGGCTGTATGGGATCGCCGAGCACGGCGGAGCGGACCCGGGGGCACTGAACATACCGGAGCAATACCTCCGATCCCACTACTGCAGCGACACCCGCGGATTGACCGTAGGAGGTCGGGGCGTGCTGGGAAGCCGCCGGCGACAGGGGGAGTCTGGAGTCTCAACCCGGAGCACGGCGAGGCGTGCGGTGCTCGGACTATGGCCGGCGCCTTACCCACGGTGCCATACACTGCAGAGGGCCACAACCAGAAGGTGGACGGTAGACGGCCTGAACGAGGTGAGCGGGGGTCCTGCTGGTCGGATTGGGTGGGGCTGCGGACCACGGCACAAACGGAGACTGATGCCCGGAGGAGTACTACGAGACCCCCCCCCCCGCGAAGGGAGAAGGTCAGAGCCACTAGCGGGGGTCAGGCGCCTGCTGCTGAGGCGGGTAAATCCTTGCTTGGCGGGCCTGCATGTTGGTCTGATAGACTTTGGGGTGCGCAGTCTGCCACGCACCAGAGGGACAGGCTTCCTGCACGACCGGCTCCAGTGATAGCGCCGTATGGGCTGCAGCGGTGGTGGCCTCTCCCTAAGGGCACCGGGAGTTCCATTCAGGCGTCGATAACATCGGAAAAGTTACGCTTCACCCCAGGGCTGAAGGGGGCTAATCGCCGATCAGTTACTGGAGCTACACAATTGATATGTGGACTGGCCCGGACCTACAGCGATCTGATCACCCCTGACTCAGAGGGCTTATCACCTTGCGCTCTACGCCACTAGCGCACCACACCGGACGCCCACCACGGACCCACCCATTGGCTTGGGTGCTCAGGACACGACACTGCAACTGGCTTGGCTGAGAGGAGAGAACGAGACACTGGACCTGACCACGGGCGTGCCTAGCACCACTGGCCGTACGGTAAGCTGGGGCATCAGACTTCCCCCTGAGGTACGCAATTACATGGCACTTCCCACACCTGGTCCGGCCCGGCAGTGAGAGACCGGAAATAGCAAGGGAAGGAAGACAGGGCGACGGCGTACCACCCACGGTGAACGTAGCGGAGGTGCAGGATGGGGTGACACAGAATCCCTCGTGGTGGTGCTCAGGCGTCTGGCTCAGAGGATCCGCTGGCCTCTTCAAATGAAGACGCGATCCCGCCCACGGGTACTACCTCCCAAGAGGCTAAGCTGAACCTCATACTGTCGGAGATCCGGGCATCCAGAGAGGCACTTGAAACTCGAATGGATACGATGTCAACCGGCCTGTCGCTACTTAAAGATGACCATAAGAAGCTGGCGGAGAAAGTGTCGGAGCAGAAACTCGCGCTTGCCGATTTGATACCCCAGCAAACAGAACACTCCACGAGATTGGAAAATCTAGAGAAGCAAATGCAACACCTGAGGGAAAGAGTTGACGATGCGGAAGGGCGCTCGAGACGCAACAATGTACGCATCTTGGGCGTGCCGGAACGGAGTGAGGGGACAAACCCCACCCGTTTTGTGGAGGAATGGCTGAAGACTGTAGCAGACCCGGCGGACCTCACCCAGATGTACAGCGTGGAAAGGGCACACAGAGTCCCTCCCAGACCACCGAAGCCGGGGGCTTCCCCTCGCCCCTTGATAGCACGCCTGCTCCACTTTAAGGACAGAGACGCCATCCTGAAGGCCGCAAGGGAGAAAGGCCCCATAACATTTGAGAACCACTCAGTATCCATCTACCCAGACTTCACGCAAGCAGTGCAAAGGGCCAGAGCTTCTTTCTGGGGAGTGAAGAAAACATTGAGGGAGCGAAATATAAAATACGCCTTGTTCTACCCGGCACGCCTCAGGGTCATTCACGATCACAGAACTTATTTCTTTGACAATCCGGAAGAGGCTTCAGAGTGGCTGGAGGTTACACTCACTCCGATGCACCCCTCGCATGAAGAACAGGAGGTGCCGGAAACACAGAGGACGGACAGCCGGACAGAGTCTCAAGGTCGCCCCAGTCACCCGGACACGGAGGGGGCCAGCATGGAACATCAAGGCCGGGAGGAAGAAGATGACGGCTCGGCAGCGGTAGCGCGACTAACCACCAACGCACTGGCGGAACATGACGCACACAACGGGTCTCCATCAGAGAGTCGGACGAGTTCCCACACAGCGGCCTCGGACACGGAAGGAAGCATTCAGTTGTTTCCCCAAATTACAGCACAGATGGCGGCAGACATGTGATCGTAACCCCTGCAGCGACGGACTGGTAATGTAGCGGATGTTCTAATCTACCAGAGGGGGTGAGGGGGGAACCAGGAACCTGGGACACCTTTGAACGTAGGGGACAATGGTTACGAGACTTTTAGACGTACTTTGTTGTAAGAGTTTGTCTGGGCTCACACCTCCAAGCCTAGGCACGGTTCCAAGATTTCTGTACCCATGTTGGGTGTTACGGTTTGGTCCTCTGAGGTTGGAGAGGGGGACCTACGAGTTGGGGTAATGTTTGCAAACGTGGCACTGAAAATTTCCATTTTGTGGTCAATGATGATATGGACAATGGTTTTGGAACACTTTGAGGACATCCGGGGTAATGACGTCCCCTAATGATTATGTGGTCTGCACTTGGAACGTACGGGGACTGGGCTCAGTACACAAAAGACACAGAGTTCTGGCACAATTGCGTAGGCGGCGGGTGCACATAGCATACCTGCAGGAGACACACCTGAATGAATCAGAGGGGGCCAAAATGTTGCGGAAATGGAAGGGCCAGCTCCTCGCCACTAAGTACTCGGCATTTTCCCGGGGGGCAGCCATTTGGATTAACAACTCGGTCCCGTTTAAACTCATTGAATCTAAGATAGACAGGGAAGGCCGCTACGTGCTTGCTAAGGGATTGCTGAATGGTGTGTGTGTGGTGCTTGGCTGCTTGTATGCCCCGAACGTGGAGCAATCGCAGTTCCTTGCGGAATTAGGTAGAGCACTATCGGATTGGGTGGAGTATGATTGGATTATAGGTGGAGACTGCAATGCGGTACTAGATCTCACGCTTGACAGATCTCATCCCCCTCTACACGCAGCTGAAAGTAGAAGACAGGCGGAGGCATTGGCACGTTGGGCTGAGGGGTGGGACCTAGTTGACACATGGTGGGCACTTCATACATCGCACAGGGAGTACACATTCTACTCCCCACCACACAACCTCCACACCAGGATAGATCGCATCTTTTGCTCCAAGACACTTACGCCGTCAATTGTGCAAGTAGGGCATATGGGGAAGACACTCTCGGACCACAACCCAGTGGAATTGTCCCTGACATGGGGAAGAATACCTACCCCCATACCGACATGGTGATTGTCCCCAAGCCTCCTCGAAGACTCGATTTTTAAGTCCACCCTGTCAGATGCTACCGCACACTACTTCACAGAAAACACGGTTACAGCAAGCTCCAGGAAGGTCGAGTGGGACGCTTTCAAGGCGACCATTCGCGGGGTGGCCATGGGCACCAAAGTAGGCATCAAACACCAGGTACTGAGGAGACTGCGAGAGATAGAGAGCGGTCTAGCGGCACTGGAAATTGGGGCCGCAGGCACGGGCGGCGCCCTCACACAACTACAGGAGGCTAATATACAGTATGCGGAACTTCTAGAAGAGTTGAGGGTTCTAGACCATAGGGAATACACCACACGACAACACGCACAGGCGGACAGGGCGGGTGCGCTATTGGCGCGCCTGACCAGGGACGCACCGGCAGCTATCCCTATCATGGAGATTCAGGATCCCTCAGGGGAATTAGTGCAAGGGCAGTGGGAAATCAACACGACGTTCCGGCGTTACTACTCTGAACTGTACGGCCCGCACCCTCCACTCTCAGAACCGGCATTGGATCACTTCTTCTCCGATGTATGCGTTCCTCAACTGAGCACGGCGCATAGCGAGGAGCTGGCGAAACCCATTACGGTAGCGGAAATTAGAATGGCAATTAGGGCTCTGCCTAGAAACAAGGCACCCAGGACGGATGGACTCCCTGCGGAGTTTTACTTAACGTACATAGACCTGCTAGCCCCCCGCCTTCATAAGGTATATAATGAGGCACTGAAGAGCGGTGGCCTGCCCGACACCACACTGCAAGCCCTAATTGTCTCCCTTCAGAAACCGGGAAGGGATGCTTTGCGGCTTGACAACTACAGACCACTGTCACTTCTGAACGCTGACTCCAAAATACTCAGTAAAATACTGGCGATGTGCCTGTCTCAACACATCCCAGAAATGATCCACCCCGATCAATGCGGGTTCGTCCCGAACAGGAGCACAGCGCTAAATCTGCGGAGGCTTCACCAACTCATGTCTCCGACCGCAGGGGGAAGTGTCACCGAGGGTTGTATCTCGCTGGACCTACGGCAGGCATTTGATACACTCAGATGGGACTACATGTTCGCGACCATGACCAAATTTGGGTTACCCGCCGGATTTATAGCCTGGGTATCTCTGTTGTACCGGAAGCCTATGGCACGGGTTCGGACCAACAACTGTATCTCTGATCGGATAGACATAGCGAGAGGCACGAGGCAGGGGTGCCCTCTCTCGCCACTGCTGTTTGTAATCGCCCTGGAGCCCCTAATGCTGAAAGTTCGAACTATGGCGGCTGCGGTGGGGATTACTAGGCTCAACACCCATCATGTCATATCGGCGTATGCCGACGACATACTACTTTTCCTTAGAGACATAAATGACCCAGTGACACCACTGCCACAGGTCTTTGAGGTTTTCCGCGAGTTATCGGGTCTCGCCATCAGCTAGACGAAGTCATATGGATTTGGCTTTCGGGGCCCGGTGGCGGGAACACAAGTCCAGTTTCCGCCGCACTGTTTCCAGGTGGCGCCTGTAACATTTAAGTACTTGGGTCTCCAGATATACCGACAACCACAGGACCTGCTGGACGGGAACCTAGGGCAAGCACTGACTAACCTAACTGCTCGGGTACAATTCTGGACTACTTTACCGATATCGGTGGCAGGGAGGGTGGCTATATCAAAAATGGTGGTATTGCCGCGTCTCCTGTACTTCTTTACAAATCTACCAGTCTCCATCCCTATGCCTTATTTTAGGAAACTTAACACTTTACTACTCGACCTAATCTGGGGGAAGGGCAGGAGACGCATAAGCATGACCCGACTGCAACTACCCACGGATAGGGGCGGCTTGGGAGTGCCTGATCTGTTTGCTTACAGCTGTGCGTGCCAACTGCAATGGCTAGCTTACTGGTTGGCTGGCCGCAATTTACACGAACTGAACATGATAGAGGACGATAGACTCCGGGGGGTCATACATCGGCTGTTACTGCCAGGGGCCAAGGCACCGGCGACGACTCTACCCCTACTCAAACTGGCCCTCATGTACTGGAAGAGGGCGGTCAGGTATACAAATGGGCGGTGGAATTATGCGCCCTCGATACCACTGTTGGGCGTCCCGCTGGGGACAGGTCCGATGACGGAAAGAAGACTACGGGTGTGGCAGGAGGCGGGAATAACACAAATCGGGGATTTCTTCTCGGATAACAGGCTACTGCCAGTTGAGGAGTTCGCCAGGCTTCACCAGCCTGATCAGCTACACAAGTGGGCGCCAAGATGCTCCTTGGAGCGATAGTTGCGCGGTATAAATAAATCCTTACATTACATTACATTACCAGGCGCCAAGGACGCTCTTTCTGCAGCATGCACAACTGACACACTACATAGGCACCCATTGGGCGGGAGATGGGATGGAGCCCACCACCAACTCGCTGGTCACTATGCAGTACCTCATGGGGGCGGGCGGACACTTGACAAAATGTTTGACTGCTGGGATACGGGAGGGCAGGGCTGACCCCCTACAACCCCTGAAATTGAGATGGGAGCAGGATCTAGGGGTGGCGTTGAGCGTCAAAGAATGGGACCTGGTATTGAAATTGCCGAAGAAAGTGTCTCGGAACCCCAGGTTTAAATTTATACAATTGATGATTATACACAGGGCATACTTGACTCCCCGCAGACTTCACATAATGCTACGTCCGATACTTGCCCCAGATGCCGGCAGGAAGATGCAGGCATGTTACACATGTTCTGGGAATGCTCTAAGCTGGGACACTACTGGGGTACGATACATCACATACTGAATGATATAATACCGGATAGACCCTACACATCCGCCTCTTTTTGCATGCTGGGGATAGGACACAAAGAGAAAAAGAGAAGTGTGGAATCCAGATTTGTGGATCTGGCATTGCTGATAGCGAAGAGGTCAGTGGCGATGAGATGGAAATCGGCAAGGCCGCCAGACATAGGGACCTGGAGCAGGGAGGTGATCAGGTGGGGCAAGGCCGAGGGACAGGAACTAGGCAGGGAGGAGTGTAGAGGCCTTAGGAAACACCCCATCTCAATGGAATGGAACGCCCTACTTATAGCATTCGAGCAAGGCATACAAGACCAAGAGGACTAGTCTGTGCCTATCATATCTCACAGGGGGATACTACGCCCATGGCCGAATGTACACGGGAACTGAGCTGCAGACACACTGGGAACGATTTGATATGCATATATGATGTAACCGGGGACCGGTACCCCTACTGGATACAGATTGTACTGTACATATTGACGCAAAACCAACGTATTGCTGTTAAGTGGAATGATAAGTGCCGGGGGGGGAGAGGGAACAGGGAGGGAATAAGGGAGTTGGGACGTTATTGAAAGCAGAAAACAGAAAATGTAAATGATTGAAATGTATACTGAAATATATGTCACGATGCGGAGAACTACTGTGTAAATGTCTGTACTATATGCAGTGACCTAACTTGCAAATAAAGAAATTTTCCAAAAACTATTGGGGGTGCACAATGGAAATAAATGAAATTTAAATATATCAATTGATAAAATAAGTTAAAATTAAACTGCCATGATAAACAGGAAAATCTGCAAATTGAGCCATCAATCAGGGAGATAGTGAGCACAACATTCTTTATATTTCTGGAAAACTACACAAAATGCACTTATGTCTGAATGGGAGACAATGAGCGATGTAACAGACTGACTCATCAATATACAAATTCCCACAATGTGAGTGGTGAAAAAGCAACAACAGCACATTACTGCATGGCCAATAATGTAGCTTTTTTGACAGCAAAGAACTGTACCCAACCCAAAAACATGAAACAAATGAACAATGCAAATAATGGCACTGGTGTCCAGTCCCAGCTTGTGGGCTCCGATTCCTAAAACATGGTAAAATAGGTCAATTTCCAACTGGTATGCTAAACTCAGAAGGCCGTAACATATGGTACAGGAACATACACCAATGGAATGAAAAAGTTAAATGCCACCAGTGGACTGCAGCGTATGCTGTGCTGTTCACAAGGCTGACAAGGAAACTTAGCTTCCCAGCATCCATGTGTACCCTGACTTGTGCCGCTTTTAATCATGCAGACATTCTTGTCAAAATAGTCTGCAATTTCGACTAGCCCCCAAAAGCTATTTTCACTGTAAAGGACTATAGCTGTTCACAAACATAATATGCCTCTGCTATCTTTGGTTTGGGACAAAGTACAGAATAATTCAAACACTATATATTTAATGTTTATTAAAAATCCATTTCACCAATGTACTCAGATGTTTGGCACACATTTAAGTAGTTTTTAATAAGTTACCCTTTGTCTTTGTCTGCCTGGACCTCAACTAGGCTAATAAACATTAGCCTAACTGCAGCTGGCCCCTGTCATTGCTTCTGCTTATTGAAATGTATACACTGCTCCTATAGCACATACAATGGCTTAGGCGTTTTGGCAGGAAGACCTGGGTGTGAGGGATGTGATTCGTCTTAGCTCATGAAAGGGAGCTAGGGAGGGTTCAGAACGTCTTTAAAATGAAAGGGACCAGGTTGAAGTCTGCATAGTTATGAAAGATTGTGATTTACAAACCAATGAGGCAAAGTCTTTTATTTTAGTAACAGGTCATAAGGCCAAGAAACCTCCAATCTTCTATATTGCAGGGCGGAAAGTGGCCCAGGCGGACACGTTTTCTTATTTGGGGTGGCTTTTGGCAGGATGACAACATGGTCCCATATGTTGACTAATAGAGGACTAATTCTGTAAAAAAGTATTAATGCTATATATTCTTTTATCAAAAAGGTAGGGTCAAAAAAGCTAGAAATTGTAAATATATATATATATTTGGCTAAATCATCTTCAGTAGCCACCTATGGTGCCTGAGTATGGGGATATACCAACTCAGCTGCAATAAAATCAACGGAACACTCTGTCTGGAAAAAAACGGTGGGTCTTCCTATCAGCTACTCAAATTTCAATTGCCATCTTGAGGTACACGTTCCCGATATATCAGACCAGATAAACCTGGCACCAATTCTCCTATATTCAACACAAAATGCCTCCTCCAACAGACACCAACATGTCAAACAGACCTGGGGCAGAGTTGCGCAATGAGTCAGACTCTTACTCAAGAAGTGTATCCTTAACACTAATCTGCAGGTCGTGGTGTAAATGCTACAACATTTAATAAGGTCTTATCTCATTCCCACCCGTGGAACAAAACGTGTGAGAACAAAGAGAGAGCGCCTCACGGTAGTAACACCCGAGGGGGTTCCTGACCTGGTATTGTCAGTTTACCCACTTCTCATCATTGGTCGCTCTCTCTTTGTCGTGACAAAACAAACAGAGAAACAGAGAAAAACAGAAAAGACACCCACAAAATTATAGATGTGTGAATACAAACTATCAAAAGTGCAGTGTAAATGAGCGATCTAAACAACCACTCATCTATCTCCAAAAAGTGACCAAAAATCAGTGAGTGCACCTAGAACCCCTGCAATGGCCAACGTGCAAGAAAATAGCCAATGCTGTTAAAACTGGGAACCACTTGTTAGCTGTATTGACTTTATTCTGTTGCTGCAAGTAGTCAACTCTGCCCCAGGTCTGTTTGACATGTTGGTGTCTGTTGGAGGAGGCATTTTGTGTTGAATACTGATTGAGTGGGGGGCTGCCTCCTCCTCCTAGTATCTTCCCCCTTGAGCTCCTTTTTGTTGGTTATAACCAATTCTCCTATGGCATTCCATATGGAGAAGGGAAACGGTTAATCTCACTCAACAGTTTATTGTGGACTGCCTCTCTCTTAAACATGTACAAAGGATCCCTTGGATTTTTTATGTTAAAAAAAGAAACCGAATTGACCTGGGATTAGCAACCATTTCTGAAACACCAAGTAAATCCTTGAATATTTCAAAAAAATAAATACCTGTTTCCTAAATCTTATGGCTGGAAAATGGCTTGAAATTAATAGAACTAAATATATGATCCGTGTGTATCTTGGGTCCGATTCTCAGTGACGAGCAACCCACATATCTGTCAATGGTGAGAAATTCACGCCACACATTTGTTTTAACCCGGTTCCGATTAAAACTTTCCCTTTGTTTGTTGGGTTTTCCATCAGGTATCTTTTCCATACAAGCTTTATGGTGTTGTCCATGTGATGGTGTTTCACCCCAATCTGATTTAAATATCTTTTTCTTTTGTAAGTTTGCTCGGTACATCGCAAAAGATTCTTACTCCCAATCATGCGCAAATACAAATCTAGACAATGTCACTTGGGAATGTTCTTTTTACGGATGTTGCCCCATCATTAGGGGTCAGATGTAGGTGGCCAAATGCCGAGCGGTAACGCAGAAATTCTCAGAATTTCTGCCTTACTGACCGGTATTTGGCTGAGAGCAAGGTGAGTTGAAACCTACTTATAATAAGGAATCACAAAATTGCAATTCCTTATTTTGCTCTTGCGTTTAAGGAATCGGAAATAGCGATTCCTTAAATGCAATGTAAGTAGCACTAAAAAAAAGTGCACTTCAGCCTTAAGGAATCGCTAATTACCACCAACTTCAAGTTGGTGGTAAGTAGCGATTTCCTTTACAAAAAACACTTTTTTGCTTTTTTAAAAGTGCCACGTGGCACACATCCATGCCCTTAGGGCATGTATGTGCGCCACATGTTCACACATGCACATTTCAGGGGTGCAACAGGATGTCCTTTGGACACCCTGACACCCTTGAAATAGCTCCCGCTATTTGCGATTCTTTAATACCGAATCGCAAATAGTGAATATCTTCCCATTCATTCCTATGGGCCTCCTAGCCCATAGGAATGAATGGCTAGGTGTTCCTTAACCCCTTCGATGCTGATGATGAGCTCAGCTCGTCATCAGCTACGGCGCTCGTATACTGATGACGAGCTGAGCTCGTCATGTAACGCAGGTTTTCGAAAAACCCAGCACACAGCGGGAAAACCGCTAGCGCGCAAGGGGTTAATAACAAATCTAAACTAGCGATTCGTTATTAAGGCATATTAAGGAATCACTAATATTTTAGCGATTCCTACCTACATTCAATTTAGCGCGTTTTTAAATAGCAATTCGCTATTAAGGACTCACTGAATTGAATTTACCTAAATCTGGCCCTTAGTCTGTTACTGTGTCGCGTCCTTTTTTATGTCTCTCTTTAAAGTCCAGGGAATTGCACACGAATGAACTGATATGTTGCTTTTAATGGTTTTTAATGAGAGTTTTTTTCACTGAATATTTTTTTAATGAGAAAACAATTATGTATATTAGAAATTTTAGGATCTATATGAAAACTGATCGAACAAAGTAATTTTGAAATTTGAAATTTGCCTGGTAAGTAGCATGCAGCAGGTGCAGGGTAGCCTGGGCCCCCTAACCAAATGGACCCTGGTGCCACTGCACAGGCTGCACCACTGTTTGCTACGCCCCCTGATCAAGTGGTGGGGGTTCTCTATCAAAACCTTTGCTTGAGCCCTGACATTGATTTGACTGATTAAGCACTGTGTACAACAAGTATGTGTGCATGCATGCATGAGGGTGTGTGCAGGGGCGGCTTTAGGCTCATGGCGGCCCGGGGCAGGGAGCGCAGGTAGGGGCCCCCAGAAGAGGGGGTACGGGCGGAGCAGAGTGCGGAGGCCAGTGTAGAGGAGGGGTCAGGGTGTTTGGAAGTGGAACAGAGCCGGAGACCGCCAAATCCCTGCCAGGGGCCGCCACGCAAATATGTATCCATCCTCAGACGATTATTATATTAAGGATATATATTGGCATGGTGGCCCCCTGGGGTTTGGTGGCCCTGTGCAGGTGCACAGCTTGCACATGCCTAAGACTGCCCCTGGTGTGTGCGTGTGTGTGTGTGTGAGAAACAAGTTTATGTGTGTGTTCGTTTGCATGTGTTCCTTGCAATGTCCACCCACATCATTACTTAGGAAGGCTTTGAGGCAAAACAATTAGAATACAGACAATTTTAATTTAACAGTGGAACAAAAAACAGAGATAAGTGTGCAGGACGGATAGTCCACGGCACTTGCTCCATGCCTTTTAGACAAATGTGTTCTTTGCATAATTTATTGGCATTTTGTTTAAAACAAGAACTCTGCAAAATGGTAATAAAAGTGAAGTCTAGGAGAGATACGAGGTTTATAGAAGCTGTATTGATTCATGAATTCCAGAGCTACTGATAAAATGGAAGAATGTCTGGGGGGGAAAACAATTACGCTGTGATGCAAGCGGAGAATATATTACGAGTTTTGAAGCAGGCAAATCAATGTGGCTAAATTGATTGTGATTCTTATTAAACCCAACAAGATGAAGGAAATGCATTTGAGATGGATCTGCGAGGCAGATGGCGAGGAAGGGAGCCGGCAGCGGTGCTGGTTCCCCTCTGGAGTCAGCAGGGGAAGTGAATATGTTAACCTGAAACAAGGCTTATTTAACAGTGTCAGTGCGAGCAGGTGCCAAATAGAGCAAGTGGCAGAATTCACATCTGTTCTATTGACTAGGGATATTTTAGAGGGAATGGCCTTATCTTTGCTCCTTCGCTCCCTAGCTGCTCCATGCAGATCGTCTGCCTGTCTTGAATATTGAATTCTGCTAGTGTATATATATATATATATATATATATATATATATATATATATATATATATATATATATATATATATATATATATATATATATATATATATATATATATCCGCTCAGTAGTCCCTCCCCGCAATGAACGGGAAAACAGGAGGCAGCACTCCCAGGGTAAGTTCACAATAGTTTAATTCTCAAAAAAACGCGCTTTCGGCACTCGGCCTTCCTCAGTAATGAGACAGAGAACCAAGGCAAACACAGTCCATTTAAGCCATCACTTGTCATAAACGCTAAACATAAAGATAGGACGCAAATAATAAAGTGTCCGCCATCTTGGAATGGGTCTGTATCTTAGTGAATAGTGGCAAATTATGCAAAACCAATATATAAATTGCAGTCAATAGGATATCCACAATCAGTGAGAATCCAAAGATTAATTAAACAAATTCATTAACATTCTAAGCCCTGAATGGGCTATGACACCGCATAACGTCACTACCAGATCCACAACATTGTACTATACTGCCCTGAATGGGCTACTAGTCATCACAATATAGGTTTTATTATACCACCACGTCAGCTATATTGTGATGACTAGTAGCCCATTCAGGGCAGTATAGTACAATGTTGTGGATCTGGTAGTGACGTTATGCGGTGTCATAGCCCATTCAGGGCTTAGAATGTTAATGAATTTGTTTAATTAATCTTTGGATTCCCACTGATTGTGGATATCCTATTGACTGCAATTTATATATTGGTTTTGCATAATTTGCCACTATTCACTAAGATACAGACCCATTCCAAGATGGCGGACACTTTATTATTTGCGTCCTATCTTTATGTTTAGCGTTTATGACACGTGATGGCTTAAATGGACTGTGTTTGCCTTGGTTCTGTGTCTCATTACTGAGGAAGGCCGAGTGCCGAAAGCGCGTTTTTTCGAGAATTAAACTATTGTGAACTTACCCTGGGAGTGCTGCCTCCTGTTTTCCCGTTCATTGCGGGGAGGGACTACTGAGCGGATATTGTTGTCGGGTGCACCCCCGACTGGCAGGCACCAGCCAAGGAGTGCGACAGGCAGGTGCAAGTGGAGCATTAATATATATATATATATGTATATATATATATATATATATATATATTGTGTGTATGTGCGTTTAAGTGAATATATGTGTGTATATATTTATATATACACACATACTTTTATACTTATAACATATTTTTATATATATATATATGTATATATCTCTAGAAATAATATCTAAAAAACAGACGAACTTCAATCACTACAATGCCCAACTATCATGTGTTAAGTATACGCCCACCACAGGCTTAATACAAAGCTTTCATGTAATGCATAGTTTCGGCGCGACTCAGAAAACATGCACTAAGCGGTTATTCAATCTGTAAAGCGTCCGAGCCTACCCGGATACGAAATGTAATGTTTAATATGTATATATTGTAAAAAATTATCTAACTATGATATATTACAACTAAAGCTTTTTTACTTGGACATGGAGGCAAGTTTAATGATAGTAGTGAGCAATTTGAAATGTGCAATGGCATATATTGTAAAAACTACGAGTCTGTTTTCACTGTCAGTCAGTTTGTAGTTCTAATCACATGACTGGTTTGGGTGCACTTTCTTTCTTAAAAATGGCGATTGTAATTCATTGAAGTATCGGTGAGCAAGCCTGCTGGTCAGGCGAAACGCGTCCGAGGGCGACATAAAATAAACACTTTGGTCTGCACAAAGTCTCGTCACTGGTAGTTTGTCTACTTGGGAGGTGAAATATATATATATACTAGCAGCCCGTCCCGACGTTGTCCGGGAGCAAAAGGCTGCTTCTAGGCCCCCGCCCGCCCCGACGTTAAGGCTGCTTCTGGGCCCCCGCCCGCCCCGACGTTAAGGCTGCTTCAGGGCCCCGCCCGGCGTTAAGGCTGCTCCAGGGCCCCTGAGCAGTGGGAGTCTTTCTTACCTGCTCCTGAGTTCCCCGCTCTGCCGCACCTCGCCGGTCGTCACCCCACCCGCCCGACGTTAAGGCTGCTTCAGGGTCCCGCCCGCCCCGACGTTAAGACTGCTTCAGGGCCCCTGAGCAGTGGGTGTCTTTCTTACCTGCTCCTGAGTTCCCCACTCTGCCACTCCTCACCGGTCGTCACTGCTCCTCCCCGCTTGTCCGCCAGTCCTCTCCGCTCCTCCCCGCGCTCACGTCCCTTGCTCTTCCTCTTGCTCCTGTACGCCGCTCCTCCCCGCGCTCGTGATGTCAGCACGTAGGTCGCGGCCGGTGCTTCTTCCTAGGGACTACTTTTTTTTATATTAATTTTTTAAAGAAGGTTTTTCTTTTTTTTTAATATAGCCTATGTCAATCTGCTTGCTCTGACGTTTTCAAAGATGTTTTGGGTGTTTGGATTGGTGGTGTAGTTTTCGAGTTTACCTGGCTCAAAGGACACACTTCTCTCTTTATAATAGTAGTATAGATAATCCCCCCCTAGAAGTTATCCAATGTGGTCACTATAGTCGCTGAAATTCCATTCGTTTCTCAGTGGTGAAGGGAAGATCAAATATTTCTGACAAACACCTATGGGTATTGTCTTGGGAGAGCAGTGTGAATGAGGGAGGTGTTATGTTTTGAATATGTGAAATCATGGTCTGAGGGTTTTTTCGTATGAGGCTTTACAGAAAGATGTTAAAAGGATATTATGACACGTCCTAGCTTTCTTTTCTGTGTACATTTTTTATTTGATTAAGAACATTGAAACATGGCTTATGCCTCAGTGATATGTAGTCATCATGTTCCGTTCCGTTGCTTATTTTGTTCTGCTGTTTACATGGCTGCTGAGAATGCAAAATAATGAAATCAGAGCTGTGTGAATAATAACTGCGTCAGCCCCGTGCTGAGGTGCATCATCAGAGCTGTGTGAATAATAATTGCGTCAGCCCCATGCTGAGGTGCATCATCAGAGCTGTGTGAATAATAACAGCTGTGAGCCCGTGCCTGAGGTGCATCATCAGAGCTGTGTGAATAATAAGTGTGTCAGGCCCGTGCGAAAGCGCATTCCCACTATCTGTGCAGATCGAAGTGTGTGGTGAAGTCGCTTTGCCTATGTTTGTTCTTCGCCCTGGAAACGCCAACATTTGTTCTTTGACACGCCCACGTCCACATTCTTCTTACACACGACCACGCCCACGCTAACGCCCACAAGGGACTACTTTTCCACTTTTGGCGTTTTTGCTTTTTTAATGTATATGGTGTAGACATCTATAGCCTATGTCCTTCTGCCACATCTCCCCTTTCAAATGGTGTATTGGGTGTAGTGATTGGTGCAGTACTTGTGTTCTCTCTTTATAATAGTAGTATATATATATATAAATATATATATATATATATATATATATATATATATATATATATATATATATATATTATATATATATATATATATATATATATATATATATATATATATATATATATATATATATATATATATATTATATATATATATATAATTTAGTGAGGAGATCAGGACACATGAAGAACAGGAGCTCATTACTAAACTTACAAATGTGATGACAGGCTGTTTTGTGATCAAAGAACGCAAAGCACACAAATTTCAGCTTGGCAACGCCGATTACAAACAAGGGCACATGTTCACGTCCCCCAGGCGAATTAACAATATGAAAATGCAAAAACTGGCAGAAGGCAATCGAGCACTACAAGAGAACTAAGTAGCAGAGACAGGCTCAGAATATAGTTCAGAGTATGAAACAAATTCAGATGCTGGTAAAGGAGCATCTGGAGGACTACAAGAACCAAACAAGCTCTCCCGTGTGGACAAACTTAATTTTTTAACGCAAGGACAGAAGGCAAACTCTGAGACCGAGAGGCCAGAAATATCAGTCAGACAAAGGCAGAAACAAGCTACAAGAATGGAGAAGGAGCAGTAGGTGGTACAAAACAAAAACAAGCAGGATAGAAGAAAAAGTAAATATTCAGAAAACCAAACTGTGGTCAACCTGTCTAGCATTAAATTGACACTTAAAGAAGAAAACATACTATCATTGGGACTGTCCTACTGCCCCAAAAACAAAATAAACTACACTGAAACAAATTCATCAGATTACTAAAACTGACCAAACATCATCTTATGAAGAAAAAACGAGAAATAATAAGAGAAGTCCCAATGGGGAGGAAACTAATTTACAGGTACCAGTTATCAGATTATTAACGGAAGTTCAGGAACTTGAAAACTGAACCATTGGCTTGTCCCAACCTATGGATCTTGATCAACTAATTGAACAGAATGAACAGGATATATGTGACAGTATTGACGCTCCCTTCAAACCAGTATCCATGTTTGTACCATCTATACCTAGAGATGCAATAGATTCCTTCCATGACTTTGTGGCGAGTGAGATCAAAATAATTAATGAACAAATAAACAAAAAAGTAGCCAAAGAAACTGTTCAGTTCATGGCTTATCCCAACTTAATCAAGAAACGTAATGACTGTAAAAAACTAGTCATTTCAAATGCTGACAATGGCGGAAACTTAGTACTCTGCCCATGACAATGTACACTGCTGAGGCAAACAAGCAACTGAATGATCCTGGATGTTACATTAAAAGCGATATGCAAAGTGTACAAAAGGTCAAAGCCGATTACCATGCAAAATTTGAGGAATGGAAGGAATTGGAGTTAATCAATGCAGATGAATACACATATTTACATAATGATTTCCCAAGATTTCCAATTATGTACCTAGTTCCAAAAATCCATTAGGTTGCAAAAACACCAGCTGGGCATCCGATTCTCCACCAACCAAAACTTGTTGGAAAATACATCAATGTATATCGATTACTTTCTACAACCATATATGAAAAGTTTGCTGTCTTATATTAAGGACTCTGGGGACTTTTTAAAGCACATTTACGATATACCTTGGTGCTATGATTATTGTCTAATAACATTGGACGTTTCCACTCTTTACACCAGCATTAATCATGTTAATGGGATAGGAGCTATTGAGCACTTTTTACAAGCCAGACCAGCAAAATTGTGCAGGGACACTGAAAAGTTAATTTCCATTACCAAGTGGTGTTTGTTTAACAATCTTTTCTTGATAAAAAATCAGGTTTTCAGATAAATACGTAGAACAGCAATGGGCACCTGCTTCACCCCCAGCTACGTGTGTTTACACGTGATCTGGTGGGAGTAGAAGATGGTTATCACGGACCAGAACAAAATGTGGGAAGATCATGTCATCACATGGCGACGCTTCATTGTTGATTTGTTTGTCATCTGATAGGGGTCTGAACAGTCAGCTATTGAGTTTATCAGACAAATAAAGGAGAATGAATTCAATGTACATGTTAGTGGTACCATCAGCAGGAAGCAGATGGAATTTCTGGAATTACAGGTGTTTGAAAGGCAGGTCAAGTTGCAAACATGATTATTTAGAAAATCGACTGCAGGAAATTCCACACTGTATGCAGGCAGTTTTCATCCTCCCCATTTAAAGGCTAGTGTCCTGCATAAATTATGCAAAAACATTGGCATCTAGTGAGAGGATATACTGTGTTGGGGCCCTCGATGGTGAATGCACCATGTTCAAAAAAACATTCTCGATTAAAGATGCTATATTAAAGAGCAGTCCTGAGACAGCTAGCCCAACTGTTGTAAATAAAACAGCGATAATGTTAAGCATTCACTGAAGACATGCTATTGTGTCTTCATCCTAGTTTTCCCGCTCATACTTAAAAGTACGGCCGGACTCCATTTTGTTTTCCGGCGTCCATCTAATATGCTACACTCCGCCATGTGCTCACCACGAGGCAAGTCCTACTTCACTGATTGTCATCCCTGGAGTTTGCCCAGCAACAGGCTATAAATAGTTCCAGCTTGCCTAGCGCATGCCAAGTACGTGTAACATCTGTTTCTGCTTAGAGGGGATTGGAATGTGCATTCGGGGGGCTTCATGAACCGTTAACTCCACCCATGTATCGACCATGCCTAAGAAATGTCCTTATATGGTCGTAAATCATGCTTTTGAACTGTAACCGCCCACTTATGAGACCCTTCTTTTGTGTATAAAAGGGGACCCCATGTCCGAGTTCTTTGTGCTACCTTGTACAATACTGTAGAGTGTTGTGTGGGCTGTAATACCACCTTTAAAGGTTTATTCAACTATGTTTTTGTATTTCCAGTTTCCGTGCCAATTTCTTATGTAGTCTGAGGACTTTGGGTACAGAAGGGCGAACCCTTTCGCACTCACGTGCCTTGCTGAGGCCTGTATTCATCAATTGGCGCCCGTCACGTGGGGCTCATCGACGACTCGGATGCTCGAAGGATTGGTCGTGACGAAGGATTGGAACCTTGCCGGGGACGTGATCACTGCCAGCGGCGCCTTTTAGTACTGGCATCCTGAGGTATTCTTCCTTCCCTTCCGATCTGACCATCTGGGTGGCGC
Organism: Lissotriton vulgaris; assembly: GCF_964263255.1. NCBI lineage: Eukaryota > Metazoa > Chordata > Amphibia > Caudata > Salamandridae > Lissotriton > Lissotriton vulgaris. Next base: position 307,083,927 of record NC_141685.1, read on the forward strand.
CGGTCATCGACTGAGACCTCTTCTGTCGGTTTGCCGCGTAGTGGCCGTTTGGACGAATTCGGAACTTGGCAGTTGGAATCTGGACGCTCTTGATTGGTAAGAATCGTTGTACGATCCTTGCCCGAGCCTTTGATAGTTTTGTTTGGCAAGGCAGTTTTACGCTTGCCCCGACTGAATTGTTTGATTGTTTGGAAGTGACTAGTCATATTATTGATTCAGTGAATGTATATATGAGTTGCAACCCATATAGGCAGGCAATGTGGGGATATTTCTCCTGACCTGTGAATTTGAGCGGCGCAACGTTTTAAGTGCCATTTAATTATAATATTGCATATTCTGCATTATTTCAAGACATGCCTGTTTTTAGCGCACTCTGTAAGTGGCGCTGCTGTTTTGGTAACGACCGGTTGGTACTTGAAGAATCACAGCCGGCTCCCCCAGAGGGGACGCCGAATAGGGACATGTACGTGAAATTTGGTCTTTCCCCCATAATGTACAGCACGTTGTGGAGGAAATATACAAAGAAGGATCCTGAGTTGCGATGGCCTATGTATGGATCGTTTGAGTTGAAGAAAATTGAGTATGTGGAGCAGTGTATGTGTAAGAGGCGAGTGAGGCAAGATATGTTTGAATATATACGAATGTGGGTGAAAGAGGTGCGAGAGCGTGAGAAGCGTGAGCAAGCACTGATTGAGAAAGAGCAGCGAAAGAGTGAGCGTGAGAAGGCGCATGAGGCGAAAAAACGCGAAGCAAAGGAATTAGAAGAGAAACAGGAGAAAGAACGTTGGTTGCAAATATCTGCCCAGTACCCTGTTCGTCAGCCTCTTTATCCTGTCCTTAATAAATCGGATGATGATTTTTCGTTATTAGATCGCTCACCAACACCGTACGCTGGTCCGTCTGCCCCGAGTGGAGGAGATCAAGATTCTAGGCCACCCGGACAGAAGCTGGATACGCGGTCTATGTTATCGGCCGACCGTATGGCTGATCTTCGTAAAATTGCTTATCGGGTCACCAAAGATACTATGCCCCTTGCCGATCTGTTGAAAGAACTTGAGACATGGGAAGATAGGGAGAGACTATATTTTGTTGATTTTCTTTCTAATGAAGTGGTGTCACCCTTTCGGAAATATTCTGATGTTCTTGAACCAGCGTATGTGATAGCTGATGCAAAGGAAACGCGTAAAGGTCTTTTTCTCTCTCCCCAGGTGCCCGATGCAATCCGATGGCTATTTGCGTTACGGGATGAAATGTTTCGGCTCCGGGAGGAAGTACGGAAACGGAAAGCTGGCAAGGAGCAATCGAATCTGACTGGCGGCGGGAAGCGTTCATCCATCTTTTATTCAGATAAGATCGATGCAGTGCATGCTAAACTAATGCGGGAGGCGGCGCCTTTGTATGTTCCTCCTAAAGGAGCGGGTACTAGTTCGGATAGAGGGTCTCCTGATGCTCAAGGGTATTTTATCTACAATTGGGTTTATACTACTTGGAATATGGCTGATGTTATGGCATTAAAGGCAGCATTACCTGATCCACAAAAGAACCCTGCAGCCTTTGACGAGGAAGTTGAGGGGGCTTTGAATTCTTGTACTATGACTCTGGCCGATATTGACTTATTTTTCGGGCTTATATTACCCCCAGATATGTGGAGATCGATACGAAAGGTTGATGATCTTCCGGTATTCAAAGCGACATGGAGGGATCTTGAGGATGAGGATAGGGAGAGAAAACCAGCACAGAAGCCACCCCAGTCGATTTTAGATCTTCCTGCTGCTATTGTAACTAAATTAATAACTCTTATCCCCCCTAAAAAGATTGATTGGACTATGTTAGCGTCATGTAAACAGAAAGTAGATGAATCGTTTCAGATTTCTTTACTCGATTTGAGGAACTTTTCATGATTTTAGTGGGCAGTCGCTTACGGACGACACGGGTCGACATCTTTTTGTTGATAAATATGTTTCAAATTTATTGCCAAGTATAGCAGCTCGATTAAAAGCGAGTGAAAGTTCTTGGACGACTTCGACACCAGCATCCCTCCTGACGATGGCTCAGTATTACGAGCGTCAGGAATTAGAAGCGAAGGGTAGTGAGGAAAAGAAATCTAAAGATCTAAAAATGAAGGTTATGTTAGCGCAAGTATATGGGCTGCCTCGTAGAGGTAATGATCGGAGCGGCAGGAATTTTTCTAGCTCTTCTTCGGGCCGTACTGATTTGGCCCGGGATCAATGTGCGTATTGTAGGCAGAAAGGCCATTGGGCAAATGAGTGCCCGGTGTTGCGTGCCCAGCGCCAGGAGCGTGGGCAGGGGTCTGTGAGGGGTAGAGGACATTTTTCAGGCCCTAGAGGCAACACGAATGATTGAGCTAGGTTTGATTCTAATGTGAGACCCCGAGATGGGTCCAATGTTTTTGATCGACGGAATCAGTACCAAATGTCTGATTATGCACCTCCCGAGCAGCATGATTCACAGTATGCATAGGATTGCGTAGGATGGGGTAAGGAACCAGTTGAAGTGCCAGTAGATCAGAGGGGTCCTTATGTTACAGCACATGTGTTGGGCTCTACTGATAGGTTCCTGGTTGACACAGGAGCTACTTGTAGCGCTTTGTCCAAAAAATTGGTTCTGAGGGCTCCCCTGTCTGGCTCAACAATTACGTCAATAGGGTTCGATGGAACGCCTTCTGTTAGCCCACTATCACAACCTCTTGCACTTTATGTAGATCAGTTTGCTGCACCATGCCCATTCCTACTCTCCCCGAAAATTCCTGATAATATTGTGGGCCTAGATATGCTCAAAGATTTTCGGGCCACGATACGGTGCTCCCCTGAGGGAGTACGTGTTATTCTGAATGATAATTATCCACCAATGGAGAGGGTGTACATGATTACCGTAGAGGCTGCAGTGGCCTCTTTGCCTGAATCTTTGTGGGCCACGTCCGATACCAACGTTGGACAGATGATTATCCCTCCGGTGCACATCAGTGTAAAGGAGGGAGCTGTGCTGCCACGCCTGCCTCCGTATCGGATATCACAGGAGGGGGAGGAGGCGCTCATACAGATAGTACAGGACTTGATTAAAGTAGGGGTGGTACTACCGATTTTGAAGAAAGACACTGACACCAGGATTTATCGATTTATTATCGATTTGAGGGAGATTAATAAGATAATGATACCTCAATACCCAGTGGTTTCCGATATCACGACACTCCTTACTTTGGTTCCGCCAACTGCAACAACGTTCTCTGTTATAGACTTGAAAAATGCCTTCTTTTCGATCCCTATTCATCCTGACAGCCGATATCTTTTTGGTTTCACGTTGGATAATAGATCGTACAGATTCTGTAGAGTTCTTCAAGGCTATACTGAGAGCCCCAGCATTTACAGTCAGGCATTAAAACGACAATTGGATTTGTTTGTTTTACCCGACGGTGTGGCTCTTATACAATATGTCGATGACATCTTGTTGGCTGCCGACATCCCTGAGCAATGTGAAGAGTGCACTTTGTCCTTACTTACCTTTTTGGCATCCCACAATCATAAAGTATCGAAAAAGAAACTACAATATTGTAGACCAAAGGTAACCTACTTAGGTCACCTTTTGTCTAAGGAGGGACGTGCACTTACACCAGATCGTATTCAAGCCATTTTAGACACACCAGTACCCTCCACGCAGAAAGAAGTTCAAGCCTTTCTGGGTCTCACCTCCTTTTGTAGACAGTGGATATTAGGGTTTTCATACATAGTTAAACCACTGTTGGGCCTGTTGACAAAGGACACCCCTGTTCCCCTTCCATGGACGGATGAATGTGAGAATGCTTTTCACCAATTACGTCAGGCCCTTTGTTCAGCACCAGTGTTAGGCAACCCTGATCATACAAAGCCCTTTACATTGTATGTGCATGAGAGAGATGGATGCGCGTTATTAGTGTTAGTGCAAATGCACGGCGATAAGCAGCGCCCTTGTGCATACTTCTCGGCAGTGCTTGATCCTGTTGCTCGAGCACTGCCTGGATGTTTTCGCTCAGTTGCAGCAACAGCTGTGTCAATACGCCAGAGTGAAGGGATAGTCTTATCTCATAAGCTGTTGGTGTTGGTCCCCCATGCCGTTGATGCCATTTTGAATCAGACAAAGACGCAGCATTTAACTAGTGCTCGTCTGACAGGATACGAGCTGACATTGTTGGCTCCTCATATAACTTTGAAGAGATTTGCAACGTTGAATCCAGATACGTTGTTGCCCTTCCCAGCGACTCATCCTGAGGCGCAAGAGACGCATGACTGTGTCTTTGTGACCGAGGAACAGACAAAGGGTCGTATTGATTTGCAAGATGCACCCTTTACAGATGTGGATGGAGAGCTGTGGGTGGATGGGTCCTGTTTAAAGTTACCAGATGGAACCACGTCTGCAGCATATGCAATCTCTACTTTACACACGATAATGGAGAAGGCACGCATACCACAGAAATCAGCTCAGGCAGCAGAACTGATAGCGTTGATACGAGCTTGTGAGCTTAGTGCAGGATTATGTGTGAATGTCTACACAGACAGCCGCTATGCTTTCGGAGTAGCGCATGATTTTGGCCTGCTCTGGAAGGAAAGGGGCTTTTTGACATCACATGGAACTCACATAATGTATGGAGAATTAGTACAACAACTTTTGACTGCACTGACGCTCCCTAAGAGGATAGCTATAGTGAAATGTAGTGCACAAAAGAAAGTGGCAGATAAAGTGGGACAAGGAAACGCTTTTGTAGATCGAGTAGCATGTGAAACTGCGATGCAGCCTGACTCCACTTTGATGTATGTCGTGAAGTCACAAGCTGAGCGGTGGCACGATGCTAGGGAAAAGGTACTAGAAATGCAAAAGACTGCTACTGAGAAAGAACAAGAGCAATGGTCCAAAGATGGAGAGTTGGACGATGAGGGCTGTTGGAGGAATAAGCAGATGGATAGGTAGAAGTTACCTACAGCCTTCGGACAACCTATGGTTCAGATGGCACATGGGCTAGCACATGTTGGAGCTTCGGCAATTGTGAAATTGCTTACGCAAGTTTGGGAGCATCCAGAAATTGCTAGCTCAGCTAAGAGTGTGGTACAGACCTGCATGTTTTGCCTTAAATATAATCCAGGAAAAGGGAAACGAACTCCAGCAGGAGGATTTGCAACACCTACTGCACCTTTTGAAGTACTACAAATGGATTATATTCAGCTGGAACGCTGCAATAATCTGAAGTATGTTCTGGTTGTGGTTTGTGCATTCAGTAAGTGGATTGAAGCATACCCTACTAAGGACAATACTGCCATGACTACTGCTAAGGTGCTTCTGAAGGAATTCTTTCCTCGTTTCGGTGTTTGTAGATTGTTGTGGAGTGATAATGGGCCCCATTTTGTGGCGGACGTTATTAAGTATGTCCTGAAGGGATTAGGCATCGTGCAAAAGTTCCACGCAGTATTCCACCCACAATCAGCAGGTTTGGTGGAAAAATACAACGGCACGCTTAAATTAAAAATCGCGAAAATACAGGCTTCTACTTCTCTGACTTGGCCAGATGGTCTGCCTTTGGCGTTGTTGTCTATCAGATCAGTACCACATTCTCGGACGGGCTTAACACCCTATGAAATAGTTTTCGGGCGCCCCATGAATATATGGGGGGTGCTCAAACCAAGTTCAGTGTATGATGTACCTTGTGTTTTAATGAATGACTATTTGGCACAATTAACTAATAGCTTGGTTTCTATTCATCAACAGGTTCGAGAAGCACTCCCAGATCGGTCCACAGGAGAATGTCACAATCTCTGGCCTGGTGATTTCATCCTCGTGAAGTCTTTTGAGAGGTCGAGTAGTCTGGAGCCGAGATGGTGTGGCCCTGAACAAGTCCTCCTAGCTACGAGAACAGCAGTACGAGTGACGAACCGCAGGAACTGGATTCATTCTATCCACTGCCGGAAAGTGCAACCTGATCTGGTGGAACCTGCTGTACTGACTGATCATCGAGACATCTTGACTACGGAGAGAGGCCGTGCTGTGGTGCCTGACGATTCTGAGGAGTTCTTCCCGGACCAGACAACGCCTGCATCGAGAAGATACAATCTGCGACCAAGGAAAGAATCTGCAATTGTATGAGAAGTTGTCAGAACGGTCCCTAGGTTTGTGAAACGGAGAGCCAATGAGGCAAGGGGGGGGGGGGGGGGACTGCCATGCATTAGAGTAGTGACACCCGTCTTGGCCTGATGGTGAAGAAAACAACGGTTACCTACGGGGTAAGAGTTCTGACAACACTTTAGTTTCAGGAAGATACTGTGTACATTTGCTCAAGATGGATAAAAGGAAGATTTTTGGTTCTGTAGGGTTCATTTTCGTTATAGCTGTCATTGCTACAGTCATGTGGTTTGTCGAGGAGAAGGCTCCTGCATGGGAACTGTATGTTGTTTCTACTCCAGTCCCTGATGAGCACTTTTTCTATACACTACCATATCAAGAGTTGAAACATCGACAGTCATATTTCAATAATACCTTTATTCAGATGTTGCATCATACCCACGTTGCTACAAATGCCACAGATTGCTGGATATGTGGGATGATGCCAGCGAACCAAAAAGAAAGGGGGGACACCGTTCATACCACTTTCTTTTTCTCACAATGGCTCTTGTAGAGCGTGGTACACTTTGCTTTTTGCTACAAGAAAAACTACAGTAGGATGCCTGATTTTTTAACTGAACAAAGAATGTCATCAAGATAAAGACGGCTATCCACAAGCCAACGGAACTATATGGGAGTGGGAAGAGTATCGACCGGACAATGAATAGACCCCTTATATCTTCACGAACACTAGAGACACTGTTGGGAAAGAGAAGTTTGTGATTTCAGTGGCCCAAGCACAAGCTGATTTATGTGTACAGAGTGTAGGCCATATTCCTGTAGGTGTTAGTGACTGTATTGTTGTATTGAACATTGATGGCCTGAATAACAGTACTTTCCTTGCTTCACATAACACCTATTTTGTATGTGGGAATAAGGGCTATTATCGATTACCAGCCGGATGGTCTGGAGTATGTTATGTATCGTTTTTATTGCCACCTGTATTTTTGGCACCTGCATCATATCATAAAGACTTGAAATTGTTGAATAATGTAACTGTGAACAGATTCAAACGGACTTTATCCATAGATGATGTTGATCAGACGGACACTAGTCTGCAACAATATATAGATTTCAACTTAGGATTGTTTTTCTTTGTGGGAGCTGCATTGAATAGCAGAAAGATACGGCGATTAACAAGAGTAGTGGAAGCTGTTACCAATCAAACTGCTGCAGCTCTTGGGAACCTTACTGAAGAGCTACAAATTACTAGGATTGTTGCATGGCAGAACCGAATGGTTCTCGAGGTTATATTAGCAGATAGAGGTGGAGCTTGTAGAATTATTGGAAGTAGCTGCTGCGTATTTATCCCCAACCATACTCCTTCTGTGTATAAAGCCAATAACAAATTACACAAAATTGCAGCTGATATACATCCAGAAAATGGGTCCTGGACTTGGGTGATTCTGGACCTTGATTTCTACATGGGGTTGGAAGGTTCTTACTGGGCTATGTATAATTGTTGCCATATTATTCACCTGTTGTGTATGTATTCAATGTAGCCCTATAATATGTTCGTTGTGCTTTTCACTTTGTGTACCCAATAAACAAGCTGTTGCGGATACTGCCCATAAGAAAACTATAACTAGAGAGATAGCAGATATGATGAGCATTGATATAAACGATGAGTATTTAGATTATCCATGAAAACCGAATGTCATCAGCAAATGCTGAAAGGGTCGTCTGTTGTAAATAAAACAGCGATAATGTTAAGCATTCGCTGAAGACATGCTATTGTGTCTTCATCCTAGTTTTCCCGTTCATACTTGAAAGTACGGCCGGACTCCATTTTGTTTTCCGGCTTCCATCTTATATGCTACACTCCGCCATGTGCTCGCCATGTGCTCGCCACGAGGCAAGTCCTACTTCACTGATTGTCATCCCTGGAGTTTACCCAGCAACAGGCTATAAATAGTTCCAGCTTGCCTAGCGCATGCCTAGTACGTGTAACATCTGTTTCTGCTTAAAGGGGATTGGAATGTGCATTCGAGGGGCTTCATGAACCGTTAACTCCACCCATGTATCGATCATGCCTAAGAAATGTCCAAATATGGTCGTAAATCATGCTTTTGAACTGTAACCGCCCACTTATGAGCCCCTTCTTTTGTGTATAAAAGGGGACCCCATGTATTCATCACAACGACCTGGTTATAAAAGCAAAGGGGCTTTTATAAATGCCATTGGTGTAAAGCCTGTTCATATGGAATAAGCACCAGGGAATATACAACACCTTTTATCTTTAAACCTATAGAAATCAGAGGAAATTACAATTGCAAAACAGAATTCACAGTATACATACTAACTACTCATAGGTATGCAGTACAATTTTGCAAGTTCATTGTCGAATTCGCCAATATCTTGAAGCAGTAAAAAACAGAGATTGGTCATATCCAGTGACCAGACATGTGCATGATTTACATGATAATCATGCAGATTTACTAACATAGTTTGTGATTGACGCTATCCCCAAATTGTTATGAGGGTGCTGATTGAGAAAGGCTGCTCAGACAGATGGAATGTAAATATATAATTAATCTTAATACCAAATTCCAAAATGGGTTAAATGCAGAAGAAGAGTAATAGTAGTTCCTTTAAAACAAGCTAAAGTAGATAAGACTGCCTTATCCAAGAAATTAAATTGGTATTCTGCCATATTTGACATCAATTAAGAACTTGTGTAAATTTGAATGGTGAGCAAGTAGCAATCGTCAGTGGACACAGCAAACCAAATATGTACAAGCACATCAAAAACTGAGTAGGATCGCACCTCGGGGAAATAGAGATTCTCTCAGATTGTAATTTATACAATCAAAATAGGGTATTTCTACCCTGCCCTCTCTATACGTTTTGCACACTTATTCTACTAACTTCTTCAGCCTCGCGTCTACCGAGGCACAAAATGGCTGCCAACACTTCCTGGTTTCGAATGTTGACAACAACTTGACAGCCAAATAGCATTCAGCGCGCGATCAGGATGGGACGGTACGCTTAGGGTGGACGCAGGATGTGCGGATCCACCGCAGCCATAGATATATATGTACATTTAAATATCATTTTCAGATCTACTGAATGGATTTACACCATTTAAGCAAAAGGCACCATTCTGAACTAAGGACTACCTGTTTGCCAAATTAGGTGTAATTCTGTTCAGCAGTTCGGGCTGTAGCCGCGATGAACCGTTCCTATGGAAAATTGAATGGGGAAAACATGTTTTGGGATCCCCCTTTTTTCTCAGCCTCTGCTTAACGAATCATCCCAAGACTTTCAGGATAGGAGTGGACCGGAGCTGGCCATTAGTTTTGCAAATTTTGCCAAGATTCGTCAACCGGCGCCAAAGTTATTCCAAATAGAATGTGGAAAATAGGTCCTAACTATAACTACCTACTACCAATATATATATATGCTAAAAAAAAAACTGAATTCAGATTCATTGTACAATACAATGCCCAATACAAGGAGATAGCTAAAATCATCAGCAAAAACTGGCCACTAGTCCTTAGTGATCCAGTGATAGGGAGAGATCTCCCCAAGAGGCCCAGTATAACATATAGTAGAGGGCAGTCCATGAGAGACGAACTGGTCAAGACCAGTCCTGAGGTCCTTGAAGTATCAACCTGGTACCAAATGCATACAGGCTTTTTCAATTGTAAGGTTTGTAAAGCCTGTCAACAAGCCATCAATAAGAAAAGCTATCACTCTCCATTTGATAGCAGAGAACATAAGATTACCAAATTATTAACATGTAAGACAGAATTTGCTGTCTACGTGCTAATTTGTCCCTGCAATATGCTGTATGTTGGGAGCTCTAAGCTCCCAGTACACAAAAGGATCCTACAGCATCTACGATCAATTGGAAAGCAGGATAACACATACCCTGTAGCGAGGCACTTCAAATCTAAACATAACTCTAGAAGCAGTGACCTCAAATACTATGTTATTGACTGTGTACAGGCCAGCAGAAGAGGAGGCAACAGAGAAGACAAACTACGCCGCCTCGAAACACAGTATATCATTGAACTAAATAGTAAGCACCCCTCGGGCCTTAATATCACGGAGGATCTGTATATTTGCCTGTGATATATAACATAAAATGAGGACCTTCTCCTCAACATATAACTTGTACAATTGTTCTATGGGACTTGTAAATAATGAAATGTGTTTTAGATTGTTTATGATAGCTATATTTTTATATCATGCATATCAATTACCTTGTGATTTTAATAATCTATTTATATAAGGATTTTAGACATATCAGTTGTATTCATCTTTTTTAGCCTTTTAAAATAACCATTTTAAGGTGTTTACAGGCCTATATATGTATTTATGAATACTTGTATGTCTTTAAATTATTGGGTATTGGCTGTAGATGGTTTAATCTTTTCAACATTAGCAATATCGTACTTTCTTAAAAAATGCACACATTTTTTACACATTTTTTACTCTTTAGCAGACACGGCCAGCACTAGGAATGAATAATGTATTTTACAGATATCCTTTACACTCGTTGTGCAACACCGTCTCTACTAGACGTGTATCTGTCCTCAGAAATTTGGTATACATTTTTAAATCTTGTATAAGCACTTTAAAACTCTCCGTTTTTTGCAAATTTGCACACTTCGAATGGTAATGTATGAACATGTGGGGCTCCATATGTCTACTTGCCTTGAAACTGTAATATCATACAATATGGTTCTAAATGATGAAATTACTACATATTTGTAACATTTGGAACATCAGAAAGAGCATTGCACTAATCGACAATTATTTTGAAAATACTTTTTTTCGCCTTATTCACAAATATCCCCTTTGTTAAACTCATGTTTTTAAATCACTATCAACAACTCTGTATTCCACATGTTTTTACGTCTACAGCCTGCTTCACAAAAATTGATCTGCAATTTATGTTTTACAAGAGTCTCCAAAATGCATTTGTAGATACTCAAAACGGAGTCTGAGTAGTCTTTTGAGACCTAACTCTTCTATTTCCATTGCAATTGTAGGCTTAAACCGCATTGGTAGACTGTATTTAAAAGTGTGGTAGGTGATTCACTGTGTCATGTGATCAAGCGCTCTGTGAAGCGCAAAATGCGTCGTGATGACTGGGAGCACCATTGCTGAATAAATCACCTCCTTTTTGCACCTAAACTTTGGGTTTGTGTCCTTATTTGCAGCCTTCGAAAATCTGCGCCGTACTGGATTATTCCTGGAATATATATATATATATATTCACTGAAAAAACCATAGGTTTCACACCAGTTATAGTTAGGAATTAGCTTTTAAAAAACCTATTAAATTCACTGAAAAAACCATAGGTTTCACACCAGTTATAGTTAGCTGGAAATTTTACTGACATAAAACCTTTGAAATTCCCACGTTATAGTTAGTTGGACACACTATAACTTGTGCGCCTGCAATGCACTGCTGATGACGTCACATATTACATCACTCATGACATGGTCAGTCATATCACTCATGACATCACTGATGACACCATCCTTGTGACAGACTGACAGACCTCCTTTCAGTGTAATGTAATCCTTGAAAAACATATTCAAAAATAGAAACTAACGTTTTCAAAAAAATGGAGATACCTATACCAGTGCTATACCTATGCTAATTCCTAACTATAACTGGTGTGAAACCTATGGTTTTTTCAGTGAATTTCATAGGTTTTTTAAATGCGAATTCCTAACTATAACTGGTGTGAAACCTATGTTTTTTTCAGTGAATTTCAAAGGTTTTTTAATAGCAAATTTCTATAGCTATGAAATGTAATATTTTTTATAATGAATCCTATATTGTATATTTATGTAATACTATTTTTTTATGTATATTGTTCATGTTTTTTTTTTAGCCCCAGAGCGCTCCCGGTGCGCGTCCCAGTGAGCGCACCGGTAAGCGCAGTCTTGCGGCGCGCCCCAGGGCGTGTACCGGTGAGCGTCCCGTTAGCGCTATTGCCGCGAACAAAAACATCATCGTGATGTATCGCGTAGCCGCGTCCGCGTGATACGCATCGCATAAACGCACCCGGAAGCACTCGAGTGCATACGATCGCGCAACGTAAGCATCCGACGTTCCCCGGGGCGCGGACCGTAAGCGCGTCGGGTCATGTGACCTAAAAATGACACTTTTTATTGGTTCATGACAGTTTTGGTTTCCAAATGATGAAAGCCCTTGTCATGTGACCTGAAAATAACACTTTTCATTGGTTCAGGACAGTTTTTTTTCCTAATGATGAAAGCCCCCACCTTTTTTCCTCATTCTCACTTTGTACTTTGAGTGAAGAAGACCTGTTGAAAGACCTCTCTGTACCTTTTTGGACTGAAAAATGGCTTCAGTAGCAGCAGCAGCAGAAGCATCTCAGCCACCACCACCACCACCACCAAGAGGACCACCACAACACCACAGTGGTGGAGATGAAGAAGAGGAGGAGGAGGAGGAGGAGGAGGAGGAGGAGGGGAGGAGGAAGTTCCCGCCAGAAGATAATACCCCATATAGGCCAAAGCAGCACATTATCTGGGAGTTTTTTTCCATCCCAAAGGACCTCAAAAAAGTGAATGCGCCAAGGGTTACTTGCCTAATCTATGGCACTGAACTTTCAAGGAGGAACCCTAACAAGAAGTACTCTTTTGGCAATAACACCATGATTCGCCACATGCAACGCCGGCATCCTAACAACTATGCTGCGGCAGAGGTCCGAGAACTGGCCAGAAACCCTCCTCAATCTTCACCCAGCACCTCCAAACGAAAGCAACCCACTCCATCGGGTCCAGAGACAAGGGAGATGGTCCCAAACATACAACCCCAGTTTGGGCAATACAAGATCACTTGTATATTTTGTGGTAAAACAATTACCAATGGTGAGCAAAGCATAAAGCTCATCAACCGTGCTGGTGACAACCAGAATTGCCAAAAAACCTTAATTTTTTCCTGATTTTTTTTGAGCCGTTTACAATTCCCTGTTTTTGGTTTCTCCCCATAAAAATAACAAAAAAAATATAAAATTGTTCATAAAAGCAAAAAAAGTACAAAATGTTCAAAAAAACAATAAAAAAAATAAAACAACAAAAAGAAGAAAAAACCCAGTTCTTTTTAGAACTACCTCCAATTCATAAAAAAAGCTAAAATTTTTTAGAACTCTGTCATTCTTTCTTCCCCATGGTACGCCCCCGGTACGCTCCCCAGTGCGCGTACCGGGCGCTCCCACGCGTAAATCGAAAAAAAAAAAAAAACATTTTGCCCTGCGGGGCCCTTTTAATGGCCCCCACATCAAACCTAGGGGTTCAGGGGGGGTCTACTCTGCCCCCTTTTGGTCATTTCCCCCTTTGTTTTTGCCACCTGTTGTGTCTCGATCCTACCGAGACACAAGATGGCGGCCACTCCGGACTGTTTGGAATGTTGACAGACACCCGAGAGCCAATCATCTTTCTGCGCGTAAACTCGCGTAGCGCGCCGGTACGCGCCCCGGTGCGCGTACCGGGGCGCACTTATAGATATATATTTTTTTTAACCTAAATTACTCAAAATCCACTGGAGCACATATCTTGAGACATAGCAAAGGCACATCGGGCTACCAGTCCCTACAATTTTGCCAAGTTTGGTGGAAATCCATTCAGCCGTTTGGGCTAAAATTGAGTTTGACCGCCCTATGGAAATTATCATGGGATAAACACGTTTTGGGACCCCCTTTTATCTCGGCCCCCGCTTGACGAATCCCCCCCCAAACTTTCAAGGAAGGAGCGGAGCATCGCGAGGCAAATTTGAGGAAAATTTCAGGCAGATTCCTGAACCGGTGCCAAAGTTATTCCCAATAGAATGTTGCAAATTCCCTATACAAAATAATCCTAACTATAACTACCTACTGGCGACCGCCAGTAGGTAATATGTATATATCTATATATATATATATATATATATATAAATATAACAATGTTCCTGTTTCACCAGTCCACGGTGAAAAGAAGATCAGGTAAGGACCTCTTAACGTGACTTTTCCGTTTAAATCAGGCAAAAAGAAGCAGCAACGATATTATCCAGTGAAAAATAAGTATTTATTCCACACAGATGAAATAAAAAGACATGGTGTCATGCATGACGCGTTTCACTCCTAAAAGGAGCTTGTTCACATAACGCGCCCCGGGGAGTGACCACAATTTATATTCAGTGCACAGGTGATTTGATTTAGACAAAGGAAGTGCAATAATAAAAATAAAGAAAAGACTAAAGTGAGCGACATATTGCACAAGTAAAAATGTAGTAATGCCTTAAAACCATTTACCCTTATGGACTCACAACGTGTTGTACATTGGTTTGCTCAATATCAAAGGACATTTTGTAAAGTGCAATTGATTTACTATGTAAATTATCTACAAGAAAACAATTCATATCATATGAAAATGTTGAATAGCCGACTAGTGTCGTAGTCTAAATACATTATCGAGTCAGATATAGAGAATGAACATAATTTTTCACCAATATTTGAATCTTATATACAAATATAGATGTCCATCCTCACATAAATATATACAATATATATACTGTTTATAGATTAAATTCATGACTCGTATAAATGAAAGAGATGAATATATATATATAGGTGCACATATATAAGTATTTACCTATATTACATATATATATGTGTGTGTGTATATATATACTGGAGAACACATCGAGATTTATCGGGTTATTTGGCCCCCTTTGTCAGAGACTTATCTTCCTATGTCAGGGATACCCAGGATTTCATACAGCAGATTGATGGCATTGGTTGGGAGGAGGATATGCTTCTCATTACCCTAGATGCAACCAGTCTATATACATGTATAGAGCATCAAAATGGGATCTCTGCAATTAAGTGGTTTTTGGGGAAGAAAAGTATGCAATATCATCAGCATAACAAAATGATTTTGAGGATGATTGAATTCTGCCTCTACAACAATATCTTTCTGTTTGCAGATAACATGTATCGTCATCTGAGAGGGACCGCGATGGGAACATGCTTCGCCCCCAGCTACGTGAATTTATTCATAGGCTGGTGGGAGAAGCTCGTGGCCTGGGGGGGTCCGAATGAAAGATGGTTCGAACACATAATGGTCTGGTCGAGATACATCGATGACCTGTTTGTCGTCTGGCGCGGCGACGTATCCTCGGCTGAAGAATATGTGGCGGTGCTAAATGACAACGAGTTAAATCTGAGATTTACCAGCATAATAAGCAAAAAATCTGTACATTATCTCGACATTGAGGTCTTTGTTAAAGACAGCTCCCTGCAAACCAGACTTTACCGCAAGCCTACGGCTGGCAACACCGTGTTACACGCGGCGAGCCACCACCCGAGGAGTATGCTTAAAAACATCCCGTTTGGAGAGTTATTACGTTTAAAACGAAACTGCTCAGACTCCAGTGATTTCACAAAGGCCCGGGATGAAGCGGTAACTAGGTTTAAGAAAAGAGGGTACTCTAGGTCACTCCTTATGGAAGCAGCAAAAAGAGTAGACCTAATAGATAGAAGAGACCTTATGAAGACCACGGTTAGGGAAACCGTGGAGGACAGTACAGTGAGGATGATCACCAGCTACAGTATGAGATCTAGCGAACTGGTACAGATTTTTAATCGAAAATGGCACATCCTGGGTACTGACCCAACAATGAAGAAAATATTACCAACAAAACCGTCTATCGCCTATAGACGTTGCCAGTCCCTTAATGACCATCTTACTAAGAGCCATTATGAGGAACCACCCAGAACACTAAAATCTAAGCCCATCATGGTTTCTTTCCGTGCATGCAATGCAAAGCATGCAAATACAGCAAGAAACGAATCAAGTATGAGGGGAGACAAAATGACCCACGGCCCACGAGAGAGATCACAAAATTCTTGAATTGCAACTCTGAGTTTGTAATTTATTGCCTGGTATGTCCGTGTTCCAAAAGATACATTGGGAGCACAATTAACCCAGCTAAAAAACGTATCTTGGGGCACATGCCTGCCATCACAAATAAAGATAAGAACTATCCGGTGGCACGCCATTATGAAACCCACCACAAAAGCAATAGGGACCTATTGTCCTTTTATCTAATAGACCAACTGGATAAAAGAGAACGAGGTGGGGACAGGATTAGATCATTAAGAGTGATGGAGTCCAGGTATATAATTGATCTCCAGAGTATGCAGCCAAGAGGGCTGAATAACGACGAGGAACTTTGGGTTCATTTAGAATAACAGTCGCTCACCCCCGAAGCTGTCACTGTTATATAGAGAAATCCTGCACAGAGATAAACCCACAATTTTTTTTTTTTTTAAATTACTATCATGGGACGACTTTCTAGCTGTCAGCAACTCATCTGGTATGATTATAGATTCATTGGATGGATCTTGCCCATACAGGGCGGTATGTCTAAAATGCTACAGGGTTGAGAACATTTGTCAATCTAGCCCATACAGGGCACAATACTGTATAGAAAGGAAATATTTCCAAGTACATATAATCTATATATAGTAGGATATTACCACATTGGGGATTATAACATCATAATATTTTCATATAAAAGCATGTACTTGTGTATCTAATTGACAACGAAATGTATATACCCTGCTTCTTGATTTTTAAATTTTGCACGAGCACTTTCTGAATCACCGTTTTTTCCCCTGTATATAATGTATATAAGGTGCATATATGACTTGTAAAGGTATACATTCAAAGATGGCCGCCAGTAACAACGAGGCAAGCACTAGTCCACTTTTTATGTTGTGAGGAGTGGATGGGGATATAATGGTGTAACGCACAAGTAATGGCTGACACTGACGAAGCCGAATAGGTGAATGTAAATGTAAATGTAAATGTGGCGTATTTGTATAGCGCGAACAGTGACCCGGAGGCATCCCGGCGCTTGTACTCCTACCACAAGGGAACCCCTCCTGGCTTTTCCTTGTGGGGTGTCCACTCCTGGGCATCCCATGGTGAAACCAGGCATCCCTTGTGTATCAGGGGGCCTTTGTGGAGACTAAGCAAGCTATTGCCCAGAGTCGCAGCGTGGGACCCATGCTTAGAATCGCCACTGAGGCGAGAATATCCGGTCAGAGAAATTTAAGCCCGAAACCCGCCGAGGCGGGAATAGAACCCTGGTCCCTGGCCAGCGTTCTGCATCAAGGTCTGCCGCTCTAAGCATTGAGCCACACTTCTCCACGCGTTTGTGGAGGGGGCAGGGGGGTCTGCCAAATAAACCATCTAGGTAAACAACACTGACTTGGAGTGCCGTCTTTCTTGTACATCTGATGACTTTGCAGGTGTGTGGCAACATATATATATATATATATATATATATATATATATATATATATATATATATACCTACTGGCGATAGCCAGTAGGTATATATAGTTAGGATTTTTTCTCTATGGAACTTTTGAAAATTCTATGCCTAATAACTTTGGCGTTTGTGGACGGAATTGGCTGAAATTTTCAGGAAAATGGCACATTTTGTTTCTGAGCAGCTCCTGGAAATTTGGGGGTGTTCGTCAAGGGGGGGCCGAGAAAAAAGGGGGGTCCCAAAACGCGTTTTTCCCATGTTAATTTCCATAGGGCGGTTGGACTCACTTTTAGCCCGAACGGCTGAATGGATTTCCACGAAACTTGGCAAAATTGTAGGGACTGTTAGCCCGATGTGCCTTTGCTAGGTCTCAATATATGTGCTTCAGTGAATTTTGAGAAATTAACGTTTAAAACAAGATATATATCTGTAACAGCGCTCTGGGCAGCGCTCCGGTTCGCGTACTTTTCGCTTATCGGAACTTTGCGAAGCGAAGCTGATTGGCTCTCCGGTGTCTGTCAACATTCTAAACAGTCCGGTGCGGCCGCCATCTTGTCTCTCGGTAGGATCGAGAGACAAGAGGAGGCCAAAACAAAGGGGGAAATGAAGGAAAGGGGGCAAGGTAGACCCCTTCTGACCCCCTAGGATTGATGAGGGGATATTATAGAGCCACGCTGGGCCCAAAAAAAAAAAAAAAAAAATCTGATTTTTTCGCCGTAGAGACGCATCTTGGTACGCGAACCGGGCAGCTAACCGGGCAGCTAACCGGGAAGCTAACCGGCAGTGTAACGGGAGTCTGACGAGTAGCTGATTGGCTGTCAACATTGTAAACAGTCCGGAGCGGCCGCCATCTTGTCTCTCGGTAGGATCGAGAGACAAGAGGAGGCCAAAACAAAGGGGGAAATGAAGGAAAGGGGCAAGGTAGACCCCTTCTGACCCCCTAGGATTGATGAGGGGATATTATAGAGCCACGCTGGGCCCCAAAAAAAAAAAAAAATTCTGATTTTTTCGCCGTAGAGACGCGTCTTGGTACGCGAACCGGGCAGCTAACCGGACAGCTAACCGGCAGTGTAACGGGAGTCTGAGGAGAAGCTGATTGGCTGTTATCATTGTAAACAGTCTGGAGCGGCCGCCATCTTGTCTCTCTGTGGGATCGAGAGACAAGAGGTGGAAAAAAAAAAGGTGTAAATGAATGAAAGGGGTAAGGCAAACCCCTCCTGAACCCCTAGGATTGATGAGGGGGCTATTAAAGTTCCCTGGGGGGTGAAAAAAAAATTGCGATTTTTCGCGGTAAAGGTGCTTCCTGGTACGTTAACCGGGCAGCTAACCGGCAGCGTAACGGGAGTCCGACATATTGTGTTTTTTGAACGTTTGTGATATGTGCACGTGTGGATTTTGTCTAATTAAGGTTAAAAAAATATATATATATCTTTAAGCGTGTTCTGGCGCGCTTACGTTTTGGGTTTGGTTTGCGCTGCAGAGACGATACGTCACGGTTATGCGATGCATCATGAGGCGTCTCACGGGCTACGTGATACGTCACTTAATAAAGAATATATTTTACAGCTATAGATATTAGCTTTTAAAAAACCAATGAAATTCACAGAAAAAACCATAGGTTATAGACCATATATAGTTAGGAATTTGCATTTACAAAACCTTGAAAATTCACTGAAAAAACCATAGGTTATAGACCATATATAGTTAGGGATTAGCATTTAAAAAACCTTATTTTACTCGCACAAAACCATTGAAATTCCATATATAGTTAGATGCACTAACTATATATCGCGGACCCGCAATCCACTGCTAATGATGTCACATATTACATCATTCATGACATGGTCAGTGACATCACTGATGACATCACTGATGACATCTCAAATGACATCACTGATGACATCTCAAATGACATCACTGATGACATCACTGACATCTCATTCACATTACTGATTACATCGCTGATGATATCATTTATGTGATAATACATCTTCAGACTCTAATATAACCTTAGATACACTCAGTGTAAACAGGCACTCACAGACTGTCACACATCCATGGAGTTACCCACACACCTAGTCAGTCATGCAAAGAATCAATCACACCTCCATTTCCTCAACTATACAGTTATACACACCTTACTTATTCAAACATATACTAACACATATTTACTCTCTTATACAATCCTTGATACAAGTTCACAATGATTCATACAGCCACTCTCACATTCACTGGCTCTTATGTTCAGTTATTTATATATGTCAACTCTCACATGGAGTGTGTTTTACATATGTACTTACTTTGACATGTAGAACTGAGATATCCATTTACTCACCAATATACTCATGCACACAGTCAACTGTCCATACAGCTGTTTCTACATGCACTTTTGAACCCATACACCTAGGGAATCAACTGCTCACACATCTATGCACAGAGTTATACACCTCCCAGCCACCCACACACATACTCAGTCTCCCATACAAATACTTGGGCAACCATTCAATAACCCATATAGTTACTGATATAGCTACTGATTTAAACATGCAGCAGTTTACAGAAGAACATAAATAATGATTGCCAAATTAAGACACTTTAATCACTAACCCATGCACTCAGTGAGACACATTTAATCATTCTCTCATACAGTCAGTCATGCACCTACTAAATCCTTCATCCAGACACTTATACATCCACTCATTCTTCAATATGTAAGACATATTTTAACTTTACAGAAACATACAGTCACTGGGTGTTGTCATCAGTGATGTCATCAGTGATGTCATTTGAGATGTCATCAGTGATGTCATCAGTGATGTCACTGACCATGTCATGAATGATGTAATATGTGACATCATTAGCAGTGGATTGCGGGTCCGCGATATATAGTTAGTGCATCTAACTATATATGGAATTTCAATGGTTTTGTGCGAGTAAAATAAGGTTTTTTAAATGCTAATCCCTAACTATATATGGTCCATAACCTATGGTTTTTTCAGTGAATTTTCAAGGTTTTGTAAATGCAAATTCCTAACTATATATGGTCTATAACCTATGGTTTTTTCTGTGAATATATATATATATATATATATATATATATATATATATATATATTCACTGAAAAAACTATAAGTTTCAGGCATGTTATAGTTAGGAATTGGCATTTAAAAAGCCATAGACATTCACTGACAAAACCATAGGTTTTAGGGGTGTTATAGTTAGCTGGATATTTCACTTGTACAAAGCCATTGAAATTACTCTGTTATAGTTATAGTTACACAAAGTTATACTTAGTTGTACTAAGTATAACTCGCGCGCCCGCAATCCACTGCTGATGATGTCACATATTATATAATTCAGGACATGGTCAGTGACATCACTGATGACATCACTGATGACATCTCAAATGACATCACTGATGACATCATCCAGTGAATGTGGTTTGGTTCCATATTTAAATAAATATTATATATATATAGCAATCTGCATTGAAGACTGAGTGGATGTATAAGTGTCTGAATGCAGAATTTAGTAGCAATTCGATTGACTGTCTAAATGACTAACTTAAGGTGTCTCACTAAATGTATATGATAGTGATTAAACTGTGTGAATACCTGTATCACTCTATCCCTTGTTGTGTAAACTACTACATAAGTTGGTTACTAACTATGTGAACGTCTATATTAGTTATCAATTAGTTAAGTGAGTATTTGTATGGGATAGTGAATGTTTGTGTGGTTGGGTGGGATATGTGTGACTGTCCAAAGTTGTGTAAATAGTTGATTTAGTAGGTATATGAGGTTAAGACTGTATGTGGAAACAGTTGTTTGGGTGAGTGAATCTCTTTATGGGTGTGGTCATGAGTAAATATATTTCTCAATGATACATGTCCAACAAACTAGATATATAAAAGGCAGTGTATGTGACAGTTGTTGTATATAAATAAGTATACATAAGACTCAGTGATTGTATGAGTGACTGTATCGAAAAGTGTATACTTGTAATAGTGATTTTATAACACACTAAGTATGAGTTACTCTCTATATGAATAAATAAAGTGGTGTTTGTATAAGTGTATAGCTTAGTAAATGTAAGTATGATTAATTGTTTGCATAAGTGAGCAGAATGACTGCATAAGTGAATAGGATGTGTGCTGGTGTGTAATGTCGATGTAGGCGTATAAGTATATTTAATAGTGTTCTATTGATCTTTGTTAGCATGCATGAGTGAATCTATAGGTAAGTGTTTAGATGTGTGTGTGGATGTAGGAATCACTGAGTGAGTTTTTAGAAACTGGTATTGGTGTGTTAATGATTTTAAATATGGTATTCCATATTTTATAATGAGTGTTGAAAGGTTATACTAGTGTATGATAAGATGTATCTGATTGCCACGTGGATAATGTCATCTGAGATGTCATCAGTGATGTCACTGACCATTTCATGAATGATGTAATATGTGACATCAGCAGCAGCGGATTGCGGGCGCGAGTTATACTTAGTACACCTAACTATAACAGAGGAATTTCAATGGTTTTGTACGAGTGAAATATCCAGCTAACCTAAACCTAAACCTTTGCTTTTTTCAGTGAATTTCTATGGTTTTTTAAATGCTAATTCCTAACTATAACATGTCTGAAACCTATGGTTTTTTTCAGTGAATTTCAAAGGTTTTTTAAATGCTAATTCCTAACTGAGGGGCATATGTAGGTAATTTCCATTTTGCAATTCCCAAATAGCGATTTTTAAGGAATCGCTATTTCATAATAGCAAAATGGAATGTAGGTAAAAATTCGCAATTTTTTTTCGAATCTCTAACACTCCTTAATTGCGATTAGCAAATTGCGAATCGCAATTAAGGAATGAGTGTCCAATTCATTCCTATGGGCTAAGAGGCCCATAGGAATGAATGGGGATAAATTCTCAAAATTCTCAAATTGCGATTTTCTATGAGGAATTTGAGAATCGCAATTCCAAGGTTGCCAGGGTGCAGTTTTGAAGGAATTCGTAAAATACCATCTACTTGAAGTAGGTGGTATTTTGCGATTCCTTATGCAAAAATTGCAATTTTTAAAGCACCCCTACATAGCATTTAAGGAATCGTAAAATTGCGATTGCTTAAATGCTATAAGAAAAAATAGGAAATCGCAATTTTTGCAATTCCTTATTTTGGTAAGTGGTACCTACATATCAAAACTCCGTTTGCGGTTCGCAAACGCCGAAATTTGCTGGATTGAAGAGGAATCAATTCCTCAACTTAAAGCGCACCACAGGGCACGTTTGCACAATGGTAAAGGAAGGGGGTGGGCCTGAGGTGACATGTGTGCAAACACGCCCTGTGGCGCGTTTTAAAATAGGGAATTAATTCCTCTTCATTCCTGAGGTCCCCTGGGGGCCAACTAGCCCAGCAGGTACCTCCAGTATGCGCCAGGGAGCTGCGTTGCAGAGAGGTGCCACAAAGCAGAAACTACTGAACGGATTTACACCATATAAGCAAAAGGCATGAGTCTGAACCAAGGACTACCACTTTGCCAAATTTGTTGTAATTCCGTTCAGCCGTTCGGGTATCTATGGAAAATTTCTTGGGGAAAACATGTTTTGGGATCCCCCCTTTTTTCTCAGCCCCGCTTCAGGATTCACTCCAAGGCTTTCATGATAGGAGCGGACCAAAGCATCCCACCAGTTTTGGAAATTTCACGAAGATTCGTCAACCGGCGCCAAAGTTAATCCAAATAGAATGTTGCGGATTTCCTATGGAAAATAGGTCCTAACTATAGCTACCTACTGGTGACCGCCATATATGTGTATATATATATCTATACTACTATTATAAAGAGAGAACTTGCACCTTTTGGCCAGGTAAACTCGGGAACCACAGCACCAATCACAACACCCAATACAGCGTTGGAAAGGGCAGTTGCAGCAGAAGGACATAGGCTATGCAGACGCCCACCATATACATTTAAAATGTAAAAGAACCGTGCCAGCAAAGTAGTCCCTTGTGGGCTTGTCTGCATTTGCTGTGGGTGTGTGCTGGGGGCGTGACAATCGCTGGGGCCATTCCGTCACGAGTGTTGTTTTTTCTTCCCAGGTTCTATACATTCCTGCTCCCTTTAAATAGTAATTCAGTGGTGGTCCCATTCTCTTAGAACCACCCCAAGCACAGTTATGGGCAAAAATACAATTAAAAGGCCCTGCTAAGCATTATGGGATAAGCTTAGCATAATTTTTAGCATTCATGAAAGGGTTTCAATGTTTTTGAATTTTACTCATCAGGGACATCTTGGGACGACGATGTGAACTGCAGCTTGATGTATAATATTTTAAATGCTATTGCATTTGCCTCATTAGGGACATCTAGGGACGGCGAGGTGAACTGCAGCTTGATATATAATATTTTAAATGCTATTGCATTTGCATCATCAGTGACATCTAGGGACATGAGGTGAACTGCAGCTTGATGTGTAATATTTTAAATGCTATTGCGTTTGCCTCATCAGGGACATCTAGGGACCATGAGGTGAACTGCAGCTTGATGTATAATATTTTAAATGCTATTGCATTTGCCTCTACGGGACAACTGGGGAGAACGAGGTGAACTGCAGCTCTTTGTAGAATTATTTGGATACTATAATATTCACTTCCCACTGCTAATCTCGTCCCATAATGGTTTGCAGGGGTTTGATCTCAAAATCATCACCTCTCTCACTGCTTGCTGGAATCTAATTTCAGTTTTGTGAAATGACTATATGCATTTTAGCATGTAGAAATACATGTTATTTTACCTTGAATATATGAGGTTTCTGTTTTAATAATTGGAAATCTGACGGAACGAAATATTGCGGATTTATTGTACCAAGTTTGCGCCAATTCCGCCCACCCCTACTTTAAATACCCCTGCACCCCATAATCATAACCCACCCTTACTCTATAAAATACCCCAACACCCTTAAACACTAACCCATCTTAACCCTATCAATATACCCTGTGCCCCAAAACCCAAACCTATCCTCAAACCCTAAAAATACCCCTGTACCCCAAAACCAAAACCTAGCCCTGAACCCTATAAATACCCCTGTACCTCAAAACCCAAACAAGCCCCTGAACCCTAAAAATACCCTTGTACCCCAAAACCCAAACCTGCCCCTGGACCCTAAAATACCCCTGTACCCCAAAACCCAAACCTAGCCCATAACCCTTAAAATACCCCTGTACCCCAAAACCCAAAACTACTCCTGAACCCTAAAATACCCCTGTACCCCAAAACCCAAACCTAGCCCAGAACCCTAAAATACCCCTGTATCCCAAAACCCAAACATAGCCCTGAACCCTAAAAATACCCCTATACCCCAAAACCCAAACCTAGCCCTGAACCCTCAAAATACCCCTGTACCCCATAACCCAAAACTATATCTGAACCATTAAAATACCCAAACACCCCAAAACATATACCTCAGTACCCCAAAACATATACCCCTATACCCATACTTGCCTTATCCAAACATTTTTAAAAACATGCTTTTACCATTCATGCATTTACAACGAATTTCATTGTAAATGTATGCGTGGTAAAAGCATATAAAATGTAATGCCATGCGTTATAATGGCATTGCGGAGTCATGGTACTTTCGTAATGAAAGTATGCAGAGTGATGGTATGCGGAAAGTAATTTGCGGAATAATGGGTGTTTACCCTCCCCCGTAAGTACATTGGTGGCCCTGCGGCCCACATCTCCAGCAACATACTCATATTTTTTCACCACCAATTGGAAAAATGCACAGGTCTCTCTCATTGATGCCCAGCACCGACATACACTTTTAGACACACCTCCCACCACAAGTTCTAGAATTGCGAACTTTAGAGATGGGGAGCTACGTTAGAATCTCGGCATCAGCTCAACATCCTGTGATTCCAGGCAAATCGCTTTGTCTCCCCGTGCCTACCACAAATCAATGTGTTCTTCTGTAATTTAAATTGTGCTCATGCCATGTTGTCAAGTTCGCGCTATATAATATTGCAACGAAAATAAAGTAGGGAAACTCGAGTTCACACACTACTGAACGCGCACTCTTAAGTGCATCAGCAGTGCACTGTGAATCGGAGCGTTTCACAGGCCTGTCACAGATAAGAAATGCTATCAAAATGAAATCCTACGAAACAATATTCTACTGACCGGCAGCAATTCATACCCGGACAACGTCGGGTGGGCTGCTAGTATATATATATATATATATATATATATAAAATACCCCAACACCCTTAAACACTAACCCATCTTAAACCTATAAATATACCCTGTACCCCAAAACCCAAACCTATCCCTAAACCCTAAAAATACCCCTGTACCCCAAAACCCAAACCTAGCCCTGAACCCTATAAATACTCCTGTACCTCAAAACCCAAACCTACCCCTGAACCCTAAAAATACTCCTGTACTCCAAAACCCAAACCTAGCCCTAAACCCTAAAAATACCACTGTACCCCAAAACCCAAACCTACCCCTGAACCCTAAAATACCTGTGTACCCCAAAACCCACACCTAGCCCTGAACCCTTAAAATACCCCTGTACCCCAAAACCCAAACCTACCCCTGAACACTAAAAATACCCCTTTACCCCAAAACCCAAACCTAGCCCTGAACCCTAAAAATAACCCTGTACCCCAAAACCTACAACTGAACCCTAAAATACCCCTGTACCCCAAAACCCAAACCTAGCCATGAACCCTAAAAATACCCCTGCACCCCAAAACCCAAACCTACCCCTGAACCCTAAAAATACCCCTATACCCCAAAACCCAAACCTAGCCCTGAACCCTAAAAATGCCCCTGTACCCCTAAACACATACCTATCCCTAAACCCTAGAACTACCCCTGTACCCCATAACCCAAAACTATATCTGAACCCTTAAAATACCCAAACACCCCAAAACATATACCTCAGTACCCCAAAACATATACCCCTATAACCATAATTACCTTATCCAAACATTTTTAAAAAACATGCTTTTACCATTCATGCATTTACAACGAATTTTTGAAGCCCATAGGAATCAATGGCAAATACCGATACGGTATTTACCGAATCGGTAAATACCGAATCCTGCAAGGGTGCAGGGGGTGTCACTATGACACCCTCTAGCACCCCAAGTACAGGCTTGTGGGACATGTGGCACACATATATACTCTAAGGGCATGTCTGTGTGTCACATGGCACAGGTGTGCATGCACAGAAGTGCATGCACACATGAATTCGGTATTTTACCACCCAATAGGATTGGGTGGTAAATACCAACTCCTAAAGGGCCTGTGGCACTCTGTGAAGTGCCACCTACATATTGATTTACAGAATCAGTAAATTTACCGATTCGGTATTTTACCGATTCTTTATATTTACCGAATCAGTAAATTTACCGATTCTGTAAATCAGATGCCCCCTACATCTCAAAAGCCAAATACCGGCCGTTTCCAACCGGTATTAAGGCTCCTACATCTGGCCCTCTGTGTTTTAAAGGGAGGTTTTTAGTGTCTGCATAAGCGTGGTAGGGCACTGCAATATGGTCCTGACAACTCCACTAAGACTATTGATACCTGGGCTATGTTGCATAATATGGCGACTACAAAGGGAGTCCCCACAGTAGGTACAGACTCCGAGTCTGAAGATAATGAACCAAATCCATTACCTTATCTACCTTAAGGTGCTTCAAAAGCAGCTGAAAGAAGAACACGATGTGCAGACATTTCTTAAAATGATTTTTAATGTAAGTATTGGCAGAAGTGTTTTAAAATACAATGTGTTCCTGCTTCTGAAGAGAACAGAACCTTTGTTTTCAGGCTGTACTCAGTAAATAATATTGTCAAGTCACAATACTTGTCCCAAAATTTTAACATACTTAAGTTTGTTTAAATGAAAATGGTGAAACAATGGCAACCATAGATCACAACAACTGAAAGCAAGGTATAGACACATCACCACCTGGAGCGAGGTTTCAAGAATGTTGCACACTCATGCTTTTGAAACAGAGATGCTACTTAAACTTGAAGCCTCTTGACTTTTCCCACCATCTTCTTGAACAGCAGTAGCTATTGGTGTGGTTTGGCTGCTTTTTAAGACAGGGGTTACCGGTACAAGGCTGCAAGCCACATCCCCACTATAATGCCTAATTTCAATTTATAGGTTAACCGATTGCCTAGATAAAATGACGGCTGCATGGGCATGATGGTTAAGTGATTGACTGAACCCAGATATGTGGGGTATACTGAAGTTGAAACCTATGTGACAGACTTTCCAAATGTAAAATAATAATAATAATAATAGTACATATATTTGTCAGTGCTTCAGTTATGTTATCAAGTTTTTCTTACAGTGATCTTTGACCCTCCTCTACAGTATTATTAAGCTTTTCAAAAGCAAATTAATGAAAACTTTATTGTTCAGTTAATCAAAACTTACAATTAAAAAACGTAAACAATTAGAGAAGAGAATGCACAATCATCATATTGTCCAATAAAAGTGTGTAGTGCTTGTCAAGTTGCAAGAAAAGGTTAACATTTTGGACGGGGGACTGCTAACTGTAAAGTGCCAGGGCGTGTGACCCTCATAGCATCATTTAACATAGGCTGCTGGTATCTTTGATGCATGAAAGTACCTAGTGTAGACATGTGTTTCTTGGATAGCCATTGTAATTTTCCCTATGTTAGCCTAACTGTACACGTTGTACGCCTTTTCCTTTGCACACGTTACTCTATAAACAAGCTTCCTTTTGCGCCACATTGTACTTTCACAAGGAACCTGCATATGTTTCCGTGTTGTGTTCTATTCCTGGGATTTAGTCTGAACATCGCCGACAAGGTCAAACAACAATGTCCCTTGTTAGCACCTAGACATAACATAAGAATGCAGGTGTTATTTATGCGCACACATGTCCTACCATATAGATGAGTACATGAGCCACAGACACACATGGAACGAGAGTTCTGACACAAGAGCACTGTGTTGGCTGAGCTGTACAGCGTCTATCTGTGTATGCTAAAGTAAGGGGTCTGCCGGTAATCCCAGAGATCTTTCATATAACAATTTGGCTTTAGTAGCAGAGGAGGGGGGGTTAGGTCACTCTGTCCTATAAAATGACAGCACTTTTCATGGTATATGGATTATTAACCATGCTAACAGTATTTTTATTATGTATCTGTTTTCTAACTGTGGCACATATACTGCATTTCAGAGCACAATAGTTCGAATAAATATTCGAAAACTTCTTTTTGTCTCTTTGCTATCTCATTGTAGACAAGAACTAGTGAGAGAGCAAAAGGGTGTGTCCTGTTACCGCGATTCCTGCGAGGGTCGAGAGTGTTGTGTTCTGGGGGTGACAATTCACTTGTTTCTGGAAAGGTAAGGTTAGGAGGGCAAGTGAAGCCCTATAGCTCTTCGGACTTAGACTCATGGATACTGAGGTGGTATGGTTACTCAGCCCCTACATACTGATGTTCTATGGTTCCAAGCATAGTCTATGTTCCAGTGCAGAATCCCTGCAACAGTGTATGGTCAGGAAACGGTACGAAGGTAAGTATGGGCAGGTAGCTAGCAGTTAACAGTGTGTTTTTGCACTCATAATGTCAGAGGCTAAATCAATAAAATGTCGGAAGCAGTTTCAAATGCCTCAATAAAAGTTGAAATTTAACTAAGTGCCATCAGTTCATTTGGAAATATGGTATGGGAGAGCGCTGGTTGGTTTTGCAGATTGCATAATAAAGGTCAAAGATAATCAAAGTGCAATCATTGCATTGTCTCAAAAAGACTAAGTCCTGTCCCTGTAGAAAAGTGCAATCAGTGCTTGCTTTTCAAAAGCATTTCTAATTGTCTTTTCAATGACCACTAACATTTTGCTAACTACTTTTCTACTTTTATGTTGAATCCACGGCAATGACAACATGAATCCTTCTAAGCCACTAAAAGATTGATAGGTTGCTGCCCCCTCAAGTGGTCCATTATGACTGGAAAAACTGTCCCTTAAAGGATTGCAATGTCTTTGCAAAATCCTACTGCAGCAGATTGTTGAATGTCCCTGGGTATTGAGGTTCCTCAGACTCTCCTGGAAAATCTGGAAGTGTGTTAACTATTGGTCTGCATCTTGGAGACACAGGCAGTGCCTCTGCTTTAGTCTCTTCCCCTCTCTGTGATGATATGATACAACAGGAGGTATTTGTAAAGCGCATTGTAACTCATGACTAAGCATTCTGTTGCTATCTTAGCAACAAACATAGTAAACCATCACGCAACACATAAGACTCTAGTATAAAGAACCAAGGAGAGAAGGGAACACCTAAAAATCAGTAGGTCAAATGACTATAGGAATCATCGGTAAGAGAAAAAAGCCAAGATTAGAGAAGTTTCCTGAGATCCATTTCATTGTTTGTAATATGAGTGGGATATGGAACTGATTCCAGATTTTGAACCCCATTACAGAGATATATTTACTTCCCTTTGTTGTGCATCTGAAAACAGTGATGGCTAGCAAATTAAGGTGGGAATATTCAGGGTCTCAGTGATATAAAGGGCCTGAGTGGTGAAAAGCTCTAAAAACAAAAGTCAGGGTCTTAAAAAGAATCCTATTATGGATGGGTAGCCAATGCAGTTTCCTAAGTCCCTGAGAAACTGAACTTTTGCGTTGGAGAGTCAGAACCAGTATTACAGCAACATTTCGACCTTCTTGAAGTTTATGTAATAGATATTTAGTAATTCCAAGATATAAGCTATTGCAGTAATCTAATCGTGAAGTGATAAGTGCTAGTTATCTGTGCTTTCAGAGGAAGCTATTCAATTAATTTCTTAATGATTTGATTAGGGAAAAAGTAGTACCAGAAACAGATACTTCTATGGAGTGAAAAAGGAGTGAGCAATCAAATCCAATTTGATGCTGATATTGTGAGCTACTTTGACTGGACAGGGGCGGAGTCAGGCCACTCCACTCCAACTGAGAGGAAAATAAATTATCCTGACAAAATAAAAGAAACTCTGTCTTGTTACTATTACATTTCAGGGAATAAAGTTCCATCTATCTTTTACAGATGGCACATCTGTATAAGAACAGACTGTTATTACTGTGATGATATATAATGAAACAGTAACTTTAAGTTTTTCCTTTAAAAAATGAATTTGATATTCCTACTAATGTAGTTATAGAAAGTTAATTTATTACATTTTAGAATTGTCCGAGTCATGTTTAAACATTTCTGAATGTATGTCCATAGGTACAATTAATTGATAGCACTACATTACCCATAGTGCCCAAAAAGTAAAATTCAAAAGCTTGCCTTGAGTGCATGTGCATACTTTATCTCACCTTGCCATAATTTAAAACCTAACCAGAAACAAAAAATAAATTAAGAAATGTGAATCTTAAAAGCAAATATTGAAACATTGGGGGATATTCTCAAGAACGTGCAATAATCATCGCCAAAATAGGTTAACACAATTTTTCATATTCCCATATACGGCAGAAATATAACTCAGTGTTAACATCATATTCACAACAAGGTGGTAACATTCAATAGTTTCCCGATAACGCATCAAATGTCCGCGATAAAATGACCGGGACACCAATGAAAATCTAAACCTGAACATGACAAAATTGGGGATGGGCCCAACTGTGATAACAAATTCTGCGATAA
This sequence comes from Lissotriton vulgaris, assembly GCF_964263255.1. Taxonomy (NCBI): domain Eukaryota; kingdom Metazoa; phylum Chordata; class Amphibia; order Caudata; family Salamandridae; genus Lissotriton; species Lissotriton vulgaris. Next base: position 307,115,043 of record NC_141685.1, read on the forward strand.
GCAGCGCCGGGCCTGCAAGTCACACAAGTCAGGAGGGAAAAATCACTATAAAAGCGGCAAGAAAAAAACACAAACAACTGTGAAGCACCATGGAGGTAGCTGGAGCAAGTTTAGAGGACAACCAGAGCCCCACAAGCCCCACGGAGGACCAGCCTGGGACATCGGGGTCAGGGAAGGGTAAGGAGAAGAATAAGAGAAACACGCGTTTCAATCTGCAGGAAAACCAGTTCCTCATTACGCAGGTGATAGAACACCACCACCAACTGTTCATCACCTCCACTGTGTCATTGGCAACTAGAAATACAACATGGCAGTCCATCTTGGCCAAGGTGAATGCAGTCGGAGTGAAGAGAAGGGAAGTGGATGACTGCAAGAAGCGCTGGACTGATATGAAGCGCAAAACTAAGCTGAAACTCGCAGCCAACCTGAAGGCAGCAATGCAGACTGGAGGTGGGAGTCCAATGACACACAAGGAGCTGGATGAGATGGAGGAAATGGTGTCCTGAGTCATCATTGGGGAGACAGTGGCAGGAGTTGGGGGACCGGACACTACACAACATGACCTGAGCCAACAGCAACAGGGTGAATAATGACCAGGGACGGGGAGATGGGCACAATGGCCCACATGCACAATTAAGTATCACACATCTGTGGACAAACCATGCCCAAGAGTCACAACTCCGACCAAGAGCCCAATTTACCCAAGTCTGCAATATCTCAGCACTATATAAGCACAGAAGTGAAAGGCACACTGCCAGAACTGAATAAGGGCCAGCCAAATCAGAGATGAAGGGACAATTCACCCACAATGCATCACACACACATAAGATTCAGAGCACCTCAATCTTGACAACAATGTGGTACAAACTGCAACACTTTCGCAACAAAACAGAGGATACAAATGCTGCTGCTTGTGTGTACAAAATGGCCATTCGCATTTGGCATAGCAGGAAACTGTGAGATGATAATGTACAAGTACAACCTCACATCCGTGATGGTGTCAAGATGTCAACTGTACCGCATCAAATAGGCATCTCCTCACAAACAGCCACAATGTACATTGTCTTGCAGTCTGTTAGTAGACGTGTACAATGAGTGAGCATACATGTGAACACAATGTCAATCTGCATCTTCCTTTCACATTGCAGAGGGAGAATCAACACCTTCTGCAGAGCAGGCCAAACAACTTAGCAGTGATGATAAAGAGGACCTCCCCAACATCGACACTGACGCCCTCCAACAACTCATGGACAGCTTTGGCACCCCACCTCCAGGAGCAGTGCAGCCCAGCTGCATCGCGGAGACCCCACCCCCTGCACAGACCACACTGCAGGAAGCACCCACCACCATGGCTGTCTCCCAGGACCCCCACGACCAACACATGGCATTGTGTTAGTGTGCCAAGAGAAGATGGCTGATCAGCTGCTGGTGGGGTTCGACCTCAAAGCAGACAAACTAGATGCCTTACATGGTTGTTTAAGTCCCATCAGGGACGACTTATAGTTCCTAACAGACACCCAGTGTCTGCTCCATTCTCTCCAACAATCCATGGCTGACATCACTGGAGTCATGACTCTGAGCCAAGAACAACTGTCTAGTCAGAGTGGCTCCAGCGATGTCAGCCAGAAGTTGGGACATATAAGGAGAATGATGCAGAGCTTTCAGCGGATGCAGGTGGAAAGAATGTTTGCCACGGCTGCACTCCAGCAAAATGTAGTTGTGATCTTCCATGCCCTGCAAATCCTCATTATGGCCTTGCCACCACAAGGCCTGGTGCTGAGGAATGCTGCTGCTACTACTCCATTCATATCTCAGCCCCTGAAGTGTCAGTGCCATTCAGTGCAGCAGACATTCCACCTCCGGCCCTTGATTTGTCACTGCCCCACAGTGATGCAGACAAAAAACCACCACCCACATGTGAGGCACCTGACTCATCAGAGGACGAAGATGATGATGAATATGGCTTTGTGGTAAGAATGAAGTGGTAGCATTCATCTCCCCCATATGGCCGGTTCAGCTTGGTTCTGCCCTCTGCATCATGCCCTGGAGGATGTATGGCTTTACGATGCGTACTTCTACAACGTGTGCCGTTACAACGTGGTTTTTTCAACGCAAGTCGTTACCACGACTTGCGTTGGAGGGGGTGCGGACTTAGGAATTTTTTAATTTACTATTTCCACACCAGCCTACGTACAGTAGGGAAGGTGTTGGATGGTGAATTAAAAAATTCCTTGTCCTGCAGCGCCCTCCAGCGCAAGTCGTGGTAACGACTTGCGTTAAAAAGACCGCGTTGTAACGGCACGGCGGTGTAACAGCCGCGTCGTAAAGGCTGTTCCCCTGCCCTGGAATAACACCTTCCACTGTCCTCTGATGCACTCAGCGACACTCACCTTGTACCTCGACATGGACTGCCATATTTTGTTTGGTTACAAATGACACAGCAATCACTCTGCCGACTGAAGTCTTCCACTTCCGATGAACTTGTCAATCTCTAAAGGACTCTGGCTGGCCCTCCATAGGGCAACAATGTAAAGTGGGATTTGCATTGCCCTGTACTGGTCCAGGTTCAACACTCCACTGACTGAATGTGAATAAAACATTCTAATTCACACAGATGTGTCATGGCTATGTTCAATCAAGTATGAAAGTATGGATGAATGTAGGGACAGTGATTCCTCAAACAGGTACTCCCTTGGTAATGCTATCAATGGGCATGTATGGCTGTGACCCAGATAGGCAGTGAGACACACATTGTCAATCAAATCAACACTCATCACAGTTGAATATAAGTGAATGTGCCTAGACTTTATTAGCATATGCGTGTCAGTACTGGCAAGATAACTGCCACAACATGCACACCAATGCAGCAGTATGTCAGAATTAGGAACGTTGCCAAGAGCCGCTGTCCACTCCGGGGGAGGGCCTCACCTTTCACACGTGTGTGTTAACCCGAGTTGTTGTCCGCTCATGTATTCTGAGTACAGACAAATGCAGCCAAGGCCACTGTTGTCGTGGGATATTTGACCAGATCTCCAAGATGCAACAAGGTGTTGCGACATGTGCATGATAGCGATTGCAGCTTCGTAGGCTATCATTTCCAACATGAGGTTGTTGTCGACTTCATCAAACAGGACAGCGAGGCGATCCATTAGCAGGTCTGCGTCCACCTCCTTTCACCAATTAACACTACAGCCCAATAGGGGAGCTGTTCAATGTGGTCACTGCACACGAGGAGTTGCACAATCTCCCAGTTCCAGCTGCCAGCATATATGCCAAGTATTAAGGCATCCTATAAACGGGTATCACAGTGACACTCCTGGTCATGGGCCAACAGGGGGTGCACACACGTCAAAATCCAGTTCAACTACCGTCTTGTTGGATAGGCAGACATCCATGGACCACTCGAAAATGCACGATTGACAATGCAACACAGGCTGAACACAGGTGACTTTGGCACGGCAGAAGCTTAGCAGGTAACTGATCCCCAGCCCTGCCAATGGCAGTGCCCCCCGTAAATGCACGGTATAATTCCACGTGACAGGGGTTGTGCATGTGTTCGGGATGTTCTGCCATTGCGTTAGTGGCACTGGTAGAAGCAGCACTGTTCTGACCAGCGACACTTCTGTGAATGAAATGCCACTGCTCGGATCAATGAGTGTGCAACGGTTGTATGCCTAGGATGGTGTCGGAATAAGTGTGAAGGCCATTCCATGCAAGATAATTTGAGCAAGGACTTCTATGTGTGGGGTGTGTATACGTTGGTCTTTCGCCAGGCTGTGCGTAGTGTGGGAGTCATCATCAGCTGCTATTGTATCATTCAAAGGGGTGCCGGGCACATGCAATTCTGAGGTCGGAGGTGCAGATGTGCTTCCGCCTGATAGTTCAGACAAAGCAACTTTCATCCCTAATGTTAGTTTATCATCTGCTTGCATTCAGGAAATGTGATGTGGCTTGTTGGGGTGGGGTGAGATGTGAGCGATTTTGGGATTCATGTTTGACCTGTCTTGCATGTAGCAAATGAGCGGCATCACTGTGTGTTACGTTGCCTCACAGCTGCTCCTCCCTTCCCCTGAGCCTATTTACCTGTGTGCACTGCGCGGTTGCATCACTTGCACTCCTACAGCACACCATTGTCATGCCTGTCTGCGCATGTCCACAAGCCTGACAACAACAGTTTAGACAGTTTGAGGCCCCCAAAAGCTATAAGAATGGTTTGGGTGGCGGTATTAGTTGCTTTCAATGTATATTGATTTAATAAAATAACTGTTGTTCTGCCTATCCCCAAATCACCCAAACAGTACCACCATGTGGCAGCTGTTATAAGTGCTGGTGTTGACAATTAAGTGCAGGTGCTGAGCACCAGGAATCCCCGGCTCAAATTAAGGAGTGCTGATCCGGCTAAAGATAAACAGTAAGGACTCTCTGGTTGACTTGTTATGTTATGTTATGTTATGTTAAAAATATTTGTACCGCGCTCGGTCACCAGACGGTTTCATGGCGCTAAAAAACAATTGCGGGGGAACAGGATAACAGGATAACTCAGTAGGCTAGCTGAAAAAGGTGAGTCTTAAGTAATTTGGGGAAGCAAGCATAACGAGGGCAGAGCCTAAGGGAAATAGGGAGGGAGTTCCACATAGTGGGGGCCAGGAAAGAGAAACACAATCCTCCATGCTTTTTGCATTTGAACCTTGGGATCGACAGCAGGTTGTGAGAGGCAGACCGGAGGTCTCTAGAGGGGGTGTAGTGCTGAAGGCTTGATGTAGTAAAGGCCGGGGCTTGGTCTGTAAGGGCCTTAAAAACTGTACAGCCAAGTTTGAACAAACCGCGATAGGCCACGGGGAGCCAGTGAAATCTTCTCATCAGGGGCGAGACATGTTGGTATTTGGGCTGATGAAAGACCAGTCTAGCCGCCTGGTTTTGCACCAGCTGCAGCCGATGGATATGGTAAGCAGGAATTCCAACATAGAGGGAGTTGGCGTAGTCAATACGCGAGGTGACCAGAGCCATGATGACAAGAATGAGTGCCTCAGTGTTGAGGAATCTACGAATTTTGCAGATCCTGCGTAGATGGAAAAAACAGGAAGATTTTACTGCATTAATTTGAGGCCTCATAGACAGGTCACTAGATATAATAACGCCTAGGCTCTTTACCGAGTTGACGGGGCAGGGTGGAGGCCCAAGAGAGGGCAGCCAGAAGCTGGAAGTCCAGGGGTTGGCTGGCCCACCCATCAACACCAACTCAGTCTTGTTAGGATTAAGCTTAAGCTGACCATAGTGCATCCACTCAGAGATCACAAGCATAGTGGATTGAAAATTGGTGGAGGGGTCAAGAGGAAAAATCAGTTGTAAATCCTCCGCATAATTAAAAATAGTAACAGGGGTGTGATGAAGAGATGCCATGAGGGGTTGCATGTAAAGGTTAAACAAAAGTGGCGACAGAGCAGAGCCCTGAGGGACTCCACAAGATAAAGGGGAATAAGAAGCAGAATAAGTGGACAGGTTGACTGCTTGGGAGCGCTGGTGCAAGAAAGATGTGATCCAAGAAAGGGCCACGCCTTGGATACCCGCATTGTTGACACGGTCGATCAAGATATCATGATCGACAGTGTCAAACGCCGCCGACAGGTCCAACAGTACAAGGGCTTGGGCGAGATGCTTGCCTCAGGACATCCATTACAGCCACAATAACAGCTTCGGTTGAATGCGACTTAATACTGTTTTACTAATGAATGTTCATATCAAGATAGAGTTGCTCTGCAAGAACTATTGATGTCTTGGTAGTTGTAGAACAGCGCATAATGTAAAAAATGCCAGAGAAAAGCCATGTTGTATTCACCTGTTGTGCACCAAGCCAAAATATGACATATCAAAATGACATCACAAAAGACAAACACTTTTACTTTGGGTTTTATGTGGTGGAGTAGCCGAAAGAATTTATTGATCCTTGAAGCTGCGTACTGATAATGCCTGGCAGGGGCATGCAGTGTGTGTGTGACTTACTACAGGACAACCATATTAAAACTGCTGTAAAATTCAACATAAACAATTAGAAAGGTATTGAGAGAAGGAAGTTATGTTGAAATTAGGCTTTACAGTTATATTTCCACATAAGCACATGCTTCAGGTCTGAGCAAAGTTGTTGATAATCTATTCAATTCATGGGGATGGGACCTCAGTAAAAAGAGAAATTAAACAAATAAGTAGTTGGACACAAGAAAAGCAAGGAAATCTCTCATTCTTTTCATACTCTGTGCCGCACAAAAAGGGCTCTGATGCACAGGAAGAGCAACAGCACACAACAGAGCCCTAGCAAATTCTATAACCACTTTATAACATACTCAAGGACATGATGAGAGAGGAAACAGAAGGGCTTTCTCTGCAGAGCTGAAAGGGCCTGGGTGAAAGTCTAATTATTTATAAACTACATTTTGAGCACAAGGGTGAGGGGGTCTAAACAGGCTGCTGCGCTCTGGCATTGTTGATAACACCACTCCTCCCTCCAATCTTCTGCTTCATAGTCCCCATTCAGTTATGTAAATTTAGAAATTATTTGTGTATTTCTTTGAATGTTTTAAACTGCTGAATCTATGAGTGTTATTTTGTTGGATCCCTCCCAAGCAGCTGGAAATTCCTGTGATTTTGGTATTGTGTGCAGTTTTGTTATGCAAATTTGTAGAGCGCACTAAAGTACGGGAAGGTATTTTGGGGCTGAGCAGGTGTGATTCTGGGCACACCAAGGGCCCAGTGGGACGACTCGAAGAGCCAGGTCTTCAGCTTCTTGCGGAATTCAAGAATTGAGGAGGAGGCTCTTATGTGCAGCAGCAGGTCCTTAAATGCTTTTGGAGTGATGCAGGAAAAGGCCCCAACCAACTCATCCGGTTTTCTGTAAGAGTGGGATTTGTGCAAGTAGGAGTCCGGGCGAGTGAAGGTGTCTGGAAGGTTTGTGAGAGCAGATTCAATTGTTGTGGTATGCTGGGTTCAGTATTATGTAGTGCCTGGAAAATGTGGGTGAGGAGTCCGAATTGTGCTTGTTTGTGAATGGGGAGTTGCTGGAGTGCCTCCAGGTGTGATGTGATGTGAGTGCGGTTTGGGATGTTGAGCGTTATTCTGGTTTACTGTGCTTTCAGTGGTCTGCAATTAGAGGCCAGGTCTCCATCTTGAAAGAGACCTGCTATAAGTAATTCAGGATAAGATACAGTGATACAGGGCTGAAAGCATTATCTAATCAAAATGGTGTCAATTTGTATCAAGATTTTGGCAGGTACATTAGACTATATAGATTCTGCTTCCATTTTATGTGCGAGGCCTGCATACACAATTGGGAATCATTTTTTGAGAACCAACATTCAAGATATGCTGTTTAAAATTAAGCACAGTCAAGTTAACCTCAATGTTAACTTTCATTATCATCTTAATGGTAATAATCAATAAATAATATGCAATAATATAAAAACTGCTTAAAGTACTGATTTCTTTAATGTGTTCTATACACTTTTGCTTTGTGAATATTACATTTACTCCTCTTTTACCCCAGAGCACAGTAAGCATGTGTGTCAATTTGTAAGTTTTAAACATTATTTTTTATTTGCTGTATTTAGGAAATCGCTGTGCTCATACTTCTAATTCACTATGATAGGATTTGAGAAATCATCATTCAAAAGTAGTGTTTAAACTGCATGCAAGTGTTTGAGTTATTATTTCTAAATGCATTGGACAAAGTCTGATATGGTTGATTTTTGGTACTGTCAAATACATCATTTGTCATTGTATTAATGACTAGGCCCCACTAGAGAATAGTTTTGAATTGCTCTTGCATTCGTATTGATTAGGTCATAAGAGGTATTGTGTAGTTAGAAGGGCATCCTCGGGATAAAATAGCTGCAGTGGATGATTGCTTGATCGCAGTACACATAGCTGTGTATTTACACATTTTTCAATAACATTTTGGGCTATGCAGACGATGGTAGTTTCTTAGTGCTATGACGATCAGCACACATCCAAAGTAAGAAAAACAGGATCATCTCTTCACCAGCACTAATTGGGTTTCCACGTGCAAGATTTAGTACAAGCTAATTAGGATGATAATGTGAAAAACAAAGGAAAGGTGTTGGGAGCGCTGCAGAAGGATAACTACTGGACTGTGGTTTTGGACAGAGATGGAGACCCTATCAAGTCCTCAATTCTCTTTTGCCTTCTGGTAGCTGGTTCATCCATAATTAATTCACGACCTTAGGTACCAGAATATAAGACTGGTTAAAAAACAAGCACTGCCAAGTAAATGGGTCTCGTCTGTGATACAGTGACACAGACCTATTGGCTTTGCCAATGCTTATTATTTCCCAGATGGCTGCTGTGCATGCCTTCTTGGAATGATTTATCTACAAGCATAAGAAAAAGCATGTTAAAATGTCTGCTTACATATATACGCATTTCAATGCTCATGCTTAGATGGCCACTCGTCATGGGTGTTACCTGCGCTGTGCGTTTGACGAGTTGACCTTGTCACATAACAAGGGATTTTTAAAATTGCAGCACCGCACGGGAATGTGCTGTAGCAATGACACGGTTAAAGATGGCCTCCTACTGGCTCAGTGGCAGGTGAAATTTGAGGGTGCTGGGGTGGCAAGATGGTGTGTGGATCAAATTATTTATAAAATGAGCAAGGACAAGAAAGACGGGGGGAGCAAGGTGAAACAGAAATGGAGAGAACAGTGGGCCCGATTCACAGAATCAACTTGAGACTCAATCCAAAATTTACTACTATTTTGGTATTCACAGAATGCACTTACTACTTTCGGTATTTACAGAATGAACTTACTACTTTTGGTATTCACAGAAGTTAAGATTTTGTCTTAAGTTTGTCTTAAGACAAACTTAGGACAGACAAGACAGACTTAAGTTAGGATTTTGTCTTAAGTCTGTCTTAAATCTGTCTTAAGTCTTTCTTAAGTTTGTCTTAAGCCTATCTTAAGTCTGTCTTAAGTTTGTCTTAAGACAAACTTAAGGCAAAATCCTAACTTCTGTGAATACCAAAAGTAGTAAGTTCATTCTGTGAATGCCAAAATAGTAGTAAATTTAGGATTGAGTCTTAAATTCATTCTGTGAATCGGGCCCATAGTCTTCATGCACTACAATAAAAAGTCTGACAAGACTAATAGGAGAATATAACTCATCATATCAAAATACAGTGAGACCGATATTGCTTTGTGCATGACATACACAGGAATATGGTAGAAAGCAATAGAATCTGGAGTAGGGGACTGAGATGGATAAGAAAGCCTCCTTGAGAAAGGGGACAGACTCAATTGTATTGAATGCAATAGTTCTCTTGGCAACCAACAGCTAAAGCCGTCTGTAGGCAAGACCTAAAAACCCCGAATGATCATTAATCTTGGATCATCTAAACAAAGCCCAGAAACCTCTGGTATTTGGGATGGAAAGATGAGATTCACTTTAATGTACTGCTTTTTTATCCCTGCGTGAGACCAGGCACAGCATTTAGACACACCCGCAAACCACTATTGCTAGCCCTTAACCTTAACCCATGATACGGTTTAGTGAGTACCGTCACTTATTTTTCCCATTTGCAGCCCTGGGGGTGCCTGATTGCACAGATGAATTGATACAAAGGCCTCACAGAGAGAGGCCTAGTGTTTGATGTGATCCTGAAATGAATCATGGACGTCGTTTGCTGAATCTACAGTAAAGTGGACTTTCTCTTACATTGATGGTTTACTAAGCTATCATCCAGCCAGTCATCAGAATGCTCTTTGTCACAAAGAACTAATGAACTTCGGCTCATCAAAATTTTTGGAGTTAATGACATCACCCCCAATGCTTTACCCGGATGCCATCAACGGGTTGACACCCTGCACACCTCAACATCCTCTTAATTGCTTCGCGGAGGCTATGGAAAGTGTCAGGGCTGCAATCTACATAAAAGACTTTGGAGCCCTATGTATTATTATAGCCCTGCTGCTGCCATCAGATGGTACCGGCTCAATCTTCCAGCCCATTGGTGAGAGTTTTTTACCTGCTCTGCAACTTTATCTCAGGTAGGGGCATATTATCAAGGGGCCCGATGAAATTATCGCCACTTTAGCGTCCGTTTTCGGTCAAAAAGCGGCAATAATTATATCGCAATATTAGCAAGGACTCACTAGCGTGTGTTTCGCTGATTTAGGACCCACTTTACATCACATCGTTAATGAAATGCAAAGTAGGCGTGACTCAATAGACTACATGGGGAAATATCGTGAAGGCAGCTTCGCGATATTTACAACAATGCCCTGTCCGGTATAGTGATAAACAAAATCGCAGTAACAGGCCATTAACGCTGGATTTTAACGTCTGCTAAAATCCAGTGTTAGGCATACTTTGCATAGGAGGTGGAATGTGGGGTTACGACCACAGGGTCGTATAAGCATGGTCATCGATGTTTAGCAGGGAACATCGCTGGGACATTTCCCTGCTATCGCTGGAATTTTCATTGCCAATGCGCTAAGCATTGTAAATACATCGCTAGCTTGGCAATGAATTCTAACGATAGCCGGCGATAGGGAAACTCGCGCTAGCCGCGGCCAGTGATAATTATCGCTGCTGCTTGTTAATATGCCCTAAAGTTCTTTTGGTGGCCTTCTCTAATATGCCCAACCCGTCTGGATGGACCTTTTGTTTTTTCCTTGCACCAATTGCATCAACAAGCATCAAGTCAGCCTCCCTGGGTTTGTAGTGCAGTCTACTATGTAGGCTACTCGACTATGAGAGGACACCTTTGTGTCTTACTAGTCCGACTATCCTCCAGAGCAGAGAAGAGTAGTTTCTTCACCTTCAAATTCCAAACAGCCTATCTTTATTTACATTTTGGCCTACCACAGCTACCCTACCTTAGGACCTCTGGGCTCTTCTCCTGCGGCACATTTTTTTATCCCTTCAGTCCTGATGATGACTCTTTATCTACTCAGAGTCGAAATATTATCAACGTTGATGCCCATGAGCATACTTTTCATGAATTATAATCATGTGTATGGTGATAAACACAGATTTGTTTTTCAAATGTACTGTAACAGTAATTAAATGGTTGTATCATCTTAAAATAGAATTTAGTTCTGGTTCGTTTTTAATTAAATCGCTACATTAGAATTTAAGTTTGAAGTATATGTGTTAATTTTATTACACTTCTCACTAACTTTAATTTCATCTTTGGATGGAAACATTTAGAGCACCAAAGTGCTATTCTTATCGTTTGTGAATTGAAAAAAAAGTTAAAACTACGTTCAGGAGAAGATGTAAATCTCCTCTGTAATTTCACGTTGACTTTCTTAATTGGCCCCATATGCAGCAGCAGTGCAGAGGGGAGGCGGTAGTGAATGCAAAGTAACTTGAAATATAAATAAAAGTAAACTTCATTACAAAAGATCTTCACTCATTTTTGAAGCCTTCAGAAGTAGTCACATCGCTTATCATTTTAACTATTACACAATCTACTTCCATGAAGCTCAGTGGCGGTGTGACCCTTAAGTTCTGTACCACAAGCTAAATTCGAGAAAATGCAATGGAACCAATGAGAAAGAGGTATGCTAAGTATCAGTATGAGGTGGGCACCCGCAGTAACACGACAATTGGAAAAATATGCATATTAGAGAGGTGAGAGCTCGCTACATTACTTAAACTATTCAATGTTGTAGTGAAAAACTGAAAAGCTAACGTCACTCCCATGAATACTGGGGGTTCCCATGTAGAAGTAGGGAAGATGAACTACAATGAAAATTCCACAATGGGGGGAAAGGTGAACCTTACTTTTCTTGCCAGGAAAATCAATAATGATGCAGGGGCAGCCTTAGGCATGTACAAGCTGGGCACCTGCACAGGGCCACCAAACCCCAGGGGCCTCCATGCCAATATATATCCTTAATATATAATAATCCTCTGAGGATGGATACATATTTGCGTGGCGGCCCCTGGCAGGGATCTGTTCCACTTCCTAACACCCTGACCACCCCCCTCCTGAGCTCCGGGGCGCTCCGCTCCACCCGGACCCCCTCTTCCGGGGCCCATTACCTACGCTCCCCGCCCAAGGCCGCCATGAGCCTAGAGCCGCCCCTGAATGATGGCTCTATTGGCAATTGAGTGCAGCTTCAAGAAGGAATAAATACAACGGAGAAGCGGTCAGGGCATCGAAAACAAAGCCCAAATATGATCTCCCTCTTTTAGTTCCTTACTCCTTTTGTGAAACTCATTTAGCATGGTTTGTTTATCGGAGATGTTACATTGTCTATCTATTTATTCTAATAATGTTTAGATAGAATTAAATTATATTGACCACATTTGTCTATATTTAATGCATTAACCTATTTGTATATATTGCTTTGTAGCCCACTCCTGAAGGATACAGTTGTTATTTACGGCCCTGAACCTGAGTTGAACCTGCAATAAGCATGAGGCTGGGCCTATAACAACAGTTAGAGCCAGAAAAGGGATAGCTATATTGCTAGCAGAATATTCCACCCACTAGGGTTGGAAAGTTCTAAATTAAAAATGGAAAAATAAAAGGTCACTAAGGGCCTGCTCCAGCGTTAAAAGCCCAAGATGAAGGGGAGGTGGCGGGATTTATCGCACCCGGGCACAGGAGACGATCACAAGATATTGCTCATGGATCCATCATACATAGGAGGTCCTCCATGATAAAAGTAAGGTAGACGAAGGAACAAGATTATTGGGATTGATTTTTGATTGAATGACCTTTATTGAAGATAGAAGTGGGCGATACTACCTGTTACCGACCAGGATTTCCAAGTGAACCACATTTTCTGAGGTTTGTGGAAGAAATTGTGACTCAAAGAAGATAAAGACTAATGTTTGAAATTAGAGGATTCAACCTAGCATATAACATTGAGATAGTATTGGAAGAAGTCTGTTTGGGGGGGTCACAGCTGGGATATCACCAGCCGGGGATATTCTGTTGCAATTCAAGTTTGTTTACAAGAAGGAGAAGATAGTGAGTGTTTTCATAACCTGCAAAGTAAAGACCAGATCATTTTGGAAGAAGCTATCCCTGATGAAGTCCTTCCTATAGGACGAAACGCGTCGGCAACTGGCTGTTACAGAAGAGAAAAGGACAAAGAGAACATTCATCTTGAATATTGTTGTAAAGTTCATTTGTTTGGAAGCAAATTTGGGTCTTTGTATGTTAATTTGTAAGATCAAGTGAAATGAAATAAGAGCTTCAAGAAGACTTTAGCACTCCCAGTGTTTCTTTTTGATTAAATTTTGCTCAGCGTAGGTGTAGGACGATACCCTATTACTGGTAGAGTGCAATCCTTGATAACCGTATAGGTTTAGTAATTGTCCCTCTTGAGCGCCATCTGTTTGTACCCTATATCGTCCCAATTTGTGAGAATTATTTGAAGGGGAGCACTGTTAACATGGGAGAGGGCCTTTAAAGGCCGGTAGAGCCCACTACGGAGACTCTAAGGCTATTATAACACTCCACTGCTAGAGGGCAGACTGTTCTACTTTGCAAAACATAGGCATCCCAGAGCCCGAGTGGATTAAAATGCCCTCTGGCTCCATGAGGCCTTTTGTTCACAGCAACAGCTGTGAACAAACATTGGAATGTTGGCGCTACAGGCTTTCACCGGCCATTAGAAACCCAGAGCAGTCTATTGTTTTTAATGGAGCTCTCAACATTCCAATCTACTAATAGTCATTATTGTCGCTCTGACATGCCATTAACTTCAATCGAACATTAAAAGTTCCATTGTTCTAATGTTGATAACCACTGAGCAGATTCATCTTGAGCACCCTTCATTTTTAAATTAATTATGAGCATAATTAAAAGTGATTATATAGGTACGAGCTATGTGGATACATTTATACATAAAGTGGCTTAAATGGAAGACCAGTGATTAATATTTAGAAAGCAATCAATTATGAGATGAGAGGGAAAACAAATTGAAGTCAAAGTTATGAGGGAAATTAGGCCTGCAAAGATTTAGGGTGAACATAAATGATAATTTAACAAATTATGCAAAAAATGATGAATCAGAAATCGGGCTCGTATTGCATTAGTCTATTGAGACATTAAAATCAGGAGACATTTTCATATAAAAAGTGCATCAACAACAAAAGTTACACTTAAAGGAATATATAGAATCAGTTATTGTGTGTCTGTGACCCCTATGATAGTGCTACCTTCTGGAGGGTCACTAATTATGCATTTCTAGCATATGAGGATGGGCCTATTTTGACCTCTGTGAGAGAAAAGCAGAGATGGTTTGAACTTTTTTCTTACATATATTCTCTAGAGCCAGGGTCAGATTCCCTAACCCAATTGACGATGTTTGAACAGTTTGAAACTTTGATTCTCTGTCGCAGAAGTTGTGTGCCTTTATAAGCCTAGCTGTCAGTAAGGCTCAAGATTCAAAAGGAGGTTGGGAGAGCCGCGAGCATGTCACTGATGGATTACCCCATTGCCTCATGGTCATTGCAGTTCATTATTCTTCGTTTAGTTCGAGAATCACAAAATGTTCAAAGAGTTCATGGCCAGTGCCCGTATTTTCTTAAATCATATCCCTAGACACGTGTTTCTGGTTTAATACCTTCATCAGTAGGGAAAAATATTTTCAGAGGTTGCTCGACATGCCACCGTCATCTCCTCAGGTCAATTACCGCTCCCGGTGTGCAGGCATCTCCCAGTGCTCGTCAGCGTTTGGCTCACAGGAGCTATTTTACAAAGTTCAAAAGGGGGTTGGGAGAGCCGCGAACATGTCACTGCCGGATTACCCCATTGCCTCATGGTCATTGCAGTTCATTATTCTTCTTTTAGTTCGAGAATCAAAAAATGTTCAAAGAGTTCATGGCCAATGCCCGTAAGAGTATAAAGTTTGTGAGCTGACGAGCTCGGGAGGCTGCATCTTCATGCTGTGAGTGGAACTGGTCCTGAGAGATGAGGCAGCACGCCCTGCAACCTATGAACTTTGCTTTTTTCCCTACTGACCATTGAGGAATCACAAAACACGTGTCTAGGGATACGAATTGAAACTAATAATACAGCACTGGCTATGAACACTTTGAATTGAGCGAGAAATAATGAACTACATGAACCATCATGCAAGAGGTAATTACGTTGGGGCGTGTCTGGTGCGCTCCCACCCCCCTAAGAATATAAAGTTTGTGAGCTGACGAGCTCGGGAGCCTGCATCTTCATGCTGTGAGTGGAACTGGTCCTGAGAGATGAGGCAGCACGCCCTGCAACCTATGAACTTTGCTTTTTTCCCTACTGACGATTGAGGAATCATGAAACACGTGTCTAGGGATACGAATTGAAACTAATAATACAGCACTGGCTATGAGCACTTTGAATTGAGCGAGAAATAATGAACTACATGAACCATCATGCAAGAGGTAATTATGTTGGGGCGTGTCTGGTGCGCTCCCACCCCCCTAAGAGTATAAAGTTTGTGAGCTGACGAGCTTGGGAGCCTGCATCTTCATGCTGTGAGTGGAACTGGTCCTGAGAGATGAGGCAGCACGCCCTGCAACCTATGAAATTTGCTTTTTTCCCTACTGATGATTGAGGAATCATGAAACACGTGTCTAGGGATACGAATTGAAGCTAATAATACAGCACTGGCTATGAACACTTTGAATTGAGCGAGAAATAATGAACTACATGAATCATCATGCAAGAGGTAATTACGTTGGGGCGTGTCTGGTGCGCTCCCACCCCCCTAAGAGTATATAGTAAGGCTCAAGACCCTGACAGTATCCAAGCAGACCTCTTCAGGATTGATCCTCTTATTTGTGGGCCCCCATTATGTAAGGTATTAAATGTCGCTGCAAGACTCAGTCCTCTGAGGTAATGGACTAAATCCATTAATGTTCCTATTTTTAAAAAAGGTGACCAAGTCTATCCAAGATGTTACAGGCCCATCTTCATGAGGTCCTGGGTCAGGTGAAGTTGGAAATGTTATCACTGTGGGCCAAGGAGAATAACATCAGATCTGTCATTCAGTGTGGGTTCAGGCCTGGCATATGTACCATCAACCAGTGTCTTAACCTAAATTTAATAATCCAGAATGATACAGTGGATAAAAAGGCACCTTTTTAAAAGGTTTCATGGACCTTACCTCAGTTTTCGACTGGATAAACCTCGCTAAGCTTTGGGTCATGCTGTTGTCAATTGCTGTCCTTCTTGAGAGATATACATAGGGATATGTCTGCATCTGTAAGGTATGGACGAGATGGTTGCTGCACAAGATCCTTCTCAATTACCTGTGGCCTCAATCAAGGATGTATTCTGGCCCCATTCCTGTTCACCGTTTAAATGAATTACCCAGAGGCAGTGTGAATAGATAAGAAGTGGGATGTACCTCATTTGGGAAAACTTCCAATACCAGTTCTGCCTTTTGTGAATGATGCCTTCTTCATGACGAAGACGGAGATGGGGATGCACTAATTGCTCGCCACCTTTTAATATTTCATGGATCGCATCTATAAACTTTTTAAAATCTTATGTAATGGTTGTCTGTGCTAAGCCCAGCAAACACAGAGCACTTTTTCGTGACAAACAATATTGCACACGTACAGAGCTTCAACTGTTTGGGCATTCTGTTTGTTAGTAGGTACACCTGGAGTCCCCTTCTTATATCCGAAAGATTCATGTTTGCTGTTATGGATGATTTTTGACTGGGCAGGAAACCAATGAAGCTCCTTCTTCAAGTTTATAGTGCTAAATACCGCAACCTATGGTATTAATATCTGAGGGTTCAAGGACTGTAGTATTAACCACATTGAGGAGAATAGGTTCCTCAGCTGTTTATTGGCTGTTTGCAAAGCACCTCAATTTTTGATGTTTACTAGGAAATGGGTTTTAAATAAATCTCACACACCATTGCCTTAAGACCTTTGTTACAGTGGGTATAGGGGTGTAAAACAAAAGTGAGCTGACCCTAAACATAGTGATCATTAGGGACTGTCTTACCCTGGATAATGTAAGAGCGATTCACTGGCTTGGCTACTTAAAATCAAAATTTACCAGGATGGGTTGCCCGAATTTATCTCTTTGCCCTGAAAAGATCAACACAGTAGATTACGAGTGGGTCAAACATAATTTTACCACATGTGCCACTGCACTAAGGGAAAGTAATAAACTACAGATATCTGCCACCCATGCTTGTTGTTTAATAAAAACAATACCTTCAATTGAACCATATCTGGTGTGCATGACTAATGATTATCACTGTTAGTTATTGACAAGATTCAATCAATCAATCAATCAATCAGGGGAATTGTAAGCGTGCTACTCACCCGAGAGCGTCTCAAGGCGCTGTGTGGGGATCCGCAGATCTGTTAGTTGAAAAGCCAGGCCTTGAGGGCCTTACTGAAGGTATTTAGTGAGGGGGTGCATCTGATGTCTGCCGGTAGTTCGTTCCAGGTTTTGGCTACAATGTGAGAGAAGGACCGTCCGCCTGCTCTGGCTCTGTGGATGCGCGGGGTTTCGGCTAGTGCGAGGTTGGATGATCGGAGGTTCCTTTTGGGTACGTGGAAGTTGATTCTGACGTTGAGTTATTTGGGTCCATTGTTGTGTAGGAATTTGTAGGCATGAGTGAGGATTTTGAAGGTGGCTCTTTTCTCCACGGGGAGCCAGTGGAGTCTTCATAGGTGTTGGTTGATATGTTCGTGCCGGGGGATGCCAAGGACGGGTCTGGAGGCGGAGTTACGTATTGTCTGGAGTTTTTGGAGCAGGGATTTGTTGATGCTGGCATAGAGCGCGTTCCCATAGTCCAGTCTGCTGGTGATGAGTGTGGTGACTATCTTCCTTGACTCAGGGCGATCCATTTGAAGGTCTTGTAGAGGATGCAGAGGATGTTGAAACAGCTGGCTGTAACGGTGTTGACCTGTCTGTTCATGGTGAGTGATAAGTCGAGTATGATGCTGAATGTTTTTGGGGTGGTCTGAAGGGGTAGGTGGAATTCTGAGGCCGGTCCGCCACCAGGTGCTGTCCCAAGCTGAGGGGGTGGTTGAAAGGATGAGGACTTCTGTCTTTGTGGCATTGAGCTCAAGCGGCTGTTGGTCATCCACGCTGAGACGTCTTGCATTCCTCTCTGGAAGTTGAGTTTGGTGGTGGTGGTGTCTTTGGTGAGGGAGAGGATGAGCTGGGTGCCGTTGGCGTAGGATACGATGTTGAGGCTGTGTTGTCGCACTATGGCTGTGAGGGGGCCATGTAGATGTTGAAGAGGGTCGGGCTCAGTGATGAACCCTGTGGAACTCCGCAGGTGAGTTTCGTGGGATAGGAGAGGAAGGGTGGTAGTCTGATCCTTTGACTTCTGCTGGTAAGGAATGATCGATCCACTCCAGGGCTGTTGCTTGTATGCCCGTGTAGTGTAGTCTGGTAACTAGGGTGAGGTGGGAGAAAGGTGTTGAAAGCTGCTGATAGGTTGAGTAGAATGAGGGCTGTGCAGTGGCCATGTTCTAGGGGAGCGCAGAGGGTGCGGCAAGCAGGGCGGTCTCGGTGCTGTGGTTGCTTCGGAATCCGGATTGGGATGGGTGGAGGACGACATTCTCTTTGGTGAATCGAGTCAGTTCCCTGTTGACTGTTTTCCCTGCAACTTTGGCTGCGAAGGGGAGGAGCGAGATGAGTCTATAGTTCTTGAGGTCGGTGGGGTCAGCTGTGGGTGTCTTGAGCAGGGGCCTGACTTCTGTGCGCTTCCAGTCATCTGGGAAGTTGCCTGTTTGGAGGGTGATGTTGATGGTGTGCTGGAGTTCGGGTGCAATGGTGGCTGCAGCCAGCTCTGTGGTAGATGTGAGGGGGCATGGGTCAGTGGGGGCCCCCGAGTGGATGCCTTTCAAGGTTGAGGCGGTGTCTTTAGTCCGAGTCTAGTTGGAGATGGTGGGCTGGCTGGTGTCTGTGGAGGGTGGGGGACCAGCTGTGGCATTTGGAGGGTGGCTTATGAAGTTGTCGTAGAGGTTTTTGATCTTGAGCTGGAAGTAGGTTCAGAGCTTGTCGCAGAGGTCTTGGGATGAGGTGATGTCTGTGGTTCCTGAATGGCGTTGAAGAGTTCCTTGGAGTTGGTGGAGTTGGCGAGGATTTTGTTGTGGATGAAATTCCTCTTGGAGGTTTTGATTTGCTTTTGGAAGTCCATCATGGCGTCTTTGTAGGTGGAGTAGTTTTCGGTTGTCTTGATGTTTCTCCAGTTCTCCTCCAGGCGCCTACAGGTGGGCCTGGCTTCTTGGAGATTGGTGGTGAAGCAGGCAGCTTTCCTTTGGGCGCTGTTTGTTGGGGTTGTGCAGCGGGGCGAGCTCGTCTGTGCAGTTGCCGATCCAAGTGTGGAGTTCTCTGGCTGCGATGTTTGCGTCGGATGTCCAGGTGTGGTTGTCTCTGGTGAGGGTGGAGTTAAGTTGTTTATTGGTCACTGTGCTCCAGTTCCTTTGTGGATGGCTTGGGGCTGGATTGGGTGCCTTGGGCTTGCAAACGGCGAAGTGTGTACAGTGGTGGTCGGTCTATGGTGGTTGCATTAGGTGGTTGAAGTGAACGCTGTTCCCTGCCGAGAAGATGGGGTCTGCTCTGTGGGTTGGTGTGGTGACAAGCTGTTTGAGTCCGATTCTTGCGAGGTTGTCGCGAAGGATGGTGGAGTTGGGGTCACTGGGGTTGTCGAGGTGGAAGTTTAGGTCTCCAATTAGTATGTAGTTCATTGAGGAGATGAGGTGGGGGAGATGAAGTCAGTGATGGCGGTGGCAAAGGGTGTCCAGGGGCCGTGGGGTCTATAGACGAGGGTTCCTCAGAGTGTGGCGTTGGGGCTGGTCCGGATCTGGAAGTACAGGTGTTCAGCAGAGGGGAAGGTTTCGCTAGATGTGGCTCTTGTGGGCAGTGGCAAGGCCCCCTCCCAGGTGGTTGAGGCGGCCCTTCCTCTGGATCTTGTATCCGTCCAGGATGGCGGTGTTGATGTCAGGGGAGGAGGGGGCGTTGGTCCAGTTCTCCTTTAAAAAGGCGATGGGCAAGAGAGAGTTGAGTAGGGTCCAGATTTCTATGGCGTGTTTGTGTACGGTATATAAACACAAAAGTGGTTCTGTTGGGGACACACTTGAATTGCAACATGTATTGAATACAAACAAGAAACAGATTACTTTGTGGATGATATATCGAGGAGGACATAAAACAACGCCCACAATAAAGAAGAGAAAGCTCACAAACAAGCGCATTTCTGTTAGGGTCGAAACGTCGACGTTCTACTTATATATCCAACTGCACAGAGTGTTAGAAATGGGTATTTCTGGTTGGCTAAGGGTTGCGCCAAAGCCAGGTAGAAAACGCCATTCTAAGTCAGGGCAAGGAAGTCACCCGCCAAGATAACCACTGCTCACCCTCTTGGTAGCTTGGCACGAGCAGTCAGGCTTATCTCAGAGGCGATGTGTAAAGCATTTGCCCACGCACCCACCAGCAACAACATCGCAGGCCCCCCACAAAAGGAACTCCACACAAGGTATATGTAAAAATAACCTTTGTATTACAAAACACACACTTTACAATGTGCCAGAGGCACAGGCAGAATTTACAGGGGACTATATAAATGAGACAGGGACACCTGGACCACTGTCAGGAATAAGCACTTTTAGAACTGGCTTTTGGTAGAATTAGCACTTTGTAGAAGTAACACTTTTAGAACATAGAACATATAATAACTGGCGGCAGATACGGAACGTACCTTCCGTTCTGGTTGCGCGGGAAAATGCGAGTGATCTCCTCAGTAGCAAAGGAAGGGTTGGAGCAAAATGCCTGCACCTGTCGTAGTCAGTGACTCTTGAGTAGTGTGATGGTGCTTGGGAAACCTAGGAACACAACCCTATAAGTTCCTTTCAAGGACAAAGTCCTAAACAAACAACATAAGCTGTGGAATCAGCAACCATCAACAAAGTACTTCTTGATAATTGCAAATAATGTCCTTTAAAGCAATGGTAAACATCCGTATCAAATGAACAGGTCCGAGCTTGGCAATCGTATATTTTCAATCCTTTATTTTGTTTTCACAGTAGAAAAATGATCCAATTCACAATGGATTTTCTTTTTTTATAGCCAATGCGTTTCGTCTCATTTACTGAGACTTCTTCAGGGCTTAAACACCTGTCTTTATGGTAAGTAGTATGGGCTGGCGAGTTCTTAATATGCACGAGAAACTTGTAAGAGATCTGTCATGTCCTATGAGTATTCAGGAATGACTTGGAAACGGCATGGTGACCTGCTTAGGCGAACGGCATGGATTCGAAAGTAGCGAATGGTCTCCTCAGTAGGCCTGAGCGGGCGGCCGGCGTGCTACAACGTTTGGCTGTGGTGACCTAGGTGTGGGGCTCAGAGGATGAGGGGGGCAGGGTACGGGCGGCCCAGCGAAGCGGACATGGCTGAGAGGAGAGCAGCGCGGCTCGAGGCATTAGGGCGGCCCAGGCACAAGCTGCCGAGGTGCAGGATGTGAGCGGCCCAGGCAGAGCAGAGCACGGCTTCACAAGGAGCGGTGCGGCTCTAGGCGGGGGCGGCTAGGCACAAGCTGCAGCCGAGTGAGCGAGGCACACTTCAGGCGAGGCCCCAGCGGCCCAAGGAGATCAGACTAGTCCCAGCAATTTGTCAGGGAAGGCACAATAGAGTCCACTGGTCCTGGGACTCTGGTCAGAGGGCAAGCTCAGTATCAAGCCCTTGAAGATAGTTTTAAGCACAAAATAGCAACTATAGCTCACAACCAGTAACCACTAGTAAAAGGTAAGTACCACCTACGCAACCCTAACCACCTTAGGAAAGTATCACGCAGGGAACAATGAACTCACTAGCATAACTATACTAGGAAAAACAACCACCTAAGCATAAAAATACATTTAGGGGTATAGGTCAGGAGCATTACACATGATGCATAAAAACACATTCAGAGGTGTAGGTAAGACACATAATGCATAAAAACACATTCAGCGGTGTCAGAACACAGGGTGCACAAAACATACTACACACAGTACATTTCCTAACAGCCAAAGCATTAGCGCATGCATCATAATAGCATATAAATCACACGTAGCGCAGAAGTCACATTTAGCACATAACTCACATCAAAGTCCAGGTCGCACCACTGCACCAAAACCTAAACATAGCAGCTGCCCACTACTTGCTGGGCAGCTGAGGACAGGGACAGAACAGGGCCTAAATGCTGCAGCTGGCACTAAGTGCTGTTCAGCTGGGGAAGGCTAGGGTAGGGATGAAGGAGTGCGACTCACTCCTAAGTCCAAAAGAACATGTCCCCTAGGAATAAAAGTCTAAACGGTGCAGCTGCCCACTACTTGCTGGGCAGCTGGAGAACAAAACTGCAACAGGGCCCTCACTAACCCTCTAGATAAGGACTGCGCCAACTGCTGGAGCCATCTGGCTCTGAACTACTGTGCACCTGTAAGCACTCTGGCTCCATAGAAATAAATGCCCCCAATGTTGGAGCACTCTGGTTCTATGACAACTTGGGGCATATTTGGGAGCCCTCTGGGCTCAGGAAAGAAGACACGTGCCCATAGTTGGAGTCTCCCCTCTGGGGACTCGGAAATAATGCGGCCAAACTGGGGTCTCAGAGCCTCTAAACAATTAGGTCACTGTTGGAGCGGCATATGTGTGAGTGCTCGGACTCTAAAAATAACGGGGTGGGGGCCTCTGGAACCATCCGGTTCCGAAAACAAACAAATGCCCCCTCGTTGAGCAGCCCCACTGCCAAGCGGGGGCTGCTTAAAAACACAGGGACTCCAGCGCGTGGGGCCTCCACTTGGTGCTCTTTCCTCCCCCGCCCTCCTCCCAGGCAGCGCTACTCACCAGCTGCTTCTCCGGGGCGGGGGGGTGCACCACGCTTCACCCGGTCCCCCATCTCGGGACCGGGACTTTGGGAGGCGGAGCCCTCGTGCCTCCAGGCTGACTCCTTGGCTGGGGCTCCCTCCACTGCATGGGAGCCCCGCAACACCGGTACTACGCTTTGCTGGCTGCCCCGGGGCTCTCCCTAATTCATGGGAGCCCCGGACGGCCATCCCTCGGCCTCCTTCTCTTTCTGGGTGGGACTTCCTGCCGGATCGCAGGCCCCGCCCACGTCCCGGCCAAAAGTGCCTGACTTCCTGGTTTCAAAGAGCAGGGCTGCGGCTGTGATTTCTTTCAGGGGCAAGAAGGGTTGGCACCCTCGTAATTAAGGAGTAAATAGCGGGGTGAGTACCCGCTTTGGAGAATAAAACAAAGCAGACGAACTGGCACAATGCAGGGTGGGCACCTGCGAGGCACAAAAAGGGGAGGGCGGAATCCCTACGAGGGGCATACCCTCGGGAATGGCTGCAGCGCCGCGCTGCTCAGCCCCCAAGCTCTCCCTTTCCCAGGGAGGTCAAATCAAAGCGCCCAATCCCCACAATGAGGCACAGGAAGGCTACAACAAGCCTTGGCAACTGCCAAAATGTACAAAATGGGTCCCAGAGGTCCAGGATAAAAGGTGGAGCACAGCAGCTCCCAGAAAAGGAAATTCCTCCAGGCATCCAGGGGCTGGGCAGGGCCCAGGCAGGCAAGCCTCCCCCTGGGCCCCAGCAGCAGCACACCCCTGGTTGTTTCTAGTTAGCAAACAAGAACATTTTATAAGAGGTCACAGCCTCTTTTTCTACACAAAAATCCCTTTGTCTAAAGATGCAGGGTGGGGGCAAAACCAGGCACAGCTGGTTTGGGAGCACTCTTGATGGGCTCAGCCCCTCTCACTATTCACTGGCCAGGCTAGGGTCATTAGATGCACCAAAGGGGGCGGAGCCAGCATTGTGTGGGCAAAGCCCAGCCCTATTCAGGTCCCAGGTGCAGCCCCTCCCTCACATCAGCATGCTAATCTCAACACTCACCACCGGGGTAGACCATCCTGACTCATGGAGCCAGGCTCACCAGCCAGCTCCAGCCAATCACACGCCAGACACAAATTACACAAACATGCCAACTTCTAGAAGTGGCACTTCCACACTAGACACCATCACGCCGCATACATCATTGCACAGCATTTAATCATACGAGTTCGCAAATATCAAACTTGCATCTGCACTCCCCACGCATCAGGAACTACCAGGGACACATGCATCCCCCATGCATTCCTATGGGAGGGCAGGCCAATCTCACACATGCACTCAGAGAGAGCACACACTTTACACTGCGCCACAGTGCTACAGTGCGCAAAGACCAGAAAGCATTATAATTATTTAATAATACCAGGCAAAAACTTCAGGGTGAACCTGCCAGAAGGGCCAAGTCCAACACATAGTCAAAAAGGAACCTAAGAAATAATTTATCCTCCTAAGACTAGTGTATTAAACAGTGGATACCATGAATGTTATGTTCTATGTTAGTGTATGATGTGGATTGTTTTGGTTTGACCGTTTTTAACACTCAGTCACCAGTCACGACTCTTCCACTAAATGTATCCTTAGTACATGTATCTGTACATGTGTTTGTTGTGTTTTGGACAACGTATTTAAATATTGTTTTTGAATATAAGCCTAAAAGGTTAAATACTAAAGATTGACCTTTCTCTTCTTTATTGTGGTTGTTGTTTTGTGTCCTCCTCGATATTGTGTTTATATCCCTTACCCAGGTTCTGAGGGTTACTGGGTTACCCCATTACTTGTAATGGTGTTTGTGTACGGAGCAAACGTTGAGGATTCAGGCTAAATCTCTTTGTACAATTGAACAGTTTTCCCAAGGGTTTGTTTGCTCAGGGTACTGTGGGTTCTTGTGAGTGTGATAATTCATCGGGCCCAACTATTGTTAATTTTGCATTGTTTTGTCCATACTTTATCTGGCATAGAAAACGATTTTTAATACCTCTTCCAAAATATTTGCATTCTGATGCTCAAGCATGTTCATACCTGTGTGTGTGGAGGCAGCTTTTTGAGTTCAGGAGGCATGGATTTAATCTGACCTTAGGCATGAGATCGCGACTGTTCTTTGGTCAGAGCCTGGTGGATCCATGTACTATCTGAAATGCCTGAGGTCTCTTTTTATGTTGAAAACAGTACTGTGATGAATGGTATAACGGTCCAATTGTGGGTTGGACCCTATATTATGTGCTCATTGAAGTCTTATTGGACGTCTGTTTTTATGTATGTTTTTATGGGTTTTCTTAAAATCTATTTTATCTTTTTTCTATTTATTTTTGGTGTATGGTTTTTAACTGTTATTGTGTATCTTTCATGGTTATTGTTTAACCAAATTAAGATTTAGACTACAACTACTACTTAAAGAAATGTAAAAAGATGTGTGAAAACAAATCTAAAAATTTAAATGTGAGTAAAAGGAATTGAAACAGGAGTGGAACCATTGCTTGAAGTGGATAAGTAATAAGTTGCAAGGGCACCTTTGTACTATTAATTTTATATAATAAATAATCCAAATTTCTACATATCACTTTTCAGCAAACTAACCTTTTCACATATTATTAAGACAACTTGTTTCCCAGTCAGCCAACACTTGTTTTGAGGAAGACATTTGTTTTTACAAGGCTAAGATAAAATAAGGAAACATTTTATAAAATATGGGGACCATCTACTAGAGCAACTATGAGAATCGGAAGTAGTACTGCAGGAGTACTTTTTTACGTATTATAATATACCTTTTTGAATCACCCCGAAAAATCCAACTCCCTATTAGTAAAAATGAAAAGAAGCCACAATCTTTTATATTTGTATTATTGTTTATGTATATTCCCGGAACATTACAATTTTGTTCTTGGTTTAGATGTGTTGCAGCCAATTCACAAACGCATGCAAATATTCATTTAAGAGTACTTCAGGAGTACTCCTTTGCATACTCCAAAGTGCCTGTGTGAATAGACCTTCACACATGCAAATGAGTAAATGAGTGAAATTAAGCAAAGGAATACAATTAAATGATATCAATATATCAATCTCCATATTTCTAATTCACATTATCACAAAGATCCTACTGCAACAGTAGCAAACACAATGTTTCAAAAGCTCCAGGCATTACACAGTTTATGAGTTCCTACAACCTATTTTTGCAGATCTGACAATGTGACCAGACACATAGAGCAGTGAAACTGCATTGGTTCCATGGACAGGAGTGGTTGAGTCCTGTCCCTATTTCATAGGGCCATCCAGCAGGTGGACCTCAACATTGACAGGACAGAGTAACTAACCACTGCCCTACTATAGCACCATGACCATCAATTCTGTCCCACCAAGGCTTTGCTATTGCCTTTACTTTCTGCTGTCTCTAAATCCCATTGCTTGCAAATTTGTGCGTAAGGCAGACCAGTTTGTAAGATGCAAAAATGTTTTTTGCAGCGCTAAGATCCTCTGTGGATTTCGACTATCATCATTATAGAGAAGGGCCTCACTCTTCACACTGGTTGAAACTTAACTCTGAAAAGATTATGCAATTCACTCCCTTTGGACTGAAAACTAGACACTTGACTTACTCAAAGGCTTAATACATTTACAAACATACGACTTCTGCTCTTTAGATAATTGGATATCGGCAAAATGATGTTTTGTTCAACTCCTAATTTAACGCCTAAAAGACTGTGGATGATGGTGTGCATGTTGTAACAAAAATATGTCATAGCTTACTATACAACACCATAGAAATTAACATCAAAATGGTGATGTGTGCCTCATTTATTTCTTACCCAGGACTTTTTTCCCTTATATTTTTGGTTTTATCTGACTACCCCAGGCAGCAGGAAACATTACCATGAGAGCTCAGTCCACAAGCCCTTGCTCTTCTATGGACAGCATGTGGCATTATGTATGTTTCATATGACTTAACCTACGAAATAATTTGTTATGGGTCCCGCACTCCCTTTGGGTGATTATTTCGAAAATTGTCAGATGAGTGTAATACTTTCGTTGGTGCAATGGATGGTGATCTTGCTGGGCTCCCAAGATCGAGATATATATCATTCAATTATGTATCCTGTAAACACAAGATGCATTTCCTCCATGCACTCCTTTCCAAACTTTCATAAATGTTCGTACAAATTTTACTTGCTTGTTGAATGATTTATTTATATTCTCATTTTATGCGAGATGTATCATTATGTTCATAACTATTCAACATATTCCATGTCTCGGAAACGTTTTTCACAATATAGTTGCCCAATGCATTTCAAGCGTAACGCCCTTCCTCAGGGGACTTCATAAACTCTAGAAACGATAATCATAAGTCACAATCAGTATAGAAAAAAATGGTCCCTAAATGAAAACACATTTTCATATAAACATTGCACATCAGTGATGCCCCACGTGCTGTAGTGAAACTCGTAAACAATATTCATGGTACTTTTATAAAATAGTGCTCATGTCCGAATAGTGAAAAAAACGGATAAAATATGATGGAGACCCAATAACTGGGTACTGACCTTAATGCATGGAATTATTCGTGCCTTGTATTTAGCTGTAATGAGGGAAATAAGATCTGGGTGTCAATACATAACGTGACGCGTATGTCTCGTTTCTGTGTAGAAAAATATATCAGTTATATCTTACCGAGGTACTGTTAACGTGGAGTCTTCCTCGCTAGTCTTGGCGTGCAGCGCTCTGTACGCGAGAGCTCTATGGTTTTAACGACCAAGCGTTCTAAGTTGTCAGGGTTACCGTTCGTCGACGAGTGACGTTTGCTGTACTCTATGGTTGTAGCTTGCGCTAGGGGACGGCGCGTGCTGACGAGGGTAAACATAAGTGAAGGACTGTGCCGCTAGAAACACGATGTGTGGTTACTAGGGTAAACTAAAGAATGTAAATAAAAAAGCGGACAATGTCGCTGTGTGAAAACTCGGGACACGAGTGTAAGAATCGTGATGTGACGATATGCACAATGGGGATGTATCAATTAAAGAGTGATATTCACATAATGGGTGATGTTCATGTGTAACTAGGTGTGTTATATGCACATAACAAAGCGTACGTAAAAACATAATTTTCACATTGTCCAGTGACAAATTTAGATTGTAATGCGAGCTGAAATGCAAAGTATCAAAATTATAATTCATAGATAACAGTGAAAGTCCAATCTTTCATTAAGCCCTTTCGGCTGGAGGGTGCACAAGTAGTCTATCCAGAAAATTTCTCTGCGCAGTAAGTGGCTGTTGTTGTCTCGACCTGGTAGGGTTGCCACTTTTTCAAGTATACAGAATTTCAATTGGCTTGCATTGTGTTTTGCCTCGTTGAAGTGTACCGCTATAGTAGATTTATCGTTTTTTAACCGGATGTTACTTTTATGTTCCACGATTCTGGTCTTTATTTTCCTTTGTGTCTTACCTACGTATGAGAGACCACAGGGGCATCTCAATAAGTAGATTACGTTTGAGGTGTCGCATGTTCCAGATACCTTCAATTTTATGGACGAACCTTTTGTGGGATGGTTTAAGGTGTTTCCTTTTATAATTGCAGTACAGTTGCCACAGTTGTGGCATGGTAGAATTCCTTTATAAGTACCGTGTTCTGTTGTTTTCGTTTCCTTTACCAATTCTTTCAAATTCTTGGTTCTTTCATACGCAAAGATTGGTTGGTGTCTGAATACATTTTTGAAATCATCTTCCAGTGCTAACATAGGCCAGTGTGTTTTGATTGATTTTTTGATCATAGGGCTGTTTGTGGAATATTTTGATACAAATACAGATCTGTGTTCATCGATCTTATCTTTAGGTTTTAGTAGGTGTTCTCTTTGTAATGTTTCAGCTCTCTGAGAGGCAGAATCCAAGATGGCTTGGGGGTATCCTCGTTTTCTGAATTTTTCCAGCATGTCTTCTTTATGTGTTTGGTACAATTCTTTTGTGGATGTTATTCTTTTAATCCTTAGTAGTTGTGAAAAAGGTAAATGCTGTTTAAGCGGAGTTTGGTGGAAACTTTTGAAGTGCAGTAAGTTGTTTCTGTCTGTTTTTTTGGTAAATATTGATGTGGTAATGTTGCCATTTTCGTTGGTTAATTGTACGTCCAGGAATGATAAGGACTCTTTGTCTATGGTAAAGGTGAATTGTATTCTCTCATCTACTTGATTTAGTGAGTTGAGTTCTTTGATCAGATTTTCTTTACTCCCTTTCCATAATACAAAGATATCATCGATGTATCTTTTGTAGAGGATTAGATTGTTGGTCCATTCTTCTTTATTCAATATATGGTCAAGCTCATAGCGGTGCATGAACATGTTAGCATAAGTAGGCGCGGCACAATTGCCCATGGAAGTACCAGACATCTGTATATAAAAGTGGTTCTCCCATTCAAAATAGCTGTGGTATAGCGTGAAGTGTAATAACTCCATTAGTAATATTTTGAGTTTTTCCGGTTTGTTCTCATGTATGAGAAAGCTTTCCACGGCTGATAAGCCTGAATCGTGCGGTATAGATGTGTATAATGATTTCACGTCTATGCTTGCCATGATCATGTCTGTGGTAAAATTGCTTTTTTCTGACTCCAGAATGTTCAAGAAGTGTGTAGTGTCCTTGATGTAGGTCGAACTATTTTGTACCATATTTTGAAAATGTTTATCCAAGTATTTTCCAACTGGCTCATGAATGGATCCTACTGTAGATACAATGGGTCTTAGTGGTGGTAATGTTTCGTGTTTGTGGATCTTGGGTGTCATGTATATGTAGGGAATTGCTGGATTGTTTTTTATAAGGTATTCTTTCTCTTTGAGACCTATGGTACCTTCATCAACTGCGTTCTGTATGATGTTGGTAAGAATTTTAATGAATTCTTTTGTGGGATCCGATATGATGCGTGTGTACATGTTCGAATCTTGAACATGTGTCTGTACATTTTCCTTGTAATAACTTGTGTCCATTATCACCAAGGCTCCGCCTTTGTCAGCTTGTCTTATGGTAATTTCCTGATTGTTTGCTAGTTTTCTTAAGGTTTGTTTTTCCTTTAGTGACATGTTGGAATGTTTTGGTCTTGGTTTTTTGAATATTTCTTCGAGTTCCGTTAGTATAACTTTTTCAAACGCGTCCAGTACTTTGTGGCTCACTGGAGCTATAAATTTGCTTTTGGATCTTAAGCCCATGAGGGTGTTTTCTTGGTTTTGTGTGGTGGTTACTGTAGGTTCAATCACGTTGGTGAAGAAGTGTCTTAGCCTTAATGTTCTGAGGAATTTGTATACGCAAACCTTTGTCTCCAGTAGGTTAGAATGGTATGTGGGAACGTATGAGGATCCTTTTTGTAATATTTGTAATTCTTGGTTACTCATTTGGTACTGAGATATGTTTATGACAAGGCTTTCTGACTCCTTGTGCTTTTGGCAACCGGAGCACTTCCTGATTGTGCGTTTGCTCCTCCTGGTTCTGTTTCCTGTCCAATGCTTACCTCTAAAAAAGGTGCTGGTGTTTGTTGAACACTGGATGTGCTAGCTATTTGTTTGTCAATTGTTGAGCTAGATTGAGCAGTGCGTGAATCTTTTGGTTGCCCTGGTTTGGGTCTCCTGTTGTCCCACTGGGGACGTCTTTGTTGCGAGTCGTCAGATGATGTATCGTCAGTGGATTTGTCAGTATTAGGTCTCTGTTGTCGCCTTTTTGCGTATATCTCTGCCCATGAGTATACTTCTCCCAATCGGTAATCTGTTGTATCTCTTTTGAATTTCCTTAATTTTCTATCGTTTATTTCTTTGGTGTATTCCTCCAATTTTTTATTGGTATCTATCAAAATTTGATCCCATTCCTCCTTTGTTACCAGTTTGTTTAATTCATCTTTGGTTTGTGCAACTTCTTTTGTCAATTCCTCTATTAGTTTTGCTAGCTCTTCTATAATCAGTAAGATTAAATCTAAGGAACATTTATTCAGAATAGCGTGCCATCGTTCTGTGAACCTTGCGTTATTTTTGCATAATGTGGATTTTAAGGATATTCTCAAGCCTCTGGGTATTCTTTGTGCCTTATGATATTTTATCAAAGTACTCGCATGAAGTTTTTGATTTACAATACGTTTTGATATGTACAATAGTTGTTTTATTTACATTCTTTAGTTTACCCTAGTAACCACACATCGTGTTTCTAGCGGCACAGTCCTTCACTTATGTTTACCCTCGTCAGCACGCGCCGTCCCCTAGCGCAAGCTACAACCATAGAGTACAGCAAACGTCACTCGTCGACGAACGGTAACCCTGACAACTTAGAACACTTGGTCGTTAAAACCATAGAGCTCTCGCGTACAGAGCGCTGCACGCCAAGACTAGCGAGGAAGACTCCACGTTAACAGTACCTCGGTAAGATATAACTGATATATTTTTCTACACAGAAACGAGACATACGCGTCACGTTATGTATTGACACCCAGATCTTATTTCCCTCATTACAGCTAAATACAAGGCACGAATAATTCCATGCATTAAGGTCAGTACCCAGTTATTGGGTCTCCATCATATTTTATCCGTTTTTTTCACTATTCGGACATGAGCACTATTTTATAAAAGTACCATGAATATTGTTTACGAGTTTCACTACAGCACGTGGGGCATCACTGATGTGCAATGTTTATATGAAAATGTGTTTTCATTTAGGGACCATTTTTTTCTATACTGATTGTGACTTATGATTATCGTTTCTAGAGTTTATGAAGTCCCCTGAGGAAGGGCGTTACGCTTGAAATGCATTGGGCAACTATATTGTGAAAAACGTTTCCGAGACATGGAATATGTTGAATAGTTATGAACATAATGATACATCTCGCATAAAATGAGAATATAAATAAATCATTCAACAAGCAAGTAAAATTTGTACGAACATTTATGAAAGTTTGGAAAGGGGTCATATGACTTAACCACCATCATGTAACATGACAGGTGTCACATGCATGGCTTCAAACTCGACTTCGGGTGAAACATTGATTAATGTCTGATAAATGGGAGAATATCTCCTCTGTCACTTTCCATTTGATCTTGTTGGACTGTCATCCTTACATGAATTAATTGACTGCCACCACCAATGCTCAAAGACTTGGGCCTTTATTATTAGAAGGGTGCACTTTCCCTGTTTGCGCCATGGAACACCTTTCAAAAAATGGAACAGGCGCAAACAGAGAGAGTGCACCCTATTATGCAGAATTCGCTGCCCTCAGGGCAGTTGCAAACTTGAGCTGCCCTGGAGGCAGTGCATTCAGGTGAAATACACAGCGCCTGCGATAAAGTCGCTCTGTGGGCCCGACTCACAAAGGTAAACTTGGATGTTCGGTCTAAACTTAGAATTTTGGAATTCATAAAGAGCATTTATATAAATAAAGATAGTACTTGTAAATGCGCTTTGTGGTCCCATCTGTAATACCACGTGACCTGAACACGGGGGCACAAAGCTGGCGCACACACCCGGGGCACAATGTATAATACGGCTTGAGGTGTTTTGGGGAAAATGACAAAATGTTCTTACGATGGGTCGCAAATGGCGCCAGCGGTGTGATTCACCCACATCTCCATTTGCACCATATGTAAAATGTATTGTGGTAAAGAAAGCACATGGATATGTATATGCATTACACAAACATACATCATTTTGTACACAGTCATGAGTATTGAGCTCTGATTTGCCTATTCCCAAATATCATGAAAAAAACGATGATCTAAGCCATGCACTTATAATGGTGCACAAAACTCCTTGAAAAGCCTTTCTTTCTCTGCTAGGCTTTATTTTAAGTGTTTTTTCCCCCATGTGTCCCATTTTAATTTGTAACATATGGCATGTTTCAACAATGTGTGTACATCTTTGTTTTCTTGATTTGTATTTCCTGTCCTTGCCTACTCATTAAACACTCCCTTTCTCCAAAAAAATAGAGGTAATTTTTCATTGTTAATACATTTGCTGCTCATTTTTTACCCATATAAAATGTAATATTTCTCCTTGTTACGCCTGCTCCAGGGAGGCAATAGGTTTTGGCCCTGCCGCAGGTTTACGAGATATTATAAATTTGGGACATGTGACAAAGTTCATGGGTGGTGTGGGGCGAAAACACCTACTCCAACACCTCGGAACACCTCTTTGACTCAGAGTAAGACAAGGCAGCGACTTACACTGCTTTTCCTTGCTCTGTATCTACGAGGCCATGAAAAGCCATGCAAAGTGGCTTTTCGTGGCCTTGTAGATGGATGCATGACATTATAACGAAAGCCGTAATGCTGATGGCTTTTAAACCAGAAGCGTTAGTACGAAACTGGCTTTATCATGCCAGTTTCTACAACGAAGTCCATCAGTTCACCCGCAGATAGAGTGCTTTTAAATGTATCAAAAGAACGAATTACTTGATAATGTGGTTATAGCACTTTGGGGCATATTACCAAGGGGGCGATAGGCAATTATTGCTGGTTTAGCGGCAGTTTTCAGCCGCTAAGCGGCGATAATTCTATTGCTCTATTAGCAAGCTGTCGCTAACGAATGTTAGCAACAGCTTTTAGACAATAGCGAGCGGTTTGGGGCCCGCTTTGCATGTCAGCAATATTTATCGCTAATGACATGCAAAGTGGGCGTACCCAACCTGTTAGCGACTGAAAGCATTCGCTAACGTCGCTATCGCCTATTAGCAAGGCGGGTGTAGCGATGGAAATATTACAGCTATCGCCAAAAACTAACGCCTGCTCAGACCAGTTCTTAGCCATGTTATCCAATGGGAGGTGTATAACATGGCTAAGAGCATTTCGTCGCTAATGCGTGAATATCGCTGTATTCTCAGCGATATTCACGCTATCGCCGGAAAAATTATTGCTTTGGAGATAAGCGTTGCTAATAGCAAGTTATCTCTGCGATAAGTCCCGGCGATGCTTAGCTATAAAAAAATTGTTGCAAAGCCTAGTTAGCGATAAATATAGCTACTGGTTGGTAATATGCCCCTTTGTTTTACACTCATAGCCTTTTGTGAAAATGGTAGTTTCCCCTGACAGGGTGCTGTATTCTCCTTTCACTGACTGGTGATGCTGCTGGCCGCAGAGGTGCTGCAGTGTTTTGTGTCCTGTGTTGCTCTGTAGCCAGCCGGTGGCTGGCCTTCTCAGTTTTCTCCTTGGTGCGTGGCCTGTGGTTTCTGCTCTAACCACAGGACTGGCGTGACTTGCTTTTGTTGACCTACCCTTCAACAGAGGTTGTCACACCAGCACCTCCTTGTCTGCACTCTGCCCGTGTCCCATGGGGATGGTTCAGCGCTACCTCCGACTGTGCTTGTAGGTGTTTTTTTTACTAGTTTGTTATTCTCAGAAGCCAGAATCCCTGTGCAAGCCCCCTAAACCCTTAGTCCAAAATCCACCACTTCCCTGCTCTGAGCCCCAAGTCCGACTTCCATGCGCTTTTTCCCCATATGCTCTTGGCTGTACATCTGTCCCTTCTTCAGCCCTGAGCCCTAAATCTGACCTCTGGGCGTTTCCACCCCCCCCATGCTCTTAGCCATAAAACTGTTCATAAATTAAAATTCATAAATTTACATTTTTCGTTGTAATGCTTTTCGTTCTAAAAAAAGGTTTCGGTGCAAAGATGGACGTAGAAATGACGGATTTGTAAATGCGTAATGTGTAAACTAATAGGTGCCAGAGCCCAGCATTCTGCTCAGATGCTGGCAAGTCGCATTACACAAGGTTGTGGTGTCAAATACTAAACCTGCACAGTTTTGTTTCTACCTCATGCTTCTTTCATCTCACTCCTAGAGGTTCTTTTTCATCCCTACTTTTTTCGCTTTGCAATAGTTTTTCTGTCTCTCTCGCCTCCTCCTTCTCCCCCCCCCCCCCCCTTTGTGTTTTTGTCTCCCTTGCTCTGGCCCAAAATCTGTTGAGAAAAAATAAGTGCAAATCTCCAAAAATGAGTACCGTTGACCCCACATACAACCACCGGCTAAAATTAGGCACTGGTTGTATGTACCCTGTGGTGTTTCTCAGTGCTTTGCCATCAATTGGTAGCTCTCTGGTGCTATATTTTTCTGTTTTCAGGTTCCTATATTGGTGTTGGATTAAGATTTTGAAATGCAAGTGCATAAGTTAGGAATACTAAAGCATAAGGAATTATAGCTTTGGTATTCCTAACTTCACACCTATGTACCTTTAAGATATTTGTACTGTATGGATATGTATGGAGTTAAGTGTAGAGAATCTGTCAATATTTTTTTCTATATATTTTGTATCAAAATTTAGCACCCTCAATATTCTGACTTTCATATTTAGTATGCACACCTTCATGAAGTGATTGTTTGCTTTCATATTAATTACATCTGCATTTAGCTATAAACAGCATACATTCCCAGCATGTTTGAAATGCCAGTCATTCACACTGAAAGAGGGGCCCTGTGAATGTAAGAGCAGCCTTTGTTCTCATTTTTTTTCTCGGCCATTCGTGACTTATTATCCTGCCTTACTAGTAGAGTTGTTGTGCCCGTTTTGTTTTTATTCAATAAAAGAGTTTTGGTTCTAGGACTGCTTTAAGTGTCTGAGCTACATATTATTCTACTACGATATTCCTCCTCTGACAGCACTCCCAGTGCATTAGACATTTATTTACAGACTGTTATGCTCACAGCTGGATGCTTCCAAGCAATACGATCATTGTTAACCTTTAATCTGCTGTATCAATACCTGCCATGGAGCCAAAGCACTTAAATACTAGTGAACTCCTGCTTTCACAGGTGGGCCGCATTGTGTTCAAGATCAACCCCCCAACCTATCTAAAAACGCAGTAAAGAACTACAAAAAGAATTCTGAAACTGTACCCAGAAACGCTCATATCTGATGCCTATTTTTGTATTTAAAAAAGGAGTTTTAGTTAATGATTTAATCTTCTTCACCAGCAGAGGGGCTCAATGGAGCAGAGCTATAGCCTCTAAGCTCAGAATTAAGACACCTAGGAAAACACCAGATGTTTTAAGAATTACCATAACACCCACACTGGCCATTAAGGCTCAAGCAACCATCTCCCTCTACAACAACAAGAACATCCTCTTCCAATCCACTGGCCAGAATCTAGAGCAGCTCAATGGAATCTTCACGAAGATCAAAAATATGGTATTGAACAATGTCCCCCACTGACTCCAGAAGTCATCGTCTCTCCTCCTCCCCAATGACTGAAACACAGATTTCATCCAGTCTCACCTCTATCCTATCACCTATGTCTCCTCGTGATCACTCGCTTGAGTCCAACACTGAAACCGTCAATGTTGGCTCCTGATCACCTATTCCTAACGATGATTCTTGGCCTTTCCCCATAATCCACTTAGCTGACCTGCCCTTTCACTTAGATCATATTAGGAGGTAACTAAAGCCCAGTGCTAGAAAACTGTCAACTGCCCTAACCCAGAGAAATTTAGGGCTGCTAATAGCACTCTCCCACTCAATGACTTCCCCTCTCCTTCCCCATCTGTGACTAAATGAGCAACCAAATTCAAATTCAAATTTAAAAAGCTTTATTTCGAAATACAAAGTAATATCATAAAAGCATACATTGTTAAGAACAAATATAAGTCACAAAGTGGCAGTGTGTTTCCATTATGGGTACACCATGTATTTTAAAAACAGGGGTATAATCACAAAGTGGCAAGTGCATTTAAAAAGCAAGAAATAACAATAGGACAGTCATGTACATTAAAACGAGCAACCATCTTGGCCACTTCATCCCCCAACCTGCTCGCAGCGACCTCCCGACTATACATGAGGCCACCAGTGGCGCACTTAGAACACTTCCTCCTACCCTTCTTCCAATTAGCACTTCTAGTATTCCATCTGCTAGACCTCACCCTCCAACCACTACCTTTATTACATGCCTTAGCTCCTCTGACCCTTCTGGTGTGTGGACCAACCCAGAGGGACCACACAAGTCTCCCTTTTCTAAGCTACACTACCATCTGTATTGCTGACCCTCCTTCCAGTGAGGACAAACAAGCTGATCTCAATCAAGAGCTGCAGTTAGTTAAAGCTGATCACCAGAACCATATCCGTATCACCTCGAAGCGTGAGAAGCTTTGGACCCCAACCTGACCCTTGGACTAACACAACCCCACACACTAAAGCCTACCCACAAGAAGAAGACCAAACTACTCCTGGGACTGGACATTGATAATTAAGAACTCACCTAGCTTGCACTGGAGATCTAGAACCCATCTAAATTCCTCCT
The DNA here is from genome assembly GCF_964263255.1 of Lissotriton vulgaris. Classification (NCBI taxonomy): domain Eukaryota; kingdom Metazoa; phylum Chordata; class Amphibia; order Caudata; family Salamandridae; genus Lissotriton; species Lissotriton vulgaris. The sequence goes on from NC_141685.1 coordinate 307,152,137, forward strand.
CCAGACCCCAGAGGACAGACCTTTTATCTGAGGCTCACATTCACTCCCTCCTGTTATGATATACCACTACACATAACGACTCATCACTCTCACCGGTCCCTATCCAAACTATTCCCTCCAACTTGCTCAGAGAACCAAGTCTAAATTACAGCACCATGAACAAGCTCAATCTATTGCATGTCCTCATAACACAACAAGAGGCATTAGTTACCAAATCTCATAGCAAGTCTATGCTTCTTAACTTCAGCCCAGTGGTAAGACACTAGATCACGATCCTCCTAATCTTAACTGAAATGTGGCGCAATGATTTCTCCTCTACCATTCTAGACATTTTAATTACACCTAACTATGACATCATCAGATTGGATAGATCTGGAAGAGCTGGGGTCTGCATAACTTGCATCTACTGTTCCATGCTAACGTGAAACATGCACAAACTGCTCAACTGCCTTCATGTAAAAACCTAGGTATTGAAATATGGTACAATGATAGGTCTAGGTGCAAACTCCACATGATTTACACCCCCTCCCACCCCCAGCCCCAGGAAATACCGTATTTTCCATCAAACAAATAATAGAGACCATATCCTCTATTGCTGTTGAAAAGACCAACCAGATCTTCCTTGGGTATTTCAATATTCACTGGAACAACTCAAATGACCCCATACCGAACACCTTCAAAGCCTTTCTTTTGGATCGCACCCTTACCCAATCATGAACTGGACCAACACCCAATAGAGCCCCACCTTTGATCTAATCATTGCCAAGGATAAGGTCATTCAACGGGAATCCATATCCCCCTGTGATTGGTCAGATCACCACCTAATCTCCCTCCTCATCTTGGAAAAGGTGCTGATCAGACAGGGTCAACCGTTTATACCCAAACAATGGTCCAGAGACTTGAGAAATATGAATCTAACCGATTTATATTCTTTTAGCATCAACACCCCTCCACTAACATGATGAATGTGAATGGTCTCACGAGCACTACATCCTATCCATGTCAATCAGACTTGATACCATTGCTCCGAATCAGCTAAAAAGAATACCCAGTTGACATTCCAAACCCTGGTTCAACGGCAACCTTAACGAAGAAAGGCACAACTTAAGAAAGAAAAAGAAGTAAAATGTATTGTGGAGTAAATAAAACTTATAATATAACACATTTTGCACATTTCATATATAATATCACATATTAACGACTTCATAAAAATGCGAATTAAAAAAGATTATTTTCATGTTTAAAACTATTAATTTATAGTTTAAAGCCACTAAGGGCCCGATTCACAGAACTAACTTCAGACAAAATCCTAAACTTATTACCATTTTGATATTCACATAAGGCACTTACTTATTTTGGTATTCACAGAAGGCACTTACTCATTTCGGTATTCACAGAAGTTCGGACTTAGGAGTAGTAAAGTTAGGACTCCTAACTTTAGGACCCCTAAATGCCTTCCGTGAATACTGAAAGTCTTAAAGTTAGGATTTTTCTCAGTTTAGAAGTTGTAAAGTTAGGACTCCTAACATTACTACTTCTCAACTGACAAAAATCCTAACTTTAAGACTTTCGGTATTCACGGAAGGCATTTAGGAGTCCTAAAGTTAGGACTCTTAACTTTTGTGAATACCGAAATGAGTAAGTGCCTTCTGTGAATACCAAAAGTAGTAAGTTAATTCTTGAATACCAAAAGTAGTAAGTTTAGGATTTTGTCTTAAATTAGTTCTGTGAATCAGGCCCCTAGATTCATTCTGCTGAGGTGCATTTGCAGGGGTCTTGTTACACTTACTAATTCCGTTGTGCCTAGAGGACCCTATTTTCTCTGTCGGTCGTTAAATCATACTACGTACTATGGGTGCTCCCATTCAGTTTAGGAACATATTTAATTGAGTTTGGTATGTCCTACAGAGCATCTCAAGAGCTTTTTATTGGCCCCTGGCGCTACATGAAGAGGGTTTACTTCATATAAGGTTTTAAAGTGCTGTGTGCCTTTTTGTAAAATAAACTCAAGATTTTACAATTTCAAAGCCCTTGTTTTTACACATTATTCGAGGCGCTCATATAATTATGTGCCAGCAAAACCCTCTCTATAATCATATCTTGTTCCTGCTAGTTTGTTCCTGAATGAATGATATAGTAGAAAATTAAAATCCTTTACCCTTCGCATTTAGCTAATTTACCCTTTGCTATATCAATGTACTTTTAAATAAATTCCTGTAGATGGTAGATCTTCTCCCTGAAACCAGCTGTTACTGCTTGATGGCATCTACGAATTGCATATTGGTTGATATCATGTCTTAACAGGCGTCTACGTTCAACTGTTAATGCTGGGCAGCTGCAGATGCAAAATGTCTTCTCTGTTCTAATTACAGAGGCGACATTACATTGCCTTGTTCAATCTTTGTCAACCTGGCAGGTTACTACGGAAATGGAAATTACCAAGCCGGAGTCTCAAGAGCTTTAGCTTTGCTTTCAATCCATTCAGGCCCCCCAGATAGTTCTGGGGTTTTTAATTGGCCGTACATTGCAAATGCCATCCAAGTGTGGGATCTTTTGCGCTAGCACCTGTCTATCCATCAGTAATGACACTTTTTTACTCATTCCATTATAACTCTGTTAAATACGAGTTGTGATAGGGGTAGGGTCCATAATTGTTCTGCACTCAAAGTGGATATTGCCAGATTAAATTATTCATGAGCAGCATCAGCATGAGCAACAGTATTTCTGGTTGTATGTCAGTACAACGCGGGCTATAGTCGTTACAACGACTTGCGCTGTAAGCGCTGGATAGTGGAATAGTTTAATTTTCTAATCCAACTCCAGCCCACGTTACAGTAGGGAAGGTTTTGGAATAGAAAATTAAACTATTCCCTATCCAACAGCGCCCTCCAACGCAAGTCGTTGTAACGACTTGCGTTGTAATAGCAGCGTAGTAATGGCAGCGCGTGGTAATGCCCACGTTGTAAAGGCTGCTCACTGTATTTCTAGGGTCTCCCATGGCGTCCCAAATGATTGACATGAGAGTGGAGTTATTATCGTTTCTTAGTTTATGACAGAATCAAATATGCCCCAAGACTATTTAAGTTTTGTCTCCTAAGGCCAAACTCTAATCGGATTTGTGACCTGGCTGATTAAACTGCTGAGGGAGATTAAACAGGCGACAATAGGTCCCTACCACGAGGTTATCTATAGTTTTATCAGCCTTTCCTCTCTGGATCTCTATGACACTTGTCAAAGATGGGGCATGTTTGGTTGTCATGACTTTTAGTAATGGCTTGAGGGACAAGACTTATAAGGTGTTCTGTAGGGATGCAAACGCTACGATTAATGAGCTGTTCCTTCTTTGAATCACAGCTCCCTGGTTCTTAAATGAGCCCCTAAAGTAAAAAATAACCCCAAAATATTAGTACTCTTGTACTAACTCTAGCTTCTACTATGCAAAATGTTGGCAAGCTGCCATGCCCTGTGTCTCTAGCATAGTCTTTGTTTTGCTCAAGTCAACTTTTAACCCATGGGTCGTGACATGCTGAGGAATAGGCCATGTTACAATGCATGCAACACATCACATGCCATTACAATGCGGTGGCTAAATCCAACACCTTCTGCCTCTTACAGCAAGTCATTGTAACAACTTGCATTGTAATGATTTGCGATATAACAATGCGGTCATTGTAACAAAAGCTTTGTTATGGCATGCGATGTATCTCATGCGATGTAAATGATGTTTCCCCATGCTGAGTAGTTTTGCTTCTGAACCGCTGAAGCCCCACCCTTGTGTAAGTAAGCAGGACAATGTCATCGATGTACAAAAGATGGAAAACATTAAAGCTAGCCACAGACAGAGAATACGAGTTAGTGTAATTCAGACCAGGAATAATATCAGCGAGGTTGAACAAGAGAGGAGCCAGGACACAGCCTGGTTTTAGGCCATTCATTGTTGGTATTTTTTTCTAAATTGTTGTGCCTTGGCCCAGCCTACCTCTTGTCAATGTATCTGTATATAGTAATTGGATAATTCTGAGGACATTAAAAGAGATACCCCAATTTAATAGTTTATCCCAGAGGATGTTTCTCTGCACCGCATTGAATGCTGATCGGAAGTCAACAAAACACAGGTGAAGATTCATTGAGCGACGCCTTGCTTGTTCAATTGTGAGGGCCAGCATTTGAATGTTAATGGATGTACCAAGACCTTTAATAAACCCAGTCTGATTTCTGGGTAGCAGGTTTGTAGATTCCACCCAAGCCATAAGATCTGCCAGCAGGCATGTAGTGAAAAACTTGACCTCGCAATCTATAAGGGCTATCAGCCGATAATTGGTTGGGTCTGAGGATTGTCTGGCTTGGTAAATAGGGGCCAGTATTGATCCCCTCCAGTTGTCGGGAATTTCTTGACTAGCAAGGATCTAATTAAATAAAATGGCCAGGTTCTCCGCCCAGAGTTGTGGGTTCTGTTTATAAAGCAAAGTGCTTGAGTGAAGGTGTTCGGCCCCAGGCCCCCATCCCAACGGCTATTGCTGATGAATTTTTCCACCGTTCTAGAATGAATCCCCTTAGGCGAATCTTCCCTGCGAATATTTTGGCTGGCTATTTTAAAAGATCTGATTAAAGACTGTGCCACCGTACATGGCTCCCAGGTATTTGCTCCAATCTTCTTCTGAGATATTTGATATCGAGCATTGGGATTTCCAACTGGTAGGTTGATTGACTAGCTTTCAGAATTCTCTTGAATCTTTGCAGTTAGAAGAATGGAGAATTTTACACCAATACAGGTCAAATTCAGATTTGGTTTGGAAACATACTGCTTTTTTGTAGAGCATCCTTAGTTTTGGAAAAATCTCACTCCATACACTTGAGATCCGTTTGTTTGTTAATACCCTCATAATAGCATGATTCAGTTTCTTTTTAGCTATTGTAAATTAAGCTGAAATTTTCCTTGAAAAGGGAATCGCTATTGTTGTTCTGGCTATTTGAGAGCCGTACATTTTCCTCTATTAGGAGTGTTGAGAATTGTTCCCAATGGTCATAAGGGTTTTGGTTTGTGTCTTATAGTTTTTCCCACAAGTCTCTAGCTTGAAGTTCAACTTTCTCAGTGCAAGTAACCGGCCACTGTAGTTTTTTTATACTTTGACACCGTAGCATAGCCTATTTCTGGGGCAGTTTGTTCATGCATTAAAATATTTGATTTGAAAGTGATCATTTGCCGCTGGTGGTCGCTTTCCAACCTATTGCCCAGCCCGTAGTTTGTGACCATGTAAAATAGGGGGAGCGATACAAAGAAGTAGTCTAACTACATGGGATTTTACTGAGTGGTGTGATGACTGTGCTGGAATTTCCAGAGACACTCTACCATTCAATACTCAGAGGCCCAAATGCTCCAGGTTGCTCACCACTTCCTTCCCCATTGTGTCTGGCCATTGTTTAAAGGCTTGAATATGAGGAATATGCCAAATATGATCGGTTATATCCGTTATTTGATCCCTAGTCAACCTGAAGTAAGTTCATATTAAAATCCCCAGACAAGAGAATTAGAGGCGCTGGGTTAGATGAACATTGGGATGATATGAAACTCAACTCAAAAAAAGTATACTTTTGATTGTTTCCTTTTTCCTAATTGGGTGGGGATGAATGTAAACATTTATAATCAACAGAGGGGACACGTTCAATGGGTTATTGGACCGAGCCTTTATCGCCTGTCGGTTAGGAATGTCAATATTGACTTCTTCTATTCTGATGTTAAGGACCACCGATACCGACAGGGCCAGACCTCCTGCAGCAGGCCCCATTGATTTTGTTTTCCTTGCTGGTTTACTAAAGCATACATTTGTTGGGAGTTCAATTTCTTCTTGCGCCCATGTCTCTTGCGGCAGCACTATGTGAAATCTTCTGATGAAGGATAAGAAATACTTATCGTCTTTCTTCCTAGGAAACCCCTCAATGTTCCATGCACAAACAGCAACGATATTCTGGTTTTGGCCGCTAGCAAAGAATATATCTATCAATTGTGTGCTTTTTGTGTGGACAGGAAAGCAGTACACCCGGAAGCCAAGACCAATCAGAATTTTGGTAAGGGGCTTGGCTTGCTGAACGTTTATCAGAGCTGTTCCCTTCCGAGATAAATATGGTGGCACTACACAATGACATTTATTGATTCCTTGTCCCTTTTAGAATTGAAGTTGCCGCTGAATGTCAATCATTTATAGGATTTTGTAAACTTGTGTTCTTTCCATGAAAGCCCTGTCCTTCTCCTTCACCTTCTACCCAGGCATGGGCCCCAAAACCTTCCGGGTGGACAAACTGTGGGTAAGCTTCTTTCTTTTTTTGTGACATTTCCATTCCCCAGTTTGCAAATTCCTCCTTTTCTGGCCACACTTGGTCGACTAACATGGCATTTGCCCAGGTAATTGGCATCGGTTCTTCGCCACCCCATGTTGGTGCATTTAAAAAGGTGACTGAATGGATATCAGATGACGGAGGGGCTGATTTACAGAACTAACTTAAGACAAAATCCTAAACTTACTACTTTTGGTATTCACAGAAGTTAGGATTTTGTCTTAAGACAGACTTAAGACAGACTTATGACAGACTTAAGACAGAATCCTAACTTAAGTCTGTCTTAAGTCTGTCTTAAGACAAAATCCTAACTTCTGTGAATACCAAAAGCAGTAAGTTTAGGATTTTGTCTTACGTTAGTTCTGTGAATCGACCCCTGTATTTCTTTGGCCATATGTAACATTGTCCCTCTGTTTATTTTGTCAAAATGACCCCTTGACTTCTACTTTGGGAACAATGTTACTTTGCAGAGGTTGTTAGGTGGACAGATGTGAGACAACATTGCTCTTAAACTTGACTGAGCTTTGAGTTCAACTGCCTGTTTCACAATAGGCCCCTGCACTGATGTTTGCGAACACTGTTGTGACACTGCGCTATCTAACTCGAGAAGCCGTATTTGCATTTTTTTCCTTTTCATCTTCAGGGAAAATAGACTTTTCAATGGTGGTTAGTTTGATTCCACATTTTGGGGGGAGGGCCCATGTCTTGCTTTCCATGTTTATGATACATGGTACGGTACCGGCCTGGTTGTTTGGACTGGGTCGGTAATTATCTTAGTCAGACCCTGATGTCAGACCCTGATGTAGCTGACCCCTTCTTACCCAGCTGGGGGAGGTCTGGCTGCCGGTGATCCTGGTCCAATTGTTGCAGGGGTTCTTTTACCTTCCTCAGAGTATGTGCTTTGGCTTGATTGATAACCATGTTAACCTCCTTATTGTCAATGCATGGCTCCTCCATGGAGTCTTCTTGTTTGTTATCGGGAGTGAGAACTGACTTTGTAGCCTTTGCTAAACAAATAGAGAAGACTTGCCCAAGTTGTCTGGAGTATGGTTGCCTGGACATGGATTAACCTTTTTGGTCTGAGTTTTCCTGAGTCTTTTACGCTGTCTTTTTGAAAGCCGGGCCAGTTCCCCTTGTGATGAACATGTCGTCACTGTATATACAGCTGGTACTCCCCCTCCCAGTTCGATGAATGTAAATGTAAACGTATTTGTAAAGCGCTCTATTACCCCGGAAACCAGTGTATCCTGGCGCTGTACTCATACCACTAGGGAACCCATCCTGGCTTTTCCCCGTGAAATGTCCACTCCTGGGCATCCCCGGGGTGCAACCAGGCATCCCCAACGCTGTTGGGGGCCGTTGTGGAGACTAAGCAAGCTATTGCCCAGAGATGCAGCGTGGGACTCATGTTCAGAGTAGGCACCGAGGCGAGAAATCAGGTCCGAGGAATTATGAGCCCAAGAACCACCGAGATCAGCCGAGGCGGGAATTGAACCCTGGTCCCGGGCCAGACCTCTGCACCAGGGACTGCCGCTCTAACCAGTGAGCCACATTTCTCCAAGTCTAATGGGTGAGGTGAAAGATGAGTACGGTGGTCATGATTGGTAATCTGACCACTTGTTGATGACCTCTCAGCTCCTGTCCCCTCCTGTTCCATCTCCGCACTGGTTGTCACCCTAAAGAGCTTTCCAGCTTCAGATGACTTTCTGAGGAAAACTTTGTTTCTGGTGGCCCTGCTGTCAGGATTAATTCGCATTGGAGGGGTCGTTATGCCGTTAGCCTGTTAGCTGCCCCTTGATCTCTGCAAGCACAGTTTCTAGCATTTCTGGGGGCAATGTCAGTTTATCTAAAATTGGGCTATAGGCACAGCTGGAAACACACTGGGTATCAGATTGTACCCTCTGAACAAGCGAGTTGAGGGCTCTGATTTTTTAGTCAATTGCAGTAATATAAAGAGACATTGTATTAAGAAGATCCACCTGGGTATCAAGCTTGCTTGATTGATATGTTAAGGCATTAACTACAGATTGAAATGAATAAAGCAGAATCTCCCTAGTGTTACTTTCTTTTCTTTGTGACTGGGGTATTGACTGTGTGTAGTATTGGCTTGTATGAAAATGTCAGAGGTAACCAATAGGGGGAGTCGGCCTTAGCAAGACATTGGCCCGGCAGTGCGGCCTCCTCCACCTGGGGCTCCCCCTGGGTTGATAAAAAGACCTTGTCTAGTTGGGCCTCTTTTTCCAAGGATGCTGTAGTGATGTCCTGGCCTGTTATGGAAACAGCCCTATCTTTTAGGGTAAGGTCCCTTCAATCAGGCCATTGATTTTGGTCTTGGGTCTATTAGTATTGTGACAGGTGTAGTGATGCACCTCGTCTGCGACCTGGAAGTCCTTGTCTGATTTGAGGGCTATGTTTGGCTCCCTGCTACTTTTGGGAAGTGCTATGATGATTGATGTATTAACCACCCCTGCCGGGGCCTTGTCCAACACCTTCTGCGATGTCCCAAGCCAGTTGGTGTTCTTGTTCTCTCGAGTTTGGATGCTTTTAGATGCCCAAGATTCCCATTGACAGGAACCCTTTTTTATTTTAGGTCCCTAAGTGGTAACAGGCTCTATAGAGTTCTCCTATACATTAAGGGCTGCATTAAGGTTTAGGTTGGACGCATCTAGCACGAGCGGTTGTATCAGGCTTTGAAGACAGCTTGTATGTATGTCCTTATGTTATGTAAGTGAAGCATCAACTGGGTTCTTTAAAAAGTCATATTTCATTTGCACTTTTCCCTGATGTTAAGACTAAAGGCTTTCTGAGAGATCATGGAGAATCTTTCCTACCGTAGCACACCTCCAGCAATTGAGGTCAACTAGAAGCTCCTACAATAAACACGTTCATAGTTCAAAAGCAGAATACTTTAGGGTGCATCGTGATAATGAAACAAATAAGGCCCAAAATACTATTCAAAATTGTCAAACAACAAGCAAGCTGCAAATCTAACCGGCATTTGGCAGATAATGGTTTACAGCCTAGTGGAGAGGAATTCTTCCCCTATTTCATTGGAAAGACTAGGAAGATTTCCTCAGAACTACTACTTGCATTCCAGCATCTACCAAGACAGGTACAGCCAAGTCTCCTCTCAGTGATGCACCCCATGAGATCCCCTTTTACTGGTTATACTACAAAAAACAATACCACGAGGAATGCCTGCTAACTCCCAGATTAAGCTGATATACTCAAAATATTAATATCAATTAAACCATCCAACCACTTCAATGATCCTTTGCCTATCACCCCATCAAGGAGCATAGATGCTCCATACCCTTCAGACTAAGATTGTTATTGCATCTCCCCCTCTCAGGGCATGATTCCTGATTGCCTAAAGATATGTCAAGTGACCCCATCCTAAAATAACCTAATGCGGACCTGTCGTAACTCAACAATTTCTGTCCAATTACAAACATGCCGACATAAGCAAAGTTACTTCAGAAATGCGTACCCCTGCCACATTGAGCCATTTCAGCTCCTTGACCAATGCCAATCTGGCTTCAGAATGGAACTTACTACACACATTGTAAACATGATGCCCTGAGGTTGCTTGATCAGAATGAACCTTGCCTGATATGCTTCTTGATCTATTCTCTGCGTTCAATACAGTCAAACATGACAGCATGATTGACTTGCTGTAAAGAAGGATGGGGCCATCTGGTCCCATTTTAAACGGGTTTGACTTGTTCCTACATAACAGAGCTCAAAGAATCTATGTCAATCAAACCCTTTCTGACATTACTCCGGTTTCGAGTGGAGTGCCTCAAGGATCCACGCTCTCGTCCACTTTATTCAACTTGCTCAAGGAACCTCGTTCTGACATTTTGAAGCACTCTAACTTCATTGCCACATGTACGTGGATGACACACAATTGTACTTGAACATTTCCTCACCCGAAGATATTAAAACTCTCAACTCAACAATAGTTGAGCCGCAATCACCTTATGTTCAATACACTTAAAAAAAAAAATCTTGATAGCCCCCTACAATCACCCTGCCCCCATGAAAGAATGGCTCAAACAACTTACAGCTTTCACCTGCACCTCCCACATTATTGACTCTACTAGTCACTACGTATAATGTTGGACAAGTATTTGAATTTGCAAGATCGTGTTAGTGCAACTACCAGGGAAGTCAATTACCAACTTAACTCACTAAGGAAAGGCAAACCCTTTTTGCCCCCTGATGACTCCAAGCTAGCAGCCCAATCCCTAGACATCTCCCGATTTGATTACGGGGGTGCTACTCTTGCAGGCTTAGGGCCACATTGAACTCAGCTGCTAAGCTCATCATGGGAACCAGAACATTCAATCAGATTACACCAAACTTAAAACACCTAACTGGCTCCCATTTGAAGGAAGGATCCAGTTGAAGATAGCCTGTGTGACATACAAGGTCCTTCACAACAATACTCCCATCTACCTGGCCAATAAACATGAACTGTCTGATGGTAGTCATTCCTTAAGAAACTCTAACTTCCTACCGTTGAAATCACAGAACTTTAACAAAAAGAACATGTACAAACGCTCATTCTCTGGTCTAGCCCTAAGAATATGGAATACATATCCTTCTGAAATCAGGTTAAACCTCTAAAAAAAGAAGTAAACTCTCTTCTTTTTAATCGATTTCTTTAATAGTAGCTCTGAAACTACTCAGCTTGTCTATATTCTTGTGGGCACTCCGGATCCAGACTCTACCAGGCCGAGTGTTTTATAGTATCTGTATCGCTGCTTGCTTAAACCTTATTGCATTTCTCTCTGTATGTATAACTGGTCTACTATTTTGTACAGCGCTCTGATACACTTACGGGTAATGTTTGCACTATATAAAACTCCTCAAATAAATAAATGAGAGGGTCTCACGAGACAGACAGTACCATAAAAGCCAAGCAATTGTCCACAGAAGAGATAGATGTACTGAGAGAGGGTTTTGCCCTGGTGTAAGGGTCTGACAGATATCTACCAATCCTGAATGACTATTATCACAGCTTCATACTGCTTTATCTGGAAACACACCACAGTATATCCTCCCCCTTGAAGAAACCCTCAGCAGATCAGAAGACGCTAACTTCTAGGCTATCTGCCTGTGACCCACCCCAGTAAAAGTCATGGAAAATATGATAAACAAATGCCTACATATCCTATGCTCATACTGTCCCTCACCAACAAAATGCAAAAACTGGGACCAATTTCTCTGCCAGCCAGACTGAAGTCACCAGACAGATGAAAATCAATTGCCTCAAGCTCAACATAGACAAAATAGAAGTAGTAATCTTTGTAAAGCACACCTCACTGTGGGACTCCACCTGGTGGCCTGCTGAACCTGGACCCACACTGTACCATGAGCATGAATTCCCCTTCCTCAATCACGTGTAATAGTAACTGAACATTTTGCAACTGCAGTGGCAGTCTCAACCCATTCAAACATTGCAATGTGAAAAAACACCTCTTTGAAGAACAATACATCATGATGCAGTAACAGTCCACAAACCAGTCACCTCTCAAATCACTTTGTTGTATACTTGCCTTTGACCCTGTTCACCGCTCCGCAGTCTATGACTACTTTTGTGCTATAGAGATACCACATAACATAACATAACATGTGTATTTGCAAAGCGCACAATTACCCGTAGGCGTCCTGGCTCTGAATAACAGATGTTTATTGTTACCCAACTCAATGGTTCTCATTTTATCGACCTCAGATGGATGAAAGGCTGAGTGGACCCACCTAGATTTGAACCTGTGACCATGAGGTCGAACACAGGCCCTGCAGTGGCTGCTTTAGTCCACTGAGCCACCAGACCCTGCTTCATACATACGTACATACTTACATTCTGAAAGCAAATCACAGCGATTGCTTGAAAATCAAGGTCCAACGAGTGACTCTTTCCACAGGTCAAAGCTTCTGCGCACTTGGGTGGTCACAACAATGCTCCATAAATCAAAGAGATTATTTGGCACCATACGCCATGACAAGGAGCTGCAAATATCAATGATGCTTATCATTGAAATTTCACAAGCCAATCAAACATGCTATAGCCAAGCATTTCTTTGTAACTGCTAGAGATTTCCAGATTACACAGCCATGGCACAAAACGATTTCCAGTTCATCCCCACCTTGCCTCTGACTTGTGCCCATCCATTAGTAAACATCATCATATTTTCTCATTTATGGTTGTTCTCATGTAACATGCCAATAGAATTCCAGCTTTGTTGAAGAGTAATAAGTAAAAGTGTATTTCCTTCCGCCCCTTATGGAAGTCGCAGGAGCAAAACTTTAGCAATACCATGGAAGTATCATTCGGCATTGCAAGAAATCGATATTTTTTGGGCTGTGTACTGTAGCACCAACAAGGAACCTCTCATTTTGATGAACTGTCTTAAAACAAATATTCATGCTTACCAGCTATAAAAATGACTCCTGCCAATACCAACCCAGCAACAAAGGCTGCTTGCCCTAAAGAGCTTCAGAGATTTAACACAACTCCAAGACGTTTTCGAAACATGGGGTATATGTGTTTGGCTGCCACAGTTTCAATTTCCCCTGGAGATGGTGAGAAAGGTGTGAAGTATGCTCTTTCCAATATTTTGGATGTTGATTTCATGTCTTCCCATATTGCTCTTACTTTCCTTAGTAGACTCTCTGGGCCCGATTCACAGAACTAACTTAAGACAAAATCCTAAACTTACTACTTTTGGTATTCACAGAAGTTAGGATTTTGTCTTAAGACAGACTTAAGTTAGGATTCTGTCTTAAGTCTGTCTTAAGTCTGTCTTAAGACAAAATCATAACTTCTGTGAATACCAAAAGTAGTAAGTTTAGGATTTTGTCTTAAGTTAGTTCTGTGAATCAGCCCCTCTCACAATGCCATTATAGTTAGTGCAAAGAAGAGGGCTCGAGGAGGTAATAAGTTCGGGAAGTAATCAATTAACTTCATATAATATTCATTTTCAATTCCATTGATAGTGAATCTCAAAATCTTAATCTACAACCCATGGGCTAACCCATACTTGATAAGTCTTCAAGCCAGCTAAGGATACTTTTGGAGTAGTAAGGGATGTATTCTAATGAAATATTAGCCTGAGAAGGCCCTTTGGATTTGCTCTCAGCCTTTAGAAAGTTGCTCTTTGGGAAAGGATCACCCTCAAGTTGGTCTAAAATACGAAACTGTACAAAAGTCACAAACTACTCTCTCCCGCTGAACTCAAATTACATTATCAAGGCTGCAAGATCAATTGTTTAAGTGTCTTTCCCTGGAAAGGTCTGGGCATTCTATAGCTGGAATGAATAAAAATGTGTAATTAAGAGTTGTTGAGAGATCTCAATTTTGAGGGATATGCCATATCTCATTATGTATTTCAATATGTGGGTCTACTGTGTCAAACTGGTCAAACACTGATAGTTTAGCAATGAGATACCCTCTCTGCAGATGAAAATAGCTTTAGGACAGTTTACGGGTATGGTATCAGCTAAGACAGTGTGGTACAAACTAGGCTGTTCAACATGTTAATTATGCCAGGGTAATTCTCATAAATTTGTGAATTTTGCATTACACTCATTACGCGAATTGCTAGAAATCGATCCATTATACAACTATGTTTTAATATGCACCACTCATAGCAAAAACGTACAGCAAAATGTGCCGTTCGCTATAAACATTTACTGCAAAAACATGCAAGCAACAGAACGGGAGCAGCTGTTTATTTAAATGCATTCTAGTTCCAAAAATTGACACGATGTGCATTTCATGCAAAAATATAGCGTGGAATGATTATTTTGCACTTTAAATAATTATGCATAATGTTGCATAATTTTGCCAAAATGTCATATGGTTATGCGAAAGCAAACTATGTGAATTTTGCACACCCCTGGTAGCAAATCTAACTCCTGATGAAAGAGAAATTCTCTGTCCAGAAACTAAATTCAAAACAACAGTCCAAGTCTTAATCCTTTTGCAACTGATGGAGTCAATGACCTGTTCCTAATTCTCCATGGTGCCACACTGGCTCCCTTGAAAGGTATCCTACATGGGGCAGCATTTCTCATCAAAGATCTGAATAAGAGGGTGAGCCTCATTTCTATCTGATAGAACAGAACCGATTCCCCTCCAAGGTTGCATTCAAGATAAGCTGCACTATACACAAGATGAACAGACTGGGTAAAGCTTGCATTGAACTTTATTTCCACATGTCAGGGAAAGAGGACCCTTACCAACTTAATAAACAACACCCTGGTAAGGTGTCAACACAAGTCTCAGAGAAACTCTGCCCAACACCCTGGATGGTATGGTATGCAGGGCCGGTCTTAACACTGGTGGCGCCGTGTGCGACAATGTCTTTTGGTGCCCCCAAATGACCACCTCTGACACAGGTTCCCTCACTAGCACCCTTTAACAGTGCACATCAATTCTCTATAACCACTGTCTCTCTGATTCATTTACTTTTATAGCACCACTCATACCAGTGTAAGGTGTCAGAGCACTTTACATCACACTCACATTGCACAGAGACAAGCATATGTGTGTAAATCAGTGTATAGGAAATATTACACCAGACAGTAGTGCAAGGTGTGGTGTAGGAGTGACATGTCATCGATACTGGTAGGCAATATAGTTTGATTCCTTATTCTGGTTAAGTGCAAATTCAGAATGTAAAACATAATCGTTATTAGGGGTTCTCTTTAATAATAAGAATTGTTTTCTAACTAAATGAAGCCCTTTTGGCAAGATCAAGATAATGAAATACTGGGCAAAAATAAAAATATAGCTTTAACATATACCTTGCAGTTTGCATGCAACTCTTTGATGACAGTTAATAGCTCAATGCAGAAACGTTTTAAGGCATGGGCAAAGTGGGCCCTGGCCCACGCCCCCCAGGTTCCCTGATTGTAATTGTAATTGTAATTGTAAAAAACATTTATGTAGCGCATGGCTACCCGGAGGCATCCCAGTGCTTACTGTATCAGCGGGACAGTGTCACTCAGGGCCTGATTCACAAAATGAACTTAAGACTCAATCCTAAACTTACTACTATTTTGGTATTCACAGTATACACTTACTACTTTTGGTATTCACAGAAGTTAGGATTTTATCTTAAGTCTGTCTTAAGTCTCTCTTAAGTTTGTCTTAAGTCTGTCTTAAGTCTGTCTTAAGTTTGTCTTAAGCCTGTCTTAAGTCTGTCTTAAGTTTGTCTTAAGACAAACTTAAGACAAATCCTAACTTCTGTGAATACCAAAAGTAGTAAGTACATTCTGTGAATGCCAAAAGTAGTAAGTGCATTCTGTGAATACCAAAATAGTAGTAAGTTTAGGATTGAGTCTTAAGTTCATTCTGTGAATCGGGCCCACTGTTGGGAAAGAGAAATGTTTTCAAAGATCTACGAAAAGAGAGGTGGTTGGGTTCTGTGCGAAGATGGGAAGGAAGGGAGTTCCAGAGTCTGGCGGCGTTAAATGAGAAAGATCGACCCCGCTTCTGGCCTTCCTAATCCTAGGAAAGGTGCCCAGGTTCTTAGTTTTGGAGCGAAGGGATCTATTGGGCTCATAAGGCTGGATGGTACCTTGAAGAATGAAGGTCCCAGTTTTAAACAAAGACTTATCAACGATACATAAGGTTATGAACTTAACTCTCTCTCTTGAACTGGCAACCAGTGAAGTGATTTAAGGGCAGGTCTGGCGGAGTGATGTTTGGGAATGTCCAGTAAAAGTCTTGCTGCCCAATTTTGAGTGGTCTGTAGTTTGGAGAGAGTAGCAACAGACGCACCCAGGTAGAGGGCATTTGCGTAATCCAACCTGGATAGCACCAGGGCCTGGACTGTTATTTTTCTAGCCTGAAAAGGGAGTAGAGGAAGAACCTTCCAGACCATTTTAAGGGTCCCGTAACGTGAGGCTGATGTCTTCCGAGCCTGAGTTTTAAATGTGAGTTCATGGTCGATCCAGTCACCCAGACTCTTTAATTGAGTCTTAGGCGTGGGTGACGGACCCATGGAAATAGGCCATATTTCAGTCAGATTATGGGGAGATTGGTTACACAGGATCATAATTTCACTCTTTCCCCCATTCAATTTTAGGAAAGACTCGCTTATCCATCTTGCAATTTCTTCCAGGCAAAGGCGGAGGCAGAGAGGAGAACTTTCCGCTTTATTGAGCCCAATCACCAATTATGTATCACCCGCGTAGGTGACTATATGGACTCCAAAGGGTAAAACTGCCTCTGCAAGAGTGCAAGTATAAACATTAAACAAGGTGGGGCTTAGGGAAGATCCCTGCGGCACTCCACAACGGAGAGGTGTCCGTTTGGAGGTAATTGATTATTAAAAACTTGGAAGGATCTGTTATTCAGAAAAGAATTTAACCAAGCCAGGGCAGTTCCAGTGATACCTAAATTGCTGAGCCTGTAGATCAAAATCTGTGGGTTTACGGTATCAAAGGCCGTACTGAGGTCAAGAAGGAGGACCACCGCGGTGCCACCAGTGTCTACTATCCTTCTTGACTCTTCCACTACTTAAAGTAGGGCCGTTTCTGTTCCCTGTAGTGGACGGAAACCGGTCTGAGTCTGATGGAGAAGATTATGAGTCTCCAGGTAAGATGATAATGTTAGATAGACGTATTTTTCTGTAATTTTACTAACTCCAGGGATCAGTGAAATAGGTCGATAATTTCCCAGGTCTAAGGGATCAAGACTTGTTTTTTTTTTAACAGAGCCTTTACCATGGCTTCCTTCCACATAGGGGGCACTACCCCCGAGGAGAGTGAGGTATTAATAAGGTCTAAGATCACAGGAAGGACCACACCTGCTACCAGCTTAAGTTTCCCTAGAGGGGCAGGATCATTGGTAGAGGCAGCTCAGTTCTGCAGAGGCTTGTCTTGATGACCTTTAATACTTTTTTGATTGTTTTAAATTCAGTTTTTAGTTAATTTATTTTTAATGTGCATGATGTGTGAGAGGCTGCTGCAGACAGTTTGCATAAAATATTGGGCCTCATTTATGAAAAGTGACGCATCGCTGCGAGAAAACAACGATGCGTCAGTTTTCATTGCGCCCTCCTTGCGACCCCAATGATGCGTCATATTTACAATATGATGCATCATTGCGCAAGGACTTACAGATACGTCTATAACTTTGACGTATCTGTAAGAGCAAAAGTGACGCATTGCTGCAGTGTGTCACAAAAGTGACGCAACTCCAGCCATGCGTCCTTTCACATGGGGCAAGCCCCATGTGAAAGGGCCTCCGTCCGTCTTACGCCTGCTGTGAGGCAGGCGCAAGATTTTGACGCAACGCGGTCCTAGAAGTGACGCAGTGAAATCTCATAGATTTCGCGGCGTCACTTCTACGACCTTTCTTGCGTCAATACACCCCCCCTTGCATACATTATACCTGGCGCAGGTATAATGTGGCGCAGGGTTTTACAAAGTGACGCATCTACCTAGATGCGTCACTTTGTAAATACGGTGCAAATAAGGCGCATTTTTTACGCCACTGGTGCGTGACAAAAATTGACGCACCGGCGGCGTAAAAGTGACCCACAGCCTCATAAATGAGGCCCATTGTATTTACGTTTCATGCAACATCCATTCTTTAGGATTAGAACAGGACCTCACATATTAGAAATGGAAGGAAGTCACAGATTTTATTTCACAGACACTATTTGCAGTAATATTAGTCAGCTGTTGGTGTATCTCAGAATCTTGGATGGAAATAATAAATAATAATAATAAACGGGTTTATAAAGCGCCTGGTGACGCCTCCCGGCGTGTCCCCGCGCTGTGGAGAAGGGTCAGAGTACAGGTGGATAAAAGAGGAGGAGCTAAAGGGAGAATAGGTAGGTTTTCAGAAGTTTTCTGAATGTGGATTCATTGTCCGCTAGCCTAATATTGGTGGGAAGAGAGTTCCATTTGTTGGTTGCCAGCGCACGAAAGGAGCGACCCCCCATTCTGGCTTTTTTTATTCGGGGGATCTTGAGAAGGCCTGTTCCCCTGGAGCGAAGGGTTCTATTAGGCTCGTAGGGGACGGCTAGATCTGTCAAGTAGGACGGTGCTTTGTGCGAGATGATCCTATAGCACATGAGGAGCGCTTTGAATAGAATTCTCTTTTTTATAAGCAACCAGTGTAGAGTGGCCAAGGTAGATTTGGAGGGAGCTCTTCTAGGTAGTCTAAGAACTAGACGCGCTGCCGAATTTTGGAGCACCTGCAGTCTCCTGATGTTTTTTTCAGAGGTTGCTAGAAGAAGCACATTGCCGTAGTCCATACGTGAGGTTACCAGGGCTTGAGTCATGGTGCGTCTGGCCTCCAAAGGGAGGAGGTCCAGGGTGCGGTTGAGGGTTTTCATAACCCCAAAACATTTCCCTACAACTTTATGTACGTGGCTGTCGAAAGAGAGTTTGGGATCCACCCAAATACCCAGGTTCTTCGCTTCCCTACAAGGAGTGGGTAGGGGCCCTAGACAGGATGGCCACCAGTCTTTAGTCCAGCTAGTGTCCTTACCTCCTATTACTAATACCTCAGTTTTGGAGCCGTTAAGTTTGAGGCAATGTTGGGTCATCCAATCTGCAAGATCTTTCATACAGGTTTTAAAGTTGTCAGCAGCTAAGGTGGGAGCTTGGGACAAGGAGATCAGAAGTTGAGTATCGTCGGCGTAGGAGACTAGCTCTACGCCGTACGATTGGACCACCTCTGCCAGCGGAGCCATATAGAGGTTGAACAAGGTGGGACTCAGGGCAGAGCCCTGAGGCACCCCCTGTTCTAAGGCTATGCTGTCTGAGAGGTGAGTGCCTCTCTGAACCTAGAAGCAGCGGTCGGTGAGAAAGGCTTTCAGCCAACCCAGTGCCGCCTTGGTGACCCCTGCCTTGTTTAGACACTGTAGCAGGATGGAATGTGCTACAGTGTCAAACGTGGCACTGAGGTCCAGCATAATAAGTGCCATGGTCTGACCCTCATCTGCTCCTTTCCATAGAGTTTCGGTCGCTCTCAGGAGAGCTGTCTCTGTAGAGTAGCCCGACCTAAAACAAGATTGCGAGCTGTGTAGGGCATTATGGGATTCAAGATGGACCATGAGTTGGTTATTGGCTATTTTTTCCGCCACTTTAGCTAGATAAGGTAGCAGAGAGATGGGTCGCAGGTTTTCTAGGGTGTCCTGGCTAACATTGGGTTTTTTTTTTATAGGGAGTACAGTAGCTTTCTTCCATTCTTCAGGCAGACAGGCTGAGGCAAAGGAAACTTGGAGCACATGTCTAAAATAAGGCTCCAGAACAATTAGACTTGCTCCAAGTATCTTGGGAGGAGCAGGATCCCGGGGGGAACCTGATTTAATGCGTTTGCAGATTGTCGTTAATATTTCAGGAGGAGGGACAGCAAAAACTCGTAGGCATGATTCTGTGAGAGCGGCATCTTCACTCTCAACAAAGCCATGACCAGATGTCAGATTGCCCGAGAAGTTGGCATAAATGTCAGTAATCTTACCAGCAAAGTATTTGGCGATTATGTTACAGGTGTCAACCGAATCACTGTGGGAAGTATTATCAGTGGTTATTACTGAGATTTCTTTAAAGATCATAAAAAGCTCTTTCGAGGAGTTTTCTGCTTCCACAATGCGATTTTTGTACTGAGATGCTTTGGTGACTCGAATCTTTTTATTATAGTCCTTTTGCGCTTTTTTATATAGAGTTTTAATTTTTGGGCAAAAGTTGGTTCGCCATTCCCGTTCAAGTTTTTTGCATGCAGATTTAGCTGACTGGAGTTCATGTGTAAACCACGGGGTAGATTTCCTTGCCCTCTTGGTGTTTGCTAGAGTTCGGATAGGGGCAGTGCTGTCTAGGGCCGTTATAATACAATTCTGTAATTGATTATAAGCGGTTTCACAATCTGACCCTCCTGGAGGTCCTGCATTTTCAAGTGTCTTAATAAAGGTGTCAAGGGAAAATGTATTTACAATTAAGACACTGCTACTGTGCACTGTCTGTGACCTGGCCAGAGAGGCAGTGAAAGAACTAAATTTGGTTAATAAATTCAAACCGAATCCAAACAAGGGCCCCCAAAATACGTTTGATCCAGGGCCCCCAAAATCCTTTAGATGTCCCTGGCTCAATGTTCTATAATAGAATTTTGACTTATAAACGACAAGTAACTAGAGATCTCTTATAGAAGTAATAACCCACTGACCTATTTACATTACATTCACTTTTCTATCTGCATGGTACACGTTGTTAGCAGCAGGCAATTTAACCCTCTGCGCCACCTTAGGACGAGTCAAAACTACCACTAGACAAACCTCCAGTCTCTTTCCAGGAACACGATTAATCACCGGAGTTCCCTTGACATTTTAATTGATGCCTGAAAATTGCTGGAGGCCAGGAGGCGGCAGCAGGTGCTCTTAAAATTATAATATACTTGGGAAAATGACGCCCCCACCCTAAGTCAGCACCCAGTGCTTTGGCACCGATCACACCGCCCTAGAGCCGGCCCTGATGGTATGGTAAGGTATGGTATGGTATGGTATGTTACAAGCAAGTTGCAATTCCCGAGACCAATGCACGTTAATTTCAGGCATTACCAAATATTTCACAAGAAAGAAAACAATGTAATAAAATTCTCAAACCACTTTAGGAAATGAGAAAGAAAAATGAATGACTGGCAAGACACCAACCAAAAACATTACCATGTATAAGAGGAACCAAAGATATGAACTCATAAAAAGCCCTTTGAAAAAGTCAAGGGAAATCAGAAGTAATAATTCATGACTCACTGGTACCTAGAGCTCAAGAGACGCAAGACGTTTCAGTGATACTTTGTGGCACAAAGAGCCTATTGCCTGATTGAGTCGGATGGCTCGTTCTGATAAATGAATGAATATTTAACCTTGGTAGGTGAAAAAAACTATTCATCAGTTTAAGGCTGATAACATTAAGCCAAGGAGCATAATAATTCCTGAATACATGAAGAGCCAGTGGGCCTTCATTGTGTAACAAGTTTTAACCCCTCATGGTACTAATTGCAATTCCAGTTTGCTCCCAACCGTCCTGATGAAGACCTGCTATTAAGGTTATAACTGGCCTTCTTCTAGCTTGAGTCCATTCTTATAGCCTGGACTGACTAACTATCCACAGAAGGACAGTACTGATTCAAAAACTGAACACGTACATTATAGATGCAATTTGATTTATTAAAAAAAGACAGGGTGTCAGACAGGCCAGACGCTACATAATTGTGTTTCAATTTGCTAAATTTATGCTGTATTATTTTTTATTTCTTTTTCACCTATGCATAAGCACTTTTTTCAAGCACTTATATTCTGCACAATAGAGCAACGGCTATTCGATAATTATGCATATATGAGTATTTAACTTCAATACAATTTTAATTAACTTCAAGTGATCTTTGTGGTTGCATGTTGTAATGGTGACATACTCTTCCCTGGACTTTGGAATGGTACTTTCTCATCTCCCTTGTATTGGGGTTGTATGACTCCTGGAGTAGAGTCAGGATAAACTAATTTAATTAAAGTATCTAGAGATTATTCGTTAGGACCAACTCTTTTTGGTTTCGCACTGTACCCAGGTCCTATGGCCTACTGGGTTACCCCATTGTTATGTAGGTTCTAGTTTTGCCACTCAGTAGGATAAAGCTGGACTTCATAGTACTGAGGTGTCTTTGTTGCTGGGATGGATTTGGCTTTAGACTATGGCATTTTTTTTCGGTTCTCAATATACTGTAGAAGGACATGGCTGGAAGCTGTGGCTGAGCAGAACTTCTCCAGGCCAGATATCTTGGTTGCAAGATTTAGCTGAACTTGTCTTTATCGCAGCAAAAGGATCCAAATGGAAAGAACCTATTGTTCTCTGGTGAGACCTCCCTGGTCACGCTTCAACAACTTGTCATCAACCTCTGGAAGTGGACAAAGATGCCTAAGTTCCACTTATCTCCAATTTCTGTGAAAGTTCTTTCTGGGCATTCCTGCAACCCCCAGTCATGGCAGGCCTCTGAGCACCAAGTCTTTTTCCAGCCAGGGCTCGTGCAGGGTGAAATCAAAAATAGTCATCTGTGCTTCTGTGGAGTCCAAGGTTTCTTCTTCTTTTTGTGTCCCAGTAGCAGGTAAAAAGCCCACATTGGGGAATACTTTTAGATTCTGAGTGCCAGGCAAAAGTCAGAGGCCTTCTTTCTTCCAGCAGAGTCTTCGCCTTTAGGAATGTTTTTCCCCCATCCGGGAATATTCTGTGGAGGTGCTAGTGTGGTGCCAGTCTCTCCTGTGCGCTGGCCAGTAATTTGAGAGTTTTCCCTGCCCAGTCATACCATTTAACTGAACTATGCCCACTTCCTTTTGCAGCTCTTCCTTTTTGTTTTACAGTAAAACTACTCAGAAGCCCTAACTCTAAGATGCCTGAGCCCTTCTTCCACGAGGAGTGTCTCTCTAAAACTACTTCCCTATTTAGTGGAGGGTTTTCGCCCCTCTTTCCAAACTGGTTCTCTCTTCTGATGTGATTGGTGCCAAAGTCTCTAAAAGGACTTGGGACTGAATGAGAGCAGCCCCACTTGGCATCTAAAGTCAAAAGAGGTAGTGCTATGGCTGTCCTTTGTTCTGCAAACTGTTGCTGTCCCCCCATGCTAAAACTCCTACTAAATGTAGCCAGCTGTTAATAACACACATGCCTTTCTAAGTCCGGAGGCCAGGCTATTTTCTTTTGTCAGACAATGTTATAAAATCCAATTAAGTATGAGCATTGACTTAGGGGATCGGGACTGGAATGAATAAGGTGTCAGGCCTTAGTAGAAGTCCTTTCGCAAACCACTTGGAACTGCCCAGCACTATAGTACTTCTTGTCGGGGACCCTCCATAGTCTACTGACCATCATGCATAGACAGATAAAACAAAACTCTAAATTGGCTCTGCTTAATGCTCTAAAGGACGAGGGTTTCACAAATGTGGAGAAGACATTCCTGAGTCTTACCTTGATACTAGGGAAAAGAGACCTTCCCCAAGGCTAGAATAACCAAACAACTCTAGGTCTTGTAGTGTAGCAATGAGTTGTAGATAGGTGTTGTATCCTTGAGATTCCACTTTATGAAGCTAGGGGCTGCACCCCCAAAAATAAATACATCTGGAGGGGATGGGAAGAGCACTATACTGACATGGCGACTACTTGACACCTATGTACCATACATCCACCTTGAAATACATGTGAAAGGGTTGTGACATACATACATTTATGTGTTGGACTTGTATTTCAAATATGACTGTAATAGAGTGAATTAAATGTATCACCTCTGGAAAAAAGTTCAAAGATATGTCCATATGTATTCTTGTTATAAGAGGTTGTATAATAAAAACTTAAAAAAGAAATGTATATAAAAACACTATGGGGCTCAATATGATGTCTGACCGCCACCACAACGGTGATGAGACTGACCGCCAGACGTGCGGCGGTCCCACCGGCTCAATTAGGATGCGCCCGCCATACTGGCAGGTGCATCCTGCCCTTTTACCATTGGGGACAGTGCTGTTGGCTGCAGCACCGTCCGCAATGGTCCGCAATGGTAAAAAGGCATGCACAGCATTTCCCTGCACCACGTGGCTGGCACTACGCGGTGCCTGCCACTTGGTGCAGGGAACTGCAGGGGGTACCATGGGTACCCCCCAAGCGTACCCCCCCATCCGCTAGGGGCTCGCAATGGGCCCCCAAAGCCAATCCCCACTAGCATTTCCATAGCAGCGCTGCCTTGAACGACCCACATCATAATATGGCTGGTGGTGCCAGCTAGGCACCGCCACCATATTACTACCCAGCTCCTCCCGGCCGGCAATCGTAATGATTGCTATCCGGGTGGCTGGCAATCATTACGGACTTCCAGTCCGCCGTGATACCCACCACAATCGTAATCTGGCGGAGGGAAAAATATGTTTGAAGGCGGAAGGACTGCCACTGCAGAGGTGGTGGTTGCCACCACAGGCCCTGTGGTGGCAGTCATTTCACCATCATAATCACCCCCTTTCTGTTGGCCTCATGAGATCTGATAAGTGGCAGATCTAGTTCTAAGCCAGGTTTGACTGAGGCAGCAAAAAGGTATTTTTTTTAAAAGTTACTTTTCCACTAGTCAGTCAATAAACTTTATTCAGCACATTTGCCATAAAAGTAATACATAACTGAATACAATCATACATTACATAATATAATACATTAAAATTCCCTAACTATAATTAAAAATTCTCATTGCAGCATTTTAAACCCACCAACATGCTCACAATAATGAAATATCAGCAGGTGAATCCACATATCATTCTCTAAAAACATTCTCTACACTTAAAAATCTTTCTGCAATAAGACATAAGACCATGTTCTGATGCAATAAATATCATAAAACTGCCAGTTCTTAGGTGGAGACTCCATACCCTTTGCTCACTTTTAAAGAACATCTAATAAATAACAGTTACAGATAAAGCATGCCCATTTTATAAATTTTGATACTGTCAGTTTGAAGAATAGGAGCTAAAAAACATAAACACCATTTTCTGTACAGTGTGCATAATAGCATAAAGTGAGTAGTGCTTTGATGAGACTGATTATCACAGAAGCAATTTGGGAGAGATGGAAACCTCCTTTATTGTAGAGGGAAAGCAAATATAAAACATAAAAACGAATTCCCTACTGATTGCAGTCGCTGAACTATAACATGGCATTCAGTGGTAAAGAAATAGAGACCTGAGCCGGGCCTTATCAAACCCCTCCACTAACACAAGATTAGAAAAAAGCTCAGAGACTCCCATTCTTAACCTAAGAACCTAAGCCCTGGATGCCTGACATGTTATTCCGGGCCAGACAATCTCTCAAAATTAGTCTTGAAAAACCCACCTCCGGTGTTTGCCAGATCTTAAGTCATAATATTCAAGGGGCAAGGCTTATAGTGTCCTCCACATAATTCAGCCCAATCTCAACAAGGCAAATATGTGTTGCAGTACCTGGGGAAATGCAGAGGAGCCTCTGAAGAAAATTGTTTTCAACCTTTTCAATAATCTCAAAATTGGAGTAACACCATACTCCGATTATATTTAGATTTGCAGACTTATTACTCAACTAAGCAGCAAAACAAAAAAGAGCTTCAACCACTCAAGAGAGTTGTGGTGCTCTCAGAGTCAATAAAAAGCCCCACTTGTTGGTCAAATCAAAGGGAATTCCTAAATAGTTAAAATGTTCTATGACAGAGATCTTGTCTACAAAAAGAACGTTAGTTTTAGTGTGTTTAGGGGCACTAATCAGAATGATTCGCCTTCAAACCTAAGTTACTCATAAAACTACAAAAATGCATAAAAAACTACAAAAAGAATAAATCAGGATAAGTTATGAATACTTGTTGATTAGTGGCCCAGTGGTTGTGGGACCATTGAAAGTTGAGCGTGGATGAACTACCTAATCGACTAATCGGTTTTACACACCAGTGCGCACACCTACTAGCCCTCACCGCCTATCGAGCTGGATGAATCATAGAGCTGGATGAATCATAAATCAGGATTTGCAGGCTGTTAGAAATGGGGGTCTCTAGTTGGCAATGGTTTGCACCATTGTCGAAGTAGGGATCCATCTTCCTTGTCAGGGCAAGGGGGATACACTTCTAAAATAACCCTTGCTCACCTCTTGGTTGGTTGGCACGAGCAAACAGGCCATTCTCAGAGGCAGTGTGTAAAGCATTTGTGCACACATACAGTAATACCGTGAAATGGTTGTATGACATTACAATGCATACTTTTACAACACATGCCTTTAGAATGCAGTTTTACATCGCAACATCCATTACATTGCATGTTTTTACATCGCATGTCAGTACAATGCATTTTTAGAAACTATCTTTACAACACATTCCATTACATTGCATTATACATTTACAGCGCATACCATTACAATGCATAGCATTATATCGCATTTAAAGTAAGTGTTGGATAGTGTAGGAATAATAATTACTATTCTAACTCCAGTGAGTGCAAATGTAGTGTAAGTGTTGGATAGTTTAGGGGTAAACATTACTTTTCTAACTCCAGTGAGTGTAACAGTAGTGTTGGATAGTGTAAGGGTACTATGCGTTGTGATGGTATGCGTTGTAATGTCTTGCAATGTAATGCCTTCATTGTAGTGACATGCATTGTAATGGTATGCGTTGTAGTGACATGCGATGTAATGCCTGCGTTGTAATGACATGCGATGTAAAGGATGTTGCGATGTGATAACTGCATTGTAATGGTAGTGCAATGTAAATGTTGCATTGTAAAGGTTGTTTCCCTGTGAAACCATTACAAATGGACACCACATATGTTTAGAAAAATACGTAATCTTTATTTAAACCACACAAGACCAAAACTACAAAAATCCACAATACAGTAATCCAAGTATGACTTTTAAAAGGCAAAAATAGTTCTGTTCAAAGCAAATTGCAGATGTGATACTTTTCACACAAAGTACCTTGGATGCGTGGCGCACAAAAAAACTGTCGCAGGGAAGGTGATGCATTGATTCCTTACGGCCAGGGAAGGTGATGCGTTGGTTCCTTACTTCAGGGGAGATGATGCGTCAGTGCCTTACTGCCACTCAGGGGTGGTGATGCGTTGGTTCCTTACTGAAGGGGAGGTGATGCGTCAGTTTCTTACTGTGCAAGGAGGTGATGCGTTGGTTTCTTTCTATGACCCGGGTGTTCTTGCCGGCGTTGCGTCCACATGTGATGCGTGAGGATCAGGGATGTGTCGGTTCTCGATGAGGTGGCTGCAAAGCCGCTTGTGCTAGTTTGTTCAGCAGCGGTCCCACAATGCCTCGGTACTTAAAGCCCACAGCAGGGCCTGCGTTGGAATCAGTGCAGTGATCTCGGCCTTCGTAGATCGGTGTACTCGATGCCGCGAGCAGTGATTTCGCAAGCCAGAGACAGGAGCTACATGGATTCTTCGGCAATGCATCGGAAACAGGAACGGATGCGTTGCGCTTCTCAAAGTATCATTATATTTCCAGCTCCTAGCGGCACACAGCCTCCAAAGGTACAGAACAGCAGCAGGCACCTCTTTGCAGGTCGGAACTCTCAGCAAGGAAGTTCAGGGGAGCTGGTGGGGAAGTCTTTGTGTCCGTGAGACTTCAGATCAGAAGGCAAGCTCTATTTCAAGCCCAAGGAGATATTCCTCAAGCAGGGGACAAAGCACACAGCAAAGTCTGTGTCCTTTCGTTGGCAGAAACAGCCACTGCAGGTCAAACCCAGACAACAAACAGCAAATGGGCAGTACTCCTCCTCAGTTTCTCCAGCTCTTCTCCTTGGGAAAGGTTCCTCTTGATTCCCAGAAGTGATCTAAAAGTCTGGGGTCTGGGCCCCTCTTTTTATAATACACAATCCTTTGTTCTCTGTGGCGGAGAGTGTCTTTGCTAAACCAGAACCAGTTCTGTCCTCTCTGGTGCAGCTTCCCGGCAGGAGGTGGAGACAGCATTGTGTAAGGTAGACCAGGCCCATTCAGCAGCAAAGAAGTTTCCTCCCCCTACTCTGAATGCAGCCCAAGTCTATTCATACCAGCCCTGACTCACTCAGGAAAGGCAGGACACACATCAACCTGACCGGTGGCTGTCTGAGAGGATGCACATCCACAGCTCCTGTCCCTCCAAGGCCAGACAGTCAAGAGACAACCTAGCAGGGGCACACTGGATGGTTAAGTAAGAAAATAGCCTCTTTCTAAAAGTTGTATTTTCAAACACAGAAGGTAAAAATCATCCTCACTAAAAGATGTATCTTCATACTCTGAGTTAAGGCATACTAATCTTTACCTTCCTATCTTGTCCCAATGGGAAGTTATATTTATAAGATGCTATAAATAAACTCCCCTTCTATCCTATGGGACAAATAGCCTTTCAATAGTGAAAAATGCTCTGTATTTCACTATCAGGACATGCCACACACCTCAGGACATGTCCTACCCTTCACATACACTGCAGCCAAACTATGAGGCTACCTTGGGCCTACCTTAGTGGTGTCTTACATGTAAGAAAAGGGAAAGTTAGGGTCTGGCAAGAGGGTGCACTTGTCAGGTCAACATGGCAGTACCAAAATGTGCACAGGCACTGCAGTGGTAGGTCTGAGTTACATTTACAGGCTGCTCATGTGGGTGGCAAAATCAGTGCTGCACGCCCACTAGCTGCATTTGATTTACAGGCCCTGGGCACACAGAGTGCACTGTACTAGGGACTTACCAGTAAATCAAATATGTCAATCATGGAATCACCAATCCACAAACACAATGTACAGGGAGAGCATATGCACTTTAGCACTAATCAGCAGTAGTAAAGTGCCCAGAGTCATAAAACCAACACAAAGAGGGTCCAAAACAGGAGGCCAAAAAGCAAAAAGTCTGGGGATTAACCCGCTGGAAATGCCAGGTCTAACACTGGTCATTTGCAGTTCTTGATAAGAGGACTGCATTGTCCACATATAATAAGGTAGGGATGAAGCGATTCCCTGCTTTTGGCACGTCCATCGTGTGTGACTGTAAATAACTCTCCAGCCCATTAACACCATAGCTGCTTCGAACGTTCCGCCCCATTGCGGAACGTTTGAAGAAACGGGCGGTAGTGCTTGTGACGGCCAACGACCGACGGGAGCACATAAAGGGTTAATGTTCATTAAAAATAGAAAATGAGCCAAGATACAGGCCTGCCGGATATCCCGGTTGCAATTTATAGATTTAGAACACTTTCTGTTTGGCATTATCTAATCTTGACAGAGGTACCCCAGTGTAGACATCCAGTAAAGTGACTAGTGCGTTTTTTTCTACCCCATCTTCTCTAGCATGGACCATAGTTTAGGTCGATTTACAATATTAAAAGAGCTTGAGAGGTCCACAAAAGACTTATGTTAAGCAACCTTTTTTGCATGTACATAGTTTCCAACCAAGAGTGATCAGTTTAAACATTATTCTATGCTGCAAATGCCTGGTCTTAAACCAAATTGGATATTGGATAAAATATTATTGCTCTCTGCCCCTGCCTCCAGTATAGAAAGGAGGACCCATCCCAGACGTTTTACAGTGGTATCCAATAAGGATATGTGACAGTAGCAGCTCAGCAAGCTCTTATCCCCTTTTCTAAAATTTGGAACACTTATTGCCTGTTGGAAGGTTGGAATTAATGGGGCCACAATTGCTGCCCAGATAACATTTGTCAGTAAGAGGACCCACAACTCAGTTTTCTCTTTAAAATGTTCACTTCCATGCCACTGGTGCAATGGCTTTACCAGCGAGCTAAGTACACAAAATGGGTCAAACCAAATTTGCAGTACTATTTTAGGACGAAAGGACACACTTTGACATTGAAGAGCAGTGTGTCAGATTCCTGTTGAGCAAACCCACTGAAAGTCCCTGCCATCCCTGAAAACCTATGCAGGTGTAAAAGATGAATAACAAACCAGCAGTTGGAATTGGGTGAGGGGGAAACAAGGAAAGGGAATGAGAGTGAAACAATGGACCAGAACTCAATCAGAATTACTTATCACACACTGGTGGTGGCACTGGAGGAGTGGTATGTCACTGAACTGTCTGTAGGGTGAGCAGGAGATGATAGGCTAGTATATAGGTACAGTCCAGAGCGAACTATTAGAACATATGAGGGATTGGCTGCGGATGTTACTTTGAAGATCCGCTGGCAGTCCAAAATTCTACATGGGAACTCTAGTATGCCATTGCAAAGCAGACCGGCCAGAAGCTGAGGAATTGAGAGGGGGAAGAGTACAAGAAGGTACTGTGCACAACCAAATACACAATAGGAGAGGGGGGACTGGAGGGAAACCTAATGAAAAGGATGAATATGTGTGTGCAAACTAGTAAAAGGTGAATAGCCACAACAACTACATGTTCTCAGTGGTGGACTCCAGGTCAGACTGGCTGAACTCCTCATGCCTCATAAGTCTACCAGCAACCCGAAAGTGAGTGTCTAAATGTATCAATTAGTTAGTGGTCTCTCTTCATTTTCTACTGCCCCTTTCTCCATAATTTCAAGCCCAGGCTAAACCCACAACTCATCACTTGTGTCCACTGAGTATGAATCCTGACACAGTATTACAAGTCACAGGTTCCAAATATCAGACAAACATTCAGGTCCACCAAAGGTGAAAAATCATTGGTAACCATACAGAACACATGGATGTCCTCCATATTGCTACACCTAATGTAGGCAGTGCCATATCAGAAGCCAAGACATTGCCGGACTGGAAACACAAAAGACAAAAAAGAGAAAACAAAAAAGACAAGGGGCCTCATTTATGAGGCAGTGTGTCACTTTTACGCCGCCGGTGCGTCACTTTTTGTGACGCACCTGTGACGTAAAAAATGCACCTTGTTGCGCCATATTTACAAAGTGATGCATCAAGGTAGATGTGTCACTTTGTAAACCCCTGCGCCACATTATACCTGCGCCAGGTATAATGTATGCAAGGAAGGGTCGTAGAAGTGACGCAGTGAAATCTGTGAGATTTCACTGCGTCACTTTTAGGACGCCGTTGCGTCAAGATCTTGCGCCTGCCTCACATCAGGCGTAAGACTGACGCGGGCCCTTTCACATGGGGCTTGCCCCATGTGAAAGGACGCATTGTTGGAGTTGCGTCACTTTTGTGACACACTCCAGCAATGCGTTACTTTTGCACTTACAGATACGTCAGAAATACTGACGTATCTGTAACTCCTTGCGACATGATGCGTCATACGTTAAATATGACGCATCAGGAATGTCGCAATGAGTGCGCACTGAGAAGTGACGCATCGCTGCTTTCACGCAGCGATACGTCATTTCTCATAAATGGGGCCCAAGATTTCTAAATGTGTGCACCCTGGATCAGAAACAACATTGCCATGAACATCAGAACTAACCCAACTTCTTTGCACGTCGTAAAGAAGTTGAAGACAGAGCCCTTCAGAGAAGAGAACACTACATCTCTGCACAACAGGAATCACCATCACAAACATTTTTCTTTAGTGTAAAGGACCGTGAATCTTAACTCATGGCACCCACCCTTGCTCACTGCCTATTGCTCTCTTGCTAGGTTTGTACTCTACATAGATAAATACATACATACATACAGACATTGATACAAACATACACAACTATACCATCTTAACAGAAAGATTACCACAAGCACTTAATACACAGACAATCTTGCCTTTCCTTAACATAGAGATTACACCACTTTCCCTAAATACAGTCACTAAGCCGCCTATGCTCAACTCGAAGACTGTAGTGATCTATGCTCAGTAGAAAGACTGTACTCATCTACACTCAATACAAAGACTGTACTCATCTATGCTCAGTAGAAAGACTGTACTCATCTACACTCAATACAAAGACTGTGCTCATCTATGCTCAGTAGAAGGACTGTACTAATCTATACACAGTAGAGTGTACTCACCAATGCTCAATACAAAGACTGTACTCATCTATGTTCAATACAAAGACTATACTCATCTATGCGCAGTAGAAAGACTGTACTCATCTATGCTCAATACAAAGACTGTACTCACCTATGCTCAGTAGAGAGACTATGCTCATCTATACTCAGTAGAGTGTACTCACCTATGCTCAATACAAAGACTGTACTCATCTACGCTCGATATAAAGACTGTACTCATTTATGCACAGTAGAAAGACTATACTCATCTAAGCTCAATACAAAGATTGTACTCACCTATGCTCAATACAAAGACTGTACTCATCTACGCTCAATACAAAGACTGTACTCATCTACGCTCAATATAAAGACTGTACTCACCTATGCTCAATACAAAAACTGTACTCACCTATGCTCAGTAGAAAGACTATACTTATCTATACTCAGTAGAGAGACTATACTCATCTATACTCAGTAGAGTGTACTCACCTATGCGCAATAGAAAGGCTGTACTCATCTCCGCTCAATACAAAGACTGTACTCATCTCCGCTCAATACAAATACTGTACTCATCTATGCTCAGTACAAAGGCTGTCCAACTAGCCCTAATACCCAGGCTACATTGCCTGTTTTCAATTCCAAGAATGTCCGATCTGTTTCTGATACAGCTGAGCCACCTTAGTACAGAAACTGCTACAGCTATTTTCAGATTTCCTCTTTTTTTCTCTTCACGTGCAGTGCAGCACCGAGATGCTCCTTCGGGAGTGAGTCATGTGTGATATTAAATGATCAAATAAATAAATACATAATTGTACTCATAATACATAGATTGTGTTGCCTGTCCCTAGTACACAGATGACATCACTGTTCCTTAATATAGTAAGTGTGCCACTGCCGTGCAATGAAGGTATTGTGCCGAGTGCCTTTTAACACAGACAGTTTTTCACATTGCATTACTAGAGAGACTGCACGACCCATCCATAATGTACTGAGTGTGCCTCGCATGCTCAATATAGAGATGGCGTAACATATATTTAACATAGAGACTATCCTATGTGACCTTCAGACGGATTTATTCACATATCTTTAATATGCAGGCTGTGTTGCTTATCCTTAAGACCAACAATAAGTGTGCCACCTGTGCTTAAAGATTCTCATGGATGTCTCTAATACAGACACAGTCCCGCTAATCTGTAATATACAGACTGTGCCACTCATTTAATACATATGGAACCTCTAATAACAAAACGTTTCCACATTAATATACATAAATTATACTCCTAGACTGGCCTTTATGCTGGTGTTTCCACTCAAATACAGTCTGGATCCTGCATTCTCCACCCACTGATCCCTACAATCTTTTCATAAAAGTGCACCCTCTGAACACCTACATGGATCCTCCCCTGACATAATACTCCTAGGGCCTGATGTAGGTAATTTTATTTTACCATTTCTTAAATACCGAATGATACCGAATCGGTATTTAAGAAGTGGTAAAATAGAGGGGGGGGATGTAGGTAAT
Source organism: Lissotriton vulgaris (assembly GCF_964263255.1). NCBI lineage: Eukaryota > Metazoa > Chordata > Amphibia > Caudata > Salamandridae > Lissotriton > Lissotriton vulgaris. Next base: position 307,185,403 of record NC_141685.1, read on the forward strand.
ACAGAATCGGTAAATACCGAATCGTTAAGATCCGGTACTTACCGATTATGTAAATACAGATTCGGTAATGGCCATTGATTCCAATGGGCATTGAAGCCCATAGGAATCAATGGGCATTACCGAATCGGTATTTACCGATTCGGTAAATACCGATTCCAGCAAGGGTGCAGGGGGTGTCACTTTGACACCCTCTAGCACCCCAAATACAGGCATGTGTGCCATGTGGCACACAGACATGCCCTAAGGGCATGTCTGTCTGTACATGGCATAGGTGTGCATGCACACATGTGCATGCACACCTGGATTCGGTATTTTACCACCCAATTGGATTGGGTGGTAAAATACCGAATCTGAAAGGCCTGTAGCACTGGAAACAGTGCTACCTACATCAGGAGTTTTCCGAATCGGTAAAATTACCGATTCAGTATTTTACAGAATCAGTAAATTTACCTAATCGGTACATTTACAGATTCTGTAAAATATAGCCCCCTACATCTCAATCACCAAATACCGGTCGGTAACGGCCGAATTCGGCCGTTACCGACCGGTATTTGGTGACCTACATCGGGCCCCTAGTTGTTCAACACACTTCTATGAAAAGAAACATATAAATTCAGTTTAAAACAATGGATCAATGAGCAAGAGAAGGGAAGGCTTACAGTGGAGAAGTTACACATACAAACATTTTGGATTGCATGAATAAAGGTTACTTCTAGATTGTACAGTGACCTTGAAAAATGTCCTTGTACTGAAAAGGAGGCCAAACTAAGATTACAGGAAGAGATATATCCACATGTCTGGAGTACTATGAAAAGCTAGTTGTCAATGTTCAGTGAGACCAACAAATGAGATATCCAGGCAACAAGTGACTGATAGTATGTGCGAATGAGAAGGTGGAGATGGCATTTCAGACATGCCGCAATAACGTATATGACAACTAGACTCTCTGACTAATATACACCAGCCCTCTTTTCCTTAAGGCTGAGGACCTGATAATATGTCATCCTGATCCAGCTCTTTTCCCAGGATTTTTACACTTGTAGTATCTCTTTACATGACCTAAATTCAAGCTCATACCTTTACTGGAAGAAGATGACAGACGCATCACCAGGGCAGCCAACAAGGTCTAGGGAGAGGGTGAGGCCAGAAACTGACTTCAAGCCACATTGAGATACATGAGTATAGGCATCGGACCTTCAATACTCTTAGGGGATCCATTTTTTTAACCCTGTGCTCAGTACTCTTCCAGAGGACCATACATCTATGGAAATTAGGTGGAGTATACCAAGTGGCCTACCCAGCTGTAGGTCCCTCCAACTCCATCTTCAACAATGCATCAGCAGGTAGAATCATTAATGAGGGGACTTCAACAAGAGAGGCAGCAAACATCCTCCAAATGAGACAGTGTCCTGAATGAATGAATGAATGAATGAAAATATTTTATTGTATCAATTAACAAAAATTGTTACAAAAAGTGTCCTATAATATATCCACAAAACGTGCTTGCTACAGTAGTCATCATTAACTGCTACAAATTTGGATGCACTACATCCTGTAAAACAAATCCTAAAAATACAGACCATAGATAATAAAAACATTAAAACCCATGTGTTAATTATGAATTCAAGGCATTCAAAGACCTATTTTGGAAGAGAGGATCCAATAAAGTGAAAACTAGATACAGCTTGTCACAGCTTGTAAATCAAAGTCTGGGCATTCCCAAAGTGCAGTCTTGAAGTTCTAAAGTGCAAGGTACGTTACTTAAACATTCTTTAACTTTATGTGCAAATTTGGCGAACCTAGCCAATTCCATCTGTGTCTCCAGGCTAAACAAGAGTTTCATGGCATCCTTGCAATTACGTGTCCCATATTTTAAAAACAATGGCCTTAGTAAAGTGCGACATGCGTTTATTAGGCAATGGCATATGCAGACCAAATGGACCTTGGGGTGGCATAGTCTGCAGGTGGTAATCACCTCTAGGGATTTCCAGCGCCTGTTGATATCTTTTATAGGCAATTCCATGAGTCTCACTGTTCAGATATGCTTTAAAATTATCTTGTTTAATGCAGCATCGAGGTATGGTTGCCATACCCGATCTTCATAGGAGCTTACAAGTATCCCAATGTTACTTTTGGAACGATTCAACTCCTTCATATCTTCTTTCTTGGATAATGCTCTAAATTGTTTTTTAATATAGATTTTAGTGTACCAGGCTGATAGGTCAGATCCTGCAGTTTGGTCATGTCAAGCTGAAATGCAGTGCAGGCAGTTTTCAGGCTGTTGCTCCATGAATTATTGGCCTTCATAAAGATCATTTTCAGGGTTGACTTCATTGTGTTTGGAGGGGCCGCACAAACCCCTCGGTAATACAGCACGAACGTTGCCCAATGCTTGTGGTTTTGTCTGTTCAACCCAAATTCCAGTCGCACCAGGATGTTTCGTGTATGCGCTGGGATCTGGAAAATTTGCTTGTAGGCTCAGCAGTTAATATGTTCAAGGCTATTAACAAAAGCCGCAGGAAATGCTAACTGGCCATATGTAATTGAGGGAAGCAGCTTGGCCCCTATAACTCTTCTAATGGATTTTGTTGTTGGGCTATTTAGTTTAGCATTAAGCTTGCACAAGGCGAACATCACTGCCTTGGCCTTTGTTTTGGCTGAATCAAGGTAAGCTGTGCTGATTTCCCATTACTCATCAGCCAAACCCCTAAGTAATTGTATTTGGGCACTGTTCTTATCTTCAAGTTGTCCAACCTCCAATGCTGTCCGAGTTTGTTGGCATACTTTCCGAAAATAATTACCTTTGTTTTTCCAGCATTTGCTCTTAGGTCATTCTTGGTGTTGTAAAGATTTAGTGCATCCAATAGTCTTTGCATACCTACTTTTGTATGATCTAATGCACCATATCATCTGCATACTGTATTAAAAATAATCTGTTTGAGCCAATTTTCGGAGATAGAAGATTTGCATTAAGAATAGTTTTAGCAAGGTCTGCCTTATGTAAGTTAAAAAGCAAAGGTGCCAATACACAACCTTGTTTTAAACCACGGTCTGTTGGAATCTTTTTAGTAGCTGAATTTATTGAGGTTTTCACCCATACCCAAGTTCCAGTGTGAAGGCTAAATATTGCCTTCAAAAGAATCTCTGGTATCCCCCAACCTTGTAGTTTCCGCCATAGCAGACTCTGATTGATTCAGATGAAAGCAAGCAGAGTAGTCCCAAAACATGCAAATAGAGGAAGCGCCTTTTGGCATTCACAGAATTAACTTACTACTTTTGGTATTCACAGAAGTTAGGATTTTGTCTTAAGTTTGTCTTAAGACAAACTTAAGACAGACTTAAGACAGACTTAAGACAAACTTAAGACAAACTTAACACAGACTTAAGGCAGACTTAAGACAAAATCCTAACTTAAGTCTGTCTTAAGTCTGTTTTAAGTTTGTCTTAAGTCTGTCTTAAGTTTGTCTTAAGACAAACTTAAGACAAAATCCTAACTTTTGTGAATACCAAAAGTAGTAAATTCATTCTGTGAATACCAAAAGTAGTATGTGCATTCTGTGAATGCCAAAATTAGTAAGTGCATTTTGTGAATACCAAAATAGTAGTAGGTTTAGGATTGAGTCTTAAGTTCATTCTGTGAATCGGGCCCAGGGTTTTTATTCTCAATACATAATAATGTATTGAATCATGAGGTAATACCAAGTACTTGGAAAAGTTCAGTCATTCAGCCCATCTAAAAATGCAGGCTGATTCGCGGTCCTAAGAACTAAAGATTGAGGGCCCGATTCACAGAACTAACTTAAGACAAAATCCTAAACTTACTACTTTTGGTATTCACAGAAGTTAGGATTTTGTCTTAAGTTTGTCTTAAGACAGACTTAAGACAAAATCCTAACTTAAGTCTGTCTTAAGACAAACTTAAGACAAATCCTAACTTCTGTGAATACCAAAAGTAGTAAGTTTAGGATTTTGTCTTAAAATAGGTCTGTGAATCAGGCCCTGAGGGTATTGATCGAAACAGAGGGCAAACTCAAGCTCAAATGGCCATTTGGAGGAGATGCTCAACATTAGATAGATTACAAGCTACGAAAACAATAGCTTTGAAGCTCTGCCATGTTTTTGCTTCTTATGTACACTTCGGTTCTGCGTGCTGTAAAGTCGAATGAGCACACTTGTTGTCTAAACTCAGTAGATAGAGAATTGATCCATTGTTAGCTAATTTGACAGTAGAACTACAAGAGCATATTTGGGTCTAGGTAAATGTATTTCCCAATAGATCTGTACTAATACTGAGGATTTCAATAGTTAATATACTAAAACAAAGCTGCATATGGACCTTCTTATTGATTGCCAATATAGGGCTGATCTACCAGCTACACTGAAGGAGTCTCACAGTTTCACTCTTAAGCAGGGGCATTGAAGGATTAGTCATCTCATCAATGCAGATGACCTGGGTTAAGTTACAGGGACATCAAATATAGAACTTCAGCAGGGTAATTCATCTGACCATAAATATGATTGTGACTAAGATTACGATATTTTCACTGCCTTAATTTTCATTTCTCATTTACAGAAATATGTGATAAATGAAAGGAATACCGGGGCATATTATCAAGGGATTTATCTCTGCTTTTTGGCTTTAAAAGCCAAGCAAGCGGAGATAAAATTATCTCCCTATTAGCAACAGGGTGTTAACACACAAATTCGCATGTTAGCACCCTTTTTCTCTAAGCTTCCCCTTGCATCTCTAATGAGATGCAAAGGGGGCGTTCCAGAGAAAAATAATAGGAGAAATGTTGTTAGGCGACATTTCTCCTATTATCAAGGATTTCGCTAACCCTGTAAGTGATAAAAAAGCAGAGCTAACCGCGGTTAGCACTGCTTTTTTTACACCTGGTATTTTCCTGATTTAGCCATGATATCCTATGGAAGGTGGAGATCATGGCTAAGTTTGTGAGCCCCTATTATCAAGCTAACACCAAACTTCGAGAGATTATCGTTGGTTTTCCAGAGATAAACTCTCAATTGGCAGTTAGCGCGAGGATTTTTATCACTACTGAGATAAACCTTGCTAATAGCAAGTTATCTCTGCGATAATTTCCGGCGATGCATAGCGTTAAAAAATTCGTTGCTAAGCATCGTTAGCCGTAAATATCGCTAAACGTTGGTAATATGCCCCGTGGATATCATGGCTAAGTTTGTGAGCCCCTATTATCAAGCTAACACCAAACTTCGAGAGATTATCGTTGGTTTTCCAGAGATAATCTCTCATTTGGCAGTTAGCGTGAAGATTTTGATCACTTCTGAGATAAACGTTGCTAATAGCAAATTATCTCAGCGATAATTTCCGGCGATGCTTAGCGATAAAAAAATCGTTGCAAACCCTAGTTAGCGATAAATATCGCTACTCGTTGGTAATATGCCCCACCACTACTTAGATATTATTATAGGACAATAAATTAACGTCTAACCTCACGTGGCCAATATTTTCAAGTGATGTTTGTGGCATTGGATGGTTTAAAATGCTGTTTGACAACATACAGATGGAGACCCGTGGGAGAGAGATTGTAGCTCTAGAAGCTAAAGTGTGTCTAATTAGTTTGTATGGTTCAACTGTTTTTTTAATGAAGATCCCAACTCACTGAGAACCAAATGTAAGTGCAAATTATTGAATGTAGATTAGTCTACTTCACATAGTAGAATCCACCTAGAGCTAAGCAGTGGTGCTTTTTATGATCTTGCTAAAGTGAAACTAACCTCTCTAAAAATCCTCCTCTACTTTAATGTAGCATTAGAAGCTAATATGTTTTGAAAAGCTACATGTAGAACAAACTAAGGTAAATCCCTAACTAAATTTCATTTGAACTCTTGAAGAAGTTGAACCATACCTAATGGACCTTCCAGCTGAAGAAAATCATTAAAGAAAATTAGGGCCTTATTATCAAGAAAGGGCGATACATTATTGCCCTTCTATCGGCAGGAAACTGCTGATAAAGCGGCGATAATGGGCTTGATAATACGCCCTTGTGAATTCCCATAGAAGCCCAGGTTATGGTGTTAACCTGGGCTTCTATGGGAATTCAAAAGGGCATATTATCAAGCCCATTATCGCCGCTTTAGCAGCAGTTTCCTGACGATAAAAGCAGCGATAATGTATCACCTATACTTGATAATATGGCCCTTAGTTTGCTAAAGATTTAGGGCCTCATGTAGAATAATGCTTGTCGCAAAACAATTGTTGCAATTAGGGCCCACTACTATCAAGCCAGTGTGGAATTATGCAAACAGACTAGTGTACTAATAGGTCAGTTTGTAAAATTTAGAGCTTTAGTTGGACGCACTCTGACCTACATAATTAGTATTCATTAGAAGGTCACAAATTCGGAATCATTTGGTTTGTATACAATCACACGGATGGTGCTCAGCAAGGGATCACTATATCTGTGACTGCACACTAAAGAAGTGTTTTTTTTAAGCAGACAGATTTTCTTAAAGGAAACATGGCTACTTTTAAAAACGAAATAATTTCTTTTTGTAAAAGTTTCTCTAAGAGTTAGCAGTGATTTCCTGGGCCACAGCCTACACTCCCAGAAACGTTTTTCACAATTCGCAAAGGGGAATGTGTCCAAAGGGGATGCCTTCGCTTTTGCGAATAAGTTACTAATACCACTCCAACATAAGGGTCGGTAACCTGTCAACAGCTTGCTACCAGAATAATGGTTGCCAGCACTGATGCATATGGTCCAGGTTCGGTATTTGTAAGGGATTCCCACAACATGCCCCTTCGAAATACCATATCGGTACTGTTGGACTTGGCCCTTCTGGCAGGTTCACCCCTAAACGTTTTACTTTTAATGGTGACCTGGTGTTAGTGATTTTTGGCTTCTGCACACTTTACCACTGTGTCCCAGGGTAAAGTTTGTGCGTGTAGTAAGGTTGGCCTGCCCTCCCATAGGAAAGCATGGGGAATGTATGTGTCCCTGGTAGTTCCTGATGCGTGGGGAGTGTAAGCTTGAGTTTGGTATGTACGGACTTGTGTGATTAAATGCTGTGCAATGATGTGTGCGGCGTGAATGTACCTAGTGTAGAAGTGCTACTTCTAGAAGTTGGCATGTCTGTGTAATTTAGGTGAAATGACTGGCTGGCTTGTGATTGGCTGGAGCTGGCTTGTGTGCCAGGCTCAAGGAGTCAGGATGGGTCTGCCCAAGTGGTGAATGGGAGATCTGCATGTTGATGGTCGGGGAGGATTGCACCTGGGACCTGAATAGGGCTGGGCTTTCCCCACACAATGCTGGCTCCGCCCCCTGTGGTGCGTCTAATGTCCCTAGCCTGGCCAGTTAATGGAAAGGGTGGCTGAGCACAACAAAGTGCTCCAAAACCAGTTGCATCTGGTTTTACCTTCCCCCTGCACCTAAGGACAAAGGAATCCTGTGTATAAGAAGGGGCTGTGACCCCATGAAAATGTTCTCTGTTCCTGATCCTGACTGGAGGGGGGCCTGCTGCTGCTGGTCACCCGGAGGACCGCCACTAGGACTGCCCTCTGCCTGGAGGGCCCAGTGAGATGGCCCCTGGGCCCAGCCTTTGCCCCACCTGCTTTTTCCTTTCTAGAGACTTTCTTGGGGGATCCTGCTTGCCAGCCCCTGGGAAGCGCTAGCCTCCCCCTGCTGGAAATAGCGCATTCGCGCCGCTAGAGCGGTGATCTTTGCCCTAAGGGATCCCCCAGCATGTGGGAAGATTTCCCTTCTTTGCTGATTTGCGGCACGGGGGCCCACCCGCACTGCCTGCGGCATATTATGCCCTTGCCTGCGGCGCAGGAGCCCACCCCGCTCATTGCCGTGTTTATAGGTCCCTGGCAGGTGCCCACCCCGCCAGGAACCTTTTTCCGATAACCGGAAGCCTACCCTGGATTGCCGCTGTGAGCTGCCCCCATGGGCAACGAGAGAGGAAGCCGGCGTCTTTACCCCTCCCCCCCGGTGCTCCCAAGAGTGAGGGAGAGCCCCGGAGAGCGAAGGAGGATTGCCAAGAGAGAGCCCTGAGGAGCGGGAGCTCTCGTGCCACTGCCACCCGCAAGGGCCCGGGAGAGGACCAGCCCGAGGAGTCCTACAACCGGTGAGTGGGGCTCCGGGTGTGCAGTGGTCTAGAGCCCCGAGAGGCTCTGACGTCCGGTGGCCATTTTCTTTTGAGTCCACGTGAGGGGCTCCAACGTGGCATTACTGTGGGCTAGTGGAGCAGCCCCGGAAGGCAGCGGGCCACTCCCCCTGCAACCTCAGTCCTCCGGGGGCAGTTGCTGATTCCGAGTCCCGAGAGAGGGGGACTCCAACAGCGGGGGCACTGTTATTTTAGAGCCTAGAAGGCTCCTGGGGAATTTGTGAATTCAGAGCCCACGAGGGCTCCGGGGGCATTTGTGAATTCAGAGCCCACGAGGGCTCCGGGGGCATTTGGTGATTTCGAGTCCCCCGAGCGGGACTCCAATGTCCTGGGCATTCCTGGTGGTAGAGCGGCCCCAGCTGGCAACGGGCCGCTCCCACTGTGGTAGCAACATTGTTCAGAGCCCACAAGGCTCCCGTGGGCATAGTTGCTTTGGCCACAGAGCCTGCAAGGCTAACAGGTGGTTTTTGGCCCCATTGGTTGTTTCTAAAGCCCCAGAAGAGAGCCAGGAGGCACGCTGGTGCCAAGCTCAGTTCTTACAGCTGCCCAGCACTTAGTGGGCAGCTGCTACGTTTAGGCTGAGAACTCTTGCGCATTACTCCTTTGGCTGCCTGCGCAGCCTGCCCTGACTTTTATGGACACAGGGCGTTTCAGCCCCTGAGAGGCCAGTTGGCCTGGGGACAATTTATGTGTTCATGCCCTATGTGATCTGTTGAGCAATCGTGAGTACCTGCCTAATGTCATTCCTGCATCATGTGTAATGTCTTTGTGCCTATACCTCTGAACGTATGTGATGCTTAGGAGGCTGTCTTTCCTAGTATAGTTATGCTAGTGAGTCCATGGTTCCCTGCGTGATATTTTCCTACGGTGGTTAGGGTTGCGTAGGTGGTACTTACCTGTTACCAGTGGTTACTGTTTGTGTGCTACATTTCCTATTTGGTGCTACAGTTATTATATGTGCTAAGTGTTATTCCTACAAGTATTCTATGTTCTACAAAGTGCTAATTCTACCAAGTGCAAGTTCTAAAAGTGCTTATTCCTGACAGTGGTCCATGTGGCCCTGTCCTGTACATATATCCCCTGTAAATTCTGCCTGTGCCTCTGGCACATTGTAAAGTGTGTGTTTCTTATCTAATGTGTTTGGTATAATACAAAGGCTATTTTTATATATAACCTTGTGTGGAGTTTCCTTTGTGGTGGGCCTTGGGTGTTGTTGCTCGGTGCGCGCGCAAACACATGGGGCCCGATTCACAGAATGAACTTAAGACTCAATCCTAAACTTGCTATTATTTTGGTATTCACAGAATGCACTTACTATTTTTGGCATTCACAGAATGCACTTACTACTTTTGGTATTCACAGAATGAACTTACTACTTTTGGTATTCACAGTCTGTCTTAAGTTTGTCTTAAGACAAACTTAAGACAAAATCCTAACTTCTGTGAATACCAAAAGTAGTAAGTTCATTCTGTGAATGCCAAAAGTAGTAAGTGCATTCTGTGAATACCAAAATAGTAGTAAGTTTAGGATTGAGTCTTAAGTTCATTCTGTGAATCGGGCCCTTAACCTACATTGCCTCCGAGATTAGCCTTGCTGCTCGCGTCACGTTTTCTTATAGGGTGAGCAGGGGTTATCTTTGGCGTGTAACTCCCTTGCCCTGACTAGAGTGGTGGTTTCTGCCTGGCTTTGGCGCAGGCCTTAGCCAACCGGAAATCCCATATCTAACAGGTACCCACTCGCAGACTCATTTTAGGAGTCAGTAAAGGTTTAATGACTCCCAAAATGGGTTTACTAAATAAGAAATACCTATATTACTGTTGAAAGTGCTCTATTTTTCCATATCGGAGTGTATGGACTGCAAAATAGGTTAGTACCCATAACTCGGAGACTCATTTTAGGAGTCAGTAAAGGTTTAATGACTCCCAAAATGGGTTTACTAAATAAGAAATACCTATATTACTGTTGAAAGTGCTCTATTTTTCCATATCGGAGTGTATGGACTGCAAAATAGGTTAGTACCCATATAACATATGCATTGAACACACACGCTTAATGATCAGACAGCAACAACTAGACTCAAATTTGGAGGAATAAACAAAAAAATAGCATTGCTAGGATTCATTTGATTGTATCTTTCGGCACTGCAGTTTGAGGGTGCTTGTAGGGGTGTGCGACATTTAGACCAAAAGTTTCATCTTTGCAGAATCGATTATATCTGTCCTCATGTTCTTGAGTTAAGATGTAAATATCTTCCACTGGTTTTTAATGGTGAGGTAGCAGGATAATCAACTCAGCCCTTGCTTTCTGTTTCAGGGGTTCTCACACAGAGCAAAATATACAGTGGTTGTATCTTTTAGCATGGTAATGCTTGAATTTTGTAACAATTGAAGGGAAAATTAAACATACAGAGACTCCACTTTTGTTAGTTTTATTAAGCTTCATGGTCTGGCATTGATTTTGATCTATTTAAATTCATCTAAGTTTTAATTTTTTCTTAATTGCTGCAATTCACACAAATTTACCATTTTATATTAAATTGATATAATTATCAATCTTATTAACCTATACACTTAGGAAAGACAGTTTTACAATAGCATTGTTTACAATGATTTAGAGTTTACTAACGTGTGTCACTTGTGCCTCTATTTGGCTAACCGCATTGACTAATTGCAATTCAATTTTTCTTACATGTTACGGCTGACTTCAAATCACACTCCCACTGTCCTATTGTAAATAATGCTATACTTATAAAATACATTTCCTAGTACTACAAGAGTCATTGATTCTGCTGGACGTGAAAAAAGCATTTGGGGAAATAACTTCATTCAAAATACCCCTCCTCTCACACCCTTTCTCCTTTCCTTCCTTTAGCTCGCCCGGTCTCCCCTTTGAGCAGACCTTACTGCAGCAGGAGGCTCTACACAAAAAAACAAAATAGTCTTATTGTAGATGTTTACTTTAAATTCTGTAGAGTGCAAGAGGTCTTTTAGGGAACAGGTGTGCAATGAATGAAAGAACGGATAATGCAATTTATATGGCGCTCTCACCTGGATTAGTTGGCATTTTTTAAAATTAAAAACTTAATAGATACATAAATAAATATATTTTCCAAAGATGGAAGCGGGAGTAGACTGAATGGCCATATGATGGTAGTTAACTCCTTGCAGAGCAGCGTTATGACGCGAAACCCCTCGGTCATCAGGACGGCACATTACAAAGTTGTGAAACTCAAGCCACTGATTTTGAGCGCGATAGATTAGCTAACTTCTGAACATGTTTCATAACGCAGGAGTATCAAGTGATTTCCCCTTATTTGTAAGGGAGATGAATTTATAGACAGGTTTTAAGGTCTTCCGCAAGAAATTTCTTCAACATTCTCATGTTCTATTATATGAAATCTATGAAGTAGTACACTGACCTCATAAAGGCATTTTAATGTTCTTTCAACAGATACATTCACAAATGATTGTCATCTGTGAGTGAAAGCTGATGTCTCATCATAGCATTGCTTGTAAATGTAAATGTACAGGAATTTATATAGCGCAAATCACCACTGGTTTCTAAGCGCTTGCTTAGGGAACCCGTCCTGGTATTCCCCTGTGATATAACCCCGGCAGGGTATCCGCAAGGTGAAAGCCAGGCATCCCGCCGCGAAGGGCCGTTGTGGAGATTAAGCAAGCTATTGCCCAGAGTCGCAGAGTGTGAACCCGTGAATCGAGTAGGCACCGGAGTGAGAATTGTCGAGTCCATGGACTTTTTTATTTTTTTATTTTTTAGGACTCAAGACCCCGATGGGAATTGAACCCTGGTCCCGGGCTGACCTCTGCTTCCAGGTCTGCCTCCTCTAACCAGTGAGCCACACTTCTCCTCTGTGGTGACTCTTGCAGGGAGGAATTGTTGTAACAATGGCTACCTCGGTTTTCTCAACATAAAAGGCTTTTTTGTGTTCTTTTTCTCTATGCAGTTTCTTACTTGCTTAGAGGTACTGCTCAAGGACAAATGTGTCTAACAACCAGACGCGGGAGGTCAACCCTCACTCTAAGTTATTCAGTCATTCCCAAAGCATACCTTTCCTTTTTCTACTTCACTGAATCTCTCTCAATAGCCAAGTTCTCAGTTTGGTTGCTCAGGAAGAATGCTGGCAATGCCTCTAGCTTCATACATATCTATGCATTTCTGCATTCCTTAGTTAGATGAAGGGCACATCTTGCCCTAGGGGTCCTCTGCAGAGGGGTGGGTGCTGCATAAAGATGGCCATGTTCAGAAAACCCCCCTGCGCGTCAGCCTGAAGCGGTCCTCTGACTGGCCTCCATGTTATTACAGCAGGACTGCATCATTCAGCTCTGTAATGCAAACTGTGGCATTAGTAATGCTGATTTAATGCAGACACTTGCTCAGTTATTCAAAACCAGCTTAAAAATGTGAATATTATTAAACATGACTCAGTGTTCACCACTCCAGCTCGCCAGCCGTGCCCGAAGGGAATGTTTGTCATCTGAAACCCCTGTGGCTAGCGATGGCAGGCCTGGCAAGGTTAACAGACAGACATTCTGACCTTTTTATTCGATTGAGAATTCAATTAATTAAGTTATAAAAAGGTTGCAGAGGCACACAGAGGACGTGGGAGCAGCTGGACTGGAATACATTTCACTCGCGAGGCTTCCTCTGGGAGAGACAGATATGTTCATCCTCTGGTGAGCTTGCAGGGTCTGCAAAATGATATCTTTTGCACTGTTATTGTTGAGCAGTAACTGTTATAGGGGCATACTACCAACAAGTAGCGATATTTATCGCTAAATAGGCTTAGCGACGATTTTTGTATCGCTGCCTATCGCTGGATATGTTGGCGGAGAAAACATGCTATTAGCAACGTTTTCTCCATTGTGCTAAAATATCCAGCGATAGCGGCGAAATGCGTGAATATCGCTGAGAATACAGCGATATTCACGCATTAGCGACGAAATGCTCTTAGCCATGTTATCCACCTCCCATTGGATAACATGGCAAAGAACTGGTCTGAGCAGGTGTTAGCATTTGGATATATTCGTGCTTAGCGCAAATATTTCCAACGCTACGCCTGCCTTGCTAATAGGCTATAGCGATGTTAGCGACTGCTTTCAGTCGCTAACTGGTTGGGTACGCCCACTTTGCATGTCATTAGCGATAAATATCGATGACATGCAATGCAGGCCCCAAACCGCTCGCTATCGCCTACAAGCTGTCGCTAACATCAGTTAGCGACAGCTTGCTAATAGGGCGATAGAATTATCGCCGCTTAGCGACCATAAACGGACGCTAAATCGGCGATAATTGCCTATCGCCCCCCTTGGTAATATGCCCCATAGTGTGCAATGCCTTATGAGCTAATTTGTCGTGCCCAACTACTATGGAGATAATTTAACTAATGAGGCCAGTGGTGCTGTAAGAATTTTCAAAGTGGGATGCTGGCCTTTTAAGTAGGGCTGTGGGGAACTTGCCGTCCCACTCTGTGGAATTCAATGGAATTACATAAAAACAATTTAGCACCAGAAGCGCGAGCAGCACTGAAAAAAAAGTGTGAACTGCACCATGTGGTGCGCAAGAGTGTGGGCCATTCAAGTGACTTTGCTGCCACTCGAGCACAAATTCCACTTGAGTGGCAGCAAATCTCCGTGAGAAGCAGCCCTCGACCGTGACCGCACGCAACCGCCCGTGCTGGAAATCGTGTCAGGCATTCCTGGAGCCTCGCGGGAAACAAATTCCACCACACGGCGATTAGGTGAATTTGGCTGGAATTCAACATTGTAGTTGCCAAATTTCACCAATGAAACATTCTGTCCAACCCTACTTTTTGTGCCGTAGGAGCAAGCAATGCCTGGGGCACCGTGCAGGTGAGTGCAGCACAGCTCTTAGGCCTGTTCAGGGGCCACATCATAAAACATTCTCTAAATACATTGATACAGAGAACCTTTCAATTAATAAATTGCTGGAGCTCTGTCTTCTGAAAGATAATTTTCATTTTGGACACTGTGTAATACGATTGGGTGTGGGGGCTGCACTACCTGCCCCACCCCTCATTTCTGTGCCAGGGAATGAGCTCTTCAAAGAGTGAGGGACCAACTAAAAGACTATGCCAGTGACTTAGTAAGAGAGGGAATTAATGGGTATATTTATTTGAATGCTTGAGTGAGTGAGCATAAAATGCAAGCAAGAATGAGTGGGTCTATGACGTTACACCGCATGCTTTTACCACGCATGCTGTTACAACGCTAGTATTACAACGAAAACCTTTACAACGCATTACACTTGGGGGTGCTGGATAGTGAATAGTTTAATTTACTATTCCAACTCCAGTCCCCGTGGACACTAGGGAAGGTGTTGGATAGTAAATTAAAACTATTCCTTATCCTAGAGCGCCCCCCAGTGTAATGCGTTGTAATGGTTTTCGTTGTAATACATGCGTTGTAATAGCACTGCGTGGTAAAAGTTGCATTGTAAAGGTTGCATACCAGAATGAGTGAGTGAAGGCACAAATGCAAGCATCTGTGTGGGTACGAGAGGGACAGAGAGAAAGAAAGAGAGAGATAACAAGAGTAAGAGAGCATGAATGCCTTAAATAGCAACACACTGAGGAGTGGATGAGGAACTGAATGTACATATGTGTTGAATTATTGCTTAAAAGAGTGAATGAGTTAGCAGATGACTGAATATGTGAGTAACTGAGCAAAGGAGTCGGTGTGGTTTACAGAATGGGTGAATAAAGGAATGATCAATTCTCGAACAGGTATATGAGTAAAGTAATTAAATGGAGAATGTGAAAGAAGGAAAAAATGAAAGGGCAAACATATTAGCCAGAGAGGGAATGAAACATCAAATGCACAAGTGAACAAAAGCAAGAAAAACACTTTGGTTAGCTAGAGAATGGTTTGATGTAAGAGAGCTCACGCAACAGAAAAGGATAATCTCTGTGAATGATCAGCCAGACTGTGACTCATTCCAAACTTTTTTCCTCCAGAAGATACAGGATATCAACGCACGCTCAATCACTCCCACTTTGTCCACGCTAGGGGCTCAGATGCCGCCCATGATGTTAAGCATCTTTCCTCCTATCGACGACACACGCCTCGAGGAACTTGTTTGACAGACCAAATCTGGCTCCACTATAGACCCATGCCCCCCAAGAATTTTTAAAATGGCATTGCCAGGCATCCAGCCCCAGGTGGTGAGTTTACTTAATAACTCACTGGAAACAGGGTATCTTCCTGTCCAGTTGAAGGAAGCAAGGGTCTCCCCACTATTAAAAAAGTTGGCACTGACCCGAAGGCCTTGAAAAATTATAGGCCCATCTCGCAGCTTCCTTTCCTGAGTAAGCTTTTGGAGAAGCACGTCCTAGGCACTTTGGCCGGCTATCTGGATGAACACCACCTCCTTCACGCCAGGCAAGCAGGGTTCCGATCCCAACACAGTACGGAACTAGTAATGGCCGCGGTCACCGACGAACTGAGAGTCAGGACAGACAATAAACAGCTGTGCGCCCTGATTCTCCTAGATATGTCGGCGGCTTTTGATACGGTCAGCCACACCATCCTGCTAGACCGTATCGCGAAGCTGGGGATCACAGGCCAAGTGCTAAAGTGGCTGGAGTCTTTTCTATCAGGTCGTACTCAAAGGGTACAGCTGGGTGATCAGCTATCGGGGTTTAGTGATGTAACATGGGGCGTGCCCCAGGGCTCAGCGCTATCCCCCCTGCTGTTCAATATCTACCTGCAGCCACTGGTTGAGGAGCTCATGAGCCGGAACTGCGAAGTTTTTAACTACGCAGATGATACCCAGCTACTGGTTCAGCTGGAAGACACCATTGAAGCCCAGGAATCAGTGAGGAATCTGCTTAGCTTCACAGTCAACTGGATGACCAACAATCTGTTGAAAGTGAATGCCGAAAAAACAGAGGTGCTGGTCCTCAGTAACCTATGGAACCCCTGTAGTGACCTATACTGGCCCCCAGAGCTAGGTTCTACTCCCCCTCCTGTTAGGGTGGTAAAAAGTCCGGGTCTGAGGATTGATGCAGACCTCTCGATGGCTCCCCAAGTCGCAGCCGTGGTTGGCTCTTGCACGGGTGTACTGAGGCAATTGCGGAAATTGGTACCCATCTTATCAGCCTCTACCCTGCAATCGATTGTATCTGCCACAGTTATTTCAAGACTTGATTACGGCAATGCACTATACCTCTGCTTGCCACAGAAGCTGTTGAGGAAGCTGCAGGTAGTACAGAACGATGCCGCAAGGCTGATTCACTCCCTGCCTAGAAACTCTCACGCCACCCCCCTGCTCCAAAAGTTGCACTGGCTACCGGTCATGTATAGAGTACAATTCAACTGTCTCTGTGTGGCCCACAAGGCTCTCTTTGGTAAAGCACCAGAGTACATAAAACAACGTCTCATGAGATATGTTCCCGGTAGACCTCTGCGCTCAGGGAAGACCTCTAATCTGATCCAAGCCAGATTCAAGCTAAAAAGCAGGGGAGGCAGAGCCTTGTCTGTTCTTCTCCCACAGTTGTGGAATGCACTTACAACTACTTTGAAGGAAGAAAGTCAGTTACTGCCCTTCCGAAAGAAATTAAAAACCCATCTATTTAAAAGGGCGATGACTCCAGCATAGTCGATGGGTAGCCTGAGGTACTTAGGTTAACAGTGTGTTGTGTTGTTCTGTTTCTAAACGCTTAGAGACCAGCGGTGATAGGCGCTATACAAATAAGCAATAACATACCATAACATAACATCAGTCAATATGCAATGAATGGATGAGGAAGTGAGTGAAAATGTACGTCTGTGAATTCATGGATGGGTTTGTGATACATCAATCGAGGAAAGGTGTCAAACACCATTTAGAGATATTTGACTTCTTAGATTCTGTTAAACCAGATCTACTTTTCTTGACCAAGACGTGGTTCCGCTCTGATTCACTCCCGAGCGTGTTATCTGCCCTTCCCACCCGTATGTTATACTCAGGGCCGATCGACCTGACGGTCGAGCAGGTGGTGGAGTTGCTTTGGTTGCCCAAGCAGATCTCCACTTTCAACCTCTCCCTTCTCCTTCCCTACCTATGGCAGAATGTTTGGTCATCCGTTCTACCTTCTCCCAGACCCCACTGACGTGTGTCCTCGTCTATCGTCCCCTGCAGTCCTGTCCCCGTTTTCTGCCAGTCATTTCTGATTTATTAGGAACCTTAGCAATCAACAATTCTTCGGTTCTGCTCCTTGGAGATTTTAACTTTTGACCTAATGCTTCTACCGAGGATGTAGTTTCTCGTAACTTTACAGAACTCCTTCTGAGTTTGAATTTTGTTTCCCAGGTCCTCTCTCCTACGCACATCCACGGTCATACGTTGGATCAAATGTGGACCCTCAATACCTCGAATCCGGTCCTTTCCGTCCAGCCTTGTCCCTGGTCGGATCACTTTCTCATCTCTTTTTCACTGGACCTAAGCTCTTCTTCCACTACTCCTCTCCCCAAACACACTTGGGCGAGGAACTGGAGCAGAGCCGACATCCCTGCCCTCTGTTCTTCTCTCTCGGCTTCTAACCCTATCCTGGCCGATCTCACTCCATCCAGGCTGTTGGATGCTCTCGGCAGCTGGCTCCTGAGGGCTTGCGATCTGGCTGCCCCTTTGAAGCATGTTACAGTCAAGCGCGCCCACGACGCGAACAAATGGTTCTCTCCTGCCCTTAAGGCAAAAAAACTTGAGACGCTTCAAGCGGACAGAGCCTGGAGACGCGCCTACTGTCCTCTCGTAAAAACCCGTTACCTGCTTACTTTAAAAGAATACAAAAAGGACATTCTCCTGGCCAAGACAGCGTATTTCTCTGGGAGGGTCCTTGATGCTGAGAACCATTCCAGGGAGATCTTCTCTATTGTTCGAGAACTGTCCTCATATGACAGGGCTTCTTCCAAGGTTCCTCCCTCCCAGCTGTTGTGCAACTCTCTCAACGATTTCTTTGTTGAGAAGGTTGCCCTTATTAAGGCCGGGATTCCACCCCCTTCCTCCACCTTTTGTGATCCCCAGCCTCCCCCCCCTGTCTCCCGTCTGACTCACTTACCTCCCCCAACCAGAGATTCTTTCCTTTCTCTACTGACTCGCGTCAAATCTGGCTCGCCGGTAGACGTTGCTCCAGCGCATATTCTTCGCAGGCTCTTTACGAGCTGCTATCTCCCCCCCCTCACCTTCCTTAACGATTCCCTTCACCAGGGGGTCGTCCCAGCCTCTCACAAAACTGCCATTGTTATTCCTCTTCTAAAAAAAACTGGGGCTGACCCCACCTCCCCTTCCAACTACCGCCCCATTTCCCTCCTCCGCTTCCTGGCTAAGGCCCTAGAGGCCCATGTTACTCAGGTCCTAGGTGCCTTCATTGAGGAAAGTGGAGGATTTGCTTCCCGGCAGGCCGGCTTTCGCCCTCAGCACTCCACCGAGAAGGTGGTCATTTCTGTGATGGACGACCTCAGGGATGGGCTGGATACCAACACGCCCCAGGCCCTGGTCCTTCTAGATCTTTCCGCCGCTTTTGACACAGTTGATCACTCTATTCTTCTCACCCGTGTCAGGGCGGCGGGCATCGAGGGCCCAGCTTTAGCCTGGATCAGCTCCTTCCTGACAGATCGCTCCCAGGCCGTTCACCTGGCCGAATTCATTGCCCCCCCTCACTCAGTCCGGTGTGGTGTTCCCCAGGGTTCCTCTCTTTCCCCGTTAATATTTAACCTATACATCTATCCCCTTATTTTTGCCCTTCAAAACATGGAGGTCACCGTATACAATTACGCTGATGACCTCCAACTCATTTTTCACCCGTCACATTCCCCTACCAGTATACTCAACTTCCAGTCGGTCATGCTGTTCATCAGCGATTGGATGAACGGTAACCATCTGAAATTAAATCCGGACAAGACGGAACTTGTTGTTACTGGTAGCACTCCCAGTCCCTGGTCCCCCAGCTTCTGGCCCCCTTCCCTGGGCACTTCCCCCACCCCCTCTCTTTCTGTAAAAACTCTAGGGATCTCACTTAACAAGCACCTTACCCCTCACACTCAGATTAATTCTGTTGTTTCTTCCTGTTTCTTTGCCCTGTGCACAATACGCAAAATTTCCCGGTTTTTCTCTGTCCCGGCCCTTAAACTCATCCTGATGGCAATGGTTCTGTCCCGGCTGGACTATGGGAACATTGTATACAATGGAGCTCCCGCATATGCTTTCCACCGTCTCCAGCTAGTCCAGAATCAGGCCGCCCGCCTGATCCATGGCTTACCCAGATTCCATCATGTTACTCCCCTCCTCCAATTCCTTCATTGGCTCCCTATTAAAGAGCGGGCCCTCTTTAAATTGGGGTGCACTACCTTTCAGGCCTTGGCGGGGACTGCCTCTGACTTCATCTCCTCCGCCATCAGTGCTTATTGCCCCAACAGAGAACTTCGCTCCTCTACTAAATTTCTGCTCTCCGTTCCCCGGTTTAAGAAAAAGAAATTTAGGGTCCTTGGCCCCACCTTTTGGAACTCTCTTACCTTCCATATCAGATCCATCCCCTCCTACTCTGATTTCCGCAGAGCACTTAAGACTTTTCTTTTCTCCCGTGCTTTTCCATCTCAGCACATCGCTTCCCCAATCACTCACCTCAGGCTAAGCGTCCTCCTAGCGCCATGAAACCGCATAGTATAAGTGCGCTATACAAATTGCTGTAAATTCAAATTCAAATTCAAAGGTGTCAATAAATGAGGGTTTGAGTCACAAAATCCAGCTTCAAAAAGTACAAAATCTACTCCCTGGGTTGTTCGTGTTCTGGGGGATACAGAAATAATCCTAGCAGTAGTCCAAGACATCTACCACATCCACCTACTTCACAGAACACTACTTCCCAAGATGCACTTGTGCTAATTATACCTAACATAGAAAATGTGCATGAGTAATTCTGTACTGTGTAAATATTTTAGCATCCCCAGGAGGAGTTTCCTTCTTCCAATTTTGCAAGCTATGGATTTTATCCAAGCTCGCCCGGCGCTTATACATCTGCAGCTACTGGCTAGTGTGTACGTTCTCTCTGCGGTCTCGAGTTTATTGCGCGCTGCGGTAAGATATAGGGGCTCTAAGCTGGATTCATTTGGCTATGGCTCCAGAGCTTGATTTGCTATCTGTATTTTAGTGCTGTTGTTTTTATTCCTTTTTAAATCTTTTAAAAGATATATGAATGTATTTATGGTTTTATGTTCTTTTATGATTGTACTTACAATCGAGTAAAGATTTTCATGATACGAGTAAATCAATTAGAAATGTACTTTGAATCTCATAGCTTTCTTCCGCAGGTTTTCACAGCAGAGATCCCCCTTCTAGTATTACACCGTACGAGTGAGGGGCCTCCTGCATTCCCACAATTGAGAAGCACTAACTCTACCTTTCATACAAGTAGTTTCACAAATGGTTTTTACAGTGGAAATATTACCTTCAAACAGTGAGCACCCACAAGCCTTTGAATTTGGGCAAGGCCATGTAACTGTCATGGGAAAACCCTTACAAAATGTCCATTCCCACCCCAACCTACAATTTACAACAGTGGAAAACACACCATAAGGCAGATCTTAAGAGCACTTTCAGCTTTAGAATCCAGCCAATGCTGATCCTGTGATTCACGCTGTGAAAATGCAAAGCAAAGGCAGCTTTCTGTGAACCTAAGTGCTAAGCAATCCATGTGAATCAGACCTTCAGAGCCCCTAAGAGAATAGCCAATGATGTAGAAGATGACATGAATGAAGGTACAGATAAGTTGCAAAGCCAGTGAGTGAGTGAGTGAATGCATGGCAAATTATTATATTCATACAGTGGGGAATAAATGAATACGTGAGAATGCAGGGGAGCCAGTATTTGAGCAAGTAAATGAGCAATCCATGGGTATATGAACGAGTAATGGAATAGAAAAGCGGACCAAGGAGTTAGCAATGGAATGAATGTGGCTGTGATTGCTCAAGGGCAAGTGAGGATGTACAAGAGTAAATCAAACCGCACACATTTCCCAAAAGTACTAGT
Source organism: Lissotriton vulgaris (assembly GCF_964263255.1). Lineage (NCBI taxonomy): Eukaryota > Metazoa > Chordata > Amphibia > Caudata > Salamandridae > Lissotriton > Lissotriton vulgaris. The sequence goes on from NC_141685.1 coordinate 307,206,592, forward strand.
AGTCCACAAAACCTTGGGACATATTACCAAGCATAAGCGATAATTATCGCTATACTTGGTTAGCGGCAATTATTTTAACGCTGTGCATCGCCTATTTTTATCGCTTAGGAGCCTTGCTATTATCAAGGTTTATCTCCTAAGCGATAAAAATCGGCCGAAATGCATGAATATCGCTGAAAAGTCAGCGATATTCATGCATTACCGAGCTAATGCTCTTAGCCATGTTATTCACCTACTATTGGATAACATAGCTAAGAACTGCTCAGGGCAGGTATTAGCTTTTGGAGATATTCGCGCTTAGCGCGAATATTTCCATAAGTTGGGAATAGGATATAGCGATGTTAGCGACTGTTTCCAGTCGCTAACATCTTGGCACGCCCACCTCGCATGTCATTAGCGATAATTATCGCTGACATGCAAAGTGGGCCCCAAGATGGTCGCTATCTCCTACTAGCTGTCGCAAACTGGTGTTAGCGACAGCTAGGTGATAGGGCAATAAAAAAATATCACCGCTTTAGCGGGAAAAATTCCCGCTAAAACGGCGATAAGGCCCTTGGTAATATGCCCCCTTGTTCTGTGACTAAGAATTGTTTAATTCTGGAAATAAAACAGCGACTCACACCTATGCCTCTTACAACAGTGTACTACTCATTGAATCATGCTGGATATGAAGCCTTAATTTACATCTAAGATAGAGGTTAGGTACAAATATTCATAAAAAAGGCAGTGCGTGGTTATAATGTATTTATGAATATGAGATCTATGAGTTTGAGTTTGAGTTTGAGTTTTAAAATACTTGTAAAAGCGCTCATACACCGGCGGTTTCTTGGCGCTACAACTAACAAGATCCAGGGCTAAGAAGGCGGGGGAGACTGCGGGGATTTAATTAAAAGACTTTATGAGAGTCTATGTACATTGAAGAGAAGTATAGTCTATTAGGAGGCTACTCTCCCAGGCTTACTCTGCGGGGGGTTTTCATAGCAAAGAAGTTTTTGAACATTTTTAGAGGTCCTCAGCAGCACTAAAGCAGCAATAATGAAAGCTGCTGAACTCCTTCTGAATGATATTGAGAACCAAGGTAGCTTCTTAGAACATGCAAAGGACCCTTTGGGCCTCCTCCAAATGACTGGCAACCTGTTATTTCCTGGTAACATCATTTGCTTTTATGTTCAGGCAGAGTTATTGTCCATATGTCCTTCCCTTGCTGCTTGAAGATCAGCAGAGAATCTGCATTCTGGAACAACGACGGACTGCCTGAAAAGGGAATAAATCGGTCCCTGTGGCATGGTTTATGAGCAGGACTAGGACTTTGTCAGAGGAAGAACAAAAACTGAACACTTTCTCTGAATACTGTACTGTAGATAAATTGAAGCTGATCTTTGAAAATGGTAAGCAGTAGTAAAAATTAACCCTGTGCATAAGCAGTTTGTACTAAGTCGCACCACAAATTGCATGTAGCACAATACAAAAGCTAATCACGTAGCATAGTAAATAAAAACAACATCCTCAGATGCTTTAATAAAGCAATTTCACATGCTAAAACCCATATAACCAATTCACAAAAGTGAACTTTTTCAATGAAAACATTAGGCAATGATAGAGGTGATGATTTTGGGGTCTCCCCTAACCTAGGGGGAGGACCAAGCAAATGCCTTGAACACAAAGAGCATAAACAAAAAGCACATTTTGTTGAACTTTAGTGGTGGTCCCATCCTCTTAGGACCACCCCAAGCATAGTTATTGGCAAAAAAACAATCCCAACCAAAGGCCCTGCAAAGCATTGTGAGACAAGATTAGCAGTGGGCAGTAAATATTATGGGCCTTATTTATGAAGGCCTTGCGCCGCCGGTGCGTCACTTTTAACATGGGAAAAAGTGACGCACCGGCAGCGCAAGGCCTTCATAAATAAGGCCCATAGTATCCAATATCAAAATAATTCTACAAAGAGCTGCAGTTCAATTAGTCGTTACTAGATGTCCCTCGTGAGTCAAATGCAAAAGCATTGAAGTTATTCTTACATCAAGCTGCAGTTCAACTTGTCGTTACTAGATGTCCCTCACGAGTCAAATGCAAAAAGCATTGAAACCCTTTCATCAAGCATTTGCATTTGACTCGTGAGGGACATCTAGTAACAACTAGTTGACCTGCAGCTCTTTGTAGAATTATTTTGATATTGAATACTATAATGTTCACGGTCCACTGCTAATCTCATCCCATACTGCTTTGCAGGGCCTTTAGTTGGGGTTGTTTTTTTGCCAAGACCTGTGCTTGGGGAGGTCCTAAGAGGATGGGACCGCCACTGAATCATTCAACAAGATGTGCTTTTTGTTTTCAAGGCATCTGCTTGGTTTTGTCCCTAGGTTAGGGAGGATCACAAAATCATCATCTCTCTCTCACTGCTTGCTAAATTTTTCAGTTTCACTTTTGTGAAAGCACTGTATGCTCTTTAGCATATAAAGTTAGAGATACTTATTTTATAATAACTGGCACTGTGCAAGATGCCAGCAGCTACACTACGCACGACTCGCACCTTCTTTAGCTTCCTCTTAATTTGAATTGCTATTTAATTCTATTAATCAATTATTTATTAGATTCATTAAAATTACGGTTTTCATGATGCTTAAATACATGTGTGATAATTACCAAATTGAAAGATAGTTCTTTTATTTAAATCCAAAGGATGAAGTGCTACATCATCCCTGTAAGAATTCCTACCTGTGACCCTCGAGTGACATCACATCTTTACAGCACTGCAATATCTACTGAGTTAAATTACCAACTGCTCATTAACTCGTTGTTATTTAACATGTACAATAAGTGTAGCCTCTTTGGTCATCCACTGTCAGCTGAAAGCAGCTATTTACAAAACATATAAACTAGAATGCAAAAGTGCAGATTTTGTTTTACATGGGTTAAAAATATCATGCCTCACGACTAAAAAATGTTGGTGGCATGGTGAAGAGATATACTTTCTACATGATGCAATATAAGTGTATGTCTGATCTAAGGGTGAGAGCAATATAATATATCTTTACTTTTAAGACAGCACAATGCTGTTTGTTGCATAACAACTGACAATATAATGGTGTAATTGGTTCTATAACCCTCCTTGCAGTTCTCCTGACAGGATGCTGGTAGGCTGGTAAACACAGCTTGAGCTGACTCATGTCTAAGTCCCATCGTTTATTTTGTTTTCAGGTAGCAGCTGTTAGAAGGTAAACAACATTATGTTATATTTGGAGTACTGCCTAATTTGATATTAAACATATTTTTCAATTTAAGAGCCAAATAAACCTTCGTACAGGAACAATCGGTCCCTCACTACACACAATAGGTCATATTATTAACACAGAGAAACAATGTTAACTATGTCTTTTGTAAATCAAAATGGATTATACATTATTTATTTGCAAGGTAAGGAAAACGTAAAAGTTATGTTATGTTATGTTATGTTATGCTATGTTATGTTATGTTATGTTATGTTATGTTATGTTATGTTATGTGGTATTTGTATAGCGCATGGCTACTCCGAAGAGTCTCCCGGCGCTGATGCACCAGTAGACCCCTGAGAGAAAAAGATGTGGAAGGACTGCACAGAAAAACTGCTATTATTGATGGAACAGCCAGGTCTGAAATTAAGAAGCTCATGCTCTTGTCTAAGGCTGAGTGGAAGGGAGTTCCATATTTTCCCTACTACCACCTGAAAGGATCTGCCACCCTTTCTCACCAGAGAAAATCTTGGTATCACCAGCAGATGTTGTGTTGATGATCTCAACGACCTCGCCGGGCAATACGGAATGACCCTCTGTCGAATGTACTATGCTCCACTATTATTTAGAGCCTTAAAGGCCAGCACAAGGGCCTTGAAGAGTATCCTATTTTTCATTGGGAGCCAGTGGAGAGTTTTCAGATGGCTTGTCATAGGTGTTATAGGTCCTCCCAGCATAATAGCTCTTGCGGTTGCATGTTGGCTCACCTGAAGACGGTTAAGTAGGCAATTAGGGATTCCCAAATACAAAACATTGCATAATCCAACCTAGATAAAATGAGGGCTTGGACCACGGTCTGCCTATGGGCCAGAGGGAGCAAAGGAAGGAAATTTTGCATCATCTTCAATAATCCGAAACACATACCCACCACGGATTGCAACTGTGCTTTCATGGACAAAGATGAGTCCAGCCTGACCCCCACATTTTTAACAAGAGTAACTGGGCAAGCAGGAGGTGTCCGAGTCTGGGGCCACAAATTTTGCCATTTATCTTCAGGCGCAGGTCCAAAGAACATTATTTCCGTTTTGGCTGAATTGCGCGATATTTGGTTCTGACGCAACCAATCAAATACCTTAGTAAGGCATAAGAGGATTGCATGCTCATTTAGCTGCTCATCTTTCTCAGCCGTAAACAGCAGCTGTGAATCATCGGCATACGTTATAATTTTTGCTCCATATTCCTCTACCAAGTGGGACAGAGGGGCCATATAGATATTAAAAAGAGTGGGACTTAATACTGACACCTGAGGCACCCCTCCATTTAGTTGGGGAATATCCGCCGAGAAAGGTGGTGACCACACTGTTTGTCGACGGTCCTCAAGAAAGGAAGAGAACCACCTAAAAACCGTACCCCCGATACCACACTCCCTCAATCTCTGTAAAAGCTTATCATGGGGTACGGTATCAAATGCCGCCAAGAGGTCTAACAGTATCAAAACTACCTTGCCGCCTCTATCAAGTGTAGCTCTTATAGTTTCTGTTATCTACAGTAAAGCCGTTTCCGTGCTGTAATTAGTTCTAAAACACGATTGACCGGGATGAAGAGCATTAGTAAATTCAATAAAATCCGTAAGGATCGAATTCCCATACTTTTCCAAAGTTTTAGCAAAAAATGGAAGCAAAGTTATGGGCCTATAGTTACTTACTGCTGTGGGATATGCTAAAGGTTTCTTTAATAGAGGGAGGATCTTACCTTGTTTCCAGCTCCCTGGAACCCTGCCCTCTGACAGAGACATATTCAAAACTTGATTTGCTGCAGGGTTCAGAACCTCCGCCACTGACGCCATTATCGTCGCAGACGAATGGGAAGGAAGTCCACCAGTATTTCCTTTCTTAGGACAACGGTCCGTGCTGGCGCCATATCATGGTTTGAATCAGTGGGCTTCACAAATGAGTCTTGTATCAATTTTATTTTCTCAAAGAAATATTTCGCCACCTGATTCGTCCATTCGAGCGAAGGAATAAAAGGGCTCTTAGTGACATTAGGAGAGACAAAGTCCTTCACAATTTTAAATAGTTTGTGGCTTCTATTTCTAGTTGACTCAATTCTATTGGTAAGAAAACTCGTTTTCTCCTCCCGAACTTTGGCGTAATGTTCTTTAAGTGCCAGTTTATATATATTCTTCTTTATGGGGTCAAAATCTTTCCTCCATGATCGTTCGAGACTTTTGCATGCCTTTTTGCTATCTCTCAGTGTCCCTGAAAACCACGGGCTGAATTTTTCCCTTATCCGCAATTTATTTATTTTATTTATTTATTTTATGCGATTTTTAGAGCGCGCAAATACCCAAAGGGTGTCTCGGCGCTAACGTAGCAGAGCTCTCATTTGTGGAGGAAGTGATTTATGCTGAGAACAACCAGGTTTTGAGTTTTTACGCACCTTGTGGGGAGCAAGCTGTAATGCCAATTTTTGGAGCCATATTTCCAGAGCAAGCTAGCCCTCCGCCACGGAGCCCTTCACATGGATAGTATGAAGAATCAATATTTCAGCCAAAAAATCCAACGTTATCTGTTTAAAGGATCAATATTCACAAGGAGAGTGAATTACTCAGCTCAGCGATATGTACAGAGAGGCCGTAAAACAGTGCAAGATCAGGGCACAACCATATAATTGCAGATTAAAGATTATACAGAAATAAACAAATATGTGTCACAGTGCCACATATTTGTTGATTTCTGTATAATTTTTTATCAGTTATTGTTACTTAAGGGCACGAGTTATCGTTACTTGAGATAACTATAACTATAACTGCTGAATTTCTGTAGCCTAAGAGCCCTCTATAGCAGGCCCTACTTCCCATTGAAGGCCCGCGCCAGCGTTAAAGAGCTGCGGCGAAGGCCTTTAACAAGGGAGAAGACATTTAATGGCCGGTACAGCCTGCTACAGAGGGCTCTAAGGCTATTAGAACATTACGCCCTTAGAGAGAAGAATGTTCTAATTTGTAAAAACAAAGGGCTGTCAGAGCAAAAGGGGGTTTAAATCCCCTCAGGTTCTGGGAGGCCTTTGTTCACAGCAAGAGCTGTGAAATAAAAAAAAAATGTTGGAATGTTGCTCTTTGGGCTTCTACCAGCCGTTAGATGCCTGGAGCACTCCATTGCATTCAATGGAGTGCTCAACATTCCAATGTTCTAATATGGTTTTGTGAGTGTAAAATCGGAACCTAACTATAACCTCCCTGTAACTTTTTTATTTCTCACTGAATTTGTAAGGTTTATATTTTTATTCTGTTTGATAGCTATGACGTCCCAGTAACCTTTGTTTTTTATCAGTGAATTTCCATGTTTTTAATGCTACTTCTTAACTATAGCGTTCCTGTAAGCTTTGTTTTTTTAGTGGATTTCACTGTTTTGTTAATATAAATTGTACTATGTTTTGACCCATAGGTTCAATTGACTTTTATACATTTTTGGAAGTTTATTGATACATGTTATTTATACAAATATTCTTATTATATGTTTTAAAAATATAAAATGTATAAATTAAGGTAAGGTAAGTTATGTATTCGAAAAATGTAATGCACCAAGACTTTGTCTTAGAAAAAAATCATTTTATAGATTTGTTGTGAATCCTTTGGACAAATAAGGGGTCTTTCAATTACATTGCACACGTTCAATACTAAAACTATGGCACATTTAATGCAAACTTCCAATTGTAATTTCTATAAGTTTATCCCTGCCTGTGTGAAGGTGTGTGAGTGGTTGTGTGAGCGTCTGTGTGGGTGTGTGAGTTGGTGTGGGTGTGTAAGTGGGTGTGTGAGTGGTTTTGTGGTTCTGTGAGTGAATGTGTGACTGGCTAAATGGGAATGTGAGTGGGTGTGTGAGTGGTTGTGTGGGTGTGTAAGTGGACGTGTGAGAGGGTGTGTGAGTGGCTGTGTGGGTCTCTTAGTGGGTGTGTGAGTGATTTCCTGGGTCTGTGAGTGGGTGTGTGAGTGGCTTTATGGTGTGTAAGTGGTTGTGTGGATGTGTAAGTTGGTGTGTGAGTGAGTGTGTGAGTAGGTGTTTGGGTCTGTGAGTGGTTTTATGTGGTTTTTTTTAATTGGGGGTTGGAACTGTGGATCAACCCAATCCAGGCTGATCCAAGTGGATTCATGGATCAACTCACGCTCAAAAATAAAAAGAATTTGCATATTATATTGAGGTCCCTCACAGACGCGTCGATCAGTTTCATGTGGTCAGTGTATCTCTACCCTTACCCCTTCTATCACTTTTACCTTTTATTTTCCCCCCTGGGAACTGTGTTCCTATGCACAAAATGGTGGCCACAAATTTCCTCTCAGGTTGTGGCCAGCCAATGACGGCATTGCTGTTGCCGCATGGAACTGCATTTCCGCCTGGATCAGTGGAGGATCTACAATGGATCCCCGTCTCTAGATATACAGAAATCTTTTTGCTTTAATAACTCCAACAGTACCTAACAGATTTACAACAAATTACAAAAAGCACTCTTTCTGGACGAGAATCTAGCTTTCTCCCAAATTTGGTGTAATTCCGTTCAGTGGTTTAAGCTGTACTTGTGGAAAGGGGCGACCAATCGGTCCCCCCGAACTTATGGCAGAGTACCACGATCCCCCCGGGAAGCCATCTTGGGCGGGAGGCGAGTCTCGGCTGGTATGCCCGAAGCGGTGTAGCCGGGGCGCGCCTTTTCCCGCCCTAGAGTGGGTTGGCCTAGACACTGACGCGGCTGGCCACGCCCTTGGGGCAGGCAGGGGCGGGTTTACGCCCGCCCTGAAGACGGATAAAAGAAGGAACGAGACCAGAAAGCATCCTCTTGTTCCTGTGCTCTGAAGCTGCACCTCCTCGCTGCACGTGAGCTCGAGACGGAACGAAGAGCCAATTTTGAGCGTTGTAATCTTTCTCGTTTGTTTTGCAGATACTCTGTAGGAGAATGCCGAAGAAGGCGGGAAAGCGAATGACTACCGAACAGATGCTGCGTGTTCTCATGAAGGAGATGACCGACCTAAAGAGGCGGATGGATAAAAATGAGGAAGGAGGCCCGAAACGTCCTTTGGAGGTTACGGCCCCGGGTGGAAAAGGCAAGAGGCCCAGGAGAGGAGCAGCTGGGGGAGATACCCCGGGTCCCAGTGTCCCGCTCGAAGCACCCACTCCTGTGCCGGAGGAAGGGAATCCGATTCCCGTGGTGGTCACCCCCGTGTCCGAGGAAGATATGCCGCCCGAGCTGGCAGCACAATTAGCAGCGTGGTTGGGTAAAAGTAGCGAGGGCGCCACGGCTGTAGACGCGCAGGTGTTAATGAAGCAACTGCGGGAAACTCGTGAAGCAGCGAGGGTGCCCACGCCGGCCGCGGCTGTAGGGAAGCCTCAGGGGACGGTTTTAGTCGGAGAGACAGCGTCCAGTTCAGGTAAGCGGCCATTGCCGATTGCGAGGGAAGAGTCGGCACCCTCTCGAAGGGAGAGGTTGGGTCAGCATGTTCCTTTAGCTATTAAAGAAAAGATATGGGCAGGGGAATATGTGAACATCTTCTCGTTGCTTACTGATCATTATGAGATGGAGCATGTTAAAAATCAGAAGGATCTCATGCATCCGAGTGTTTGGCGCGCAAAGATGGCCGCCTTTAAGGTTAATGAAAACATTGGCAATTGGGGCAAGGCATGGGGGATTTTCACATCGATCTTGGGTGAACGGAGGCCCGAATTGCTACCCGAATTGCCGAGTTATCAGTCACGGATCATGGGGTACTCGGTATCACACGAGGGTAATCATTGGTTTTGCTATGATAATCTTTTCAGAAAAGCAAAAGAACATGATAAAAACTTAACTTGGGATTGTTATGACTCTGTGTCCTGGTCCAAAATGAAGGAGACTGGTATGTTGAAAGTGCCATTGGTAGGGAGTAATGTGGGCGAATCCCCCCGTCAGTATGCGGGGACGCCCTTTCGATCAGGTACGGGTACCGACAATCACTCGAGGCCTACCGGTAATACAGGTAAAAAGGGGGTGTGTTGGAATTTTAACAGGGGTAAATGTACTAGGCCCCAGGGATCGTGCAAGTTTAAACACGAATGTAGTGGGTGTGGGCAATCATCCCATCCTGAGTCCACGTGCAGAGCCAAAACGGGTGATACCGGGGGTAGAGGAGGCGCCAAACAGGTCTAACATAGTCCGAGGGGCGCCTTTACCTACCCCGATTGATACCTTGGCGATGATTCCCTGGCTCAGTGAATACCCGGATCGTGCTTCTGCTGGGGTGTTGCGGAACGGGTTTTCATATGGTTTCCGCATCCCAGTAGGGGACTTTCAGGGTGTGGAAAGATGCAAAAATCAGATATCGGTCTTGCAGCATACGACCGTGGTACAGGAAAAGATCCGGAAGGAGGTTACTCGAGGTCGAGTCGCTGGTCCGTTTAGTGTACCCCCGGTGGCTAACTTTGTTTGTTCACCTTTAGGAGTGGTCCCCAAGAGGGACCCGGGTGAGTTTCGGCTGATACATAATTTGTCAGCCCCACGTGGTCTTTCCGTAAATGAAGCGATAGACCCAGAAATATGTTCGGTGCGGTACGCATCTTTTGATGAGGCCGTGACCATTTTGAATCGCCTGGGGCCCGGGGCGCTGATGGCAAAATCTGATATCGAGTCAGCGTTCCGGTTGCTCCCGGTACATCCAGACGATCAGCGGCTACTGGGTTTCACGTTTCAGGGACAGTATTACATGGATAGGTGTATGCCGATGGGATGCTCTATTTCTTGTGCCTATTTCGAGAAATTCAGTTGTTTCCTACAGTGGGTCTTTACTAGGAAGATGGGTTTTCAACATGTTATGCATTATCTTGATGATTTTTTGTTCCTGGGGGCAGCTGGGGATTCGGAATGTGGACAAGCTTTGGATGCATTTTGTGTTTTAATGAATCAGTTTGGCGTGCCATTGGCGCCAGGTAAGACGGTGGGTCCTTCGACCTGCCTCGAGTTTCTGGGGATCGAGTTAGACTCCAGAGAAGGTTGTTTCCGTTTACCAGGTGATAAAGTGTTAAAATTCAGGGCATCCCTGCAAATGTGTATGAGTGAAACTAAGGTTAAACTGCATCAGCTACAGCAGTTAGTGGGGCAGTTGAATTTTGCCCTAAGAGTTATACCAATGGCCCGCCCCTTTTCCCGTTCGATCGCTCAAGCCATGGTCGGACTGAGGGAGGGCCATCATCGCACAAGGCTCTCGGCCGAGGTCCGCCAGGACATGCGCATTTGGTTGGCATTTCTGGCGGATTTCAATGGTCGAGTCGTCTGGAACAAAGCAGCCGTGTCCTCCGAGGAACTGGGGCTATGGACAGATTCGGCAGGGAGTATAGGTTTTGGTGCCATTTTCGGTACTCGATGGTCTGCACAAAAATGGCCAGCATGGTGGCGAGACAGTGGGCTGACAAGTAACATTGCCTTCCTGGAACTCTTCCCCATTTTGGTAGCCCTGAGAACGTGGCCTGAAGGGTTCAGAGATCACTCTGTGGTATTCTGGTCTGACAATATGACCGTGGTTGAGTGTATCAATAGCCAGGCAGGACGATGCAAATGGATTTTGAGACTGCTCAAGGAAATTGTATTATTATACATGCAATTGAATGTACTATTCAAAGCGAGACATGTCCAGGGGATAATGAACCAGGCGGCTGATGCCCTTTCTCGTTTTCGTATGCAGGCTTTCTGGGGTTTCCTTCCCACAGCGGACCCGGAGCCTGCACCCTTTCCCGAAGCTCTCTGGTCTCTCGGTGCCCCGAGCTTCGTAACCTCGTGGGAGAGAGTTTAGCACCCAGGACGAGGAAGGCATATGAAGGGGCGTTCCTTTCCTATTTAGCCTTTTTGGGGACTGCTAGAGGGGAGCTTTGGGGACAGGAGGAATGGGTAGTGAATTTTTTGATGTCTTTACATCGGGCAGGGAAATCGGTGGCCACGGCCCAGAGGCATCGGGCTGCCATTTCTTTTGTTGCTAGGGCTCACGGGATACAGGACCCGACAGCGTCTTTCACTGTGCAAAAAGCGCTACGAGGGTGGCAACGCCTTGAGGGTAGCAGAGTAGACGAGAGGCGCCTCATAGGTTTGGATAGGTTGGCCCAGTTATTATCCAGACTCCCTACAACATGTTCATCTCACTTTGAGACAGTGTTATTCCGAGCTGCTTTTACGCTAGCATTTCATGGAGCTATGCGGGTAAGCGAATTAGTGGCAAGGAACAAGCAGGATGTTACGGGAGGGTTGTGCGCAGAGCACGTTCAAATCAGAGGGGAGACGATGACGGTCTCGTTTGTAAGGTCCAAGACCGATCAAAGTAGGATGGGCGACGGCATAATTATACACAGGATTCCCGGGTCGTCCATGTGCCCAGTGAGGTGTTTAGAGGATTACTTGACACAAAGGGTGGCATCATGGGGGGGGACCTTGTTGAGACACGCAGACGCCACCCCACTGACAAGGTTTCAGTTTCAGCGGGTGCTTGCGATGTCAATTACAGCTGCGGGCTTGAACCCGGGCGAGTTTGGGACCCATTCCTTTCGGATAGGGGCTGCTACTGAGGCTACAGCCAGGGGTCTGAATGTGGAACAAGTTAAACGTGTGGGGCGTTGGTCCTCCAACTGTTATAAAAGGTATGTGCGTTTGCACATGTTGTGAAGCTGTAATGATGTACTCACGCTTCTTGTTTTTGTTTGGTTTTCAGTTACGCAAGCCTACGAGGCGGGCGGACTATGCAGTCGACCCAACACCGGGCCAGCGGTCAGACATCACCGGCTGTTAAAAAGGAGGTGTGGGTCGTGGGCCACTCATACGTGAGGCGTGCCGCGGACGTATTCAAGGCAGGTGACATGGTGCATGTGGCTGGGGAATACGGGTACAGTGTGTCCTTCTACGGAAAGGGCGGTCTCTGTATTGACCAGTTTCAATCATTTTTCGAGGGTTTGCTAGGGCGGACGAGGTCACCGCCGTCTGTAGTCATAGTACATCTTGGGGGCAATGATTTGGTCACCACTGGTAGACGACTTCTCCTGGAGGCGATGCTTTCCACTGTAAGTTGGTTAGCGAGGAGAGTTCCAGGGTGCACAATTGCGTGGTCCCATATGATCCCACGAAAAGTGTGGCGGGGGGCTTTTTCTGTTTCTGCTTTAAATCACTCTGTGAGGAAAATTAATAACAAAGTAAGTAGGTTGTTCCGTACCAATGCACTGCATTCTATCGCGCATGGATGTATTAATGATGACAGTATGTACTTGGGGGATGGTGTTCATTTATCTCGGTTGGGGAATGAGTTACTCATAGGAGACTACATAGCTTGGCTGAAGACGTTAAAACATGACCTTTAGGTAGGAGTGTGGTGGGGGGTCCGGATAGCCGGTCAACTATCCGGACCTGTGGCGGTAAGGTCATGATCGGTGAGCACTAATTGGAAGATCCCTATGAGTGGGCGTCACCCATTACGGATGGGGGCGCTCAGGGGAGGTGGCCATTGGCCCCTCAACGGGGAGGCGGTCCCGTCTAAGGATGGGTCGCCGAAAGGAAAGGGAAGGCGGTCAAGGCCCCTTCATGGGTAGGAGGGGTTACAGCCCCCTCCTGGGGAATTTCCCGGGGCCAGGACGTCTGCGACGGCAGATGTGGTAAGTTGTGTGGGGTTTGGGGGGGGTCTACGCTACCTTCTGGATACCTCACACGAGTCCTCGTACGACCTTTAAGTGGCGTCGAGTTTTATTGGTGCCCCCGTCAAGTCAAGGGAAATTGGTAGTTGCACTTGAGGTATGCCTCCGTGCCGCCCCTCTCAAGTGAGGGGGATACGTCTGGGTTAGGGATCTTGACACCGGTTACGACCTTGCCGTTGGCCCTTAAACGTTAGGATGTACAATTTCAAAAGTTAAGTAAATGTTTGGTAGGATGTTAGTTCGGCTAGGAGAACCTTTGTATTAGAGGATATGTTAAGGTTAGCCAAACATCGCAATATGGTAATGAAATTGTACATAATATGAAACTGTTGATTTAATGTTTTAATTTTGTTTCATATTTTAATAAATACGGCCCGGGAGGGTCACTCCCTCCCGTCTCCAAAAACTTCAGAACTGTTTCCGGTTTCCCATCCTTGGGGATTGTGTTGAGAGGGGGTGGCGGGTATCTCAGCCATATGGAAAGGGGCGACCAATCGGTCCCCCCGAACTTATGGCAGAGTACCACGATCCCCCCGGGAAGCCATCTTGGGCGGGAGGCGAGTCTCGGCTGGTATGCCCGAAGCGGCGTAGCCGGGGGGCGCCTTTTCCCGCCCTAGAGTGGGTTGGCCTAGACACTGACGCGGCTGGCCACGCCCTTGGGGCAGGCAGGGGCGGGTTTACGCCCGCCCTGAAGACGGATAAAAGAAGGAACGAGACCAGAAAGCATCCTCTTGTTCCTGTGCTCTGAAGCTGCACCTCCTCGCTGCACGTGAGCTCGAGACGGAACGAAGAGCCAATTTTGACCCACCCACCAGCCCCTGAAGACAGCGAGTGGTTTTGAATAAAGTTTGATGGATAACTCTGATTTTCGTTTACAGGTTGTGGTATTATCGTGAAGATGTTGAGTATGCAATAAAGAATGATCGATTTGTGTTATGTTTTGCAAATAAAGTCATTGTGCTTTAGTGTTCATCAGTAAGCATGCTTTGAATAAAGTTGTTGTTGATACTGTCTGTTATATTTAGTCTTTAGTTATTTAGTTATCATTGTCGTATTTATTTTGGTCGGGCGGTAAGGTCATGATCGGTGAGCACTAATTGGAAGATCCCTATGAGTGGGCGTCACCCATTACGGATGGGGGCGCTCGGGGGAGGTGGCCATTGGCCCCTCAATGGGGAGGCGGTCCCTTCTAAGGATGGGTCGCCGAAAGGAAAGGGAAGGCGGTCAAGGCCCCTTCATGGGTAGGAGGGGTTACAGCCCCCTCCTGGGGAATTTCCCGGGGCCAGGACGTCTGCGACGGCAGATGTGGTAAGTTGTGTGGGGTTTGGGGGGGGTCTACGCTACCTTCTGGATACCTCACACGAGTCCTCGTACGACCTTTAAGTGGCGTCGAGTTTTATTGGTGCCCCCGTCAAGTCAAGGGAAATTGGTAGTTGCACTTGAGGTATGCCTCCGTGCCGCCCCTCTCAAGTGAGGGGGATACGTCTGGGTTAGGGATCTTGACACCGGTTACGACCTTGCCGTTGGCCCTTAAACGTTAGGATGTACAATTTCAAAAGTTAAGTAAATGTTTGGTAGGATGTTAGTTCGGCTAGGAGAACCTTTGTATTAGAGGATATGTTAAGGTTAGCCAAACATCGCAATATGGTAATGAAATTGTACATAATATGAAACTGTTGATTTAATGTTTTAATTTTGTTTCATATTTTAATAAATACGGCCCGGGAGGGTCACTCCCTCCCGTCTCCAAAAACTTCAGAACTGTTTCCGGTTTCCCATCCTTGGGGATTGTGTTGAGAGGGGGTGGCGGGTATCTCAGCCATATGTTTAAAATCCCAATGGGAAATTTCAGGGGGAAAAAGCGTTTTGGAGCCCCCTTTTCCTCTGCGCCTGCTTGATAGATCTCCTTGAAACTTTCCAGATTGCATTCCAGATAGCAGCTGAAGTGACTGGTGCCAAAGTTATTAGCAAAACAATTTTTCTTTCCTATGTTGCACAATAAATCACTTGTGTACCGGACTGGTGTGCCGCATTCCTTTTCTTTTGGACTGGAGTTTCTATCAATATATATATATATATATATATAAAGCGCTCAAAACTTCGAACCAGAAATCGAAGGAGACGACACAGCGTAGTGGAAGAACCTTCTCTTTATTTTGTTAAGTCGCTTACGACGCGTTTCGCCTGACCCAGCAGGCTTGGTCACGATAAAGTTTTGTTCCAAACATACAAACATTTAAAGTGCTCAGTACTCACGTGAAGCATCACGTGATTAACAAAATCATAGAACTAGAAGAGTTGTTTGCATGGATTCTCTTCGTGAACAACATTCAATCGGTAAGTTAAATCTCGATGTCATTTGGCTAAATAAATCAAAGTGCAATATACATAAATAAAGCCTCTGTTTAAAGCGGTAAAAAACAGTGAAAGAATGGATAAGAAACAATAAATGAATCCTTCTTAAATACCCAATTCTCTATCCCAAAATAGGGAAATTAATACAGTTTCAAGGAAAACTCATTCAGCCCAAGTGGGCTTTTTGATTCACCAGTACCACTTCTGTTGGCAATTCATAATCAATGATCAACATCCAAAGACAATAAAATCTAAACAATACTCCCTTGTGATTAGAAGAGTCACTAGATATTAATCAAAAAGTAAAGCCCAAGTGGGCCAACCCAATTAGTTCTATTCAATAACTGTACGAACACATTTCTAAAAACAATTCTGTGTATTTCTACAACTTTTCTCCTGGAGAAAATGAACTTTGCTATGCAGGAAGTCAAGTAAACCACAAAAAATGATTTTATATATATATATATATATATGTTGCAAGAGCTCGCCACCGTCTCCACAGGAAGACTACAGCCACACACCAGCAAAGACGAGGTAGACCCAGTTTTCGTGCTTGTCTTTTTTATTTAACTTCAAAGTGCAACCATGTCAGCCACGACGCGTTTCGGCAGATCCCTGCCTTGATCACATGACCAATATATATATATATATATATATATGCAATTTGCCTCAAACACACACTCGGACGAAAATTATAAAAAGCAGACCCCAGATTCTTGTTGCCAATCAAGTGATGTTTTTTTTGGTGCCCAGCAAGTCCGCCATTACGCATTTTGACCCCCACTCGGGTCTTGATCACATGACGCGTTGCATAATGGAAAGACGGCATTTAAAGTGATCAAGCAGGAAATGATGACTTAGAGTCAAAGTGCAAATGCATGGTAACTAAAAAGTTACTATTAGCAGCATACTATGTTCAACTTTCTGTGCAAAACTTTATACGCATTTTTAAAAAAGAAGCCAATAAATATATAAATATATAAATAAATATGCTTACAAATGCTAAAATATATTTTCAAGACACAAGATATAAAAAGCAGATTTTAGCGATGTATAACTTGTCATAGAATTGCAAAATTGTCCTTTAAATAACAGACAACAGAGCAAATACTTCAAGCATGGAGAATGACACATGGCATCTTAAATCTTATGCAATGATCCTAATGGATCTGCACATAGCTAGAAATGCCTACTTATACTGTATATGAGCCGGTGCAAAGCTTGTTCCATTTTCTGCATAGTTGTAAAAAGCTATCAAATGCACAACTTTTTATGCTGCTAGATGTAATAAGCAATAATGCCCCAGTGGGCCTTCATAAACCAATGTCCGTCATAAAAGATAACCTGCATAAGAATCACCCTGCCAATCTTTAAATATGTGTAAATTAGTGCAAAACTAAAAATTATAGAAAAAGTGAAAAGAAAAATGTATATATACAAACATTATGTGCATTTGAGGAGATATATCTGAACAATGCATTTCATTTTCACATAACAAAATAAATATCTGAAATATGTACATAACAGCTGATTTTAACACACAAATACTTATGTGAGCCCACATTGTATTTTACAATCTGATTTAAAAAGTATTCAGAGACAGGTATAAAAATCCTCACTAGAATTTAACCCTGCAGGATATTTTGTATCGAGCTCCAATATATAACGCGTTTCCAGGAGGCGCAACTTCGCCTCCCGATTTCCACCTCGTTTAAGCGGTAAAACCGTGTTAATTACATAGTATTGGAGATATGTAGGGTTACTTTCATGCTTTTGCTCAAAATGCCTTGCGACTGGATAGGCCTGATCTTTGCCATTGATTGCCCTTATGTGCTGGAGCATCCTTTTGTGGGCCGGCAGTCTGGTGCTACCAATATACCTTAACCCACAAGGACAACTCCAGCACAGAAACTGCAAACTCGGTCAATTTCTTATTGATCATATTAGGATCAGACTTAAAAGGACTGTTATATTGTGTTTTGTCGCATCCAGATTTACAAGCCTTACAACTAGTACACTTCCTGAATCCCTTGCACTGTGCCATCCACATTATTGGAGCTAACACCTCAGGGCTACTGTTCACCAAGGTACTACTCATGGACGATGATTTTCTAAAGGGCAATGCCGGTTTTGTGGGAACTAGCATACCAATGACTGGATCTCCCTGTACCAGATTCCAGTTGTGGTAAAATATTTTCGAAGTTCCTGATGTTTACTATTTAACATCAGTATAATCTTTGGTTGAATTTCTGTGGTCACTGTGTTCTCTGCTGTCTGCATAATCCTAGGGGTAAGCGCCTCTCTTCTAGACAGGCTTCTAGTTTTATTGATAGCACTGTCTATGATGCTATGCGCATGGCCTCTTGCCAGAATCCTCAGCTTGCTAGCTTCCTGCGCAACCTCACATTCACGATCCGTGCTGCAAATCTGCCTGATACACTGCATCTCACCATACGGATGATGACTTGTCGCATGCAGGATCGTGTTGCCTGCAGTAGGCTTTCTAAACAATCTTGTAACCAAGGAATCCTTATCTACATAGACCTCTACATCCAAATAGCAAACAGACATAGCATTAATGGTCGATGTAAATTGGAGGTTGAGGCAATCATTATTTAACGTATCCACAAATTTTTTTGCACTTAACTCCGTACCCCTCCCAATTAAGAAACAAATCATCAATATATCGTAAATATACAAACAATTGCATGTTGTACCATATATATATATATATATATATATATATATATATATATATATATATATATATATATATATATATATACTAGCAGCCCGTCCCGACGTTGTCCGGGTATGAATTGCTGCCGGCCAGTAGTATATTGTTTTGTAGGATTTCGTTTTGATAGCATTTCTTATCTGTGACAGGCCTGTGAAACGCTCTGATTCACAGTGCACTGCTGATGCACTTAAGAGTGCGCGTTCAGTAGTGTGTGAACTCGAGTTTCCCTACTTTATTTTTCCTTCCAATATTATATAGCGCAAATTCGACAACATGGCATGAGCACAATTTACATTACAGAAGAACACATTCATTTGTGGTAGGCACGGGGAGACAAAGCGATTTGCCTGGAATCACAGGATACGAGAGACTGATACAGATATGTATATATTTAAACATTACTCACTAACCCATGTACTCATTAAGATATACTTAATCAGTCAGTTATACAATTTATTTTTCACCTAAAAAGCAGCCATTTATACACTTATATACTCAATTCTTCTTCCATCAACCTTCAGATAAACATATATAAAACATATTTAATTTTCAGAACTAACCCATTCACTGGATGATGTCATCAGTGATCTCATGAGTGATGTCACTGACCATGTCATGAGTGATGTAATATGTGAAGTCATCAGCAGTGCAATGCGGGCGCGCAAGTTATAGTTAGCTGAAGTAACTATAACGGGGGAATTTCATTGGTTTTATATGAGTAAAATATCCAGCTAACTATAACATGTGTCAAACCTATGGTTTTTTCAGTGAATTTCATAGGTTTTGTAAATGCTACTTCCTAACTATAACGTGTGTAAAACCTATGGTTTTTTCAGTGAATTTCATAGGTTTTTTAAATGCAACTTCCTAACTATAACGTGTTTAAAACCTATGGTTTTTTCAGTGAATTTCAAAGGTTTTGTAAATGCTAATTCCTAACTATACCGTTTGTTGTACAATTGTGGTCGAATGTGTGCATGGTTTCATCTCTCTTGATATACGATGGACGTCAGCTGTTTTTGATGTACAACAATCCTTTAACCCCTCCCACGCTTATGACGGAACCGCTCCGTCATAGCCCTCGGGTGATGGAGTGGTTCCGTAATGGCCCGCCCGGCACGCCTGCGCGGCCCTGATTTTGCGCCTGCGCTGACGTTCTGAAGAACGGGCGGGACCATGACGGAACCAGATGTGTCACGTTGTAAATAGCCCACACCATGGCGCATCTTTTGCACCGCCGCTGCGTCACAAAAGTGACGCAACGGTGGCGCAAAACAGGTGTAAGGGGCTTGTAAATCTGCCCCAAGGAGTCTAAAGGTAGGGTAGTGAGTTAAGGGAAATTAAAAATTATGGGAAGAGCAGTATGGAAAAGAAAGTAAAGGAGGAGGAGTGACAGAAGGGGAGTGAGGATGGACATAAGGAAGGAGAGTAAGGGACAAAGAGATTCGCGCCTGCGCGGATGTTCTGAAGGACGGGCGGGGCCATGACGGAACCAGATGCGACACGTTGTAAATAGCCCGCACCATGGCGCATCTTTTGCACCGCCGCTGCGTCACAAAAGTGATGCAACGGCAGCGCAAAACAGGTGTAAGGGGCTTGTAAATCTGCCCCAAGGTGTCTAAAGGTAGGGTAGTGAGTTAAGGGAAATTAAAAATATGGGATGAGCAGTATGGAAAAGAAAGTAAAGGAGGAGGAGTGACAGAAGGGGAGTGAGGATGGACATATGTAAGGAGAGTAAGGGACAAAGAGAGATACATAGAGTAGGGTAAGGGGAATGAAGGTAAAAGAAATGGAAAAATGGTGAGGGAAGGGGATTTGAGGATGATAAAAGGGAGGTAAGTGACCCCTAAGGCAAACAATTTATTTTAATTTTTTTTTGGACAATCATGGGGTGCGCGGGCCTAGGGGGTCAGGGTGCTTCTACCCTGCCCCCTTTTTGAGTTCTACACCTTGGTTTTTCTGCTTTCCTGTGCCTCAGTCTACCGAGGCACAAGATGGCTGCCAACAATTTCTGTTTTAGAGTGTTGACAGATAGTGGCAGCCAATCAGCATGAAGCTCGTGCACGGGAAGGTGCGCGCACGGGTGCGCGCACGGTGCGCGCACCCGTGCACGCTTATAGATATATAATTGATTTTAACTTTAATTTTCTCAGCAACTACTGGAGGGATTTACACCATTTAAACAAAAGCGTGATCTGCGTACCAGACCCTACCATTTTCCCAAATTTGGTGTAATTCCGTTCAGCGGTTCGGGCTGTGTCTAAACGTCCTATGGAAATTAACATGGGGAAAACACGTTTTAGGACCCCCCTTTTTTCTCGGCCCCCGCTTGACGAATCTTCCCGAGATTTTCAGGGAAGGAGCGGAGCGTAGCGAGCCATCTTCTTTGAGAAATTTGCGGAGATTCATCAACCGGCGCAAAAGTTATTCCCAATAGAATGTTGCAGATTTCCTATGGAAACTAGGTCCTAACTATAACTACCTACTGGCTACCGCCAGTAGGTAATATATATATATACGAAATACATACGAAATTACACCGCAAGGAAACTGCAGGTAACACTATCCTCCATGCCTCCAGCCAGCATCCCAACCACCTAATCCGCAGCATCCCCTACGGGGAGATGTTGAGGATTAGAAGAATCTGCAGCACATGACGAAGCCTGTTCAAAAGCACAGAAAGAAAGCAAGACAAGGTTTTTACAGAGGGGCTATACGGAAAGTGTAGTGTCTAAAGCAATGGAAAGGGCCAATAAGACAGTAATATCTCCAGAAACATCAATGGGGGTAGATTCAACGGTGACAAACACAGTAGTGGACCAACCAAGATTTATTCTAGGTTATAGTTGCCAGCATAAACAACTACAGAAAATAGTAAAGAAAAACTGGCACATAATCACAGGGGATCCTGTGATTGGTAAAACTATGTCCACTTTTCCGGCTATGACATATAGCCGGGCCAGGTCCATGAGTGACATGCTAGTCAGTAGTAGCCCGGAGGTACCAACACGGGGCAACTGGTTAGGAAAAAGTAAGGGTTTCCTAAAATGTGCAGTATGTAAGGCGTGCACCATAGGGAAGAATAAGACAACGTACTATTCCCCATTTAGCGAGGCAGAAATCCCCATTACCAAGAAAATAACATGCAAATCAGACTTTGTCATCTACGTCTTGGAATGCGTTTGTGGACTTTGCTACATTGGTAGCACTAAACTACAAGTCCACAAGCGCATATTGCAGCATATGAGGGCAGTCATCAATAAGGATGAGGCTTACCCGGTGGCGAGGCATGTCAATCTATGCCACAAGGGGGATGTGAACTGCCTAAAATACTATGCTATAGATATGGTGCAGCCTTCACGCAGAGGTGGAAACAGGGAAGCACGTTTACGAGTATTAGAAACCCGTTATATCCTTGAACTAGACACTAAGGCACCATATGGCCTTAACGCGACAGAGGATCTGTACACTTGCTTGCATCTGGAATTAAAACTACGGGTGGTAACAGAGATCTGAGTATGGAAATGTCCAAAAGAATTGGGGCGTAGGTTCATCAATAAAGGCTATGTTATCAATTACTGCCAGATTTTAAAATAGTAATAGATAATACACAATATTGGGTAATCACACATTTCTTTTTTTAATAGTGTCTGGAGGTAATAGGAAACAACCAAGCAATATAGAAGCAGTGGTCCAGAAGAATGTCAACCATGCCCACTTGGGCAATATTAGACAAATCCCTGCAGCAAAATAGATTCCTTTGTAAATAATGCACAACGCACTTTATTTTGTTGCTAAATATTGCACAGAAAGTGTTTGTATATATTCGATCCACAGTGATTGGTTGTACATAGATGTATTGCTATTTTTTGCACAAATGTAAATATTGATTTTAAAATATTTATTGCGGAATTTTGCACATTTCTTGGAATCGCTTGTCAATATTAATTAAGACAAAGGGGATTTGTAAAATGTAAATGCAATGTAAAAGTCGGTGGTTATACATTCTGGTCCAGGCTGAAGTATTTTCTCTATTTCTATAGGCTTGGAACCATGTGACTAGTCCAGCACTACAAATCACTGGGTGTAATTCGACCATGTCATGTGATCAAGGGCTCCAGGGCCCGAAACGCGTCATGGCGATCGAGAGGGTGCACAGAATGGAATAAAAAACGCTGAAATCAACTTACAAGGGTCCGTTTCGTTATTTGGCTTCCTGTTGGTTTGCGCTGAATTTCGAAGTTCCAGTCATATATATATATATATATATTCACTGAAAAAACCATAGGTTATAGACCATATATAGTTAGGAATTAGCATTTACAAAACCTTGAAAATTCACTGAAAAAACCATAGGTTATAGACCATATATAGTTAGGAATTCGCATTTCCAAAACCTTATTTTACTCACACAAAACCATTGAAATTCCATATATAGTTAGTTGCACTAACTATATATCGCGCACCCGCAATCCACTGCTGATGATGTCACATATTACATCATTCATGACATGGTCAGTGACATCACTGATGACATCACTGATGACATCTCAAATGACATCACTGATGACATCTCAAATGACATCACTGATGACATCATGACATCTCATTTGACATTACTGATCACATCACTGATGATATCATTCATGTGATAATACGATGAACCTCTTCAGACTCTAATATAACCTTAGATACAATCAGTGTAAACAGACACTCACAGACTGTCACTCATCCATGGAGTTACTCACACACCTAGTCAGTCATGCAAAGAATCAATCACACCTCCATTTCCTCAACTATACAGTTATACAAACTTTACTTATTCAAACATATACTAACACATATTTACTCTCTTATACAATCCCTGATACAAGTTCACAATGATCCATAAAGCCGCTCACACATTCACTGGCTCTTATGCACAGTTATTTATATATGTCAACTCTCACATGTACTGTGTTTTACATATGTACTTACTTTGACATGTAGCACCGAGATATCCATTCACTCACCAATACACTCATGCACACAGTCAACCGCCCATACAGCTGTTTCCACATGCACTTTTGAAACCATACATCTAGTGAATCAACTGCTCACACATCTATGCACAGAGTCATACACCTCCCAGCCACCCACACACACACTCAGTCTCCCATACAAATACTTGGGCAACCAATCAATAACACATTTAGTTACTCATATAGCTACTTATCAACACATGCAACAGTTTACAGAACAACAGACATAATGATGCACAAATTAAGACTGTTTAGTCACTAACCCATGCACTCAGTGAGACACATTTAATCACTCACTCATACAGTCAGTCATGCACCTACTAAATCGTTCATCCAGACACTTATACATCCACTCATTCTTCAATATGTAAGACATATTTTAACTTTACAGAAACATACAGTCACTGGATGTTGTCATCAGTGATGTCATCAGTGATGTCATTTGAGATGTCATCAGTGATGTCATCAGTGATGTCACTGAACATGTCATGAATGATGTAATATGTGACATCATCAGCAGTGGATTGCGGGTGCGCGATATATAGTTAGTGCAACTAACTATATATGGAATTTCAATGGTTTTGTGTGAGTAAAATAAGGTTTTGGAAATGCGAATTCCTAACTATATATGGTCTATAACCTATGGTTTTTTCAGTGAATTTTCAAGGTTTTGTAAATGCTAATTCCTAACTATATATGGTCTATAACCTATGGTTTTTTCAGTGAATTTTCAAGGTTTTGTAAATGCTAATTCCTAACTATATATGGTCTATAGCCTATGGTTTTTTCAGTGAATATATATATATACATACATATATAAACATATATCATCTGTATATCTATATAAATACACACATAAATGCATGCATACATATACTTATATGCATACAGATGCATGTTATTTACATGAAAGTTGAAAAAACACTAATAAAAGCAAAGCTAAAAAGCCACCTCATTACAAACAGAATGGCTTTAACTTAAACGAGGGCGAGATCTATTGCATTTTCAATGCTTGTTTACTTTGGTTCCATCAAGAAGGCATTCAGATGTGTCACACATTTGCCATAAATTCTGAATGTTAGCACTCTAGTTGCACATTAGATCACTGTAGTAAAGCTACTGCTCACCAGGGACGTCTGCTGCTGGTATTCAAAGTGCATGTTTCAGTCTGCATGTCAGAATTTTTTTAATGAAATAGAAGAGGATTTGAGAAGTCACTCAAAATGATCCCTAATTTTTCTTTCTGAAGCACTAATCAGACTTTCTATGGCAAAATTAACCCCCTCATGTTGTTCCTTTTTAAATTGAGAGTTTTCAGACTTACCACTTCATTCCAATCAAGATGGCTTCTGGTGGGCCATACTTTTGTCATAAGTAAGACTGTTAGCGCTCTAGTTGTTCTTTAGAACACTCTGGGACATTCTGTCATTGGGCTATACTTGGGGTACATCTGGGTGATATTTGGGCTACATTTAGGCTCTTTTGTCTCTGGTGGCCATCTTGGGAGACTGTATTTCAGAATTTTTTAATGAAATTGAAGAGGGTTTGAGAAGTCACTCAAAATGTGCCCTAATTTTTCTTTCTGCAGCACTAATCATAATTCATATGGCAAAATATACCCCCTCATTTTGTTCCTTTTTAAATTAAATGTTTTAAGAGTTGCCACTTTATTCCAATCAAGATGGCTTCAGGTGTGCCATACCTTTGTAATAAGTAGGACTGTTAGCGCTCTAGTTGTTCTTTAGAACACTCTCGGACATTCTGTCATTTGGCTATACTTGGGCTGCATCTGGGTGATATTTGGGCTACATTTGGGCTCTTTTGTCTCTGGTGGCCATTTTGGGAGACTGCATGTCAGAATTTTTTAATGAAATAGAAGAGGATTTGAAAAGTCACTCAAAATGTGCCCTAATTTTTCTTTCTGCAGCACTAATAATACCTTCTATTGCATAATATACCCCCTCATTTTGTTCCTTTTTAAATTAAATGTTTTAAGAGTTACCACTTTATTCCCATCACGATGGCTCCAGGTGTGCTATACCTTTGTAATAAGTAGGACTGTTAGCGCTCTAGTTGTTCTTTAGAACACTCTGGGACATTCTGTCATTGGGCTATACTTGGGCTACATCTGGGTGATATTTGGGCTACATTTGGGCTCTTTTGTCTCTGGTGGCCATTTTGGGAGACTGCATGTCAGAATGTTTTAATGAAATAGAAAAGGATTTGAGAAGTCACTCAAAATGTGCCCTAATTTTTCATTCTGCAGCACTAATCATACTTTCTATGGCAAAATATACCTCCTCATGTTGTTTCTTTTTAAATTAAATGTTTTAAGAGTTACCACTTTATTCCAATCAAGATGGCTTCAGGTGTGCCATACCTTTGTAATAAGTAGGACTGTTAGCGCTCTAGTTGTTCTTTAGAACACTCTGGGACATTCTGTCATTGGGCTATACTTGGGCTACATCTGGGTGATATTTGGGCTACATTTGGGCTCTTTTGTCTCTGGTGGCCATTTTGGGAGACTGCATGTCAGAATGTTTTAATGAAATAGAAAAGGATTTGAGAAGTCACTCAAAATGTGCCCTAATTTTTCATTCTGCAGCACTAATCATACTTTCTATGGCAAAATATACCCCCTCATGTTGTTTCTTTTTAAGTTAAATGTTTTAAGAGTTACCACTTTATTCCAATCAAGATGGCTTCAGGTGTGCCATACCTTTGTAATAAGTAGGACTGTTAGCGCTCTAGTTGTTCTTTAGAACACTCTAGGAGGCTGCAGTAGAACACAAAGGAATCAACTGACAGTCTCTGTCCTTGTTGGATGTACATGTTTTACTGAGAATGTCAGACTTCATTTTCACATGACTGAGAAAGATAATGTGAATTTGCAGAAAATATGCTTTCAGTTTAGCTTATAGATCCCCTTCCAAACCACTGTGGGAAAATCATGAGATATTAGTTTTCTTTCAAACAATATTCAGGATATCACAGCAGAAGGTTTTTTCACATGGTAAAATCACCTTAGAACCCACCACAATTCCTAAAACGAGTATGGTACCATCAACAAATGATTTATAATGTAACTAAAGTCCTAAAACCCTCTATTAACTACAATGCTTTTTAATGAGGTGCTATCATGTATATTGGTCCCAAGATGGCTGCCAACACTTCTTGGATGAAGTGCTGACAGCCAATCAGATCAGATGTGTGGTTAGGCTCCGCCCAGATATATATCTTTTTTTGAACCTAAATTACTCAAAATCCACTGGAGCACATATATTGAGACCTAGCAAAGGCACATCGGGCTAACAGTCCCTACAATTTTGCCAAGTTTTGTGCAAATCCATTCAGCCGTTCGAGCTAAAAGTGAGGCCAACCGCCCTATGGAAATTAACATGGGAAAAACGCGTTTTGGGACCCCCCTTTTTTCTCGGCCCCCCCTTGATGAAACCCCCCCAAATTGTCAGGGGCTGCTCAGAAACAAAATGTTCCATTTTCCTGAAAATTTCAGCCAATTCCGTCCACAAACGCCAAAGTTATTAGACATAGAATTTTCAAAAATCCCATAGAGAAAAAATCCTAACTATATATACCTACTGGCGACCGCCAGTAGGTAATATATATATATATATATATATATATATATATATATATATATATATATATATATATATATATATATATGTTGCGAGGATATATATATATATATATATATATATATATATATATATATATATATATATCCTCGCAACTTGCCTCGTCGCAGGGGGAGCACTCAGGAGCTGGTGCCATCGCCGGGATCAAGGCAGTATCCCGTTTCAATATCCACACGCAAATTCGAAATTGATGGCACTCCACTTTGGGATTTTTCACAGAGTTTTATTTCAGAACTGTGATCGCAGTTGTGAAATAAAACTCTGTTAAAAAAAAAATATATATATATATATATATATATATATATATAACTAGTTAGTACAATTTATTCTCTGGGGGGCAGATCTACAAGAAAGCCCTCTGTGATCAAGCGCTCTGTGAAGCGCGAAACGCGTCATGGCGATTTTTTGAAACCCAGCACAAAATAAAGATTTAACTTTTGCACCGATTTTGGGCCCGTATCTGTTTCTGCAAGTTGGGAAAACTTTGCGCAAGGGATTCAGATATCCTTGGAATATATATATATATATATATATATATATATATATATATATATATATATATATATATATATCCTCGCAACTTGCCTCGTCGAAGGGGGAGCACTCAGGAGCTGGTGCCATCGCCGGGATCAAGGCAGTATCCCATTTCAATATCCACACGCAAATTCGAAATTGATGGCACTCCACTCTGGGATTTTTCACAGAGTTTTATTTCAGAACTGTGATCGCAGTTGTGAAATAAAACTCTGTTAAAAAAAAAATATATATATATATATATATATATATATATTACCTACTGGCGGTCGCCAGTAGGTATATATAGTTAGGATTTTTTCCCTATGGGATTTCTGAAAATTCTATGTCTAATAACTTTGGCGTTTGTGGACGGAATCGGCTGAAATTTTCAGGAAAATGGCACATTTTGTTTCTGAGCAGCTCCTGGAAATTTGGGGGGGTTTCGTCAAGGGGGGGCTGAGAAAAAAGGGGGGTCCCAAAACGCGTTTTTTACATTGAGTTTTCCATAGGGCGGTTGGACTCACTTTTAGCTCGAACGGCTGAATGGATTTGCACGAAACTTGGCAAAATTGTAGGGACTGTTAGCCCGATGTGCCTTTGCTAGGTCTCAATATATGTGCTTCAGTGGATTTTGAGAAATTAACGTTTAAATCAAGATATATATCTGTAACAGCGCTCCGGGCAGCGCTCCGGTTCGCGTACTTTTCGCTTATCGGAACTTTGCGAAGCGAAGCTGATTGGCTCTCCGGTGTCTGTCAACATTCTAAACAGTCCGGTGCGGCTGCCATCTTGTCTCTTGGTAGGATCGAGAGACAAGAGGAGGCCAAAACAAAGGGGGAAATTTTGATAAGGGGGCATAGTAGATCCTCCCTGACCCCCTAGGTTTTATGTGGAGGTTGTAAAAGGTCCCTGCAGGGCCAAAAAAAATAAAAAAAAAAATTATTTATGCGTGGTGAGCGCCTAGTACGCGAACCGGGAAGCGTTCTGGGCAGCGTACTATAAGGATAAAAGAATGATAGACTTTTCTAATACTGTATGTTAATTATTTGTTGTTTTTGTTGGTTTTTTTTTGTTTTCTTTATTTTTAATTTTTTTTTTTATTATGATTGTGTTTCATACTTTATTGAATTTTCTAACATTTCATTGTCAGAAATGTCATAATTTATTATAGGGTGTAATTTTTTTTCATTTTGAAGCAGGTTGTCCACTGCTTCAACACATTGTAGAAGTTCGTGGTCTCTACTTTCATCCATAAAGTCATCAATTTTGTCTTGGCTGCTCTCCTTCAGTTCAATTGAAAATGTAACTTGTTGTTCGCCTTCCATTTTGCCTGAAATTTTGAATAAAAAAATATATATTAGTAGAGATTGGGCACTGTTGGGATTAATTTTAGATAGGCAGTTTTTATCAGTGAATTTTTCTTTTGGCAGTGTATAGTATCAGAGTGGAAATATGACTATAAAAAAGTGTATGTAATTTAACGAAGAGAAGCCTAACTCCATTCATAACTATAACAGAGAAGTCTATCTAAATCCATAACTACTACAGAGGGATAGTGTATATGTATCAGAAAAAGTCTACCATATCAAGTTATAGTGCACAATATACTTCATTTTTAAAAATAACAACTTACCTTCAGAAACAAGTTGAAGTCTTAGGTAAGTATTGAAATGTGATGTACAACAAGAAGTAGTAGTCAAAATGGCTGTTTTTTCTTCTCTTCCTTTATATATATTCAGGTATATAACCAATCAAATATCAGGTAATAAAAGTAGAAAATGAAAGTAACATTTTTATTGGTTGTCAATTCCAACACTTCAGATGTGTTTTGTGAAGTAATTTACCTCAAGGTATTTAGAGAGGTCTACAGGCTTAATGGCTAAACGGAATTTCAATCAAATTTGTGAAAATGAAAGGGATTGTTATGTAGTATGAGCTAATCTATATTTGGTGAGAGTGTCTCCAGTCCTTTTTCTGTGAATTACTTTCCCACCTTTTTTTTGGACCGCTTCCCGGGAAGCAGTTTAGTCCGCGAACTAGAAGCGTAACGGGAGTCCACCATTTTGTGTTTCGGTCGAATTAACATATAAAATGGAGGTTAAATAATGTTCAGAAAGGGTAGAAGGGGACACGGTACAAGTATTTTGACCCCCCAGGTTTTCTGAGGGTGGCTGAGGAGGACCATATGTGCGGAGAAATAACATTTTTTAAATAATTTTGGGCGGTTAGCTTCCAGTTCGCGTACCGGGTAGCGCTCTTTGAGCGTAGTTTGTTGAAAATTACAGAAATAAGTTAGAGAAAAGTATTAATTGTGAGTGATCAGATGAAGGGTAGCTCTGAGAAGAGCTTTTGGGTTTATGGTACATTTAGGTACTTATAAGTAGGTACCAATGCACAGTCTTAAATTCAGAATGAAAATTCTGTTGCCCTCATCTGAGAAGTGAACTCCATCTCCTCTGTAGATATCTTGCATGTAGTAACGCAAGTTATTATTGTACAGGGAGCCCATTCCATGGTCTCTCATGAAAGCTGAAACAGATTTGTTTACATGCTTCCTCGCTTTCTCAATTTGTGGACCAAATTGGTTGGACCACCTCCATTTCTGTCTTTGGCATATATTGGAATATACCAAGGCAGTTTGAGGAAAAAGTGCCATTAATTGCTCAAAGGTGTCCTTTAAAAGCATTTCCAGACCTACTCCTGTTAAAGTGCCCAAATCATTACCTCCACAATGCACTATTAACAGGTCAGGTTTTGGCAAATGCATAAAGGTTTTCACCAATGGTATCAATTGGTGACATTTTAATCCTCTTTGGCCCAACCATTTAATTTCCACATCTTGTAAATTGAGGTTGTGTAAATTTCTGTTGTCAGCATACCTTTGAGCCCAGTGGATGTAACTATGTCCAACAATCCAGACGTTAAACATGGTGGGAGAAGGTTGGGCTGCAGTCAGTTGAAGTGTGGTAATGAAAGGGCAGTTGAAACAGTAGGAGTTTGTAAAGAAAAAAAACTGTGGATTTCCAATGCTAATGATTCATTAGCAGTGATTGGTGCATTTCCATTTCTGAAAACAGAAAGTTAGGGTGCATGGATGTGTTCTTGAAAGATGTAATTTCAATGGTCAAGGAAGAAACTTTTAATGAAAGATTGCACTGGATACGCAGGTGCACTGAGAGTTCAGAGTTCAATTGAAACATTGTTGTGTGAATTTGCAAACATGAGAGGTCTTCCAGGAGGTCGTTGCTATGGAAAAAAGGCAGAGAGGGCAGAGGGGGGAAGGGTTTTGATTTGAAAAAAGTGAGGGAAGAGTTATGATTGGCTAATATGAGAGATATGTGAAATGAATATCTGTATTTCTGTGCTTTCAATAGCTGCAGCCTCTGGAGTGCATCCTTTTTCTTCTGCTGAAGACAATTTGGTGTATTTCTGAGACTGTTTTTAAAATCCAAAAAGTATTTGCTAAGGTGAGAAAAGATTTATTTATTTTAGATAGAGAATAGAATGATTTAAGGAGAAAATGATGAAGAAAGCTGTGTTTTAAAAGTGTGGCTTTGTCTGTAGTGATATAGAAATAGATTTTGTTACTTTGAGAAATTGTATTTGCATATTCGGTGTAGGATTCTGGCATGCAGTAACTCAAGTTATTGTTGTATATGAAGCGCATTCCATGGTCTCTTATGTAAGCTGAAACAGATATGTTGTTTTTAAAAACCATTTTTGAAATCAATTACATTTCTGGATATGTACTGTTAGAGCTTCATAGGTTGTTTTGGGTCATATTTATAAGGCATTTGAGTGTCTTTGATGTTATTTTTTCATTTTTAAATGGAAAGCATTCCTCATGGGGCAAGTGTCTTGTAAATACGCTCTCACCTGCGCTTGGCAAATTTAGATTTTGATTATGGGAGTTACATAGCCATGTTAATAATGTCGGAAAAAGGGTGCTAGGGCATTCTAGAAAACGCTTTCGTGTGTCTCAAGGACATTTTCAGTCATTTCCTCTTGAATGCAGGTATACAATTGATTTATATGCTGTGTTTAAAAACGATTCTTTTCTATGATGTTATTTTTTCTCTTTTAAATGGAAAGCGTTCCTCATGGGGCCCTGAGCAGTTCTTAGTCATGTTATCCAATGGGAGGTGGATAACATGGCTAAGAGCATTTGCTGAATAATGCATGAATATCGTTGACTTTTCAGCGATATTCATGCATTGCGGCCGTTTTTTTTCGCATTTGCGAGCAGTTCTTAGCCATGTTATCCAATGGGAGGTGGATAACATGGCTAAGAGCATTTGCAGGATAATGCATGAATATCGCTGACTTTTCAGCGTGATATTCATGCATTGCTGCCGCTTTTTATCGCTAAGGAGAAAATGATGAAGAAAGCTGTGTTTTTAAACTGTGGCTTTGTCTGTAGTGATATAGAAATAGATTTTGTTACTTTGCGAAATTGTAATTGCATATTCGGTGTAGCATTCTGGCATGCAGTAACACAAGTGTGCTTGGCAAATTTAAATTTTGATTATGGGAGTTACATAGCCATGTTAATAATGTCCAAACAATGGTGCTGAGCAGTTTTTAGCCATGTTATCCAACATGGGCTTCGATTGGATTTCCACAGAGCATATTATGAAGCCCATTATCGCCGCTTTATCAGCCGTTTTCGGCCGATAATGCGACGATAATTTTAGTGTTCAGGTTTGATAATATTTCCCTACATTCGCAGGGCTAGGTGATAGGCTGAGACCACCCTGGCATGTAAAATGGTTGCCGTGCACGACAAAATTGTGGCATTGTAAAAAAGGCAAGTTGGCGCAGACATTGTGTCTCAATAAGGATTCATTTATAACAATGTGGCATTTTATCAAGCCTGTGCGCTACAATTATCGCCGCTTTATCGGCCGAAAACGGCCGATAAAGCGGCGATAATGGGCTTGATATTATGCTCTATGGATTTCCAATCGAAGCACATGCTAGATGTGAAGACATCTAAAATGGGCTTCGATTGGAATTCCACAGAGCATATTATTAAGCCCATTATCGCCGCTTTATCGGCGATAATTTTAGCGCACAGGCTTGATAATATGCCCCAAAATATTTTATCGCACTGAGAAATTGGTGGTCAACACTTCCTGATTTCCTTCGAATCGAACGTTAACAGACGTCACGCAGCAAAAAAAAAAAAAAAAGCTCACGCACAGCCGCTGGAACACATGTATCAACATATATGAGACTCCTCAGCCACCCTCAGAAAATATAAGGGATTAGGATACGTCTCCCGCACCTCCTTATTCCTAGTAATTTAATTAAAACGAAGCACAAAATGGCGTATTCTCGTGCAGTTTGCGGCCCAGTTCGGTGTTTGGGAAGCGGTTCTATCGTGAAAAATATATTTTTTTTATTTTCCCCAGGGGACCCTTTAAAAATCCCAACAACATTCCTAGGGGGTCAACAGGGGTATACTTTGCCCCCTTTCATTAAATTTCCCCTTCGTTTTTCACCTCTTCTTCTCTCTCGATCCTACCGAGAGATAAGATGGCGGCCGCTCCGGACTGTTCAGAATGTTGACAGACACCGGGGACCCAAGCAGCTTCGCATTGCAAAGTTCCGTTTCGCAGGTGGGAGCGTATTTACAAGAAACTTGCACCATGAAGAACGCTTTCCATTTAAAAAAGAAAAATAACATCATACACAGTCATATGCCTTGATTTGCTATGTTAAATAATAAGTAGGGCATTAAGTTTTTGATGACTGTTATTCATTTACTGTTTGGTAATAGTGGTTATTAACATTTTTTATTATATTTTTCAACAGATTCAACTGCAGATTCTTTCATAGTTTGGAAAATGCCTACAAAAAATAGAATTAGAAAGGCTCCAAAACGTCAGACAGCACGGTGATGTTTTATTGCAGCAGTCCTCTTCCCTAAATACTTATCAAAACACCAAGAAAGCTCCGGGTAAGAGCACAAAATCTTTCTTAAAAAATATTTGTAGTAAAAATAGTATTTATCGCCAAAATGTTTCAGTTCAGAAAAAGAAGAGTAATTTAAATGGAAAGGAAAGACCCATGAAAAATGTTACAGGTAGAGGAAGAGATAACTCTGTGCATGATAGTAGAAGGAAAGAACAGTTTAGGGATATTCGAAAACGAATGTTCCGTAATAGGATAATAGTTAATTTAATAAAAAATATTAAGAAATGCAAACAGAAAGCGGCATTTTATAAGAAGAAGAAAAATGTCAAGAAAATTATTGATCATGCTTTTGAAATTAAGCGAAAGTTGTTTATTTTGGTAATCAATAGAATTAGGAAACTAAGCAAGGTAATTTCTGATTTTAAAACAAACAGTAGATGGAAGAGAGTAGTA
Organism: Lissotriton vulgaris; assembly: GCF_964263255.1. Classification (NCBI taxonomy): domain Eukaryota; kingdom Metazoa; phylum Chordata; class Amphibia; order Caudata; family Salamandridae; genus Lissotriton; species Lissotriton vulgaris. The sequence goes on from NC_141685.1 coordinate 307,240,147, forward strand.
AATCGTAGCAACTTTTGTGAAGTTTTTTTCCGGAGAATGGATGCATAGTTCAAGTTCTGAGGCATTTTTTAATGAGGAGAGTTATTTTCAGGATAATGATTTGGTGCATGCAGTTGACATCAGTGGTCGAGCTTATGAAGTGAAGGATGGTTGTCCAGTTGAAAAAGAAAAACTTGTGACAACAGAGACAGAAGAGGCGCTAAGTGATGAGGTTTTAGGAAGACGTCCTAAGGCTCCTGTGTACATTTGGAAGTGTAGTTCTATTTGCAGTGTGCGACAGGTTTCCATCAATTTGCTTTGTGATTTTATACGGACATTTAATAAGAAAAGTTTGAAGCAGAAAATGAAGTTGTTGCAAGATTTAGATCCTTGCAGAGTGAGACAAATAACAGGTTTGCGTGGTCATTCACTGGCTTGTCTTTCCAGGAGAGTATGCCAGAGTGTTTTTCATCATTTCAGGATGCTAGCAGTGCATCATAATAAAGTGAGAAAATTAGTGAGAATGTTGTATTATGCAAAGAGTCCAGCAATTATGCTTAAACAATTATGTGCTGCTCTTTTGCATGGTTCTGAAATAGATGTGAAGAATATTTGTGAAGAAATTGAGTTTTGTTACTTTAGTAGTAAAGATGAGAATGTTCAAATTGACCCTGAAGTAGAGAGTAATGTGGAAGATAATGTACAGGTTTACAGTACAGATAATTTTCAGAAGGAAATTGCCACGTTTCAGATGAAATCAAGTGAGAGGCCTAATTTCACTTGTGTTTGTTGTCGACGCACTTATTATAAGAATCAGACTAAGGTAGTGGATTTATATGCAAAAAGTGAAAGGGAAAATAATAGTGAATGGAAGGATTTTGCCACATACTTGATGGTAGAAAATTATTTTGATTTGGGATCGGATCAACGTGTGTGTACTTATTGTTGTAATAAATTAAACCAAAACCAGATGCCTGCTAGGGCAGTTCATAATAACCTTGAATTGGTTGAGATTCCTTCTGAATTGAAGGATTTAAATACTTATGAATCTATTTTGATTCAAAGTATCCATCCCTTTCAGGCTATTGTAAGAATGGAGCCAAAGACAGGGAAGTTGCCTTCAGCAGATTTACAGAGAGGATTAAAGGGAAGAGTTGTTTATTTGCCTTTAGATTTGAATAAAAACATTAACACAATTGGAGTAGAAGAAGTGGAAGAGGAACCTCTGGTTATCTTGGTTAATGGGGTTCCGACAAAGAATAAGAAAATATGGCAAGATTTAGTGGATGTTAGGAAAGTCAAAAAGGCAACAGTGTATTTGAAGAAAAATAATAAGTATTATAAGAATGTGTATGTTGCAGAAGAGGAAGTAAGTGATGAAGAGGATAGCGATTTGTGTGCTGGCCAAATTGAGAAAGTAGAGGCCTCTAAAAGTGAAGAAATATATGAACATTATAGTGTTCATCCTTTGCATTCCAAGGAAGTCATGGGGAATGCTATTGAGTTGTTTCAAATGAAACAAGCCAAAGGGAGTCCCATTAGTGTTTGGGAGGAAAGTTTGGAAGCTCGGTGTTTCCCACAGCTATTTCCCACAGGTCGAGGAGGAAGATATGATGAGCGATCTCATCAAATTCCTGCGTCTGAATACCGGACTTTACGATTGTATGGAGAAGATCCTAGGTTTCGTCAATGCATTCCCTATTTGTTTCATCTCCTGTTTGAAAGCGATCTGTCTGGACTGTCATATGCAGTGAACCACATCTTAAAAAGTGGTATACAGATGCGAAATATCTCGGCAAGAGACTTTATGCATAAAGTCAATGTCCAAGATAGTATTTTGGATTCTCACTTAATTAATCTCATGGCGTGTCAGCGTGGTACTAATGAGTACTGGTATCGTCGTCATGGTGATTTAAAATGTATGCTGAGGAATTTAGGAACTCCGACATGGTTCCTCACTCTGAGCTGTGCCGAGTATGGCTGGGAAGACTTACTTGAATTTCTACGAGAAGCAAATGGAAATATTGAAAACATTGAATTCAAGACACCTGGAGAACTGTGTTCTTTGGATCCTGTGAATGTATGCAGGTACTTCAATCATAAATTTGAAGCTATGATGTCTTTCATCACAAATAAGAAGAATCCACCTCTTGGAGAGGTGTTGGATTTCTTCTGGAGAAAGGAGTACCAAGCAAGAGGTGCTCCTCATATACATATGTTGTTGTGGATCAAGGATGCACCTAAATTTGGAACAGATCCCGATCACTTAGTGATGAATTTCATAGAACAGTATTCTACGTGTGCTGTTCCAAATGCAACGGAGAAGAAAAGCCTAAGAGAACAAGTTCTACGTTTCCAAAGCCATTGTTGTGGAAAGTACTGTCGTCGTAAATTCAGAAACAAGGACAAGTTCTACACCAAATGTCGTTTCAACTTTCCACGGCCGGTGATTTCTAAAGGAAAAGTGAACAGTTTGATGTCTTCACTACGACATAATGTGACGAGGAAATCACCCAAAAATACATACAATTTGAAAAGGAACGAAGAGTCCAAGTACATCAACGACTACAACCCAGTGATTTTGTCCATGTGGAATGCTAACATGGATATACAGTTTGTGGGTGACAACTGTATGGCTGTGGCTCGGTATGTGACATCTTACATCACCAAAAAAGAAAAGACAGAACTGAAGGATATGTGGGAGGACATTTCCCATGAAAAGAGCCTCAGCAAGAAGTTGTACAGTTTCAGTCTGAAGATGTTGTCGCATCGAGAAATCGGAGCTTACGAATGTTCTGACCGCTTGTCTTCAGCAAGTCTCTATGCCAAATCTAGGAGTATCGTTTGGGCGAGTCTTGGTCTTGCTGCAACGCGAAATCGAGTTCTAAAACCTGTCCGGGAAATTGAGTATTTGGCGGAAAAGGAGCCAAACAGTACCGACATTTTGAAGACCAACATGTTGGATACATATTATCCAAATCGAAGCAGTCACCTTGAGAATGTTTGTCTATATGAGGTTCTCCAAAATTATATATTCAAGAGGAACATCAAAGAAGATATTGAGAAAGGAGTGTATGCTGTAATTGGAAGTGAGGGATGCCTGGTCAAGCAAAGAAAATGCCAATTAGTAAACCATCGAAAATTGAGTGGTGAATCTCCAGAAAAAAAGGAGTTTTTCTATTTAGCACTTTTGCAACTTTTCAAGCCTTGGAGTGCAGAAGAGGAACTGCTTGGAGATTTCCTCTGTTACGAAGACTCTTTTAATGCAGCCAAGGAGTCCATAGAATGTCCTGCTTTTCCTAAATATCAAGAAATGCTAACTTTGGAAATTGAGCAGGAAGCAACGATTGCAGCCGAGATTGCCAGAGACAGTTCTCAGGACAGTCAGAGTTCTGTTTCATTGAGTCAAGATCCACTTGGAGGACCTATTATCGAAAATGAAGCTGCCACTGCTATGAATGAAGTGGAAAGAGCCATGGCACATGCTCAGGAGGATTCAGTTAACTTAGAAGACTTGGAAAAACAACTCAACGTTGAGCAGAGGAAAATATATGATGAAGTTACCAAGGAAATTGAGCACGGATTAAGTCATGAGAAGAAAGAGTGCTCATGTACGTCGTTGAAGCCTGTCCGACTGTACGTGAGTGGAGAAGCGGGAACTGGAAAAAGTTTCCTCATTAAAGCAATTTCTTGTTATTTGCAGGAAAGGACTGAGTCATCGCTGTCTTGTGTTGTCACCGCTCCTACTGGACTGGCAGCACATAACATTAAAGGTATTACTTTGCATCGTCTACTGATGCTGCCGGTGGAGCATGACAACAAATTACAATACAACAAGTTATCTGGGGATGCTTGCTTTGAAGTTTCAAGAGTCTTGAGGAAAATGAAACTACTTATCATTGACGAAGTAAGCATGGTTTCCAATGTCATGCTTGCCTTTGTGCATTTGAGAATGCAAGAAGTACTTAAAACTGAATATGATGTGTTATTTGGTGGCAAACACATCATTGTTTTCGGAGATCTTCTGCAGCTGACACCAGTAAAAGGTCAACCTGTGTTCAAAATACTCACGCATGAAGATACCAGGAAGTGCCTAGGGAGCATTGGCAACGTCAATATATGGTTAAACTTCAATTATGCTGAACTGCATGAAAATATGCGTCAGGCAAAGGATGAAGATTACAAGAATATTCTACAAGATATTAGAATTGGAAAAGTGACCGAGCATGGAAAAGAAGCTTTAAATTGCACGATTACTGTCAAATTTATATCCCAAACAAGAGATTGTGCCTGAGAATATTTTTCAGAAAATTACTGAGAAGAAATCCGGGATATGTCTCATGCCAACTCTTGCAGAATGTGCCATCTTCAACAACAAAATGTTGAATTTAGAAAAGCAAGAGATTGTGAAACTTGAAGCTATCGACAAATTAGAGCATATGGGATCAACAATTATTTTGTCAGACAATTTGAAATCAAAATTGGATTCATTAGAGAAGACTATATCTAAAACAGCGGGTTTTGAAAAGACTTTGAATGTGTGTTTAAATTGCCGAATCATTTTGAGAAGGAATTTACATGTAGAAAGAGGTCTGGTAAATGGATCAATGGGTAATGTTGTTGATTTTGAGAAATACAAAAATAGAGATGGAATAGAATTTTTAAGAATTAAATTTGATGGCATTGAGGAAGTACAGCAAATTGGTCGTTGTTCTGCTAGGTTTTTGCTTGTTAAAGACTTATATGTTCGCCGTAAACAGTTTCCTGTTTGCTTGGCATATGCGGTGACAATCCATAAATCGCAAGGTTTAAGTGTAGACTGTGCATTGGTGAATATTGGCAGTTCTGTGTTCAAGGAGGGTATGGCATATGTGGCATTGTCACGAGTTAGAACTTTATCGGGATTGTACTTGATTGACTGTGATGTCACAAACATTTGTGCGGATCTAGATTGTGTTAAGGAATACAATAGGTTAAGAAGAGAGTATGCGCCACATTTGCCTCAATATCCTTTGTTTGAGAAATGTGTGGTAGGCCAGAAACGTAGAAATATCAGTAATAGTAGGGAGGTTGTTGCAAAAAGACTAAAAGTCAATGAACCGAAAATTGTTAGCAGAAAGAAAGTGGATTCTGTTGAAGATGTTGTCGGTTTTCAATTTGAAAACAGTTCTGGTGTCAACTGCTATGCAAATGTAGTGGTTAATGTTCTCTTTTCACTAGAGAGTTTAAAAGAACAGATTCTGTTGAATTCAGAACAAATTTTATGCTGTTTGTTGAATTCTGTTTTCGAGAAATGTAGCACTGATCGAACAAAAGTAGAAAGTGTGTCTGAAGTTCGTTATCTGTTAGATGAATGTCCAGGTCAAACAGACTTCTCTGAAAATAATCAGCAAGATTGTCAGGAGTTTTTAATGTATATGCTTGATGTATTGCAAGATGAGGGTGTAGATGTAGATCACCTGTTTGGGCTTTCTTATCAATGGCAGCATGACTGCGAGAACTGTATGGTATCAAGTACTACTAGTGTAGACTCAGAAAGATTTATATATTTAACTTTGCCAGACAGTAAATCAGTGTCCTTTAATAAGCTAGTAAATGCAGCGGATCACAACATGGAGTGTAGCCAATGTAAATGTGATATGATGTCAACATTATTTATACGTAGATATGGCCAGTATGTCATTTTAATGATCCAACGATGTAGGCCTGATGGATCAAAATTGTCAACTTTAATAAAAAATTTTGTGGCTTCTCAGCTGTCAATATCAGGGAGGACTTTTGTAACTGTAGCAATTATCTATCACGATGGTCCATCAACAACATCAGGACATTATACAGCTTACTTAAAGTCTCGAAACGGCTGGTCATTCTGCAATGATTCCGTTGTAACTTTCAAAAAAAAATTGCCGTTTGACCTTAAAAATTCTTACCTGGTGTTTTTAAAACCAAAATTTTAAGTAGAGGGAATGTAAGTCTGCAATGCTGTCTAGATTAAAAATCCAACTATATAAACCTGATGCAAGTAAGTCTGCTTCATAGTAAGCAGTATCAGTGTCATAGGAAAAGGAGAACATGAGTGACAAAGAAGAGTAAGATATTAGTAGTCCAGGATTGTGAAAATAATCTCAAATATTTTCTTTCTGAAAGTTGCGAAAATAGAAAATGTCGGGATTTGATTGGAAGAATTACAAGACTTGCGAATTGCGGCAACATGATTTGGCCTAGTGGAAACATGTGATAGAATGAGAGAAGTCTTTTTTTCTATGTAACATATTTTGCGTATCGATGGAGGTTTTCTTTCAGAAAGTGGCGGGCTGAAAATATTTATAGCACAACAGAGTGGATGCTGTTCATAGGAGATCCTTCGACGTCATTGAAAGTAAGTTAATTTTAAGGAGTTTTGAAATCAGATTTCTTAGGTTGTATGGGTTTTTTAAACACAGTCATTTTGATTGTGTTTTTTTTTCCCCGCTGTTACATGATGAATATCTTCAAGTCACTGATTTAAGTGAAATTTGATACATTCTGAGAACAGCAAAAATAAACCATTTAACATGTATAATTAACGTTATGCTTTTTGTACTTATGATATACATTTAGAAATGTGAGGTAGATATGGAGAAGCTGAGTCTTCTGTAAGTGTCAATTTTAATGCTTACAGTGCTGTACTTCTGGGTACTGTTTTTAAAAAAAAAAAAGAAATAGGCGTCACCTCAAAGAAAGCTCTTGAAAGCACACATCTTATTTGCATCCTAAAACAATCATTTTAAATGTTAGACATAATTTTATGATGGTTTTACATCTCTTTTGCGCTGTTATTGCATCACTATTGTGAGACATAAGCAATGCAAAAGAAGCATCATATTTCAAAATAGGCCTCATTTCATCAGCATGAAGATACTGTTTGTTTAAAATAAATATATTTAGGATTGTGTAGGGGTCGTAGAGAAGTAGAGGTTCCTGTAAGTATCAAAGTTGTTTAAAAACTGTTTCTTCTTGAACCTTTTCCCTTCTTTTTTCTAATTTTTAAATACATGTTTTAATATTTTTGGAAATGTTTGTTCTCTCTTTTACAGATTGAATGTATGAAAAATTTTCTTGAAAAGTTAACAAGAATTATAAGGTAAATGTTTTCTACTTTTTTAACCTGCATTCCACTGCTGATGATGTCACTGACTATGTTATGAATGATGTAATAAGTGGGCATGTTTTACTGCAATGGTAGGTCTTCACATCTATTATCTCGTCTGTATTCTTCAACAACCATAAATTTGATATGGAACCCAGAGTACGGTTCACCTTAAACAAACTTTTAGAGAGGACACACCTTATCGTCACCCTCAATCAATCATTTAATCTATCACATTTAACATCTATTAGTTCTACTGCTTCATTTCTTTAATCTTTACTTTCCTGTGTTTGCTACTTCTCTCCTTCCTTTCTCTATTACTTAATTTTTCTACTCCTTCCAGTATTTTTCTCACTCCCTCTCTTCTCATACTTCTTCATTATTATTCACTAATTCTGTCTCTATTAATGTTACTGTTTCTGAATGATCTCCAAAAATTTTTACATCAAGAACAGTAAGTATAAGGATAGGAAAAGACATTTATGTTACAAGAAAGACAGCTATAGGAAGTAAACAAAAAAAACTGTTACTCGCAATCCACTGCTGATGATGTCACTGACCATGTCAAAAATAATGTAATATATGACATGATCAGAAGTGAATTGCGGGTAACAGTATCTTTTCTTTACTCCCTATAGCTGTCTTTTTTGTAACATAACTGTCTGTTTCCTTTCCTTATACTTACTGTTCCTTTTTTTAAAAAAAATTGTTTTGGTGCGCTCAAAGTTCGCGTACCGGAGTGCGAACTGGGAGCGAACTAATAGAAATAGAGCTTGGCAGAGTTCAAAGAATTCTACCAATTTTTTTTAATAATGGGGAGGTAGTTCTGAAAAGAACTTTTTTTTTTCTTTTTGTTGTTTTAAATTTTTTTTATTCGTTTTCTGAACATTTTTTATATTTTTTTGTTTTTTTCTGAACATTATGTATTTTTTTTTATTTTTGGGGGGGAGGGGGGAAACAAAAATGATTCATCGAAGAGGGCTCAACAGGAGCAACAAAAAAAAGAAGAATTTATTTTTTGGGGCGTTTTGGGCACACATGATTGTTGATGGCTCTCATTATAAGGGTAATGCTACTTTCGCGGTAGCAAAGTGTCTGGTTGCACCACACACAGACTTGCTTCACTTCCCCCATGTTGATTTGGATGTTCGGGATCACCTCCCTCGCCTCCGGTCCCGATACCTCCTGAACAACAGATCTTCTTGCCATTTCTGGGGGATTTTGTTGTTGGTCGCGAAGCTGGGCATTACTGTAATTGTTAGGGTGCCACCGACTCATGTGTCTGTGCATTGTATAATTCCCATAGCTGTACTTTTTGTCAGTGCCCCTTGAAAGACGTTCGCCGCAAATACGGCAAAAGACGTATCTGGCATTGACTTTTTTTGGGTCAGCTGGAAATTTTAAAAATTGCCAGATATAATTTTCTTTCCTGTTATATCTCCTGGGCTCTTCTGGCAAAAACTCAGAATGTTCTTCCTCTTCTTCCTGTTCTTGATTTTCCACCTCTTCTATAATTACTGAAGCAGGTGGTCCTTTCTTCCCATGAGGAGGTGGAGGAGGTGGTGGGGGCACACTGGCTGAAGCAACCATTGAAGCCATTGCTGAAGAATCAAAAAGGGTCTTTCTCTCACCAAGATGAAAGTCAGAGTGAGGAAAGAAGGAGGGGTTTTCATCATTTGGGAGAAGGAAAAATTCTAAACCAATGAAAAGTGTTAATTTTATATCACATGACCAAGTATTACATCATTAGGAAACCAAAAGTGAAATGAACTAATGAAAAGTGTTATTATCGAGTCACATGACCTGCTGTGTTTACGTTTCGCGCTTTGCTTCGTTTTCCGGTCCACTTCCGGGTCCGCTAACTTGGCGTGTCCAATGACGTATTACGCGATAACGCAAAACGTCATGCGAACGTAACAGTTACACTAAAGGAACGATTACCGGTTCGCGTACTAAGCCGCGGCTTTAAATTGAGCTAACGGGAAGCTGACCGGTTCGCGGACTGGGAGCGAAAAAAAAAAAATGTTTTTAAAAAATTGTCTAAAGAACATGAAAAATATATTTCAAGATTTAAAGAAGAATATATTTTACAGCTACAGATATTAGCTTTTAAAAAACCATTGAAATTCAATGAAAAAACCATAGGTTATAGTCCATATATAGTTAGGAATTTGCATTTACAAAACCTTGAACATTCAATGAAAAAACCATAGGTTATAGTCCATATATAGTTAGGGATTTGCATTTACAAAACCTTATTTTACTTGCATAAAACCATTGAAATTCCATATATAGTTAGATGCGCTAACTATATATCGCGCACCCGCAATCCACTGCTGATGATGTCACATATTACATCATTCATGACATGGTCAGTGACATCACTGATGACATCACTGATGACAACTCAAATGACATCACTGATGACATCTCATTTGACATCACTGATCACACCACTGATGACATCACTCATGTGATAATACAATGAACCTCTTCAGACTCTAATATAACCTTACATACACTCAGTATAAACAGACACTCACAGACTGTCACTCATCCATGGAGTTACTCACACACCTAGTCAGTCATGCAAAGAATCAATCACACCTCCATTTCCTCAACTATACAGTTATACACACCTTACTCATTCAAACATATTCTAACACATATTTACTCTCTTATACAATCCCTGATACAAGCTCACAGTGATCCATACAGCCACTCACACATTCACTGGCTCTTATCCACAGTTATTTATATATGTCAACTCTCACATGTATTGTGTTTTACATACTTACTTACTTGCACATGTAGCACTGAGATATCCATTCACTCACCAACACACCCATGCAGTCAACCGCCCATATAGCTGTTTCCACATGCACTCTTGAACTCATACACCTAGTGAATTAACTGCTTACACATCTATGCACAGAGTCACAAACCTCCCAGCCACCCACACACACACTCAGCCTCCCATTCAAATACTTGGGCAACCAATCAATAACCCATATAGCCACTCTTATAGCTACTGATAAACACATGCAGCAGCTTACACAACAACAGACATACTGATGCACAAATTAAGACAGTTTAGTCACTAACCCATGCACTCAGTGAGACACATTTAATCACTCTTTCATACAGTCAGTCATGCACCTACTAAATTCTTCATCCAGACACTTATACATCCACTCATTCTTCAATATGTAAAACATATTTAAACTTTACAGAAACACACAGTCACTGGATGATGTCATCAGTGATGTCATCAGTGATGTCACTGACCATGTCATGAATGATGTAATATGTGACATCATCAGCAGTGGATTGCGGGTGCGCGATATATAGTTAGCGCATCTAACTATATATGGAATTTCAATGGTTTTATGCAAGTAAAATAAGGTTTTGTAAATGCAAATCCCTAACTATATATGGACTATAACCTATGGTTTTTTCATTGAATGTTCAAGGTTTTGTAAATGCAAATTCCTAACTATATATGGACTATAACCTATGGTTTTTTCATTGAATATATATATATATATATATATATATATATATATATATATATATATATATATATATATATATATATATATATATATATATATATATATATATATATATATATATATATATATATATATATATAACTAGTTAGTACAATTTATTCTCTGGGGGGCAGATCTACAAGAAAGCCCTCTGTGATCAAGCGCTCTGTGAAGCGCGAAACGCGTCATGGCGATTTTTTGAAACCCAGCACAAAATAAAGATTTAACTTTTGCACCGATTTTTGGCCCGTATCTGTTTCTGCAAGTTGGGAAAACTTTGCGCAAGGGATTCAGATATCCTTGGAATATATATATATATATATATATATATATATATATATATATATATATATATCCTCGCAACTTGCCTCGTCGTAGGGGGAGCACTCAGGAGCTGGTGCCATCCCCGGGATCAAGGCAGTATCCCGTTTCAATATCCACACGCAAATTCGAAATTGATGGCACTCCACTCGGGGATTTTTCACAGAGTTTTATTTCAGAACTGTGATCGCAGTTGTGAAATAAAACTCTGTTAAAAAATATATATATATATATATATATATATATATATATATATATATATATATATATATATATATATAACTAGTTAGTACAATTTATTCTCTGGGGGGCAGATCTACAAGAAAGCCCTCTGGCTGCGCCATGCCGCAAAACTTTCAGAGCACAGGAATGGGACATATCTACAATGATATGTTGCATTCCTGTGCTCTCCCCAGTGCTGGTGAACAAACAGCTGCCATGCACCAGTGCAGGCACCCTTGCACCCTGGTGCAAGGATGCCTGCGCCATGGGGAGATTGTTTTTGTGCAGGAAGGGGCACCTTCCCGCACAAAAACAATCACTACAGGCATTTTCCTCTTTGAATAGGCGCTGTACAGCACGCATTTAAAGAGGAAAAAAACAGGAGAAATTAAAACATTTCTCCTCGTTGAGCCTGGCTACACCACCCCGAGGGTGGCATAGCTAACTGATTTCCAGATTTAAGATTTCCCGGTAATCTGGAAATGTGTCTGGTTCCATGGGTGTTGCGTGGGAACACCCACAGCAACACCCATTGAACGCCCCTTACACGCAAAGTGCAGCATGTAAAGGGGCAATATTTACAAGGACAGGGTGGCTTTTCCTGTCCTTGTAAATATGGGGCAGAGAAATTCGCTTCCAGTGCGTCATAAAAAGTAACGTACTGGGAGTGCAAGGGGCTTGTAAATCTGCCCCTTGATGTTTATAAGCCCATAGCTCTTGAGGTTCTCCACCCCCATGTGAGTAGACCTTTTATTTATTTTTCGTTCCTGCCTATACCTTCAGAGCTTTTTTCCACAAAATATGTCCAAGCCAACTAACTGTCTTTTTTTCCCATACCGTAGACTCAAAATGTACCCTAGTTTGCTGGATTTCGCTGAAGGGAACCGAAAATATAGCCTGAATATAGCAAAATGTTGTCTCCGTTTTTTTTAATGGAAAAAAGTGCTGTGAAAGAAAGCATATGATTTTTTTCTGAAAAAGCATAAGCAAAACGTTTTCTATGCTAATATCACCCTCTTCCCAGCATTCAGGAAGAATAAGAGTTTTTTTAAAAATTATGTTTCACAGTTTTTATATATTTCTAAGTGATAATCACTTTTTTCTATATTTTTTGGTTCCTACTTAATGCAGAAATGTAGCGGAAACAGGTGTGAAACCCATGGGTGAATCCAGACAGCTATGCATTTCTAAAAGTAGACAAAAATCTGAATGAAACAAAGGGCTATTTGCTTAGTTCACTTATGTTTTTCCCAAATAAATGTATCATTGATATAAAAAAACAAATTAGTAATACAAAAATGGAAACAGATGGTAATGTTTTCAGCTAAACATTTTTTCCCTGGAATCCACATAGGAATGTCAGGGCACTGTTACACCACCAGTAAATGATATATAATTTTCATCCAAGAGCAGTGCTTAATTTGAGCTAGTGGTTTCAGGTGCTCGGCACCGGCACTTAATTCTCAAAACCTGCACTAACGACAGTCTACCACATGGTGGCACTGCCTGTCTATTTTTGAGATGAGCATAACAATGATGTTTAATAGGTCATCATACATAAAAGAAATTACAATTCAGACTATTCCACGCCATTCTTATATCTTCGGGTGGCTTGAAATAGTCTGAATTGGCACACTTGCAGGAATGCGTTGGTTAGTACTTGTGTTGGTATTGTTATTGGCACCACAGGCAGGGGTAATGGCTGGTGCAGGCTGCAATGGCTTACTAAGAAGGACAATGGCACTTCCTTTTTTACAAATTAAGCACTGTCCAAGAGCAAAAGAAGCCCAAAACGTGTAGGGACTGTTAAGCCTTGATATTGGGTCCACTCAGTAGTGACAGAAGCTCAAACCTTGGAGGTGCTGTTAATGAACCATAAATGATGGATTCAAACCTGTAGTGAACAAATAGCTGAAACCTAGATGCAATGCTAAGCCATCATAGAGACTTTTTTGAATAATGATCACAGTAAAGGATCTGTGAGGTCAACCAACAAGCTTTGAAAACATAACCTTATGTACATTAAAGTATACACTGCTGTGGAGGATCAAATGGGTAAACTCAGAAGGGGCTAAGACAAGGAATCAAGGGGCATATTACCAAGCAATAGCGATAATTATCTCTATTGCTTGGTTAGTGAGAAAAATTTATCGACGAGCTGCGGCGATTTTTATCACAGATAAACCTTGGTTTTACCAAGGTTTATCGCAAATGCGATAAAAATCGGCAATAATGCATGAATATCGCTGAAAAATCAGCGATATTCAGGCATTACCGAGCTAATGCTCTTAGCCATGTTATCCACCTCCCATTGGATAACATGGCTAAGAACTGCTCAGGGCAGGTGTTAGCTTTTGGAGATATTCGCGCTTAGCGCGAATATCTCCAAAAGTTGGTAATAGGAGATAGCGATGTTAGCGACTGTTTCCAGTCGCTAACATCTTGGTACGCCCACTTTGCATGTCATTAGTGATAAATTTCTCTGACATGCAAAGCGGGGCCCAAGATGGTCGCTATCTCCTACTAGCTGTCGCTAACTGGTGTTAGCGACAGCTAGGTAATAGGGAGATAATTTTATCTCCGCTTTCTTGTCTTTTAAAGCCAAAAAAGCGGAGATAAATCCCTGGTAATATGCCCCTCAGTAACAAGAGATTAGCGGCAACTGATGATACTACGGTATTGGATCTGTGGGTCCCACCAAGAAAGACTGCCTAAAGATATTGGGAGACGACGCATAGTGTGTGGATGGATTAATGAGTCTGTCAAGAGTTAGTGATGCATGAGCCACAGGAGGTGGTGCCACAGAAGACATGTTGAGAGGAGGGAAGGGTGATACTTCAAATTCTGTAGATACAAGGTATGGTTAGCTTAGCTTTAAAAGGGGTGAGGTGAGAGGGAAAGTAAGGAGGAATAAAATAAGAGGAGAGAGAGAGAGAGAGAGAGAGAGAGAGAGGGTGGGTGGGAGAGAGATATGGAGGGTGGGAGGGAGGGAGGGAGGGAGGAAGAGAAATCAATGGGTAGATGCAAAAGGAATGGCATTCCTGGGAACTCACTGTAGTGTTTAAAAGATTACAGAACCAGGGAGCAAGAAAGTCTGTATAACTCGGTAAGGCTGGTTATATGAAACCCACCTTTAGCACTTCAATGGTGTGCAGAAGATGCTAAAATGGATTACGAGGTTCTCTGCATCATTCATCATAGTGGATTAAAGAATCCAATTACCTGCACAGAAACTGGCTTCTTCCTATACCCCCTGCTAGAATCCTCTATTTAACATCCACCCATCACCCTTCAACAATTCTTTAAGAGACAAAAACCCCTATTTCAGATTTCGGGGCGCACAATAGATGTGTTTGAAAGTTACCGGGCATAGATTTCACCCACCCCATTGGACTTGCCTTCATTCACTTCTCTGCATTGTTATCATCTGTTTCAAAACTCTGGAGTAACTGAAAGACAGCAAGCAGTACTTTACAAAATACCTAAATAAAATAGATGAACAAACTTTCCATCCCAATGTCATAAAGTAATTACAGTGGTGATCAGTGGCGGCTCCTCTTCTATGGCGGAGGAGCGTTGCCTCACTGCTTTCAAGCAGTGTGAGAAGCAAAAATATAAAATTATAATAACTTCCAGTTATTATCATTTTATGTGTTTTGTGCTGCTTTGCAGGTGGGTGGGGCTGCTCTGTGAGCAGAGCAGTGGAGTGGTTTGCCCACCCCTAATTGTGCTCAATGACTGTTTGGTCAGCCCTCTCGGGCCAGCCAAACCAGTCATGCGCACTTTCCCCTTTTTCCATGCAGGCTATGCCCACCCCTCCAGACCTTGGCTGAGCGCTATGTCACGGGGCTCAGACAATTCACAATGCTGCATTGCAGCATTGTGATTAAGGTTGAGAGTAAAATTCGTTTCGCGGGCGAATTTGCGGATTTTCCGCGATTTGGCGATCTGCGAATCTCGTGAAATCGCGCTAAAATCCGCGAATCAGCAGGAACGAATTTTCAGCCAAGCAAGGGTTACAGCAGCAGGTGCAAAAGTTGAACCTAATCTCTTTGTAACCTTTTACAAAAGGGTTACAAACAAAATTAACTTCAACTTGGACACCTGCTGCTAATTGCTTCCTGGCGCCTCGTTGCCTACTTGCAACTATTCTCTGACCCTGCTCTGACCCTTGAAGCAGGGTCAGAGAATAGTTACAAGTAGGCAACGAGGCACCTGTCCAAGGAATTAAACCTCATCAGGAAGCACTTCCAGATATAAAAAACAGGAAGAAGGAAGAGGATGGCAAATACACCCATTTTGAGTTGTCAGGAGGGGTTAAACTAAAAGAGACCTTTACAGCACAATTTTCATATGCATTTTGCTAAAAATAAAAAGCTATATGTTCTGTAGGGGCAACTCAGGAATCTGGCCCTTCAGAGATCCGGCCTCTCTTTCTTTCTCTCGTTCTCTCTCTCCCTCTCTCTTTCCCTCTCCTTCTCTCTCTTTCTATCTATCTATCTATCTATCTATCTATCTATCTATCTATCTCTCTCTCCCTCTCCCATAAACGACTGCATGGGTAACTTCGCTATGCAAGCGGCTCGGGAAGACGCAAAAAGCCCAGCGAACACACAAAAACCCCGCGAACACGCAAAGAACCCAGCGAACACGCAAAAAAACAAAAATCCGCAAATTCGCACAAATTTGCGAATTTTGCGGATCGCGAATTCGCAAATCCACAAATTTGCGGATCGCGAATTCGCAAAATTCGCCCATGTTTAATTGTGATTGGCATAGGGGAATGAGCCTGTCTGCCTGCTTCCTGTTCCTGTGTCGGAAGCAGGAAACCAGGAGCAGAGAAGCGGGACCCGGCGGCGGCGAGGTAAGTGATTTTGTATTTTTCTCCCTTCCATCCGCAATTGCTACCTCCTGTGCGACCCCTTCCTCCGCGACCCCCTGCATCCACCGCCCTACCTGCGAGCCATGCAAGCCGCCACTGATGGTGATCTGATACATGCTCAAACAGACTTTGACACTTTGAGGCAGATTTACAATAACTGGCGCATCCCTGCATATCAGCAGGGAGGTGCCAGTTATTGTGTGCCACAGCTTCGCTACCATGGATGCGCCACATTTACAATGCGGCGCACCAGGGGTCAAAAACGGCACAGATGGGTGACGCATCTGTAACGTAAAGGCGGTGCATTGCTGGAAATACGCCGCAAGCGGGACGCAGCTCCAGCAATGCTCTGGGTATCCTATCTTTGCAATGCTGCGTCAATCCTTACACCTGCTTCAAGCAGGTCCAGGGTTTTGACGCAGCATGGGCCCAAAAGTGACTGAGTGACATCTTGTAGATTTCACTCAGCCACCTTTAGGAGGACTTTTAAGAGCAGTCCCCCTGCGCCGGAACGCCTACTTCTTGTGCAGAGCTTTACAACGTGACGCATCTCCCAGATGAGTCACTTTGTAAATACCCCGCATCATGGCGCCTCTTATGCGCCGCTGCTGCGTCACAAAAGTGATGCAACGGCGGCGTAAAAGAGGTGCAGGGGGCTTGTAAATCCGCCCCTTATATGCTAAAATTAACTCAGCCAGTTAGTGGGATTACAATGCACCGATCCCTTAGTTTTCCCAGCATTATTGGCGCAGGTCAATTTAAGAGGCATGCCCTGTGAATTACGTGTATTGTTCATGGCAATAACAGTAGATAAGAGCCTCAGCTCAGGGCAATAACAAGTTTTAATTGCCTGCTCTGTAATTATGGGCCAGAGTCAAAGACAAAGGCATATAATGAGGGGGAAGGGCAATTAACAGCTATTTTGTCACATGGGAAAATGCCATTACCCATAGCTAATGCAATTCATTATCTTATGTTAAACTAATTGACAGCGACATGACGGGTCTTCGATGTTAGGTAATGTACTGCATCTCAACGCACAGTGCGGTCAGCGTCTGCATCCGCTTTCTATTACCAGCTTCAGTTCCGCTCAATTATTCGATAATTATTTGAAAGTACAACTTCTATGGTAGCCCACTGATACAGGTCATACCAGTCTATATCTACCCAATGCCTGTGTTATACGTCAGTAGTGTCAGCCAGAAGCTATGGCAGGAGCCAGTACGTATAACAAGTGGCATAGCCATTATTGAACAGGTTATAAACATATTAGGACAAACAAAATACGATGCACTGGAATGCAACCGAGAGCCATTTGCCAGTGGGGGAGATTCACTCAAACATTCCATTCCACACGTTTTATTCTTCTACAGTGCCATTGGAACATTCCAGCCATTGACAATAGAATATTCTAAATAAATCAGGGAGATACAGTGTAGGAACATTGGAATGTTTGGGCACAGGGCGGATCCCACGTTTTACAGCTATTAGCCCCTCCCACGCCCGCTTGTCGTCGTGGAACGTTCCAGTTTACCCAGGATCCTTTCTTGTGTATAGATTTGCCTTTTCTTTACCCAAAACTGAAATGTCTGTACACAACTAAAAAGGAGGGGCAGGTATCACTTGAGTCTAAATACTCTTTCAATCTGCAACCTGAGGATGAAAGGCTGAGTAGCTACTGTAACTATTTCAACTTAGTGCTTGTAGATTGCACACATATTTTTACACTAAAATACTTTTTAATGTATTTAAAGTTATCCCTATAAAATATTGTCCATCGGCTGCATATTGGCCTCTCAGGGATCAAAGCCTGAAGATCTCGCATGACACCAAGTGCAACCCCACAAAAAAGAGGGCCTGCTCCTTTCCTGAGGCGGTGCAGGCCCTAAAGATCAGTCCTGGCTGCCTATTCCAGCAGACAGTGACATCAGAGCCACTTTAAATGTTTCTACACGCTCCCTTCTCTTCTTCCTATTTCCCAAGATGGTTCACAAGCCGACATTGAAAAGGGAACCCCACTAGGCGAGTACCAACTTTACCTCTCCAAGGGGACAGATCCATAATTCCCTCCTACTCGTTAAGAGCCACTGTTCATGCGCTTATGCTGTTGCTCGAAGACAGAGGGAATATAATTGTGGAAGGATTCGTAAAACGTGCAATCATCCCTCTACAATCCTACCCCAGCCCACCATCATTACCTACTCATTGAAATGATACATTCAGACAATGAAACCAACATACCACCAATGCAGAGATCCCTGCACCAGCCAGTCCAGAAGCATAGATACATTCAGCCAATGAAACCAACATACCACCAATGCCGAGATCCCTGCACCATTCAGTCCAGAAGCATAGATACATTCAGCCAACGAAACCAACATACCACCAATGCCGAGATCCCTGCACCAGCCGTGGTCGGCAGTAGGAGTTCCTGCAGGGTGGTGACGTGGGGAGGGGCAGGGTGGGGGGTAGTAATGTATGGATTACAGAGTTTAACAGGTAAGTAAACATATAATTAAATAAAACGAATTTCGTTGCGCGCACTGCATCGCATTTGGTGACACCATTCAGCCAATGAAACCAACATACCACCAGTGCAAAGATCATTGCACCAGCCAGTCCAGAAGCACCAATACATTCACAGCCAATGAAACGAACATACCACCAATGCAGAAATCCCTGCACCAACCAGTCCAGAAGCACATATATATTCAGCCAATGAAACCAACATACCACCAATGCAGAGATCCCTGCACCAGCCAGTCCAGAAGCTCAGATACATTCAGTCAATGAAACCAACATGCCACCAATGCCGAGATCCCTGCACCAGCCAGTCCAGAAGCTCAGATACATTCAGGCAATGAAACCAACATACCACCAATGCAGAGGTCCCTGCACCAGCCAGTCCAGAAGCATAGATACATTCTGCCAATGAAACAAACATACCACCAATGCCGAGATCCCTGCACCAGCCAGTCCAGAAGCACAGATACATTCAGCCAATGAAACCAACATTCCACCAATGCAGAGGTCCCTGCTCCTGCCATGGCTTGGCAGTTCGGGCTGGACTGTTCCCATGAGGCACAGGGTCAAGACTGATTTGCATATGGCCATGTCTGAACAGGGGTGGCTGGGTGAGCAAAATAATGATGGATTAAACCCAGATATATGACTGTGGGTGAATGTTTTGACATTGTGCAACATTCCGCCCATCATCTCGTGTGTTTTGCTGTTCACCCTATTTGGGAAGGGTATGCCCAGACGTGGGTCCCTTGCTCACTACGCTACTGGAGTTAAGCCATCCTGGCTGAAGACGGCTGATAGCCAGAACCCGGTCCTAGGATTCTTGATTCCGGTCCAGATAAAACATGGCTTGGCAGTTCAGACTGGACTGTTCCCATGAGGCACAGGGTCAAGACTGATTTGCATATGGCCATGTCTGAACCGGGGTGGCTTGGTGAGCAAAATAACGATGGATTAAACACAGATCTGTGACTGGGGGTGAATGTTTTGCCATTGTGCAACATTCCGTCCATCATCTTGTGTGTTTTACTGATCACCCTATTAGGGAAGGGTATGCCCAGACGTGGGTGCCTTGCTCACTACGCTACTGAAGTCGAGATATCCTGGCTGAAGACAGCTGATAGCCAGAAACCAGTCCTAGGATGCTTGATTCCGGTCCAGGGAGGACATGGCTTGGGAGTTCGGGCTGGACTGTTCCTATGAGGCACAGGGTCAAGACTGATTTGCATATGGCCATTTCTGAACTAGGGTGGCTTGGTGAGCAAAATAACGATGGATTAAACCCAGATCCATGACTGGGGGTGAATGTTTTGCCATTGTGCAAAATTCCATCCATCATCTTGTGTGTTTTGCTGTTCACCCTATTTGGGAAGGGTATGCCCAGACGTGGGTCCCTTGCTCACTTCGCTACTGGAGTCAAGCTATCCTAGCTGAAAATGGCTGATAGCCAGAAACCGGTCCTAGAATGCTTGATTCCGGTCCAGGGAATACATGGCTTGGCAGTTCGGGCTGGACTTTTCCCATGAGGCACAGGGTCAAGACTGATTTGCATATCGCCATATCTGAACCGGGGTGGCTTGGTGAGCAAAATAACGATGGATTAAAGCCAGATCTGTGACTGGGGTGAATGTTTTGCCATTGTGCAACATCCCGTCCATCATCTTGTGTGTTTTCCTGCCAGGCTAGAAGCACAGACACCATTCAGCCAATGAAACCAACATACCACCAATGCAGAAGTTCCTGCCCCAGCCAGTCCAGAAGCATAAATACATTCATCCAATGAAACCAACATACCACCAATTCCGAGATCCCTGCACCACCCAGTCCAGAAGCACAGATACATTCAGCCAATGAAACCAACATACCACTGGTGCAGAGATCCCTGCACCAGCCAGTCCAGAAGCACTGATACATCCAGCCAATGAAACCAACATACCACCAATACATAGATGCCTGCACTTGCCAGTCCAGAAGCACATACACAATTCAGCCAATTAAACCAACATATCACCATTGCAGATGTCCCTGCACCATTCAGTCCAGAAGCACAGACACCATTCAGCCAATGAAACCAACATACCACCAATACAGAGATCCCTGCACTTGCCAGTCCAGAAGCACAGGCACCATTCAGCCAATGAAACCAACATACCACCAATACATAGATGCCTGCACTTGCCAGTCCAGAAGCACATACACCATTCAGCCAATTAAACCAACATATCACCATAGCAGAGGTCCCTGCACCATTCAGTCCAGAGGCACAGACACCATTCAGCCAATGAAACCAACATACCATCAATGCAGAGATCCCTGCCCCCAGCCAGTCCAGAAGCACAGACATCATTCAGCCAATGAAACCAACATATTACCAGTGCAGAGGTCCCCGCACCAGTGAGTCCAGAAGAACAGACACCATTCAGCTAATGAAACTAACATACCACCAAGGCTGAGGTCTCTGCACCAGCCAGTCCAGAATCTCAGATACATTCAGCCAATGAAACCAACATACCACCAGTGTAGAGGTCCCTGCCCCAGCCAGTCCAGACACATAGACACAATTCAGCAGAATATGCTGACCTGCATGACCCTATTTCTTGAGGTGCTCTCCTATTTCACCTGAAAATTGACCTTGGCGAGCAGCAAACACCACAAATGGTGCAATGGACTTTAATGAATTACAATCCCAGGAGTGACAAAATCAGAGACTGAAAGTCATTCTCTGCTGGGGGCCCGAAAATACGGAGCTCCTTTCTATCCCTTCACATAACATAACATAACATAACATAACATAACATAACATAACATAACATAACATAACATGTGCATTTGTAAAGTGCAGATTCTCCCAAGGGTATCTTGGCCCTGAATAACAGATGTTTATTGCTGTTACCCAACTCAACGGTGCTCATTTTATTGACCTCAGAAGAATGAAAGACTGAGTGAACCCACCAGGATTTGAAACTGTGAGCTGTGACCATGAGGGGTCTCATTCCATATCTTGAACCCTTCTTTCAGGTTTAATGGAACTAAACTTGTTCATGTGTGTACGTGCGTATGTGATCATTATATACTAAAAGCTACCCAGAAGGCATCAGAGCACTGTGCAGAGTCAAAGGCAAGGATACAGTCAACTAGTGTTTGGAGGGGTTTGTGGACTATTACTGCATCATGAAGAATTGGACTTTAAAATAATGCGTCTTCAACTTGTTCCTATATTGGTTCACTGTTGGGATGGTCCTGAGGGATCCGGGATCTTGAGCACATAGATGGAAAAGGACTGTTGCCTTGTTTGTTTGACATTTCTTTGTTGTTAATCTGGTTGTGTCCTGGTTGCAGGTGTGCTTGGGGCCACGGGTAGTGAGCTTGTCAGTCAGATAGGTAGGGGTACAGGTGGTAAAGGCTTTCTGAAGATCTCCCCTTACATAACCCACTGTTGAAACTTGCAAATAATATGTTTGTTGCTGCACACATTATCCAGGGACTTTTTTCAACTTGTAAAGCACAACCAGTCAGGTTTGATACAGCTATCTGAACTATAAACCTCCATATGTTACACCTAAAAGTAAAAGTATGAGCTGTTGCATACTCTGGTAAATTATTGATTCTCTCAAGACATCATGGACAGCGCTTTGTAAGTCATCTTTGTTATGTTCACATTTTACCAGATATACAAATGAAATATGTTTTTCCTATGAGACATAAGCAAAGCAAGCTGAATTCCATGCAATTCTTCATTCGTCTTCCATCTCAATTATGAAGGCCTTGCGCCACTGGTACGTCACTTTTTCCCATTTTAAAAGCGGCGCACCGGCGGCGCAAGACCTTCATAAATAAGGCCCCTAGGGCCTCATTTATGAGGGTGTGCGTCACTTTTACGCCGCGGGTGCGTCACTTTTTGTGACGCACCAGTGGTGTAAAAAATGCGCCTTATTGCGCCATATTTACAAAGTGACGCATCTAGGTAGATGCGTAACTTTGTAAAGCCCTGCGCCACATTATACCTGCGCCAGGTATTATGGCTGAGATACCCGCCACCCCCTCTCAACACGATCCCAAAAGAAGGGAAACCGGAAACAGTTCTTCAAAGTTTTTGGATGTGGGAGGGAGTGACCCTCCCGCGGCCGTATTTATTAAAACAAAAAATTAAACATTAAACGTTTCATATTATGTACAATTTCATTATCACATTTGCGATGTTTGGCTAATCTTAACATATTCTCTAATACAGAGGTTCTCCTAGCCGAACTAGCATCCTACAGAAACATTCTCTATAAACACTGAAATTGTACATCCTAACGTTTAAGGGCCAACGGCAAGGTCATAACCGGTGTCAAGATCCCTAACCAGACTTACCCCTCCCACTTGGGAAGGGCGACAGCACAGAGGCTTACCTCAAGTGCAACTACTAACAATTTCCCTTGACTTGTCGGGGGCACTTAAGACTCGACGCCATTTAAAGGTCGTTCGAATACTTGTGTGTGGTATCTAGAAGGTATCGTGGACCTCCCCCCACCCCACACAACTTACCGCATCTGCCGTCGCAGATGACCCTGGCCCCGGGAAATTCCTCAGGAGGGGGCTGTAACCCCTCCTACACAGGAAGGGGCCTTGACCGCCTTTCCTTAACTTCCGGCGACCCGCCCTTAGACGGGACCGCCTCCCCATTGAGGGGCCAATGGCCACCTCCCCCGAGCGCTCCCATCCGTGTTGGGTGACGCCCACTCATAGGGATCTACCAATTAGTGCTCACCGATCATGACCTTACCGCCTACCAAAAATAAATACGACAATTCGAACTTATGAAAACATTGGTCGCTACGACCGAAAGAGCATGCTCAAAAAGCAACACTACATCAAGTCCTTTTAATCGTAACAACCTAAATGATATTCACCATACTTTATTATGAAAAACAACAAAACTGATACTTTCACAACCTGTAAACGAAAAAGGAAGAACATACTTAGAAAATCCACTTTATTGCACAACAACTTGCTGTCCTCAGGGGCTGGTGGGTGGGTCAAAATTGGCTCTTTGTTCTGTCCCGAGCTCACGTGTAGCGAGGAGGTGCAGCTTCGGAGCACAAGAACAAGAGGACGTCTTCTGGCCTTGCGTCTCCTTTTATCCGTCTTCAGGGCGGGCGTAAACCCGCCCCTGCCCGTCCCGAGGGCGTGGCTGGCTGCGTCAGTGTCTAGGCCAGCCCACTCTAGGGCGGGAACAGGCGCGCCCCGGCTACGCCGCTTCGGGCATACCAGCCGAGACGCGCCTCCCGCCCAAAAATGGCTTCCCGGGGGGATCGAGGCACTCCGCCATACGTTCGGGGGGACCGAGTGGTCGCCCCTTTCCATATGGCTGAGATACCCGCCACCCCCTCTCAACACGATCCCAAAAGAAGGGAAACCGGAAACAGTTCTTCAAAGTTTTTGGATGTGGGAGGGAGTGACCCTCCCGCGGCCGTATTTATTAAAACAAAAAATTAAACATTAAACGTTTCATATTATGTACAATTTCATTATCACATTTGCGATGTTTGGCTAATCTTAACATATTCTCTAATACAGAGGTTCTCCTAGCCGAACTAGCATCCTACAGAAACATTCTCTATAAACACTGAAATTGTACATCCTAACGTTTAAGGGCCAACGGCAAGGTCATAACCGGTGTCAAGATCCCTAACCAGACTTACCCCTCCCACTTGGGAAGGGCGACAGCACAGAGGCTTACCTCAAGTGCAACTACTAACAATTTCCCTTGACTTGTCGGGGGCACTTAAGACTCGACGCCATTTAAAGGTCGTTCGAATACTTGTGTGTGGTATCTAGAAGGTATCGTGGACCTCCCCCCACCCCACACAACTTACCGCATCTGCCGTCGCAGATGACCCTGGCCCCGGGAAATTCCTCAGGAGGGGGCTGTAACCCCTCCTACACAGGAAGGGGCCTTGACCGCCTTTCCTTAACTTCCGGCGACCCGCCCTTAGACGGGACCGCCTCCCCATTGAGGGGCCAATGGCCACCTCCCCCGAGCGCTCCCATCCGTGTTGGGTGACGCCCACTCATAGGGATCTACCAATTAGTGCTCACCGATCATGACCTTACCGCCACAGGTCCGGATAGTTGACCGGCTATCCGGACCCCCCACCAAACTCCTACCTAAAGGTCATGTTTTAACGATTTTAACCAAGCTAGGAAGTCACCTATGAGTAACTCATTGCCCACCCTCGACAAATGCACACCATCCCCCAAATACATACTGTCATCATTAATACAACTATGCGAGATCGAATGCAATGTCTTGGAACGGAACAACCGACTCACTTTGTTATTCAATTTTTTAACGGAATGATTCAAAGCAGGGGTCGAGATAGCCCCCCGCCACACTTTTCGTGGGATCATATGAGACCACGCAATTGTACACCCCGGAACTCTCCTTGCTAACCAACTTACCGTGGAAAGCATAGCCTCCAGGAGAAGTCGTCTACCGGTGGTGACTAGATCATTGCCCCCCAAATGTACTATGACTATGGACGGCGGTGACCTCATCCGCTCTAACAAACCCTCAAAAAATGCCTGAAACTGGTCAATACAGAGACCGCCCCTTCCGTAGAAGGACACTCTGTACCCGTATTCCCCAGGTACGTGAATCATATCACCTGCTTTGAATACGTCTGCGGCCCGTCTCACGTATGAGTGGCCTACAACCCACACCTCCTTTCTCTCAGCCGGTGATGTGTGACCGCTGGCCTGGTGTTGGGTCAACTGCACAGTCCGCCCTGCCGCGTAGGCTTGCGCAACTGAAAACAAACAAAAGACAAGAAGCGTGAGTACATGATTACAGCTTCACAACATGTGCAATCGCACATACCTCTTATAACAATTGGAGGACCAACGCCCCACCCGTTTCACTTGTTCTACATTAAGACCCCTGGCTGTAGCTTCTGTGGCAGCCCCTATACGAAAGGAATGGGTCCCAAATTCACCCGGGTCCAAGCCCGCTGCGGCAATGGCCATTGCAAGCACCCGCTGAAACTGAAACCTCGTCAGCGGGGTGGCGTCTACATGCCTCAACAATGTCCCCCCCCATGATGCCACCCTTCGTGCTAGGTAATCTTCTAAGCACTGAACCGGACACATGGATGACTCGGGGATCCTGCGAATGATCGTGCAGTCCCCCCTCCCATCTTGGTCAGTCTTGGACCTGAGAAAGGAGACAATCATCGCATCACCCCTGATCTGAACCTGCTCCCTGCACAAGCCCCCCGTCACATCCCGTTTGTTCCTTGCAACTAGCTCACTAACTCTCATAGCCCCATGAAATGCCAGCATAAATGCAGTCCGGAACAAACAGGTCTCGAACGGGGACGAGCATGTGTTAGGGAGTGTGGTCAGCAACTGGGACAACCTGTCTAGACCTATCGGTCGTCTTACGTCTACTCTGCGACCCTCCAGACGTTGCCACCCACGCAGCGCTTTCTGTACCGTAAAAGACGCTGTCGGGTCCAGGATGCCATGGGCCCTGGCAACAAAGGAAATGGCGGCACGATGCCTTTGGGCCGTGGCCACCGATTTCCCAGCCCTACGTAAGGACATCAGGAAAAGTACTACCAACTCCTCCTGCCCCCAAAGTCCCCCTCTCTCTGCCCCCAAAAAGGCTAAATAGGCCTGGAACGCCCCTTCATATGCCTTCCTTGTCCTGGGTGCTAGACTCTCTCCCACGAGGTGACGAAGTTCGGGGCACCGAGAGACCAGAGAGCTTCGGGGAAGGGTGCCGGCTCCGGGTCCGCTGAAGGAAGGAAGCCCGAGAAAGCCTGCATGTGAAAACGAGACAGTGCATCAGCGGCCTGATTCATCACCCCAGGGACATGTTTTGCTCTGAATACCACGTTCAGTTGCATACACAGTAAGACAATTTCTTTGAGCAGCCTCAAAATCAATTTACAACGGGCTGCCTGACTATTGATGCATTCTACCACGGTCATATTGTCGGACCAGAACACAACAGAATGATCTCTGAACCCTTCTGGCCAGGTTCTCAGGGCCACCAGAATGGGAAATAATTCGAGGAAAGCGATGTTACTTGTCAGCCCCTTCTCGTGCCACCATAGGGGCCACTTCTGTGCCGACCATTTTGTGCCGAAGATGGCGCCAAAACCTACGCTTCCTGCTGAATCTGTCCATAGCCCAAGCTCATCGGAGGACATGACTGGCTTGTTCCAGACAACTCGGCCATTGAAGTCCGCCAAGAATGCTAACCAAATCCGCATGTCCTGGCGGACCTCAGTCGATAACCTTGTGCGATGATGACCCTCCTTCAGGCCAACCATCGCTTGGGCAATTGAGCGGGAAAAGGGGCGAGCCATTGGTATCACTCTCAAGGCAAAGTTCAACTTTCCCACTAACTGTTGCAACTGATGCAGTGTAACCTTGGATGCAGTTAAACATACTTGGAGGGCTGCCCTGAATTTCGACACCTTGCTAGCTGGTAAACGGAAGCACCCCTCCCTTGAGTCCAACTCGATCCCCAGAAACTCGAGGCAAGTCGTGGGACCCATAGTTTTACCCGGTGCCAACGGCACGCCGAGATGACCCATTAACACACAGAATTCGTCTTAAAGCCTGGGCACATTCGGGACTACCGGCGGGGCCAAGGAACAGAAAGTCGTCAAGGTAATGCATTACATTTCGGAAACCCGCTGTCTCAGTGAACACCCACTGCAGGAAAGTACTGAATTGCTCAAAGTAAGCACATGAAATAGAGCAACCCATTGGCATACACCTA
This sequence comes from Lissotriton vulgaris, assembly GCF_964263255.1. Taxonomy (NCBI): domain Eukaryota; kingdom Metazoa; phylum Chordata; class Amphibia; order Caudata; family Salamandridae; genus Lissotriton; species Lissotriton vulgaris. Next base: position 307,267,536 of record NC_141685.1, read on the forward strand.
TCCATGTAAAATGACCCCTGGAACCCGAATCCCAAAAGACGCTGATCGTCTGGGTGTACCGGGAGCAACCGGAACGCTGACTCGATATCAGATTTCGCCATCAACGTCCCGTGCCCCAGGCGATTCAAGATGGCTACTGCCTCATCAAAAGATGCGTATCGCACCGAACAAACTTCTGGATCAATTGCGTCGTTCACCGAAAGACCTCGTGGAGCAGACAGATTATGGATCAAACGGAACTCACCCGGGTCCTTCTTGGGGACCACCCCTAACGGAGAACAAACGAAACCTGGTACCGGGGGTTCACTAAACGGGCCGGCGACCCGTCCCCGGCTAACCTCTTTCTGAATTTTCTCTTGCACTACCGATGTATGTTGTAAAACGGAAAGTTGATTTTTGCACGTCCCTACACCCTGAAAGTCCCCTACCGGGATGCGGAAACCATGTGTAAAACCGTTCCGTAGCACCCCGGCAGAAGTACGATCCGGGTATTCGCTGAGCCAGGGAATCATTGCCAAGGTATCAATCGGGGTTGGTAAAGGCGCCCCTCGGCCTAGCTTAGACCTGTTTGGCGCCCCCCTTACCCCCATTCTCACCCGTTCTGGCTCTGCACGATGACTCAGGATGGGACGACCCACACGTACTACACTCATGTTTGAACTTACACGATCCCGGAGGCCTGGTACATTTCCCCTTGTTGAAATTAAAACAGAAACCCTTTTTCCCTGTATTGCCTGCGGGCCTTGACTGGTCGTCGGTGCTCGTACTTGGTCGAAAGGGCGTCCCCACATTTTGGCGGGAGTAATCAACAACATTGCTCCCGACCAATGGCATTCTTAACATTCCTGATTCTTTCATTTTGTCCCAAGTTAACGAATCGTAACAATCCCAAGTCAAACTCTTGTTATGTTCCTTTTCCTTTCTGAACAGATTGTCATAACAAAACCAATGGTTACCTTGATACGTTGTCGAGTAACCCATAATTCGTGATTGGTAAACGGGAAACTCAGGGAGCAACTCGGGCCTACGTTCCCCCAAAATCGATGTGAAAATACCCCATGCATTGCCCCAGTTGCCAATGTTCTCATTAACCTTAAAGGCGGCCATTTTTGCGCGCCAAACACTCGGATGCATCAAGTCCTTCTGACTTTTCACATGCTCCACATCATAATGATCAACGAGCAGGGAAAAAATATTCACGTACTCTCCCGCCCAGATCTTTTCTTTTATAGCTAACGGCACATGTTGTCCCAATCTCTCTCTACGAGAGGGTGCTGACTCGTCCCTTGCAATCGGCAATGGCCGCTTACCTGCACCGGACGCAGCTTCTGCCGCTTGCGGCTTGTCTATCCCCGCCACTCTAGCAGCCTCTTTCTTCTCACGAAGCCCTTTTATCAGCGCCTGTGCCTCGGCAGCCGTGGCGCCATCACCACTATCCCCCAACCACGCTGCTAGCTGTGCTGCCAGCTCGGGGGGCATGTCTTCCTTGGATGTCGGGGAGACGACCCCTGGGATTGGATTCCCCTCTATCGGTACTGGGGTCGGCGCCTCGAGAGGGGCAGAGGGAACCGGGACGTCCCCACCGGCTGGAACCTTTCTCGGCCTCTTAGGTCTCCCTCCAGCCGGCGAAGGGCCCGAACCCTCCTCCCCATCTCGCTCCGCCAACCGTTTCTTTATGTCGGACATATCTTTAAAGAGTGCCCGAACCATCTGGTCAGTCGTCATTCTCTTTTCGCCTTTCCTGGGCATCTTCTTCGACGAAGTATCTGGAAGACAAAGAAAAAGATCAAAAACGCTCAAAATTGGCTCTTTGTTCTGTCCCGAGCTCACGTGTAGCGAGGAGGTGCAGCTTCGGAGCACAAGAACAAGAGGACGTCTTCTGGCCTTGCGTCTCCTTTTATCCGTCTTCAGGGCGGGCGTAAACCCGCCCCTGCCCGTCCCGAGGGCGTGGCTGGCTGCGTCAGTGTCTAGGCCAGCCCACTCTAGGGCGGGAACAGGCGCGCCCCGGCTACGCCGCTTCGGGCATACCAGCCGAGACGCGCCTCCCGCCCAAAAATGGCTTCCCGGGGGGATCGAGGCACTCCGCCATACGTTCGGGGGGACCGAGTGGTCGCCCCTTTCCAAATGTATGCAAGGGGGGCGTATTGACACAAGGAAGGGTCGTAGACGTGACGCAGTAAAATCTATGAGATTTCACTGCGTCAATTTTAGGACGCTGTTGCGTCAAAATCTTGCGCCTGCCTCATAGCAGGCGTAAGACTGACGCAGGCCCTTTCACATGGGGCTTCCCCATGTGAAAGGACGTATTGCTGGAGTTGGGTCACTTTTGTGACACACTCCAGCAATGCGTCACTTTTGCGCCATACAGAAACGTCAGAAATACTCACGTATCTGTAACTCCTTGCGACATAATGCGTCATACATTAAATATGACGCATCAGGAATGTCACAATGAGTGCGCACTGAGAAGTGAAGCATCGCTGCTTTCACGCAGCGATGTGTCATTTCTCATAAATGAGGCCCCTGGAGCTTACAATATATGTATAAGCAACTACTCAGAGCTACAGAAGACGGAGGCCATTTGATAGTCACCCACCCCATCCATACAGCCTGTCAGCCGCTGTGAGTACCCTGCCTGCCTGAACTAAATCTCACAGTTGCCCGGCTGCCTCCCCAAAATGAGTCCTACCTCAACACACCTAGTATACAAGACTACCACGATATGCCCACCGGCAAAGCTACAAAAAGTGCCCTTAGACTTCCACACAACTCGCCCTCGCAGTCACTGCTATCCTCACTGGTACACTTCTTGGTGTTCTGTAGGAGTATAAACCTTCTTTATGGCCCTTCCTGTTCACAGGACAAGTGTAGCATGCATAGCTGGTAAAAATGTTTAGTTTCCAGCCGCTACATTCACCAAGAATGTAAAATGTTTCACTAAATGTGATTGCTCTTTGTCAAATATGCCCACCATTAGTTTTGTCACTGAGTCCATTTCACTGTACCATAACCCATTTAACACCGCCAACAAAGAGGTAACTGCCTACCTTTATTGAGTTACGGCAATTGTTGCCTTGCTTGTACCAGGGACCCCCGATTTACACTGTTGGTTTCTGCTCTTGGTGCAGCTCACTACTACCTCCAGGTCCACATCACGCAGTGGTCACAGGGCTAGATGTATGAACATTAGAAATAATGATTACCAAATAGTGATATTTTTGTGAATCGCCTTTTCGTAATTTTTGTTACAAGTGAAACCTGTCCCTCATTTCCAAATTAGCGGTTCCTGGTGGGTGACAAGTAGACCAACCTCATGAGTATTAATGAAATAGGTTGAGATTTGTGGCACATAAGGATTTGCTGCCATCACAGGGCAGGTGGCCTGCCTGGGTCAGCAGACCACCATGTCTATGATTGCTTTTAAATAAAGCAATCATTTTTTTCAAATGCAAACCGTTTTCCTTTATGGAAAAATAGATGTTTCAAAAGAAATATGAAAGTTTCATTTTTATATTTTAAGAGCAGGCAGTTATCCATTGGCCCACTGCCTGCTCTCAAAAAATATCTTTGCAAACATTCTCAGGGGGGAAGGCGATCCAAGGGGACCCCTTTCCATTTGCAAATGGGTTACTACCACCTTTTAATTGGTGGTGTAGGGCAAGATGTATGTGCAACTAGTCGCAAAATAATGGCTGCAATTTGTGACCATTGTTTTTGTGACCTGTGTGGTAATTTGAAAAGCAACCTATGCACTAATAAATCATTTTACAAATTACTGATTCATAGTGGATCGCAATTTGACCTACCTCATGAATATTAATGAGGCAGGTTGCAATTTGTGACACCCTAGGATTCACTTCCATCACAGGCATGGTGGGCTGCTGGGGTCAGCAAACCGCCATGTCTGTGATTGCTTTTCAACAAAGCAATATATATATATTTTTATGCAGCCTGCTTTCCTTAAATGAAAACAGGATGTCTTAAAAAACAAAAAAAGCTTTGTTGCGTTTATTTTAATTTTATTTTTTTAAACATATTTATTGTCAGCTTGCACAGAAGTCGCAGGGCTCTGTGCCCCAGAGGCCACTGCAGTATCGGTTAATACATTTGCAAGACAGCAACTGACTTTCTCTTTCATAAAACAAAACAACCAAACTACTTGACATAAAATATCTGGTAGGATTTTAAACCCACCCTCCCCAATTCCCCCCCGCCCGAGTTGCGCAAAGTCCACTGAGACCAGTCCAAAGGCATATGATATCGGGCTCGAAGAAACAATAAAAGAGAAATAAGCACGGCAGGCGTTTTTATTTTTTAAGAGTAAGCAGTGGTCCATGGGACCACAGTCTGCCCTAAAAATATATATTTTTCTACATTCTCGAAAGAAAGGGGTTTGGGGCCCCTTTTCAATTGCGAATGGGTTAGCACCAACTTTGAGTTGGTGGTAAAGTAGAATGTTTTGCGATCGCATTTTAGACGCAAAACATTACTACATACCACTACAATTTGGAATTTGGAAAGGACGCTCCAAACTCTTCCCTTCTGAACACCAAAACATTATTTGGTCGCAAATCCAAACTGTGATTCAGTAGTGTGTTACTGAATCACAAGTTGGGTTTGGTACATTAGAATACCCCTTTTTGCATTCCCAAACTCCACTGCAAAAAGGCTTCGAACATCTAGACTGTATACCTGTCACAAAATATTAGTACATACCATTCAGATTCCCCGTTTGGAAGGGATGCCTTGTACACACCTGTATCAAATACTGATTCTGATTTTGTTCCCAAACACAAACTGTGCTTCAATAACTAATTATTGACTCGCAATTTGATGTTGGTACATTACAAAAAGCATTTTTTAAGTTGCAAACTAGGCGTTTGCAATAGGAAAAATGCTTTATACATCTAACCCAAAATTCTGAGGCACAAGTAGAGTGAAAAGGATGCACATCCACTCAATTGTCTGGGACACCAATACTAGGCCCTTATTTATGAGGCCTTGCGTCAGTTTTGCGCCGCCGGTCCGTCACTTTTTGTGACGCACCAGCGACGTAAAATATGCGCCTTGTTGCGCCATATTTAAAAAGTGACGCATCTAGGTAGATGCGTCACTTTTTAAACCCCTGCGCCACATTATACCTGCGTCAGGTATAATGTATGCAGCGGGGCCTCATTTATGAAAAGTGACGCATCGCTGCGTGAAAACAGCGATGCGTCACTTTTCACTGCGCACTCCTTGCAACACCAATGATGCGTCATATTTAATGTATGACGCATCATGTTGCAAAGAGTTACAGATACGTCAGAATTTCTGACGTATCTGTAAGCGCAAAAGTGACGCATTGCAGGAGTGTGTCACAAAAGTGACGCAACTCCAGCAATGCGTCCTTTCACATGGGGAAAGCCCCATGTGAAAGAGCTTGCGTCAGTCTTACGCCTGCTGTGAGGCAGGTGCAAGATTTTGACGCAACAGCATCCTAAAAGTGACGCAGTGAAATCTCATAGATTTCACTGCGTCACTATTTCGAGGCTTTTTGCGGGGGAACGCCCCCTTTGCATACATTATACCTGGCGCAGGTATAATGTGGCGCAGGGGTTTAAAAAGTGACGCATCTACCTAGATGCGTCACTTTTTAAATATGGCGCAACAAGGCGCATATTTTACGCCGCCGGTGCGTCACAAAAAGTGACGCACCGGCGGCGCAAAACTGACGCAAGGCCTCATAAATAAGGGCCCTAGTGAATTCACCATTATAATGCAGTGTTGGTGAACTCAACGCTAGGATGACACCAGAGCCTTCACCGCTGCCACAGGAAGCAGAACTGAGAAAGGACACAGACCTGCAGCGCTGAAGGCACACACTGCTGGTCTGGTGCAGGGGGCGAAGGGACACCTACCTGCAGTGTTGACAGTACAGCGCTGCAGGTCTTGTGGAGGTGGTGAATGGAAAGTGACCTGCAGCACTGGAGGCACACGTCAGGTCTTGTCGAGGTGGGGCAGAGAAATAGACCCCCAACAGTGGAGGCATGTTAGCCAGACAAAGTAAGTAGGTATATGGACAGACACAGACAAGAACCATTGGATCGAGGGCAAGGAGCTGAGGAAGGGCAGAACAGGAGGTTTGCAGATGAGGAAAAAAGAAGAGAGAATTAAGGATGGTGGTAATCTGGTATTAAGAACCCTGTGGAGATCCACGGAATATAAACACACATCATGAAGAGTACATGGCGAGGTAAAAAAGAATACTACCACAAATATACTGTTGTGGTAAAGGTATCACGTTTTCCAGTGATTTCCTTGGATGACATATATTTTAATGTGTTAAGCTGAGTATAAAATATATTTTCCTCTTATCACGGAGGATGAAGAGTACTTGTCTCTTTAGCTTCAAGAGAATATTGACAATAAGACAACACAATGTGTAATGTTTATGCACAATTGAAGTACTTCATAATTAGGTACTTTGGGGCATATTACCAACGCTAAGCGATATTTGTCGCTAACGATGCTTAGCAACTAATTTTTTAACGCTAAGCATCGCCAGAAATTATGGCAGATAAACCTTGCTATTATCAAGGTTTATCGCAAAAGCGATAAAAATCGGCCGCAATGCATGAATATCGCTGAAAAATCAGCGATATTCATGCATTACCGAGCTAATGCTCTTAGCCATGTTATCCACCTACCATTGGATAACATGGCTAAGAACAGCTCAGGGCAGGTGTTAGCTTTTGGAGATATTCGCCTTAGCGCGAATATTTCCAAATCCTTGATAATAGGAGAAATGTCGCTTAAGAACATTTCTCCTATTATTTTTCTCTGGAACGCCCCCTTTGCATCTCATTAGAGATGCAAGGGGAAGCGTAGAGAAAAAGGGTGCTAACATGCGAATTTGCGTGTTAGCACCCTGTTGTTGATAGGGAGATAATTTTATCTCCGCTTTCTTGGCTTTTAAAGCCAAAAAAGCGGAGATAAATCCCTTGATAATATGCCCCTTTGTTCTCAGACACGACATCTCTGCCTCTACACGTAAAACACACACGCCCTTATTGACACAAAGTCATTGTGGTGGCTGGTGTTTGGAAGGTTAGTTAAAGACACTTAGCCGCAATTCCAGTAAAATTCGTATGAAAATGGAAACAATGACATTTAAAGTAATAGGCATTTTTTTCAATAAGTCTTGGTTCATTGGCTTGTTTTCTATTCTATAGAGACACCTGCAGCATTGGGTTTCTCAGGAGCACTAAATGAAATGGGCTGAGTGTGATATTGTAAATTGAGCCCCTAAGGGTTACTAACATAACAGGTGTATATGTAGAGCACATTGTTATACTAATGGGGTGTCTCTGCACTATTGACAGACGACAGATATGTATTATCACCCATCTGAATGGCCCTTGCTTTATCAACCTTGGAAGGATGAAAGGGTGAGTAAATCTTCAGGGATTCAAAACTGTGACCATCAGGTGAAACGTGCGGCTGCATGGAGTCACAGGGCCACCGGGGGTGGTTAGCAAGAGAAGACAGGTTGAAAGAGGTGATGTTATGTCCTCTCTGAATACAAGATAACCCTTTGCTCCATCAAAAAGGCACTGCCATCATTATCCACCACCTTTTCAGCATCTTCATCATCATCAAAATTCTCACCATCAACCTCACCATCCTCATCATCACCATGATTCCATTCGTCGTCATTATTATCACCATCCTCCTTCATTCACTTCCTCATCATCATCATACTGATCATGATGAGGATGATGATGATGAGTATTTATAGAGGGAGACAGCTACCCAACAATGGTGACCTGGCACTAGAGCTGATGGAGACAGATTACTCAAGGGAATAACCAGGTTTTCAGCCCTTGGCAGATGTAGGATAGTTTGATTCATGTCAGAGGGTTGAGCAGTCCAATGCTTAGGGGCTGTGAAGAAGGCTCATCTTCCAAACCAGGACCGAGAGATTCAGGGGAACTACTGCCAAAAGGCATCTGCATAGTGGAGCATGCGCCCAGGGATGAGGCAACTGATTCAGGAATGGATAACAACTGGGCTGCCATTTTGAATCTATAAGTCAGAGACACGAGGCCTTTAAAATCCATTGCTGATGCACAGGCAACCAGAAGCCAGCTCTATCATAATCAGAAATAGGTCAGTAGGCGGCTTATGCGGGTATTCTTAATTAGCTGGATGCCAAGTTTTGAATCAACTGCAAAAATTGAAGGAGTTTTTAAGAAAGCCAATGTACAGTGAGTTACAGTAAACAATGATTGACAAGACAATTGCTTAAATCACTGACCACCAGGAGTCACTTGGGTGTAAGGATATTACCTTACGCAGCATGCGTAGACAACGAAACCACCAAAATTGTAGGCAACTGTCTGTTTCATAACAGTTGAAGAAGCATCAAAGGTGATACCTGGATCCTTTGTAGTCAGCAGGGAGTGGGACTGCACATAATGCCACCAACAGGTGGCAAAATAAGAGAGGTGACGGCATATAGGAGCACCTCAGATTACTCTCTATTCATAATAAGAGAATTCTTTTTCATCCAAAGAACCACAGCTGACAAACATGCATGAATATTGCTGGCAGAGGCTATAGACTGGTCTGCGACCAATGCTACATTCTTCCTATCACCCACATAGGACGCAACGGAGATGCCAAAATAATAGACAAGGTGGCCCAAGGGAGCAATTCAGATACCAAAAAGTGTCATCATCATTGTCAATCTACTCCTCAACATCATGTTCATAATACACATCATCACACTCAGCAAAGTCATCATCAAAGACTTCCTGATCATCAACGTCCTGATCAGCGACACCTCATCATCATCATCATCAACCTCCTCATCATCATCTTCATCAGAGTGCCTAAAGTTGAAATAGGTATTAAAGAGCTATGAGTTCAAGGTTCTATGTCATCCGCTGCACAGATACTACTATTTCCATTTTCTGGGCACAATTAAGCCTGGCTCCGTTTATAAGTCATTTGACAATATGTAAGAATTTTCAGAAACCTTAATTTTTTAGAACACAATCTCAAGCATGAATTAAAAGAGCTTCCTATTATTACAAGTACCTGATAAAAGAACTGGTCCACTGGGTATTAGTAACATCTAATAAATAGCTTGCACCACACGTGGGTAGTGTCAGGGTGTGCCGCTAAAATCTAGCCTTACATCATTGAAATCAAGGACACTGCTGAAGTAACTTTGGTCAAAGTGTCTTGGTTTCTAGTGTTTAAATGCAAAAAGACCCGTATGTTGGCAACAGTGATGCAAGATGTATTGTGTCATGGAGAAATACGGAAGGCAAAAGAAATACAATGGCCTTGCATTATACTAATAGATGTAAACAAAAAGGGAAGAATTGTAAAAAATTAATTCTATCAGGAAATATTAAACAAAATAGGGACACAGCAGAGTAGAGTATTGGGCAGAAGAAAGAGAAATGAGATACCAAACCAACCCCCAAAACTTATGAATAAATCTGATGTAAACAGATTGATAATAATGCATCACATTTTCACGTAGAGGTAGTATCAAATGGTATTACTTTTAAAAGGTATAACATACTCATAAAAAGCACCACAGAAAGAGGAAAGACTGAGTTTCCTCCATCTCTGATTTAAACGGGTGCTCCACTACTCATGCCTCAACCCACTGCAGTAGTTCACAGCAAATGCAGTTGTATGGGAAGCAGATATAGTGAGGGGTGGGAGGGAGCTATAACTGTAGGGTGGCTGGAAACACAAGAAGGAGGGATGAAGATGCAGTAGGGCCAAGAAGATACTGTAATGACCAACCATGGCCAAGAGTGGGCCAAAGGGTGCAAGAGCAAAAGGGCAGATAAGAGCAAGAGCAAACACTGCTGCTATGTACACTACTACTAATGCTGCTGGTACTACAACTGCTACTGCTACTGCTGTTACTGATTCTTCCAATACTACTACTACTTCTACTACTATTGTTAATCTACAGATACCCCTGCTTCTAGTACTATTACCACTAGTATGACTAATCTTACTACCACTTCTACTGCTGCTACTACTGATACCCTACAACTGCCAGTGCAGCTGCTGAGGCTGCTGCTAATGCCACTAAAAGTGCTTTTACCACAACCATTGCTGCTGCTACTACTAACATTACTTCAAATATTACTAGCACTGCGGTGCTGCTACTACCACTAGTAGCGCTACTATTAACCCTCCCATGACCACTGCTACTATTGTCATCATTGTTGCTGTCTTATTGCTGAGGTTGTTAGTTCTGTTTCTTTCACTAATAATTGCAAGATTTCTAGTATTATCATTGCTAGTATTTCCTTTTTTTTTTTAAAGAAGTTGATGGAAGAGTGTGAGGCTGACCTTCAGGTGAGGGCTGGGCTCACAGAAAGGGAGCGTGCAAAGTTGTAGGAAGAGGTGTGAGGTTCTGGGTGGCTGTGACTAGCTGGATGTGTAGAAGTGGTCTGCATGCCCACTGCCACAACATTATAAATTAACATCAGACGCGTAATTAAAGGGACATTACTCAGCGGGCGTGCTGTCCCAGTGACCTATTTCTCCCCTGTTTGTGCATTAATGAAGAAGGTGGGGTATATTTCATCCTATCCAGGAATGCGGGAGGAGGGCGTGCCCCAGCTTTTAAAGGAACCCTGCAGAGAGTATCAAGAGTACAGGAAGGGTTCCGGGCGGATCATTTTTGGGACACGCGGTATTTAAATGTATGCCTTTAAAGGGCACCTCCATTAAGGGGTGGGTTGATATTTTCAGAATCAACGGTGTAAAATGAATCTAGTCAACCGGGAAGTACAAAAAACAATGCTCCACGAGCAACACGTCAAGGACTCGTGAATACGAAACGCCGACGTGTTTCGTGTTTTCGCGGAGCTCAGTTCTGGTGCATCTCAGTTACCATCGGCTCCGCCAGACCTGATGTCAGTGTTGCTTCGAGAGTGGAGCGGATCCCTCGTTCTCGGGTGTTTCACGTGCTCTCGACCTGGCAGCTTTTCATTCAAATGAATTGTGTGCGCTGAAATTACATGTTCAACCTCGGCAAAGTCAACAGAGATCCGCAGCCGGGCTGGGCCAATCGTCAAAGGAAAACTGGAGCCCTAAAACTCTGAATCTCATTCGGCTTTTGACAGCTCAGTTTGTAAGCGCACCTGTGGCTGTAAACGGGAGAGAGACTTCCTGGTGTCTAAGCACTAAAGACACAAAGAGCAGCTCACCTTTGTGAGCTCTTTGAAAGAAAGCAGGATGCATGATGTTTGCATACAAAACAAGCACCGGCAAGGCCAATCGGTCTGGCGTGGTTGCCAGCATTTTGGCTTCATCAATGCTTGGGTCATGGACTTTGTAAAACTTCATTGTTGTCAGGAGCTTCTGGATCATCACCAATATATTTAAGAAAAAAAAACATTGGCTACCAGCAATAGAATTGTTGGTCTCAAAGAGGACACATTATTATAGTGCCTCGAGCACTGAAGGGAACTATTTTGAGCATGGATGTGTTCCTTGTGAAAGGGAAGAGTGCTGTCACTCACAGTGAAGTTAGCCAATGTCTGAAGTGGACTGATTCGTTGCCCCATGCTATGTCCTGTAATGGATACAAGAACATGAGAAGGACACCAGTCAAATGGATGAAAAGGGCGGGCTGAAAGCCCCTGCTAGGAAGTACAATAAACAGTTTATCATATTAAAATTAAAAGTTCATTACTAACGCCAGACCTGGAATGAAATGACGTACTGTAGTTGCTCAGTCTCAGGATATGTAAAACTGAATGACTCTGATGATGCTAATGGGCCCGATTCACAGAACTAACTTAAGACAAAATCCTAACTTAAGCCTGTCTTAAGACAAACTAAGACAAAATCCTAACTTCTGTGAATACCAAAAGTAGTAAGTTTAGGATTTTGTCTAAAGTTAGTTCTGTGAATCGGGACCCAAATGCTTATTTTATGTTTATTTCTCTAAGAGTTATTCACAGTTATGTTAGCATCACGTAACTTCATCGAAATGTTTTTGTACTCATTCTGCGTAATCAATTCGATTTTATTGCAATACTCTCAGTATACGTTTACGCTCAGTATAAAGTTTAAAACATTTTTGTGGTTTAAAACTCATAACAAGGTTAAAGGTTAAAAGCAGTAAAAAAATATAAAGGTTTACTTTTATACTCAGTTACTGGTGAACGGTCTATGAACTGATTAGCCGATAAGTTTTGAGAGCACCGTTGCACATATTGTTTATTGTTGTCGTTTTATAATCTATAATGGTTGTATATCATCTCTGAATATTGAATGCTGTATTTGTTTTAAGGCCTTCATCTGAAATAAACATATACTATGGAATAAATATAACGATGGGGTTTAAAAAAATGTTAACCGTTACCATGAGTTTCTTTGGGTAAGTGGAAAACACTACTAGTTACTAAAGATAAGGAAGCCAGCAACTGTTTAGGAAACTATAGCAGATATATTTTTGGAAAATGTCTTTCAAACTTAAAATGTTATATATATAAAATGTTTATAAGCCACTAACTTGTACAGACTAAGCTCTCGAGAAAGAAGAGTAGTGTAGTAGTGATGGAAGACGTCCTAGTTCTCAATTTCTTCTCTACTTTGACAAAATGATGAGAATTTGTTCTAATTATTGTGCCTGTCTGCCCCTCATTTCCCATTTTTGCCATAATTAAAAGTTGAAAAAACCACAAGAAACAACAAAAAGCCACTCATTGTGCCACATTGAGCCACAGGCATTTTATAATTTATAATCTAACAGATCGATCTAAAGATTATGGAAACTATTTTTTCTTTAAAAAAAAAACTCATCTGTGGTAAATTCTAGATTGAATATCTGAGAATATGTTTGCCCCTTAACCTTTAGATTATCTTCAGTGATATAACCTCTTCAGTTACTCAACATTTAGACTTCCCAATAGTTTCTGAAATATTGACATTCACACACTGGTAAGTTATGTTCATAGTTTGCAAAGCACTAGAACGCTTGGATCCAGACATCTTCTCTGGACTCTGACTAGCATCCCTCCAGGTGCAACACCGTCTAGTGCTAAAGGTGGCTTACCTATGAATTCGTAGACCAAGTCCTTGACGAGATGCCCCACTATGGCGTACGCCACGGCCACCATGACCAGAGCCGCCATCAGGAGGTACAGCACTGCCTTGGGCAGCGGTACGGGCTCCTTGGGGGGCGGCTTGTAGTCCTTGTAGAGCTGCTCCTCCTCAGACTCGGAGTACGAGTACTGGAAGAGGTGGTCCAGGGTGGAGTTCATGGGGGGCTCGCTGCTGGCGATGATGCTGGTGGGCTCGGGGTCTTGCAGCGCGCTCACCACGCTGCTGGTGGTGGCCTCCACCGTGTTGATGCCCTGGTGCACTAGGTTGAGGGTCTTATTGATACCTGGGAGAAGCTGGGAGAGGAATGAACCCCAATCTTTGATGGCAGTAATGTTGCATATGATCATAATGAGGATGAGTCTTCGGCCCTACGCGGAGAAAGGCGGACGAGAACTTGATGGTGCTAGAACACAGACAAGGCGTAGCGTAAACAGACTTTGGAACAACCAAATGTTGGCTGCAAAGCAAAACAAAAGTATTCCCTTCCGGGTCGCAGTTTCAGGGACTATGCTTTTGTCAGCATCAAAAATTAACTTTTCCTTTATGTTGTTGCATAAAGTGCAGGACCCAGCCTACAGACCCTGGGTGCGTCATTCCCGCGCCCGAGATAATTCGATTAGTTACTTGGTATCAGATAGCCCCACCGAGACAGATCTCGCCCCGAACACTATTCTTGCCTTCGGTATCCGCTTCCATAATAAAAATCTCATTTAATTAAGACTCAAATGTCCTGAATTTGCTCAGCAGAAAGAAATTAACAATAAAGTCCGGTTGGCCCCAACTATTGCACGACAAAGGTCACCGTCTGCTCTGCTGCGACAAAAAGGCCAGGCTGGCGACGTCCATGTTCCCTTCAGCAACCGGTGTCTTTCCAGGGGCCGTCATTTTTGGCGGGCTTCCTTCTGTGGAGCCTCCTCCCGACGGCGTGGCCCGATATAACTGAGAGGGGGCGCAGCCAGGCTCCTCTTTAAATGGTAAGTCCATGCTCGGCTTGGAAACGCATCTTGAAAGCGCCCCTAGAAGCCCGCGGACGCTGGTCTGACGCCGGCTGCTGCCGAGCAGCGCTCACCCACCTGTTGATGCAGCCGACGAGGCTTAAAGTCCCTGCCCACGGAGCACAGAGCAGCCCCCGTGCTGTTCAGGACACAGCCGGCCGGTTCCTCTCCGTCTCCCGCGGGTCATTCCGACTTGCTCTGGTAGCTTCGGTACCGAGCTGTGCGAGTTGTCTGCGAGCTGTGTGATTGGCACCGCACTGACTCCTCCCAGCAGGGAACTCCCGGGCGCGGAGGGGGATCCTCAGAAGCGTAGATTTTATCCACGGGGCTCGTGCTGGTGTCACTCAGAGCAGTGGACGGGGCCGGGCAGACCACACCGCGGGGCTCAGTCACTCACTACTACCGAACTGAGCTGTCCACGGAGGGGATTCTGCAATCCACATCCGAGTGCTGAGGCGACTCCTTTTTTTGACGCGATTCCAGGAAGGGAGCTGTCTGTCTATTGAGTACCCCGTCTCTCTCTCTCTAGTTGCACACAGTCAAGGCGCTTCCCCGACTCCCAACACGCTCCGTCCTTGAGCCGAGTACAGACAAACAGCGCTGCCGAGGCTCTGAACACACCCCGTTCTTGAGCTGGGTACAAGCACACAACTTCCCAGGTACAGAACGCAACCACACCGTCCTTGAACACAGTACAGGCAGAGAGCTGCCCGGCGCTGAACCCACACCGATCTTGAGGCGAATACAGGCAGGGTGTGTGTTGCCCACACTCGGCACACACTCCGTCCTTGAGCGGAGTACAGGCAGAGAGCAGAGCAGGTAATGAACGCAGTCCGTCCTTGACCCGAGTACAGGCAGAGAACTGAGCAGGCACTGAACGCAATCCGTGCTTGAGCGAACACAGGCAGAGAGCTGAACAGGCACTGAGCGCGCTCCGCCTTTGACCCGAGCACAGGCAGAGAGCTGCCCAGGCACTGAACGCACGCACTCCGTTCTGGAGACGAACACAGGTGCACGGATTCTGCACACACTCCGTCCTTGAGCGAGTACGGACAAAGAGCTGCAAAGAGTCTTAACACAAGCACCCTGTCCCTGAACCGACTACAGGCAGAGCTGCCCGGCTCTGTTTGTGAGACGAATGCAGTGTGCTGTACAGATTTTTACACACACCGCCCTTGAGCCAAAAGCAGACAAATAGCAGGATAGCGACTGAAAATCGTGTGTTCTCAAGCTGAGTACAGGCAGAGTGCTGCCCAGGTACTGAGTCCACTCCGTCCTTGCTTCAAGCAGAGACAGCGAGCTGCCCAGACCCTGTCAGCAGTTCGTCCTTTTGAGCCGACTACGGGCTGAAAGCTGCCCAGCTCCTGGCAGCTCTTCATCCACCAGACAAATCCAGTGGAGCTACATGTCGCTGTCCAGGTGCTGAAGAACAGACAGCAACTTTCGAGGTGCTGGAGGTCAGGCAGGAGCTGTCCAGGTGCTGAAGAACAGACAGCAACTTTCGAGGTGCTGGAGGTCAGGCAGGAGCTGTCCAGGTGCTGAAGAACAGACAGCAATTTTCGAGGTGCTGGAGGTCAGGCAAGAGCTGTCCAGGTGCTGAAGAACAGACAGCAACTTTCGAGGTGCTGGACGTCAGGCAGGAACTGTCCAGGTGCTGAAGGTCAGGCAGGAGCTGCCAGGTGCTGAAGGTCAGGCAGGAGCTGTCCAGGTGCTGAAGGTCAGGCAGGAGCTGTCCAGGTGCTGAAGATCAGGCAGGAGCAATCCGGACGCTGCAGGTCAATCAGTAACTTTCGAGGTGCTGGAGGTCTGACAGGAGCTTTCAATGAGCTAGAGGTCAACCAGGAGCTGTCCAGGTTCTGGAGCTCAGACAGAATCGAAGGGCCGAGGGCCCGATAGGAGCTGTCCAGATTAGGTAACAGCTGTCCCGGTGCTGAAAGTCAGGCAGAGACGCCCAGTGGCTGTATGTCCGGCTCGAGCTGTTATGATACTGGAGAGAAAGGCCGGAGCTGTCCGGCTGCAGAAGGTCAGAAAATAACTTTCCGGGTGTTGGAATTAGATAAATAAATAAATACTCGTATTTGTAGAGCTCGGCGGCGTATCACCCTTGAGGGTATCCAGGCGCTGTGCTTAGGCATGGGGGTATTGAGTGATTTGAACAGAATCACAGGAAGTTGACCTGACGCGGAGACTCGAACCTAGATCCCCAGCTCCGAAGTCGGCAGCTCTGGCCGTTATGCCAGCTGGGAGCTGGTCAGGGTAGGAAGGTCAGGAAGGAGTCCTCTAGGGGCTGGAAGTCAGGCAGGACCTTTTAGGGTTCTGAAGATCACTTAACCTGAGTGATGGGATGTGAGGGAGTGTGCGCCCACCTTCCTTTAGTTTGAAAAGGATATATCCAGGCCCTGGAGGTCAGGCGGGAGCTGCCCTGGTGTTGAAGATAATGGCTGTCCAGGCGCTTAAGGTCAGGCAGGAGCCTTCCACGTGCAAAAGGGTCAGGCAGGAGCTGTGCAAGTGCTGTGGGATTGGACAGGAGCTGTCCAGTGCTGAAGGTCAGGCAACAGTGTCCCAATGCTAAGGTTCAGCCAGGAGCTGTCCAGTGCTGAAGGTCAGGCAGGAGCTGCCCACGCGCTGATGTTAAAGCAGGAGCTGTCCAGTGCTGAAGGTCAGGCAGGAGCTGCCCACGCGCTGATGTTAAAGCAGGAGCTGTCCAGTGCTGAAGGTCAGGCAGGAGCTGCCCACGCGCTGATGTTAAAGCAGGAGCTGTCCAGTGCTGAAGGTCAGACAGGAGCTGCCCACGCGCTGATGTTAAAGCAGGAGCTGTCCGGTGCTGAAGCTCAGACAGCAGTCTACCACATGCTAAAGGTCAGGCTAGAACTGCCCAGTGCTGAAAGCCAGGCAGAAGCTGTCTAGGCGCTGAATGTAAACCAGGAGCTGTCCACGTTGTGGAGGTCAGGCAGGAGTGGTCCAAGTGCTGAGGGTCAGGCAGGAGTTGTCCACGTGCTGGAGGGCCTCTTAACACCCGCAGTTTTAGCCATACAAAACATTGTCCGCGTGCCGACCACTCTGACCTCCAGTTCAACCCAGCCAGGGAACAGTCAAGAGCCGTCCGTCCCCTCTCCATCCATTCACGGCATTAGTACTTATAGGGCGCTACGAGATGCCGAGCTCCCTTCCGTCCTCCAGCCTGACTTAGCCCAGGGGTAGCCGTCCGTGGAGACGCGCCGAAGCACGAACGGGCCTCTCTGAAGACGCAGCCTCATCAAATTTATAGAGCTGACGGCACGGGGAATGAAGGGCAGCCCCGGCGCAGAGAGCGCCCACAGGAGACAAATCCCCACCCTCTACCGCCGGGTGAGCAAGCACCGGAAAACTTCACATCAACTGCCAGAAAAACTGCTTTTCCAGCCCTTGGATTGCCTTCTGCTTTGTCACGGGAACACATCAGCTGCTGTGAGTACAGATCGGCTCAGTCTCTGGGTGACACGGCAGATGCTCAGCCGAGAAGCCCTCTGCACCAGCGGTCCCCGGAGCTCACACCCAGGGCGAGGCGGCACCGCGGCACCGGCAGCGCGCTGGGTTACACCTTCTGTGCCGGCGCTGGGGCGGCGCCGTGCAGTACAGAGCCGAGACCCAGCTTGTGACAGTTGGAGGAAAATACCGTCAGACTCTGCCTTATAAGTGGCTGGTAAACAAACAACCCGCTGGTGTTTTTTTTGTAACTGTTTTTATTAATTTTTAAGGAAACCAGCAGCACGGAGGCATACAGGCGTAACAATAGCCTTCGACGGCAAAGCTATCATGCATTAGAATATACAATTACTACAGAAAGGGAGCGGCAAAGTATGAAAAACACATTAAACAAGGGTACAACGACCAGCTGTGAAAAGCGGCGAAAGGTCGAAGAACTGTACACTCCATTCATGTGCGCTATTTGGTTACAACTGATGAAGAAATATAAACAAAGGACATCCAATAAATCTCGCCTTTTACTGGTTATATTACGTTACACTTACAAAACATTTAGGGGCAGACTTATGTTGCCTGACGCATCTCTGCAAATCGACAGAGATGCGCCAGGAAAGATGCGGCACGCAAGTTTATCCTTGCGCCACCCATGATGCGCCGCATTTACAATGCGGCACACCATGGCGCAGGAATAAACAGATGTGTGTCGCATCTAGGGCGTGAAGTTGGCACAGTGCTGAAGTTGTGTTGCTTGTGGCACGCAACTCCAACAATATTCCAACTTGCCCTATCTCTAACGTGGTGCGTCAAGCCTTGCGCCTGCTTCTAGCAGGCGCAGAGTTTTGATGCATCAGCATTGGGAAAGTGACTCAGTGAAATCTTGTAGATTTCACTGAGTCACTTTTCAGGGGCGTTCCTGCGACGGAACGCCTCCCCTGCGTGAAAACGCCCACATGAAACCTGACACAGGTTTCATGTGGCGCAGGGCCTTACACCGTGACGCATCTCCATAGATGTAAGTATGTCGCAACGTGGCGCAGGGTTTACACGGCCGCTGCGTCACAGAAGTGATGCAACGGCGGCACAAAAGTGCCGCAAGTCCAACATCAATCTGCCCCTTAGTTATGAACCAATATAGCAGCTCAGAGTGCTAAGAGCTCGCTGCTGAAATGTCTGTGAAACTTACTCCTAAAGGTTAGAATTGTTAGTGATTCCACTCAGACTTTAACCTTATGCGACTGGCCAGATGTGAAGCAAAGAATTGAATATTAATAAGAAGCATTAAAGCAATACTACTTAGGGCCTTATTACAATGAGTATCGGAAAGCCTCCTAAAAGCAGTGGGAGTATGCAATTGCACCATCTGTGGTTGCATTGTAATTGCGGTGTTGGGAGGCCCGAACGGATGTCGATCAGTCCCGAGATAGCAACAGTGTCGGTCGGGGGCAACTCCGACCAACATCGTAATCTAGTCCAAAGTGTGCAGCAGTGCTTAATTTAAGCCAGTCATTGTATTGGCGGAGGAGGTGGTGCGCACGGCAGCGCTTATTTTTGAGGCTAGTACTTATTTTTCCTAAACAGACTTTAATCCAGAGCAAGAGACAGCAATGATGGCTCCTCCGCTACGGAGCAGGGGGAGGAGTGGTGGGCACTCTGTAAGTGCGCATGAATGTTTGGCTGGCCGTCTTGGGCCAGCCAAACAGTCATGCACACTTTGCATGTTCTCTGCATTGCAGCGTTGTGATTGGCTTAGGGGACCCAGGGTGCTTCCTATTACGGCAGGGAGAGACACGGAGAGACGACAACGGAGGAGAGATGCGGTAAGGAGGTACGTTTTTTCTTTACCCCCTTCCCACCAACCACCCGCCCTATGACCCGCCAGCCCGATCTGTTCCAGCGCCACTAAGAGATAGAAAACCACAAAAGGATAAACAAACGAGTCAGAGTAAGACAGAAAAACAGTGACAGAGGAATAAAGCAGGGATGAAAAACAACTCACAAGAGTGCGATAATGAATAGGTCTGGGTGGAATTTCAATAGTACTGAACTAATCAGAGTGGGCCCGATTCACAGAATGAACTTAAGACTCAATCCTAAACTTACTACTATTTTGGTATTCACAGAATGCACTTACTACTTTTGGCATTCACAGAATGCACTTACTACTTTTGGTATTCACAGAAGTTAGGATTTTGTCTTAAGTTTATCTTAAGACAAACTTAAGACAGACTTAAGACAGACTTAAGACAAACTTAAGACAGACTTCAGATAGACTTAAGACAGACTTAAGACAGACTTAAGACAAAATCCTAACTTAAGTCTGTCTTAATTCGGTCTTAAGTCTGTCTTAAGTTTGTCTTAAGTCTGTCTTAAGTTTGTCTTAAGACAAACTTAAGACAAAATCCTAACTTCTGTGAATACCAAGAGTAGTAAGTTCATTCTGTGAATACCAAAAGTAGTAAGTGCATTCTGTGAATGCCAAAAGAATAAGTGCATTCTGTGAATACCAAAATAGTAGTAAGTTTCGGATTGAGTCTTAAGTTCATTCTGTGAATCGGGCCCTGGAATTTTAGTATTTCTGCATTAACCTTCGACTTAAAAATACCAATGATAAAGCAATTGCATCTTCTCCAGCGATTGAGAGTAATTTTAGGGAGAAAAATCCTACCACAAGAGCACAGTTAGTGAGTGCGAGCTGCTGTTCATGCATGCTATTCATGCTCGGTTGCATTTAGCTCTATTTCTTAGCATGAAATGCATCCTGGCATCCATTTTAGATGCAAGGGGGCAATTTTGCACTAAAAGCAGAATTACTCATATCATGTAATTCTGCATATTCATGCAGTATTTTTGGGTAATTCTGCATGATTCAGCTACTCTTGATTACAAGAGTTACTCCCACCCTGACACCAAATAAAGAGGTAGGTAGTGTATGTTAGTGGATTAAAAAGGCATGAGGTGGCACCAAGATTACCCACCACTGACATTTGTAAACCTAACCTTCAATAGTGCTTGTTGTAGGCTACTAAGCAATACTGTGGGCCCTGGCCCTTATGGGCAGCATTCCAATGCCAGGGCCACTGTGACTGTTAATATATGAGGCATTACTTGAAATGCTGTTCTAAGAGCTGTTTTGCCATATTGTGCATTTTAAATCTACATTTATTGATTAGGCAAATGTTGTTCTTTTGACTCAAAACATAATGAAGTGTACACATACATCAGTTGTGGTTGGCCATGACACCAGCAGGATTGCAGTATATGTAACATATAAGTGACACCACTTAATAACATACAACTATCACCTAGAATGTTCAAAGTATGATTTCTGTCAGAAAACAATGCAAACTTCTCTTCTGCTTCAAATATAGAGGGGAGACATGTTGTCTTTCTACAGGAATCCCTTTTGACTGTAGCAGAAGGGGCGGAGAAGCAGCTGAAATGCTGGAGGCAAGTGTATTCCAAAGGTTTTTCATCCTTTGCCAGGGGCATGTTGGTCTCGGTGAGGATGGTGGTTTTCTTTGTTGTATGGACGGTAAGTACAGTGTTGCTTGATGGGTAAGGAGGTGTATGCTTGATGGGTAAGGAGGATATGGTCTGCTGGAAGGTAGACAAGATTTCAGATCTGTTGTATTGGGCAGCATATATGCCCCTGTCATAGAACAGCCATCCTGCTATGCTTCATTAGCAAACCTGCTAGTGCGGTGGATACATTTCTCACTGTTGGAAAGAAGTGATTTTATTTTTGTGTTCTTGATATTGACTGTATCAGTCGTACCGCCGCTCACAGCAAACCAACATTAAAACAGCAAAGGCACTAAAGGATAATCTAGTAAGATGATCACTATGTATGGCATTATAGAAACCCTAAGGAGAGAGTCTATTCTTTCTATTCACCTACTAGTGAGGCTGGACTTTGTGGTATGCACTAGTTGACTGCAGACATCAGTCTATTACCCAAAATATCTGGGCAATATAGTCTCACATCATAATCTACAAAAATGAGTACTAGTTAGGGAAGATGACTTGCCACAAATCTGAGGAGGAGGTGGGCTGAGGTGACATGGTGGGCAAAAGAACAATGGGTAGGAATTCCACCTTCAAGTGATTGCCAGTGTTTCGACTTATTGCAAGCATCTTCCCATTATTTTGTGTGTGTTTGATCTAGCACACTAAGTGGCCAAGGGCATGCCCAGATGCGGGTCCCTTGTTCACTGTGCCACTGAAACCAAGATGTAGCCGACTGACAAGCCCTAATAAGGGTGAAACCAGTCTTGCGTTGCTAGTATTCCAGTTTGGATAGGACCTGGCTTGGCAGTTCTAGCTGGACTGTTACTGTTGGACCAGAGTCAAGACTGATGTGCATATGTCCAGGTCTAATCTGAGGTGAATTGGTGGACAAAAGAATGATAGGTTGGAATGCTACCCCGGGTGACTGCCTGTGGTTACACTTATTACAAGCAACATCCCATTATCTTTTGTGTTTGTGACTTCTCATGATACCCACATGCAATTTACAATGTACTATGTTATAAGAGTCTGCCTTTCGCCACCCACAGGTGGTACTTATAGATCAATGCGTTCATCACAGTGCAGGATCCGCTTCATCCCTCCTAACTGAATGGGAAGTGTTTAAGTCTCTGGTCCGAGGCCTCTGTATCTGAGCTGTAGAAGGAATTCACAAGGCTATTTATTGAGAGCCTAATACCCTGGATAACTCCCTGGCTGAGCTGGTGGAAGAAGCATGCTACTTTGGTAGAAAGGCTGTACTGTAGACTATAAGTTCTATGTGGCAAGGAATCATGCATGTGGAGGTTTAGCGAGGAGGCAGCTATCGTCCCTGATTAAATCAGAAGATATGTATTTTGCCATAATAGTATACAGGGATGACTATTTATCATCCAATACTCCCAAGAAGAAATTAAGAAGTCTATCAGTGTTTACTATATGAAACTATCTAAGAGGAATTACATGCTCACCCCATTTAACAGAAGAGTATTTAAAAGAGGTGACCATATCACAGATAGGCGTAGAAAATAGGAAGAAGATAGGAAAGACAATCACAGTCAGGAAAATTGGAGGGGCCCTTCGATAAAGTAATTTGGATGGCTCCTGGCATGGATGGGCTCTCATAAGAGTGTTTTTAGGGTAAAGGAGGACCACTTCAACAAGATTGGCATTATTGTGTATGGAGATTTTTGATGGTAGATGACAACGCTCCGATATTCAGCCTAATCCTGGGGTGGAATCCTCTGGGGAGTGACCCTTGACCCTGCTTGCAGGTCAGGTTGCCCCCCCTTCGTACGGCTTCGCCTGTGTTGTGCCTGCCTTGAGCCAGCTGCTGCTGCCTCGTGAGTTCGCCGCCCCCCCTTCCGCTGGTATATTGCACTGTATCTCTCTCCTTGATTTTCGTTTTTATCCTACTTTGTATTGTGCCTTTAGTATTTACCATTCTCTGTTGCTCTGCATTGTTGACTGTTTTTGTGCCCCTGCCCAGCCCCGTTTTGGCTTCTGTCTCTTGCTGTCCCGTTCCTTTCCCGCTGCTGCCTCCCTGCGGTCCCGCCCCCCTGCTCTCCCATTCACCACCCCACTTCCACCTCCCAGCAGCTCCTCCCTCCAATATCCCCTTATATGGCAGCCGCTGTGAGATCGCGCCTTTGGCGCGCCTAAGGCAAGCCCGTCTGCGCCCATCCACACCAGAGCTGCACCCAGCGCCAGAACCCCTGGACCCCGCAAACGCCACATCACCAGACTCCACTGCGACGCCAGCACCCTCCACGCACTCAACGCTGGCAGAAACCACACCTGCTTCCAAGCCGCCCCGAAACGGACTCATGGACCTTTCTTCTGCCACACCTGAAGCTTTACCTGCGACAAAGCCACAAAACCGCCAAGGACTGGACCCAACTACCTCAGCTGCATACTCCTCAACACCCGCTCCGCATGCAAAAACGCCATCGAGCTCTGGGATCTGCTTGACACCTCCGCCCCAGACGTGGCCTTCCTGACCGAGACCTGGTGGAACAACTCCTTGGCGCCCGACATCGCAATAGCCATCCCGGACAGCTACAAGATCACCCGCAGGGATCGCACCAACAGAATCGGAGGAGGAATTGCCATCGTCCACAAGTCAACCCTCAAAGTCGCCACCTACACAGACGACACCCTCAACACCACCGACCACCTGCACTTCTGGATCCACACCGACTGCAACACCACCCTCAGAAGTACACTTATCTACAGGCCCCCAGGACCCCGAGCTCAATTCTGCGACTCTATCGCCGACCTCGCCAGCACTCACACACTCGCCTCCACAGACTACATCCTCCTCGGAGACCTGAATTTCCACCTCGAGAACAACAACGATGCTAACTCCGCCACCCTGATCGACAACCTCGCCAACCTCGGCCTCAGACAACTTGTGACCGCACCCACCCATGCCACTGGCCACACGCTGGACCCAGTCTTCTCCACAGGCACCCACGTCGCCTTCAACCACACCACCGAACTCCACTGGACCAACCACTGTTGCATCCATTTCACCTTCAAGAAACAAACCACGCACCACCGCACCCAACAGCTACCTCGCCGCTGCTGGAGCAAAGTCACCGAAGACCAGGTGATCATCACCCTCGCCCAAAACCCTCCCACCGACCCCACCAACCCAGACACCGCAGCCCACAACCTCAGACAGTGGATCAACGACTGCACCAACACCCTTGCCCCACTCAAGAAACCCTCCAACAACCACGCCAGCAAGAGAGCCACCTGGTTCACTGACGAGCTGAAGACCTCCAAACGCGCATGCCGGAAACTGGAGAAAATATGGCTCCACGAACGCACCCCGGACAACCACGCAGCCCACAAGGACGCCACCCGCAGACATCACCACCTCATCAGATTAGCCAAGAGATCCAACTTCAAAGACCGCTTGGATAACAGCACACACGACAGCAAAGAGCTCATCAGCATCGTAAAGGAACTCTCCAACCCCAGCGCCAACGCCAACGACATACCGCCCTCACAAGAACTGTGCAACTCACTAGCCATCTTCGTCCACCGCAAGATCGCTGACATCCATGACAGCTTCAACACCATGACCACCCCAACTACACCAGACTCCACCTCCCCTGTGAACACCACCAGCGCCAACCGATTGACCTCCTGGTTCAACGTCAACGATGACGAGACACGCAAGGTCATGAACTCCATTCACTCAGGATCTCCGTCAGACCTGTGCCCACACCACGTATTCAACATAGCAGACGCAGCCATCGCACCACAGCTACGGAAGGTCATCAACATCTCCTTCAAAACAGCGACATTCCCGGAAAGCTGGAATCATGCCGAAATCAACGCCCTCCTCAAGAAGCCCAAGGCGGACCCTGTGATTGTGTTATTGTCACACCACCTTTACCCAGTCCCCACTTACCTCATCACCCCCATCTTACCCAAATACCCTTCTCTTCTTCCTCACTGAGAGCACGTTCAAATTTTAATGAGATACATGAATAACTCTTATCAATCAAAGTCATCTGTATTTTCAAATTTCTGAACCAGATGTTTTGAATTATACATTTGGAGCTACGAAATTGGTTTTGAGTCTCCATAACTTCATGCTTATTAAATATGAATTGTGAAATAGTATTGTGGTGAATATTTGAATTTTTGGATTTTGAAATTGCCTTTTGAATTCTCGAGTAAGTCCTTTCATTTGAAGTTATTAAACACTGACCCCTATCCAACGTACCTAGTTTATGACCCAGGTCAGGCAGTTTTCAGGGTATACCCCATTGAAACTCAACACGACCTCTTCTGCTGTTACAGACCCATGCATCCAGAAAGTTCAGAGGAGTATGTATCTTAACCTGTCCAGTATTCAGATGAGCACAGTCCACAGATCATGACAGAGGGGCTTATTACGAGTACAGCGGTCCAAAGGATCGCCGTACTCATGGTGGCAATCTGACCACAGCCACCACTGCGGGTTCAGGCAGCAGCACTCAGAGTGTGGCAATCGAATGCCACAGGACGCCACATTTGCCAAGGATTCAGGATCTGCGGCGGTTGCGCAGTGGAAGGGGGCAGCAATATGCTGGCAGTGCAGCTGCAGCACAGCACTGCATATTACTAGTTGCCTGCCCACCGCCCCTTTTAAGACGGTGAGCCCGCCAGGAAAAGGGTGGAAGAGAGGCAACTGAGGGGACCCTAACAGGGTCCCCTGCCACTCCTCAGCCTGTGGGTGTATGAGTGGGGCACATGCTGTGCTCCCCTGGAGTTGCACCCCAGTTCCTGCATAATGTGGCATGCATTCCACACCATGCAGGAATGTGCTGCAGGCAGTTTCACAGCAGCCCACTATGTATAACAACTTTCAACACAAACTCCACTGGAATAAAAAAAATAGTAAACAAACACTGGCGAATCCTCAACAGTGGAAGCATCAATCTACCAAAACCTATCTTCTCTCATTGAAGAGGTAAGAGTATCCGTGATTTGGTGGTACACACCAGACTAAAATAAAGAAGAGAAGAACAGACAATGCAAACCACTTTAATACCCCAATCTCTGGGCATCATCCCTGTGGAATGTGCAATGTGTGCAAACTAACTAAGAACAGCAAAGAAATCTTGTTCCATGATGGAACCAAATGGGACCAAAGAAGTTTCACAACATGCAATTCAAAAAATGTGGTTTATCTTATCACGTGCCTGTGTCTTTTGGAATACGTAGGAATGACCACATGCCCTGTCAAGGAAATGATAGGAGAACATAAAAGTAACATTAAATTCAAAAAGAGTACCATCAAAATGGCAGCTCATTTTTTGGAAAAAGGCCATAAGTGGGAAGATCTCTCATGGACAGTAATTGAACAAATCCAAACCGAAAGGTATTTGTTCGAAAAAGAACAACAGTGGGTGGTCCGTTTGAGGAATCATGAGAAAGGCCTAAACGATGAGATTCCCTGGAACCAGCTCTGATGTATACAAAATCTAACACAGGAATCCCCTGGCAATTAATGTTCAACCAAAGAGTTGCCAGACTCATAAGAAGTATACAATTCTGCAACCACCCCCATAACTAATACTGAACAAAGTGAAGGTTTATGCCCTTTGAAACGGTTTTTCTTCTTTTTCAGAGAAATTATAATTTTTGAAACCTGAGTGTACACAAACTCTAATTTGAAATACACATGGTTTTTGCTTTTCAATCCTTATCCTCTGAAAGGAACATTTTTCTAGTTAATATTTTTCCAGCCTCCAGCGTGTTACTGCTGGGATATATTCTTTACCTTTTTTCCATTAGGTTTTCCATTTTTCATAATGTGGCCCGTGTTTTTTCCAAAAAGCCCACATACATAAATGCACGTCTGTGATGACTCCATCCGTGCATCTCTTGTGCAACAATTTTTTTTGTTGTTGAATAATTCCTTTGGATTCAACCTCCATTTGGCCCCTTTTAAAACCCCTAAAAACAAATATATACTTGCGTTTTCAACCGATTAAGTGTTAATCGTTCCAACAGGAAGTAGATCAAAATGAACCCTGTTTTGGGTCCATT
This sequence comes from Lissotriton vulgaris, assembly GCF_964263255.1. Classification (NCBI taxonomy): domain Eukaryota; kingdom Metazoa; phylum Chordata; class Amphibia; order Caudata; family Salamandridae; genus Lissotriton; species Lissotriton vulgaris. The sequence goes on from NC_141685.1 coordinate 307,294,694, forward strand.
TACTGGTGGTCATCTTTAAAATTCCAAGGTCAAGTGTTTCCAGCCACACCTGTTTCCTATCACCCATGCCTCCTTGCACTTTAAAACACCGGGCTCTGGCAAACCTCAGTTAGGTTCCCACGAGCCACGAGAAGGTACTTCCTTTGGTGATCGCGCTGTTTCCAGTATGTAAGTAGGACAATGGCATGTCCTTAAAAAAGCCAAAGAGACCACGCTTGTTTGTTTAAAAACAACCCTGGTATTAAAACCTTGTTTTCCGTTCTGTTCTTTTAAAATACTGTAATGGCTGGATTTTCTGAGTAGGTGGGATCAGCCCCCAGGGGCCCCTCCAACCCAGCCAGAACGTACTCACCTTCCCTCCTCAGGACCACCTATCCAGGCACCTGGTACCTACCTGAGGATGGGGAACTCGCAATATACAAGCTCATATTATTAAAAACACCACTAAATCTATAGGGATACTAAGAATACTCACTGATTACTAGGGATATCCATACCCTACACCACACTTATTCACATCAGTTGGTCTTGCGGCCACCCCGACCCAGACCGGTCTACCCTAGGGCAGATATTGCGCACAATCCGGTGCGACTACACATGGGCCTGCAGAACCCAATGCTCCCGTTTCCAAACGACCAACAATCCTGTCGATCTACACGCTAGTTCGACCCCCTAGCGCCCTCACTTATTCAAGCCACAATCCAGTGGGTATCTACACTGGTCTCCCACCCAGTGTTCTCACTAACGCCGCATATCAACGACGACCACATTCCTATGAACACCTATACATATATATATAGTGGGAAGTCTCTTCACTAAGGGTCTGCTACTACAATATTAGGAGTTGGCCAATTAATATCATGCATCCCCTATTCTTGGCATCATAGGTCCACTCACTCCCTATTTATGTGATCACCACTTACCTGATTGGGATTACTCATCCATTCACGTGCCTAGTAACTACCTAGGAGCTACATTTACCTATATTGACCAAAAATATGAAGCGCATGGCAGTTCATTAATAAACTGGGGGTCTCTTTAATCACAATAATATAGATACATACACAGATCTGACAAAGACTATAGGTAAAACACTCCGCTGAAAGAGAAAAGATTAAACATAACAGGAACACTCCGCTGAAAGGGGAAAAGATTAGCAATGCAAAAGCCTAGGGAATAAAGATAAGATTAAGATGCAAGTGTAAAGTAAATTAATATAACAGGAACGCCTTCACCTTATTAGTGTGTAGTCTTGTTCTAGCTGTCATCTGGGTTCCTCTCTCGTCTGTGCCTTGGCTCATCTCAGACTCTCTCTCTCTCCTGCACTCTTGGGTACACCTCTGCGCTGATCGCTCTGTCTCTGGACTCCTCTCCCCCACACGAACTGTCTCCACCTTCCAGATTCAGTCTTAATGGTTCCTGCCGCTCTGATCACCGTTCATTCCACTAGCTTATTCACTCTGTCTCTGCGCCAATGTCCAATTAACTCCATCTGCTCCCATAGGTTAGTCCACGATCTCTCCTCTGTCTCTTCTAAAAGGCATTACTTCAGACTCCAGCTATTCACACCTCCTCCTGATAAGCAACTGCTTCTGACTGCTTCCTTCAGTTCCAGCTCACTATTCAACTCAGCTCTTCTCCAGCTTGAGCCCTCTCTCTCTCTCTGCCAACTCCACTCCACTGCTTTCCACTCCTCCACCTTAACACGACTCCCTCTCTCTCCTTGACTCTCTGCTTGACTCCCTCTGCTTGACTGACTGACTCCGCCTCTGCACTTCACTGATATAGAATGCTGTTTCCTCATGGAAAGTTCCAGCCAGCAGCTTCCTCCCACCAATCCCATGCACCAGGCTCCTTGCGCTAGACGCTCCCACAGTGACCAGTCTGCTTTTTTCGTCTAGAGACCTGAGCCCGGGAACAATTCCTGATTAGATTCAGCTCTGGCCGGTTCTCTCCGGTCCGCTTAGGGCGAACAACAGCCTTAACTATAAACTTTGCCTTTGCCCTGAAAAGCCTCTCAGCTTCATCAAGATGGAGTCCCTCTAGCTCTAGGCCTGTAGGCCTGAAAGGGGTGAAATGCTCCTCAGCTCTGTCAGAATACCTACATAAACCATACCAATGTGTCTAATATGTCAAAGCCAATAGGCAATAGACAGGTTAAAGTCAAGAATAAAGGCATATTAAGCAGCTATCCTCTTCTAGGTCTGGAAAAAGGGCTTAAAAGGGCCAACACAGGCTAAGAATACCTATACTAGATGCGAGCAAGATTAATGATCTATATCACTGCTAAATAAAGCCAAAAACTCTGCCATTACATTGCACCCCTAGATCCTTATCTTGCGAGCATCAATAAACAACAACAACCATCTAAACAAACATCAACATAATCTATCCAACATAGGCTAAAAATACCTATCCTAGATGTGAGCAAGATTAAGATCTATATCACTGCTAAATAACTCTGCCATCCACCCTTAGATCCTTATCTTGCGAACATCTTATAAACAATAACATCCAGATAAACAAACATCAACACAATCTATCAACAAATCAAAACCTAAAAAACTCCCTAAAAACAATGACAACTCAAGGAAATTCCACCTGAAACTCAATTGTAGGGAATACAAACCTAAAAACAACCAACTGAAAACAAATCAAAGCACCCTTGACTTGAATGCTGAAACATATCTGAGATTGGATCTGATAACAACAGAAACTAACCAAAGCATCCTCAAACTAAATGTGCCTCAACTCCTAGTGATAACTGGTGAAATCTAGTGATGTAGGGACTTATGTGTTGAATGAAAACAGCAAGGGGCCTAAATGGGGCCTACTTCGGACAACTTAAGGCTAAATGAGGCCTACCTACTATTGTCAACTTAAGAACTAAATGTGTTTCAACTCCTAATGAGAAAACAAGAAAGGGCCTAAATGAGCCCTACCTACTATAGGCAACTTAAGCTAATGATGACTCATGAAACTATTGGTGTAGGGGCTTGTTTGTGGGATGAAAATAACAATGTTCCTAAATGAGGCCTACCTACTGACATTAGTCAATTTAAAGTGAAATCTGAGAAGTAAACATGACAAACTGTTGCAAGGTCTGGATAAACATTAATACATAATCATACTAAAAGACACACCTCCCAGAACAATCCAAAGTGTAAGGTAACCACCCTTTGATCAATCAAGGTGAAAATGTAAGAACAGTAAAAAACAACCCCATTTCTACAAGATAGCTGGTGTAACATCAAGCTTAGAACAACAAAACAATCATTTTAAATCACACGGTGGAACACATGTGTGCAGCACCATTCAAAAAAAAAAAAAAGTCCTTCATTGGCAAAAACTGTTTTGAAGAAAACAGAAAAACTATAATAGGTGACATGTTTTTTGCTTTAAAAGTGGGGCCTGCTTGTTCAAAGGATTATGCATCAAATCCATTTATAATTCTGTCACAAATAAAACATGTTTGTGGTTTTTTTTTTTTTAAAGTGGGGCCTGCTCGTAGTGATGTCAACAAAAAAATGCAGGCCAAGGAATTATGTCCAAATTCTTCAGTGTAGGCCACCACCCTGCATCCTCGGTATCCGGACACTTCCTCCAATGCGGCCATCCATCACCCTTCCGGTCTGGTCTGGTCTGGTCTGGTTCCATCATCCAAAAACAATAAACTAAAATAAAAACATGAAAGTAAAAAGCTAAAACAAGAAAAGGAAGTGGAAGGGGGACGGACCCACGCAGAACCACAACCACAGCAATCCTAGGAACAAGAGAACAAGTATCATTATTCTTGCAAAAATAAAATTTTCCATTGAAAAAGCACCCCGGGTGCCTTTCATTATTGAAAAGAAAATATCCTAATTAATTAAAAACATTCAAAATTTAACTTGTAATAATGATTAGCAGGGCCTAACATACCCTAATCCTCACCAAGCCAGCCCCCTCCCTTCAGAGCAGGAGCCAGGCTACAGTATGACGCTACTTTGGAATACCGCCAAGTGATGAGCTCACAGCAGGAGCAGGGCACTGCAAGTCTCCCATTTCCCTGGTCAGAGAAGCCCGCCCAGGCCCATCATGACTAACTAACTCCAAGGGAAGAGCCAGGTCACCCCGCCCTTAAATAAACTAGCCGTTCGCGGAAGAAAATTGGATTGTAGCCAATCATAACAAACAGGGACGTGATCGAAACCAGCAGAATGAAGGGAAAAAAAAACTCGTCTGCACAAACCAGCTGGTCTGCCAAGGTCGACAAACAAATACCTTTGCCTATTCTCAGGCCTGATTTTCAAACTAACGGAAGCTAGCATTTAAAAAAAAATTCTGTTACAGTGTACTGCCAATTAAAAAGCTCCAATTTCTAAAAAGACTTTTGTCTAACTAATTCAGCTAAAGGCAAGACATTTAAAATATGGGCACTTATTTAGAAAGGGGCAACTAACTTTTTGCACACAAAATTATACATTCTGCATTTGGGAAAAAAACGAATTAACATGGTCCATTGTCAGCTGCTGAAAGAGAAATAATTTGTAAAACAACATAAAATGCAGATACATTTCAACATTGTATTTAATTTTAAATTAACATGCAAGCCATAATAAAAAAGATTTTGCTGACACATTTATAAAAGAATACATTTCAATTTACATTTGGGAAAATAATAATGTTACATTTTAACATTTTTTTTTCAAAGGCGCATGGTTGCCTTCCACTAATTAAAAGCACATGTTACCACGCACTGTCGGGCAAGATTGATTATTCTCAACCTTTGAACATTGCAACAGCACATTCCTGTCTAGATGGAAACCCTCAAAGAAATAATTAATGAAAACAGCTCCGTAGCATGCATTCTAACGGGCCATCTTTTTAACATTTCACTCATTTTAAAAGAACACAGCTTTCTCCATAATCCGACTGGTTGATTTATAACCACATCAGTTCCAAGGCAAACCCACACAAATTCGTAGACGCATTTCAAAAAGAATGTGAAATTAACAAAACCCTTTGCAAAGCACAAGATGTTACCTTCCCGTCAAGAGGTTGACAAAGCACATAGGCAGACCAAGGAACCAAAAAAAAGTCAAAATCAAACCATCAAATAATCCACTGACTTTTATAGTCAGGTCAGATAACCATGCATGTTGACAGCATGTAAAAAATGAAGACTGCCATCTCAACTCAAGATATTAACCCTTTGGCAGCTCAAGCACAATCATCTCCCAATGTCCATGGATACATGGGAAAATCATGAGCACATTTCTTCACGTTCACAGCTAACACGTACACATATTTTCAAAAACGTTATCCCCAAGCACCCGAGAGAGATCCAGCTCTCTCCTGCCTAACGTAATGATAACATGCTCCATCAAAGCCATGACCACATGGCGCTATTCACAAGCCATATTTACAAGACAAGCCTTTCACAAACAACATTTCCAAGGCGCAATGCACAAGGAACACAGCAGATTAACATAAGAACATGCACCTCACAATTATATTTAACAAAGGAGGGAGGTAGAGTACAAAAGTAGGATTCCTACTCCACGGGCACTGATAAATAAACAAGAAGAATCCTACTACCAAAGTGTGTCACAGGGAGGGGGGACACTCAGTGTTGTGTAAAATACCCCTCACACACCAACAGGCCCCTTGGTGTCATGCTTCATCATTGGGGTCTTCGCGTCCCGCTAAGGGGACGCGGCACGCTGCGACCTGCGACTACGCGGGAGCGTTAACAAGTTGGACTATGTGTGGTGTGTGTTGAGTGCAGGTGAAAGGATTTATGTGAGTGAAGGGTGTGGTGAGAATTTAAAAAGTACCTGGCTAGTGGGTGGTGTGAAAAAACTTTATTTCTACCCCTAGCTGGTGCTATTAAAAAGGTGTGCAAAAAAAGGCGAGGTTTCGTTGTCTTAATTAGGGACAGAACCTCTGGTGTGCGTCGACATGTTTCGGTACTGGTGTACCTTCTTCAGGACGGGGCACAACTTCCCAACCCTACTCACGTTTTTCTATGTAAAAAATGTTATCTTAATTTAAAAGTGATAACAAGTTAAAGGCTACAGTGTGCCTACAGCGGTTATTGGATCATGCAATTGCATGCCCTGCAAAAAAAGAAAAAATCCATAAGGTTTGGTTGCCATATAGGATTGGCTCAAACAGGTGCAGTCACCTGGAGCCCCAAACGGTTAAATAAACCTGTAAAAAAAGTGGACACACAAGACACACAACATATAACACACACTTTAAGGTTTTTTTGTGCTTATACTCATTTTTTGGACATACTCATGGTCTTTGTGGTATGTTGCCTCATGAGCAAATCCTGGGCATCAAGGTAGGTAGGTGGATCCACAATCTAAGTAGGGAGATAAGTGGATTCAGTGTTGTTCCTTTTACTCACTGTTAGACTCCATGTTGCACTTGGACAGACTGGGGTTTCGTTTGTTTGTAATATACTCACAAGATCCGCCTGAATTGGCCTCCTTCTACCACCCTGTGCTGCTCCGCTGTGAATGTAGTGGGAAACAGCGAGGTGGTATATCTAAACTTCTACAAAGACAATATCCTGTTAAAACCATCAACAAAGCGATGAAACGCGCAAAAAACAATCACAGGGAGGCACTCATAGAGAACACCTCACAGGATAAAGAAACTAACAAAAGACCAATCTGTGTAACTACTTACACCTCCATATCAAATCAGGTATCAAAAGTCATCAACAAACACTGGGGGATACTGAACTGCGGAGACCTTGACTTTGAGAAACCAATGCATGCACATCGAAGGGGCAAAAGCATCAAAGACATCGTGGTACACACTAGACCACGTGAAAACCACACTGCAAGACAAAATAATACAACTGTACAAGGTCATTTCCCTTGCGGTGACTGCAGCTGCTGTCATCAGACTCAAAAAAGCAAAACCCTGACCTTTAGGAATGGCACATCATGGGAACAACGCCAATTTTCTAATTGCAATACGAGAAACGTGGTCTATATGGTAACCTGCCCATGTGGACTGGAGTACATAGGTATGACCACCCGACCCGTGAAAGTAAGGATAGGGGAGCATAAAAGCAATATACGCTGCAAGAAAACAACAACTAAGATGGCGTCACATTTTTTGACACACCAGCACTGCATCAATGATTTACGCTGGACGGTCATCGAACGTCTACCCTCTGAAACAGGCTTGTTCCAGAAGGAACAACGATGGGTGTTCCGCCTAGGAACCCATGTCACAGGTCTCAACGATGACATTCCATGGAGTCAGATCACCTAAAACCATACTTGGGATACGAGAAAGTCTACATAAGAAAGATTCTCCTATGTAAAAGCAGCAAAAAAAGACCAAAAAACAGATAACAAACTGAAATCATCTGTATGGTCCCTTTACCGAAACAGTAACGATAATGAAGTGTAAAAATCCTGGTAGCAAAAAGACTAACAATGTAGTGGATGAGGACAATATAAATTCAAAATATATATATTTTCTTGTTTTTTCTAAGTCCTAAAGAAAAACGGATTAAAATGAACTATATGTAATCCGTGTAGCCAAAAAACTTACACTATGGAAAATGAGAATAATATACATGTTGTATGTCTCAATGCCCTTGTAAAAAAGAATCAGAATAGTAAATCACATCAAGACCCTTCCGGCATGATTATGTAATACAAAAGCGCTCTCTTCACAGAAACCGGAGGACTACACAGCACCGGTGACTAGCGCAAACAAAAGATGAGATCGCGCATGCGCTATGACTCACGAAGACAGACGCGTCAAAAACATTTGCGCGCATGCGCGCCAAAGAGACACGCGATCCTAGGCAGCGCGGGAGGCACCACTGACAACGGCAGTCAGAACCCGAGCCCCGTGAATGGCTGGGAAGCGGATAGTCCATATTTGGACAACCAACAGACCCGGTAATTAACAAATAAGCGAAGGATACATGTTACATGTGGCCAATACAGGTATATGATAGGCGGCAACACGGATGTTTCCTTACATGGTCCCCTTCAATTACCGCTAATTAACCAATAAGCTTGCAACCTCATTCAATATATACCACCTCGCTGTTTCCCACTACATTCACAGCGGAGCAGCACAGGGTGGTAGAAGGAGGCCAATTCAGGCGGATCTTGTGAGTATATTACAAACAAACGAAACCCCAGTCTGTCCAAGTGCAACATGGAGTCTAACAGTGAGTAAAAGGAACAACACTGAATCCACTTATCTCCCTACTTAGATTGTGGATCCACCTACCTACCTTGATGCCCAGGATTTGCTCATGAGGCAACATACCACAAAGACCATGAGTATGTCCAAAAAATGAGTATAAGCACAAAAAAAACCTTAAAGTGTGTGTTATATGTTGTGTGTCTTGTGTGTCCACTTTTTTTACAGGTTTATTTAACCGTTTGGGGCTCCAGGTGACTGCACCTGTTTGAGCCAATCCTATATGGCAACCAAACCTTATGGATTTTTTCTTTTTTGCAGGGCATGCAATTGCATGATCCAATAACCGCTGTAGGCACACTGTAGCCTTTAACTTGTTATCACTTTTAAATTAAGATAACATTTTTTACATAGAAAAACGTGAGTAGGGTTGGGAAGTTGTGCCCCGTCCTGAAGAAGGTACACCAGTACCGAAACATGTCGATGCACACCAGAGGTTCTGTCCCTAATTAAGACAACGAAACCTCGCCTTTTTTTGCACACCTTTTTAATAGCACCAGCTAGGGGTAGAAATAAAGTTTTTTCACACCACCCACTAGCCAGGTACTTTTTAAATTCTCACCACACCCTTCACAAACATAAATCCTTTCACCTGCACTCAACACACACCACACATAGTCCAACTTGTTAACGCTCCCGCGTAGTCGCAGGTCGCAGCGTGCCGCGTCCCCTTAGCGGGACGCGAAGACCCCAATGATGAAGCATGACACCAAGGGGCCTGTTGGTGTGTGAGGGGTATTTTACACAACACTGAGTGTCCCCCCTCCCTGTGACACACTTTGGTAGTAGGATTCTTCTTGTTTATTTATCCATGCACCTCACAAGCCACATTAAAATGGCGCTATTCACAAGCCATATTTACAAGACAGTAAACAAACTCAAAAAACGACACGCTTTTCACAAGGAATATATCCAAAGCACCATTCACAAGCAACACAGCAGATCAACATGAGAACATGCACCTCATAAGCCACATTAATATGGCGCTATTCACAAGTCATATTTACAAGGAGCTATATTCAAAGAACTACACAGATCATATTACAATGAACACATTTCACATTGCACAGCATAAGCAGATGCAGCAAGCAATTTAATGGGCAATTTAAAAGCATTTTTTACACACATTTATACAATTGGACCATCACAAAGATGTAACTGGCTTCCTCATGTAATGCCATCCTTCAACTCTGACAGTTTAAACACCAAGATGAAAACCATTCCTTCCACCCTGAATAAGCCAAATGCCATGATGTAATGCAATCTCCTCACGCTGCAACTGTTCAAGCCCATAGGTCTAACAGGCTACATAAACTGCAACATTACGCCAGATGGAACCAGCGTTCATGGCACTCACTCACAACACATGGGAACCTCTCTAAGCACATGGCAAGGTCACACAGGATTCGTAAGATGACGACTACGCCAAAATGTAATGGCTGGATTTTCTGAGTAGGTGGGATCAGCCCCCAGGGGCCCCTCCAACCCAGCCAGAATGTACTCACCTTCCCTCCTCAGGACCACCTATCCAGGCACCTGGTACCTACCTGAGGATGGGGAACTCGCAATATACAAGCTCATATTATTAAAAACACCACTAAATCTATAGGGATACTAAGAATACTCACTGATTACTAGGGATATCCATACCCTACACCACACTTATTCACATCAGTTGGTCTCGCGGCCACCCCGACCCAGACCGGTCTACCCTAGGGCAGATATTGCGCACAATCCGGTGCGACTACACATGGGCCTGCAGAACCCAATGCTCCCGTTTCCAAACGACCAACAATCCTGTCGATCTACACGCTAGTTCGACCCCCTAGCGCCCTCACTTATTCAAGCCACAATCCAGTGGGTATCTACACTGGTCTCCCACCCAGTGTTCTCACTAACGCCGCATATCAACGACGACCACATTCCTATGAACACCTATACATATATATATAGTGGGAAGTCTCTTCACTAAGGGTCTGCTACTACAATATTAGGAGTTAGCCAATTAATATCATGCATCCCCTATTCTTGGCATCATAGGTCCACTCACTCCCTATTTATGTGATCACCACTTACCTGATTGGGATTACTCATCCATTCACGTGCCTAGTAACTACCTAGGAGCTACATTTACCTATATTGACCAAAAATATGAAGCGCATGGCAGTTCATTAATAAACTGGGGGTCTCTTTAATCACAATAATATAGATACATACACAGATCTGACAAAGACTATAGGTAAAACACTCCGCTGAAAGAGAAAAGATTAAACATAACAGGAACACTCCGCTGAAAGGGGAAAAGATTAGCAATGCAAAAGCCTAGGGAATAAAGATAAGATTAAGATGCAAGTGTAAAGTAAATTAATATAACAGGAACGCCTTCACCTTATTAGTGTGTAGTCTTGTTCTAGCTGTCATCTGGGTTCCTCTCTCGTCTGTGCCTTGGCTCATCTCAGACTCTCTCTCTCTCCTGCACTCTTGGGTACACCTCTGCGCTGATCGCTCTGTCTCTGGACTCCTCTCCCCCACACAAACTGTCTCCACCTTCCAGATTCAGTCTTAATGGTTCCTGCCGCTCTGATCACCGTTCATTCCACTAGCTTATTCACTCTGTCTCTGCGCCAATGTCCAATTAACTCCATCTGCTCCCATAGGTTAGTCCACGATCTCTCCTCTGTCTCTTCTAAAAGGCATTACTTCAGACTCCAGCTATTCACACCTCCTCCTGATAAGCAACTGCTTCTGACTGCTTCCTTCAGTTCCAGCTCACTATTCAACTCAGCTCTTCTCCAGCTTGAGCCCTCTCTCTCTCTCTGCCAACTCCACTCCACTGCTTTCCACTCCTCCACCTTAACACGACTCCCTCTCTCTCCTTGACTCTCTGCTTGACTCCCTCTGCTTGACTGACTGACTCCGCCTCTGCACTTCACTGATATAGAATGCTGTTTCCTCATGGAAAGTTCCAGCCAGCAGCTTCCTCCCACCAATCCCATGCACCAGGCTCCTTGCGCTAGACGCTCCCACAGTGACCAGTCTGCTTTTTTCGTCTAGAGACCTGAGCCCGGGAACAATTCCTGATTAGATTCAGCTCTGGCCGGTTCTCTCCGGTCCGCTTAGGGCGAACAACAGCCTTAACTATAAACTTTGCCTTTGCCCTGAAAAGCCTCTCAGCTTCATCAAGATGGAGTCCCTCTAGCTCTAGGCCTGTAGGCCTGAAAGGGGTGAAATGCTCCTCAGCTCTGTCAGAATACCTACATAAACCATACCAATGTGTCTAATATGTCAAAGCCAATAGGCAATAGACAGGTTAAAGTCAAGAATAAAGGCATATTAAGCAGCTATCCTCTTCTAGGTCTGGAAAAAGGGCTTAAAAGGGCCAACACAGGCTAAGAATACCTATACTAGATGCGAGCAAGATTAATGATCTATATCACTGCTAAATAAAGCCAAAAACTCTGCCATTACATTGCACCCCTAGATCCGTATCTTGCGAGCATCAATAAACAACAACAACCATCTAAACAAACATCAACATAATCTATCCAACATAGGCTAAAAATACCTATCCTAGATGTGAGCAAGATTAAGATCTATATCACTGCTAAATAACTCTGCCATCCACCCTTAGATCCTTATCTTGCGAACATCTTATAAACAATAACATCCAGATAAACAAACATCAACACAATCTATCAACAAATCAAAACCTAAAAAACTCCCTAAAAACAATGACAACTCAAGGAAATTCCACCTGAAACTCAATTGTAGGGAATACAAACCTAAAAACAACCAACTGAAAACAAATCAAAGCACCCTTGACTTGAATGCTGAAACATATCTGAGATTGGATCTGATAACAACTGAAACTAACCAAAGCATCCTCAAACTAAATGTGCCTCAACTCCTAGTGATAACTGGTGAAATCTAGTGATGTAGGGACTTATGTGTTGAATGAAAACAGCAAGGGGCCTAAATGGGGCCTACTTCGGACAACTTAAGGCTAAATGAGGCCTACCTACTATTGTCAACTTAAGAACTAAATGTGTTTCAACTCCTAATGAGAAAACAAGAAAGGGCCTAAATGAGCCCTACCTACTATAGGCAACTTAAGCTAATGATGACTCATGAAACTATTGGTGTAGGGGCTTGTTTGTGGGATGAAAATAACAATGTTCCTAAATGAGGCCTACCTACTGACATTAGTCAATTTAAAGTGAAATCTGAGAAGTAAACATGACAAACTGTTGCAAGGTCTGGATAAACATTAATACATAATCATACTAAAAGACACACCTCCCAGAACAATCCAAAGTGTAAGGTAACCACCCTTTGATCAATCAAGGTGAAAATGTAAGAACAGTAAAAAACAACCCCATTTCTACAAGATAGCTGGTGTAACATCAAGCTTAGAACAACAAAACAATCATTTTAAATCACACGGTGGAACACATGTGTGCAGCACCATTCAAAAAAAAAAAAAAGTCCTTCATTGGCAAAAACTGTTTTGAAGAAAACAGAAAAACTATAATAGGTGACATGTTTTTTGCTTTAAAAGTGGGGCCTGCTTGTTCAAAGGATTATGCATCAAATCCATTTATAATTCTGTCACAAATAAAACATGTTTGTGGGTTTTTTTTTTTAAAAGTGGGGCCTGCTCGTAGTGATGTCAACAAAAAAATGCAGGCCAAGGAATTATGTCCAAATTCTTCAGTGTAGGCCACCACCCTGCATCCTCGGTATCCGGACACTTCCTCCAATGCGGCCATCCATCACCCTTCCGGTCTGGTCTGGTCTGGTCTGGTTCCATCATCCAAAAACAATAAACTAAAATAAAAACATGAAAGTAAAAAGCTAAAACAAGAAAAGGAAGTGGAAGGGGGACGGACCCACGCAGAACCACAACCACAGCAATCCTAGGAACAAGAGAACAAGTATCATTATTCTTGCAAAAATAAAATTTTCCATTGAAAAAGCACCCCGGGTGCCTTTCATTATTGAAAAGAAAATATCCTAATTAATTAAAAACATTCAAAATTTAACTTGTAATAATGATTAGCAGGGCCTAACATACCCTAATCCTCACCAAGCCAGCCCCCTCCCTTCAGAGCAGGAGCCAGGCTACAGTATGACGCTACTTTGGAATACCGCCAAGTGATGAGCTCACAGCAGGAGCAGGGCACTGCAAGTCTCCCATTTCCCTGGTCAGAGAAGCCCGCCCAGGCCCATCATGACTAACTAACTCCAAGGGAAGAGCCAGGTCACCCCGCCCTTAAATAAACTAGCCGTTCGCGGAAGAAAATTGGATTGTAGCCAATCATAACAAACAGGGACGTGATCGAAACCAGCAGAATGAAGGGAAAAAAAAACTCGTCTGCACAAACCAGCTGGTCTGCCAAGGTCGACAAACAAATACCTTTGCCTATTCTCAGGCCTGATTTTCAAACTAACGGAAGCTAGCATTTAAAAAAAAATTCTGTTACAGTGTACTGCCAATTAAAAAGCTCCAATTTCTAAAAAGACTTTTGTCTAACTAATTCAGCTAAAGGCAAGACATTTAAAATATGGGCACTTATTTAGAAAGGGGCAACTAACTTTTTGCACACAAAATTATACATTCTGCATTTGGGAAAAAAACGAATTAACATGGTCCATTGTCAGCTGCTGAAAGAGAAATAATTTGTAAAACAACATAAAATGCAGATACATTTCAACATTGTATTTAATTTTAAATTAACATGCAAGCCATAATAAAAAAGATTTTGCTGACACATTTATAAAAGAATACATTTCAATTTACATTTGGGAAAATAATAATGTTACATTTTAACATTTTTTTTTCAAAGGCGCATGGTTGCCTTCCACTAATTAAAAGCACATGTTACCACGCACTGTCGGGCAAGATTGATTATTCTCAACCTTTGAACATTGCAACAGCACATTCCTGTCTAGATGGAAACCCTCAAAGAAATAATTAATGAAAACAGCTCCGTAGCATGCATTCTAACGGGCCATCTTTTTAACATTTCACTCATTTTAAAAGAACACAGCTTTCTCCATAATCCGACTGGTTGATTTATAACCACATCAGTTCCAAGGCAAACCCACACAAATTCGTAGACGCATTTCAAAAAGAATGTGAAATTAACAAAACCCTTTGCAAAGCACAAGATGTTACCTTCCCGTCAAGAGGTTGACAAAGCACATAGGCAGACCAAGGAACCAAAAAAAAGTCAAAATCAAACCATCAAATAATCCACTGACTTTTATAGTCAGGTCAGATAACCATGCATGTTGACAGCATGTAAAAAATGAAGACTGCCATCTCAACTCAAGATATTAACCCTTTGGCAGCTCAAGCACAATCATCTCCCAATGTCCATGGATACATGGGAAAATCATGAGCACATTTCTTCACGTTCACAGCTAACACGTACACATATTTTCAAAAACGTTATCCCCAAGCACCCGAGAGAGATCCAGCTCTCTCCTGCCTAACGTAATGATAACATGCTCCATCAAAGCCATGACCACATGGCGCTATTCACAAGCCATATTTACAAGACAAGCCTTTCACAAACAACATTTCCAAGGCGCAATGCACAAGGAACACAGCAGATTAACATAAGAACATGCACCTCACAATTATATTTAACAAAGGAGGGAGGTAGAGTACAAAAGTAGGATTCCTACTCCACGGGCACTGATAAATAAACAAGAAGAATCCTACTACCAAAGTGTGTCACAGGGAGGGGGGACACTCAGTGTTGTGTAAAATACCCCTCACACACCAACAGGCCCCTTGGTGTCATGCTTCATCATTGGGGTCTTCGCGTCCCGCTAAGGGGACGCGGCACGCTGCGACCTGCGACTACGCGGGAGCGTTAACAAGTTGGACTATGTGTGGTGTGTGTTGAGTGCAGGTGAAAGGATTTATGTGAGTGAAGGGTGTGGTGAGAATTTAAAAAGTACCTGGCTAGTGGGTGGTGTGAAAAAACTTTATTTCTACCCCTAGCTGGTGCTATTAAAAAGGTGTGCAAAAAAAGGCGAGGTTTCGTTGTCTTAATTAGGGACAGAACCTCTGGTGTGCGTCGACATGTTTCGGTACTGGTGTACCTTCTTCAGGACGGGGCACAACTTCCCAACCCTACTCACGTTTTTCTATGTAAAAAATGTTATCTTAATTTAAAAGTGATAACAAGTTAAAGGCTACAGTGTGCCTACAGCGGTTATTGGATCATGCAATTGCATGCCCTGCAAAAAAAGAAAAAATCCATAAGGTTTGGTTGCCATATAGGATTGGCTCAAACAGGTGCAGTCACCTGGAGCCCCAAACGGTTAAATAAACCTGTAAAAAAAGTGGACACACAAGACACACAACATATAACACACACTTTAAGGTTTTTTTTGTGCTTATACTCATTTTTTGGACATACTCATGGTCTTTGTGGTATGTTGCCTCATGAGCAAATCCTGGGCATCAAGGTAGGTAGGTGGATCCACAATCTAAGTAGGGAGATAAGTGGATTCAGTGTTGTTCCTTTTACTCACTGTTAGACTCCATGTTGCACTTGGACAGACTGGGGTTTCGTTTGTTTGTAATATACTCACAAGATCCGCCTGAATTGGCCTCCTTCTACCACCCTGTGCTGCTCCGCTGTGAATGTAGTGGGAAACAGCGAGGTGGTATATCTAAACTTCTACAAAGACAATATCCTGTTAAAACCATCAACAAAGCGATGAAACGCGCAAAAAACAATCACAGGGAGGCACTCATAGAGAACACCTCACAGGATAAAGAAACTAACAAAAGACCAATCTGTGTAACTACTTACACCTCCATATCAAATCAGGTATCAAAAGTCATCAACAAACACTGGGGGATACTGAACTGCGGAGACCTTGACTTTGAGAAACCAATGCATGCACATCGAAGGGGCAAAAGCATCAAAGACATCGTGGTACACACTAGACCACGTGAAAACCACACTGCAAGACAAAATAATACAACTGTACAAGGTCATTTCCCTTGCGGTGACTGCAGCTGCTGTCATCAGACTCAAAAAAGCAAAACCCTGACCTTTAGGAATGGCACATCATGGGAACAACGCCAATTTTCTAATTGCAATACGAGAAACGTGGTCTATATGGTAACCTGCCCATGTGGACTGGAGTATATAGGTATGACCACCCGACCCGTGAAAGTAAGGATAGGGGAGCATAAAAGCAATATACGCTGCAAGAAAACAACAACTAAGATGGCGTCACATTTTTTGACACACCAGCACTGCATCAATGATTTACGCTGGACGGTCATCGAACGTCTACCCTCTGAAACAGGCTTGTTCCAGAAGGAACAACGATGGGTGTTCCGCCTAGGAACCCATGTCACAGGTCTCAACGATGACATTCCATGGAGTCAGATCACCTAAAACCATACTTGGGATACGAGAAAGTCTACATAAGAAAGATTCTCCTATGTAAAAGCAGCAAAAAAAGACCAAAAAACAGATAACAAACTGAAATCATCTGTATGGTCCCTTTACCGAAACAGTAACGATAATGAAGTGTAAAAATCCTGGTAGCAAAAAGACTAACAATGTAGTGGATGAGGACAATATAAATTCAAAATATATATATTTTCTTGTTTTTTCTAAGTCCTAAAGAAAAACGGATTAAAATGAACTATATGTAATCCGTGTAGCCAAAAAACTTACACTATGGAAAATGAGAATAATATACATGTTGTATGTCTCAATGCCCTTGTAAAAAAGAATCAGAATAGTAAATCACATCAAGACCCTTCCGGCATGATTATGTAATACAAAAGCGCTCTCTTCACAGAAACCGGAGGACTACACAGCACCGGTGACTAGCGCAAACAAAAGATGAGATCGCGCATGCGCTATGACTCACGAAGACAGACGCGTCAAAAACATTTGCGCGCATGCGCGCCAAAGAGACACGCGATCCTAGGCAGCGCGGGAGGCACCACTGACAACGGCAGTCAGAACCCGAGCCCCGTGAATGGCTGGGAAGCGGATAGTCCATATTTGGACAACCAACAGACCCGGTAATTAACAAATAAGCGAAGGATACATGTTACATGTGGCCAATACAGGTATATGATAGGCGGCAACACGGATGTTTCCTTACATGGTCCCCTTCAATTACCGCTAATTAACCAATAAGCTTGCAACCTCATTCAATATATACCACCTCGCTGTTTCCCACTACATTCACAGCGGAGCAGCACAGGGTGGTAGAAGGAGGCCAATTCAGGCGGATCTTGTGAGTATATTACAAACAAACGAAACCCCAGTCTGTCCAAGTGCAACATGGAGTCTAACAGTGAGTAAAAGGAACAACACTGAATCCACTTATCTCCCTACTTAGATTGTGGATCCACCTACCTACCTTGATGCCCAGGATTTGCTCATGAGGCAACATACCACAAAGACCATGAGTATGTCCAAAAAATGAGTATAAGCACAAAAAAAACCTTAAAGTGTGTGTTATATGTTGTGTGTCTTGTGTGTCCACTTTTTTTACAGGTTTATTTAACCGTTTGGGGCTCCAGGTGACTGCACCTGTTTGAGCCAATCCTATATGGCAACCAAACCTTATGGATTTTTTCTTTTTTGCAGGGCATGCAATTGCATGATCCAATAACCGCTGTAGGCACACTGTAGCCTTTAACTTGTTATCACTTTTAAATTAAGATAACATTTTTTACATAGAAAAACGTGAGTAGGGTTGGGAAGTTGTGCCCCGTCCTGAAGAAGGTACACCAGTACCGAAACATGTCGACGCACACCAGAGGTTCTGTCCCTAATTAAGACAACGAAACCTCGCCTTTTTTTGCACACCTTTTTAATAGCACCAGCTAGGGGTAGAAATAAAGTTTTTTCACACCACCCACTAGCCAGGTACTTTTTAAATTCTCACCACACCCTTCACAAACATAAATCCTTTCACCTGCACTCAACACACACCACACATAGTCCAACTTGTTAACGCTCCCGCGTAGTCGCAGGTCGCAGCGTGCCGCGTCCCCTTAGCGGGACGCGAAGACCCCAATGATGAAGCATGACACCAAGGGGCCTGTTGGTGTGTGAGGGGTATTTTACACAACACTGAGTGTCCCCCCTCCCTGTGACACACTTTGGTAGTAGGATTCTTCTTGTTTATTTATCCATGCACCTCACAAGCCACATTAAAATGGCGCTATTCACAAGCCATATTTACAAGACAGTAAACAAACTCAAAAAACGACACGCTTTTCACAAGGAATATATCCAAAGCACCATTCACAAGCAACACAGCAGATCAACATGAGAACATGCACCTCATAAGCCACATTAATATGGCGCTATTCACAAGTCATATTTACAAGGAGCTATATTCAAAGAACTACACAGATCATATTACAATGAACACATTTCACATTGCACAGCATAAGCAGATGCAGCAAGCAATTTAATGGGCAATTTAAAAGCATTTTTTACACACATTTATACAATTGGACCATCACAAAGATGTAACTGGCTTCCTCATGTAATGCCATCCTTCAACTCTGACAGTTTAAACACCAAGATGAAAACCATTCCTTCCACCCTGAATAAGCCAAATGCCATGATGTAATGCAATCTCCTCACGCTGCAACTGTTCAAGCCCATAGGTCTAACAGGCTACATAAACTGCAACATTACGCCAGATGGAACCAGCGTTCATGGCACTCACTCACAACACATGGGAACCTCTCTAAGCACATGGCAAGGTCACACAGGATTCGTAAGATGACGACTACGCCAAAATGTAATGGCTGGATTTTCTGAGTAGGTGGGATCAGCCCCCAGGGGCCCCTCCAACCCAGCCAGAATGTACTCACCTTCCCTCCTCAGGACCACCTATCCAGGCACCTGGTACCTACCTGAGGATGGGGAACTCGCAATATACAAGCTCATATTATTAAAAACACCACTAAATCTATAGGGATACTAAGAATACTCACTGATTACTAGGGATATCCATACCCTACACCACACTTATTCACATCAGTTGGTCTCGCGGCCACCCCGACCCAGACCGGTCTACCCTAGGGCAGATATTGCGCACAATCCGGTGCGACTACACATGGGCCTGCAGAACCCAATGCTCCCGTTTCCAAACGACCAACAATCCTGTCGATCTACACGCTAGTTCGACCCCCTAGCGCCCTCACTTATTCAAGCCACAATCCAGTGGGTATCTACACTGGTCTCCCACCCAGTGTTCTCACTAACGCCGCATATCAACGACGACCACATTCCTATGAACACCTATACATATATATATATAGTGGGAAGTCTCTTCACTAAGGGTCTGCTACTACAATATTAGGAGTTAGCCAATTAATATCATGCATCCCCTATTCTTGGCATCATAGGTCCACTCACTCCCTATTTATGTGATCACCACTTACCTGATTGGGATTACTCATCCATTCACGTGCCTAGTAACTACCTAGGAGCTACATTTACCTATATTGACCAAAAATATGAAGCGCATGGCAGTTCATTAATAAACTGGGGGTCTCTTTAATCACAATAATATAGATACATACACAGATCTGACAAAGACTATAGGTAAAACACTCCGCTGAAAGAGAAAAGATTAAACATAACAGGAACACTCCGCTGAAAGGGGAAAAGATTAGCAATGCAAAAGCCTAGGGAATAAAGATAAGATTAAGATGCAAGTGTAAAGTAAATTAATATAACAGGAACGCCTTCACCTTATTAGTGTGTAGTCTTGTTCTAGCTGTCATCTGGGTTCCTCTCTCGTCTGTGCCTTGGCTCATCTCAGACTCTCTCTCTCTCCTGCACTCTTGGGTACACCTCTGCGCTGATCGCTCTGTCTCTGGACTCCTCTCCCCCACACGAACTGTCTCCACCTTCCAGATTCAGTCTTAATGGTTCCTGCCGCTCTGATCACCGTTCATTCCACTAGCTTATTCACTCTGTCTCTGCGCCAATGTCCAATTAACTCCATCTGCTCCCATAGGTTAGTCCACGATCTCTCCTCTGTCTCTTCTAAAAGGCATTACTTCAGACTCCAGCTATTCACACCTCCTCCTGATAAGCAACTGCTTCTGACTGCTTCCTTCAGTTCCAGCTCACTATTCAACTCAGCTCTTCTCCAGCTTGAGCCCTCTCTCTCTCTCTGCCAACTCCACTCCACTGCTTTCCACTCCTCCACCTTAACACGACTCCCTCTCTCTCCTTGACTCTCTGCTTGACTCCCTCTGCTTGACTGACTGACTCCGCCTCTGCACTTCACTGATATAGAATGCTGTTTCCTCATGGAAAGTTCCAGCCAGCAGCTTCCTCCCACCAATCCCATGCACCAGGCTCCTTGCGCTAGACGCTCCCACAGTGACCAGTCTGCTTGTTTCGTCTAGAGACCTGAGCCCGGGAACAATTCCTGATTAGATTCAGCTCTGGCCGGTTCTCTCCGGTCCGCTTAGGGCGAACAACAGCCTTAACTATAAACTTTGCCTTTGCCCTGAAAAGCCTCTCAGCTTCATCAAGATGGAGTCCCTCTAGCTCTAGGCCTGTAGGCCTGAAAGGGGTGAAATTCTCCTCAGCTCTGTCAGAATACCTACATAAACCATACCAATGTGTCTAATATGTCAAAGCCAATAGGCAATAGACAGGTTAAAGTCAAGAATAAAGGCATATTAAGCAGCTATCCTCTTCTAGGTCTGGAAAAAGGGCTTAAAAGGGCCAACACAGGCTAAGAATACCTATACTAGATGCGAGCAAGATTAATGATCTATATCACTGCTAAATAAAGCCAAAAACTCTGCCATTACAAATACCCACAGTGTCTATTTGAAGGCGCACTACACCGCTCGTGCAAGCTCATGGAGCGATAACGATTAAATTCTAAAGTACATATTATTATGGCACGTCCTTTTGAGAGCATGAATACCTTTTTTATTTTTTTTATAAAAAGACACACCATGAGATCACAGTTTAAAAAGGACAAGTGCACAGACTTTTGCTAAACATCTCCCAATTTTTCCAAAGCTCGTCATGGGAGAATGACTCTGAGTGCTCAGTTGCTGTGAACATTAATCTGTAACCTTTTGGTGCACAATAGGAGTGTACAAATACTTCCTTTATGTATGAATGTATAGTAACATAGGATGTATCTTGCTAGGGGATACATATGTATGAAAGTGTGTTGAATACATGTGATACTGGGCACTAGAAATCACAAGGAGTGTTCTTTTAGATTTATGAGTAGAGGATACTTACCAAATGCTATCACTACCTACAACAAGAATGCACAAGAGAAATATATCACAAAACAGATTAAAACTTTCCACATGATGGTGATGTGAAAAGAAAAGATACATGATGAAAGCCATGATTTATCCAAAATATCTTTCTTTTCAGGTTCTTAAGATATACAAATGGTATATTTTTCTACACCCATAACAGGGAACAAAGGACAGTGTTTGTGACTATCAGGCATATGTACATTTATTCTATCAGCCATTGAGGTGTTACAGGGATTGTTCTTTTGGTCCTGAGAAAGAAAGCCAAGGGGATGGCTTCTGAAACATGTCAACCTTGTAGGAGGTGACTCATTATAGTACTCCACCTACACCTCCCCATTTTTACTATTCTCAGTCAGGGAAGACAATAAAGTATTTTCGTTTCACTCCACAGAGAATTTTTAACCAACTCACATTTTCTTTTCACGATCCCATGCACTGCACATACTCACCAATCACTGAATAAAGTGCTCCTGCGTCTATGTAAGTCGTAGCATGCCCCATCCCATAGAGGGGCAGGAAGACCCCAATGATGAAGGATGACACTGAATCAGGTTTCAGTGTGTGTGGGGTATTTTATATTTTTTTTGAAAAATTGCCCTTCTCACAAATTTAGAGGAGCTCTGAGCCTTTTGCACCATTTTTCACGTATGACTAAACACTTCAAATAAAAATAAAAATAGCAGCACACACATGGGTGCATATGTATTCACATAATACATGGTAGAATCCCTATGTTGGATAACAGTGTCACAGCAGCGTCTGTAGTTTAGGCTCACCTATGATATGATATGATAAATGGGACTTGTAAAGAGCACGTACACCTACGGTTTCTTGGCGCTGGAGTGGGAGGGCTGTCCAGTACAGATCGGGTGAACTAGTTGTAAGCTAAAGAGAAGAGCCAAGTTTTCAGGGATTTTCTAAACTAAACATAGGATGGGAGGAGGTGGAGTGCAAGGGGAAGGGAGTTCCAAAAGAGAGGGGCCTGAGTGGAGAATCTCAGTCCTCCATGTTTTTTATGCCTGAAGGAGCAGGGGGTGAGAAATTGTGGTTGGAGGAGCGGAGATCACGCTGGGGAGCATAACGGTGCAGGAGAGAGGAAATGAAGGAAGGTCCATGGGAGGAAAGAGCTTTGTGAATCAGGCAGCCAAGTTTGAAGAGGCTGCGCTGAGCAACTGGGAGCCAATGCAGGTTTTTTAAAAGGGGCTTGGTGTGGGTGGGTGTTGGCAGACCATAGACCAACCTGGCTGCCTGATTCTGGATAAGTTGAAGACGTTTGGATTGATATGCTGGTATGCCCGCATATAGGGAGTTCGCATAATCAATGTGGGAAATAACAAGCCCCAGGGTGACCTGTACAAGGGCTTCGTGAGAAAGAAGCCTACTAATTTTATGGATGCGGTGCAGGTGGTAGAAGCAGGTCGATACAACTGAGTTAATTTGCGCCCTCATAGAAAGGTCCTGGCAGATGGTGATACCTAAGCTCCTAACAGTGTCAACAGGGGAGGAAGAGGGGCCAAGTGAGGGTGGCAAAAAGGAAGAGTTCCAAGGGTTACAATGGGGGCCGGTCAGAACTAAATCAGTTTTATCGGGATTAAGTTTGAGCTGATTGAGATTGATCCAGGAGCTAATGAAGTTCATGACAGAGTGGACGTTTTGTATGGAGGAGGGGGAGGGTCAATGCTGAAAATAAGCTGAAGGACGTCCGCGTAGTTGAAGATGGTGACAGATTTTTTTTGAAGCTCCGAGATAAGGGGGCGGATATGGGGTTGCAGCCCAGTTCCTGCATGATGTGGCATGCATTCCACACCATGCAGGAATGTGCTGCAGGCAGTGTCACAGCAGCCCAGTATATATAACAACTTGTAACACAAACTCCAATGGAATCACAAAAATAGTAAACAAACACTGGCGAATCCTCAACAGTGGAATAATCAATCTACCAAAACCTATCTTCTCTCATTGAAGAGGTAAGAGTATCCGTGATTTGGTGGTACACACCAGACCAAAATAAAGAAGAGAAGAACAGACAATGCAAACCACTTTAATGCCCCCAATCTCTGGGCATCATCTCTGTGGAATGTGCAATGTGTGCAAACTAACTAAGAAAAGCAAATAAATCTTGTTTCATGATGGACCAAATGGGACCAAAGAAGTTTCACAAAATGCAATTCAAAAATGTGGTTTATCTGATCACGTGCCCGTATCTTTTGGAATACGTAGGAATGACCACACGCCCTGTCAAGGAAAGGATAGGGGAACACAAAAGTAACATTAAATTAAAAAAGAGTACCATCAAAATAGCAGCACATTTTTTGGAAAAAGGCCATAAGTTGGAAGATCTCTCATGGACAGTAATTGAACAAATCCAAAACGAAAGGTATTTGTTCAAAAAAGAACAACGGTGGGTGGTCCATTTGAGGACTCATGAGAAAGGCCTGAATGATGAGATTCCTTGGAACCAGCTCTGATGTATACAAAATCTAACACTGGAATCCCCTGGCAATTAATGTTCAACCAGAGTTGCCAGACTCATAAGAAGTATACAATTCTATAACCACCCCCATAACTAATACTGAACAAAGAGAAGGTTTATGCCCTTGGAAACGGTTTTTCTTCCTTTTTTCTTCCTTTTTAGAGAAATTATAATTTTTCAAACCTGAGTGTACACAAACTCTAATTTGAAATACACATGGTTTTTGCTTTTCAATCCTTATCCTCTGACAGGAACATGTTTTTAGTTAATATTTTTCCAGCCTCCAGCGTGTTACTGCTGGGATATATTCTTTACCTTTTTTCCATTAGGTTTTCCATTTTTCATAATTTGGCACCGTGTTTTTTCCAAAAAGCCCACATACAGAAATGCACGTCTGTGATGACTCCATCCATGCATCTCTTGTGCAACAATTGTTTTTTTGTTGAATAATTCCTTTGGATTCAACCTCCATTTGGCCCCTTTTAAAAACCCCTAAAAATAAATATATACTTGCTTTTTCAAATGATTAAGTGTTAATCGTTCCAACAGGAAGTAGATCAAAATGAACCCTGTTTTGGGTCCATTTACTGGCGGCCATATTTAAAATTCCAAGGTCTAGTGTTTTTTCAACCGATTCAGTGTTAATCGTTCCAACAGGAAGTGGATCAAAAAGAACCCTGTTTTGGGTCCATTTACTAGTGGTCATCTTTAAAATTCCAAGGTCTAGTGTTTCCAGCCACACCTGTTTCCTATCACCCATGCCTCCTTGCACTTTAAAACACGGGGCTCTGGCAAACCTCAGTTAGGTTCCGACGAGCCACGAGAAGGTACTTCCTTTGGTTACTGCGGGGAATGAGATTTTAATACCTTTTCTGATTACTTTGATATCTATCTCATTCGTCTATTTGGATCGGTTATTTTCTGTCATTGAGTAAAAGACAAACCCCACATAGGTTAGATCAACCCCATAAACTGACGCAACTCTGAAGAACCACTTACAACTGATAAAGTTTAAAAAGGTTTAATATAAAATCAAGAAAAGTTGCAAATACAATCCTCTCAGGATAAGATTCAATAAGTATACAGGAACTAGAAGGAACATAAATTCCCTAAAGAACCTCAGTCTACAAACGAATACAATCAAAGTCAGTTCCAGAATCAACAAATTAAAAAGCATAGATACAGTGTGGTTCCGTTGCGTCATCTACAAAAAGAAAAGAATACAAGTTATCTCTGTCCCTACTCTATGCTAGGTGACATCCCTACTTCGCAAGTTTCTAGTACCCTAAAAAGGTGTCAGCAGTTTGACTTCCAAAGAAGTTCAAACTCTCTTAGCCTCTAAAGGTAACTTATGTTGAGAACAGTACCCTCTCTGCCTACCCATCCGCTCTCTAAGGGTCCTCGGCCTACTGCTCTCTTGCGCTCTGATCTCTCTCAGCGCTTGCTCCTAACTTGCTTGCCATCTGCTCTGAGCTTGTGCTACCCTTCTCCCCTGGGTGCTGTCCCTAAATACACAATCACCATATGGATGGAACGCCCCTTGACGCCCACCACATACTCATACATATGATGTCATTTTCTAGGTCTTTCCATAGCTTCGTCTCTTCGCGTCGTCCGTTAAGTTGACCCTTCTCCTTAGTCGCCATCTTCGTCTTCTTGCTGGTGACTTCATTGACATTACATTTGACACTTTCGGAGCAAAGTCTATCACCTCATCAGAACTTCATTCTTTACGGCTGTACTTTTAACCTCATTTGGTCCTGTGAATGGTCATTTCAAAACAAGACTCAAATTCCAAATGTCTCCTCTCACGTTTAGGCCATAAACTTCGTCCGACATTGTCACCTTAAATCTAGCAAACTTAGACTCCTTGGCTCGCACATTCAAATCAAGGCTATTCACGACTCCTGTGAGCCCACTAAATTACATACAGCGGACTACACTCCTGCGAACCCTTGGTCAGTCAGGTTAAAATCACACATGACCCAACTCTTCTAACATTCCTACAAACTCTTTCTACACAGTATAACCTTTAACACACATTTATATATAACCGCATTTAGCAAATCCTTTGCTTATAAGTGAATACATTTTACATAGAATATGAACCATATACATAGAACGTAAAGTTATATTCTCCTGTTACATCGTTTGTATATGCTCTGCACATTTCTTCGCTTTACATTTTCTCGCCGCTTCTCCATTTAGAATTATACACGTACGTGAATTCTGTTTGCACGTTCTTCTTTTCGTAAGCATTTCTATACATTTCTACATTAGCCCACTACGTATACGGCTTCTAAATTATAGCATGTTCTAAAGTGAATACAAATACTTTTCCTATTACATTTGTTACATCGGCTAACTTACACTGTAAGTACTATCTCACGTTACAGTTCTACGTTTGTGTGATATGCTCATGATTATGGTCCGGATATACTTTTTATTCAAATTGCGCTCTCTCAGTTCCCCCCTTTGATGACCTCTAGTGGTCATCACTAAAATGCAATTTGAATAACACCTTTACACAGAACTAGTTACAAGGTTCCCTCTTTTTATCGTTTCGAGAGCTCTTAAACTTTTATACTGTTGGTCTTGTAAAGCAGCTAATCTCCTTTCTTGCTCTCTCATGGATCTTTGTAACCGGTTCGACCTATACCATTTATACAATTTCACTAACCCTAACAAGGTAATTATGCAAATTAATACTATTAAAACAAGTTTCAATATATACCATATAATGCTTTTACCAAGATTGGCAAACCAACTTCCAACCTTTCCTACTCCATGACCTACTTTTTCCCAAACATTTACTCTTGTTAAATCTTCGATTTCTTGATGTATCTCTGTAATGTTATGTATGACTTTCTCAAGTGGTTTTGAATTATCAGGAATATAAGTACAACATTCCTGGACCTTCAGAGCCTTGCAGACTCCGCCCTCTTTTGCTAGCAGAACATCTAAAGCAAGTCGGTTCTGAAGAACCATTGCTCTAATCGACTGCATCTCTCCTTCTACTAGCATCAATGACCTTGCAGTACTTGCAGATAATCTATCTACAACTGTAGCTAGTCTCCTGATCTTAACATCGTTAAGTATTAAACCTAACATAGGAAACATTGCTCCAAATATGTCTCCAACTACTTCTGCATCTTCTACTTCTCTTTTCGTTCTTATCGAAGCCTTTCCTTCTATGATCGCTAAATCCTTTGCATGATATATTTTGGGGAAGACAATTGCCAAGTAACACGAACCATACCAATTGTCAGGCAGTTTTACATAGGCATTTCTTCCACATACAAAATATACATTAGGAATAGCTTGCATCTCTTTCATAAAATCTTTCGTATAGTATTCCAACCTAAAAGCATGTTCGCAATTAACTTCACCTACAAATACATTCTCATAATATGTCTTGCTTCGAGTTAAACATAACTTTCCCTTCTGCGTTCTATCCAAAGCTATTGGACCATTGCTCCCTTTCTTCTTGTGTGCTTTTTCTTCTTCGGTCCAATCAGTTTTCCACTGTCCTGACATTTTTAGAATCTTCTGCCTTCTGTATCTGTCATCTACTTGTCCTATGAACTTTTTCTCTATCTCTGACACTTTGCAAGTCAGATTATTTCTGCGTGCGT
This sequence comes from Lissotriton vulgaris, assembly GCF_964263255.1. Lineage (NCBI taxonomy): Eukaryota > Metazoa > Chordata > Amphibia > Caudata > Salamandridae > Lissotriton > Lissotriton vulgaris. The sequence goes on from NC_141685.1 coordinate 307,322,364, forward strand.
ATGATGTATCTAGCGTATCCCAAGGAAGAAAGAACTTTGCTAGTCTATCCTCCTTTTTATAGTAGTCCCACTTATTCATTTGTTTATAATTCGAAACTTCAGGCAGTACCGAATCATAATTTGAAAAGTAGTACTCAAACCCTTATCTACCATAAAATATACTAAGCAGTAAACTACATGTTATCCCATAAGTCAGTGGGAGATGATGATATCTGATGCCTTCATCTACAGAAGCCGGCAATTGCATACATACATAGCAATCTTTGGCCTCCATGGCATCGATATACTCGTACAATAGCTTGGCATATGCATTTGACCTAAAGTTTCCCTGTGACTCGTCTACGTGTAACCTACGAGCTTCATTTGCCAGTAACGCCTTTTCGCGAATAACATTGCTCTCTTCCTTCTTCCCAACAAGAGCAGGTTTCAAAGTCGTTACAGGTTTTACATCTGTTATTTCTTTATCAGTTTCATGTCCTACTATGTATGATATGGTCACTACTGTAATTATGAGAAAAATTACTACTGCTATTAGTGTACCTATTATGCATTTAGCTTTTCGGTTTGGGTTGCCGTTCTCCATGTTATCAAACAGCGTAGCTCTTTCCTTTTCGAAGAAAAGTTTTCCTTACAAGTCTTTATTTGCTTTATTTTCTTTCTCAGTCTGTAAAGTGCTCTTTACCAACAAAGTCTCTTTTTCACAACAATGTCTCTTTATCTTTAGCAACAGACAACCCTAACCCTTCTCCGTCCTCTAAATGTAATCCCTAATTTTATTCTTCTTTCCACTCGGCGCTAGGTTATCTTCTTCTTTATAACTTAAACACAAAAGTCTTTATGCATCTTCAATTATTCTCGTACCTGCAGCTTTAATAACAAGTTCCAATAATTCAAAACGAATGACTTTTTCTTCTTGTTCTGGAATTTGATGACCAAAAGTCTGAAACTGTAATCGATTTAGCACTAGATCTTTAATCCGACTTAGGTAAGGGGGTATGGGAAGTGTGAAAGTCAGTAACCCCTCAGTCTCGAGTCCAGGCGTCAACATCCATATCTCCACTGCCACAAATGGATCGAGATCGATTACTTTCACTTCTCTCACTCTCCCAGATTTCTGTCCCCAAGACATCTGCTAGATAAGTCCACTCTGGGGTGGCGTACCTTCTGCAGGGCACGCGTACCCTTCTTGATCTTCTCGGACTCTCGGAACCTGAGTCTGTAGTTTCTTCTTCTTGATCCGACTCTTCAGAGATTGGGACAAGGGTACTTTCTTGTGGTGCTTTTAAGCTTGGCCTTCTCCTTCGTTCTGGCCAACTGGCTTCGTCACTCCTTGTCCTCCTGCTCCTTGTTCTTGGACCCGTCTCTTGGTAACTTACATCTTGTTCGGTCTCTGACTCGAATTCCCAGCTACTTCCTTCTTCTGAGACAGCTTCGGTCTCACTGGTGTCCTGACCGTCATCGACCTGTTCCGACACAGGCTCAGCCTCTTCAATCACCTCTACAACTTGGCTTTCCCCCTCTGTGGCTTCTCCATTTTCCGCTGGATTCTCATCCGAGAGAGGAGCTGTTTCTTCCAGAGGTGTTGGCACTCTTCGGGTGTGTGAGGCATGTATCCAGTTGGGCAGGCCTCCACACTTTACTGCAGTGTTCGTAACAAGTATGACTTGAAATGGTCCTCTCCAGCGCACGTCTAAACAGTTTTTTCTCACGTGCTTCTTCACCAGGACCCAGTCTCCTGGACACAGGTCATGGCACAAGTCTTGGGCTGATGGAACCTCTGCAGCCTGGGCCTGAAGGGACACAGAATTAATGGCATCAGACAGTCCCTTGCAGTAGTCCAAGATCAAATCGTCTGTGATGTTCAACAACGCTGCAGTCGGAACCGATGGCAATCTCATAGCTTTCCCCATTAGCACTTCATGTGGAGAGAGACCTGTTTTTCTATCTGGTGTGCTACGTATGCTCATAAGAACCAATGGAAGTGCGTCTGGCCAACTCAGGGACGTCGATGAACAAACTTTGGCAAGTCTGGACTTGATTGTACTGTTGATTTGTTCTACAATCCCTGAAGCTTCTGGTCGATAACTGCAATGGAGCTTCTGATCGATACTCAAAGCTGAACATAGCATCTTCACTATTTCGCTGTTGAAATGAGTTCCTCTGTCCGATTCCAAAGAGGATGGCACCCCAAACCTCGGTATTAACTCTCTAAGCAACAGCTTTGCTACTGTAAGTGTATCGCATCTACGTGTAGGATAAGCTTCGACCCATCTAGAAAATATACAGACAATCACTAAAACGTATCTGAGTCGATTGCACTTGGGCATTTCAATAAAATCAAGCTGCATTCTGTTGAAAGGCCCCCCAGACCTCCCAATGTGACTCAACGTGACTGGTGTTCTCTTTCCTACATTTAGTTGCTGACAGATCGCACAACGCTGACATACTGCTTCTGCCGCTACTCTAAATTTCGGATTAAACCACGTTTGTCTGAATACTCTCACCATAGCATCTCTACCTATGTGTGCTGATCCATGCAATTTCCTTGCCATTGGACTAACAAGTTCGTTTGGTAAAACTGCTCTCCCATCTGCAGAAATCCAAAAGTTCATTTCACTTCTTGTACACCCAGCTGTTTCCCAGCCCTTTTTCTCCTCATCTGGTGCATTTTCCTGAACACATTTCAGTTCATCCCACGTATCTACAGTGTCTAACAACATTGTTAAATCAGTTCTTTCCTGTATTCCCCCCACTTCTACATTGGTGTGAGAATATCCCTGTTCTGCGCAGTAACGCGCTACTTCATCAGCATAACGATTGCCTTGCGACACAAAATCTACGTTTTTCGTGTGCGCGGCACATTTGACAACTGCGATAGCTGTTGGTCCTTGTAATGCTTCTAACAGTAGTCTCACGAATTCTCCATTCCTAATGGGAGAACCCGAGGAGGTTATGTAACCTCTTTGAGACCATAACTGCCCATAGTCGTGAACTACCCCGAAACCATACTGGCTATCGGTGTATATGGTGACTCGAATCTTGTTACCTGCTAAACAGGCACGCGTCAAAGCAATAATTTCAGCTACCTGAGCGGAATGTACTCCTTCCAGGCAAGCGGCTTCTACAACTCTGGTGATTGTACAAACTGCATAAGCTGCTCTCAGCTGACCAATATCGTCTCTTACGCATGAACCATCAACAAAGAAAATTTCATCGGGGTCAGTCAATGGCTCATCTACGATATCTGGTCTCGGTTTGGTGCATAGTTCAGTCACATCAAGGCAGTCATGATTTTTACAAATTTCATCATCCACATCATTTGGAAGTGGCATCAACGTAGCAGGATTTAAGACGGAGCATCTCTTTAGGGTCCCATTCTCGGCAGCCAATATGTCTTGCTCGTAGCGTGTGAGCCTGCTATTCGTCAGATGCTGAGTCTTGGTCCTGGTCATTAACAATTCCACAGAATGCGGTACGTACACCACTAACTGATGTCCCATTACCACACTCTCACATCGTTCAATGCTGACACCCGTTGCAGCTACGGATTTGAGACATCCGGGCAACGCTGCGGCTACTGGATCTAATGTAGCCGAAAAGTAAGCAACTGGCCTACGCGCATCTCCATGTATCTGGGCCAAAACTGCTTAAGCGCAACCCTCTCTCTCGCAGCAGTAAAGCAAGAATGATTTTGTGTAATCAGGCATTCCTAAAGCCGGGGCACGACACAAGTCCTCCCTCAGCTGCAAAAACGCCATCAAACAATCTTTGTCCCATGGTACCGGATCACTCACTCCTTTGTGCGTCAGTTGTAATAAAGGTTTTGCCTTCAGTGAAAAGTTGGCTATCCACTGCCGACAATAACCGACCATGCCTAGAAACATCCTGACTTCTCTTTGTGTTTTAGGCGCGTTCATTTTCATGATCGCCTCTATCCTGTCTGGAGACACCTTCCGTTTTCCTTTTTCAATCCTATGGCCCAAGTATTGCACTTCAGTCAGACAATACTGCAATTTACTTGGAGACACCTTGTGTCCGTTCTCGGCCAAGTGATTTAACAAGGTGATGGTGTCTACCTTGCAAGCTTCCTCAGTTTCTGACGCAACTAGGAGGTCGTCTATGTACTGGACCAGAACTGAGTTCTTGGGCAGCACTAGACTTTCAAGATTTTTCTTCAGCAGCTGGTTAAAAATCGATGGGCTTTCGGTATACCCCTGAGGGATACGACACCATGTTAAAACGCGATTTTCCAGCTTAAAAGCGAAAAGATACTGGCTATCTTCATCTAAAGGAATCGAGAAGAAAGCCTGGCACAAGTCTATCACGGTGAACCATTCAGCTTGGAACGGTATCTGAAACAATATCACTGATGGATTCGGTACCACTGGACAACATGAGACAACAATATTATTAATCTTTCGAAGGTCCTGCACTATTCTGTATTTTCCACTAGGCTTCTGCAAACCCATAATCGGGGAGTTACATGGACTACCCACGATCTCCTTCAGTATTCCCTGTTTAATCATGGATTCGATCACAGGCTTTATTCCTGCAATCGTCTCCGGTGTCAACTTATATTGTGGTGTTCTTGGATACTCGGCATTGGGTCTTACCATGATCTTTACTGGTTCTACCCCTTTGATCAGTCCTATTTCTTCTCCAGTAAAATCCCACACCTCAGCTGACACTTTCTCCCTCAAGTCCTGTGGAAGCTCCTCCACCGTTAAGGTAGGATATAGTTCCACGCACTCCTGCGAGTTTACAACCTTGAAATCGGCATCCTCATCGTTGGTCTGCACTTCTACTCCTTCAGGTGTGCAATGTATTGTGCAATTCAGTTTACACAACAGATCTCTTCCTAACAAACACACCGGGCTAGAATCACAGATCACAAACTGATGTTCGTCGCTGTAATTCCCTATCTTCACTGACACTGGTTCTGTCAGAGGATTCGTCATCCTCCTGTTTGCGACTCCTACCACCTGAATCGTCTCTCCCGACATTGGCAGACCTGGGACTACCGCTGATCTCAAAGTGGATCGAGTGGCCCCCGTATCCACCAAAAAGGTCGTAGGACATCCAGCTACTTCAGCTTCTACGTATGGTCCTCTCTGATCTACTTCCAGGGCTGCTCCTAGAGTACAGTCTTCTTCCCTATTTACTCGTTGCCCTGTAAGAGGATCAACGTAGTAGCATTCTTCTCCTCCTACGAACAATGGCATTTGTCTATAGGTTTTCCCTCCATTTGCAATGCGAGGCGGTTGAGGAAACGGGGCTCGAGGAGTCTGAGTCCCCCCTTTGACAAACTTTCCCTTCGGGACTGCAGCTCCCTTAACCACGTTGTTCTGAACCTCATCCTCCTCCTGTTCTAATTCGCCCGTCTCAACATTATAAGGACATTCGCGTCTCCAATGTCCCACCTCGTTACACTGATGGCACCTCGTTGTCTTTTTCAGTGTCGCAATATCTATTCTCGGTCTCGGTCTTTCTTCCTCTTCTCTGCTTTGATTATTCTGTTTCTTTCCTGCCGTTCCTGTTCCCTGTTGTCGCTGTCCACCCTTTCCAGCTGATTGCATCTGTACCAACATCAGCTTTTCCTTAAGTTTCTTTGCCTTCGAATCTATTTCATCGCTACAGTACCTCGCATACCTCAGAATCTCATCTAAAGGTTTGTTCTGCCAACAGATCAAATGCTGTTGAATCATCAGGCTTATGTCTGGTCTCAATCCTAAGACAAACTTAGACACAAACTGTCCTATGTCTTTAGGATCCATTACGTCTAACCCACTGTACTATTTGAATGCTTTCAGTAACCTCTCATAGAACTCGTGAACGGTCTCTTTGGGTTCCTGAGTTGTTCGATCTATCTTAACCCAGTCTATGTCTTGCACCGGCACTTTCTCTTTTAGCCATGCTATTACTCTCTCATATTTTTCCATGACTCTATCTGATGGACCGTTTGTCTGTGCATCCCTCGGAGGCTCACAAGTGGGCCATTCGATACTAAGTTTACATGCCGTCCACAAATCTCCGGGTACTACGATATCGAACAAGGTGTTCAAATCGATCCACAGTACCTTAGAGATCTTCACGAATCTCTCTACCTGCTTGTACCACTCCACGGGATTCTCTCTTAACTTGGGGAAAGAATTAGTAAATGCCGCTAAATCCCCCCTACTCCAGGGCACATGGACGTAGTTTCCGTTCGCGATTTCTCGCAAAGGGAAAGCTTCCATTCGCATTAGCTCTCCATCCTGGGATTTCGCAAGTGTACTCCTTCTGACGGATCCCCTCTTAGACCATCTTTCCTCCCATCTATCCAGATCCCTCCATATTCTGATACACATGATTAGTTCACTTATGTGTACTCTTAGGCCAATCGTCCTACGCTCATCTAGATCCCGATCCGTGCAATTTAGTCTATGGTTGGGTTGTAAAGCTTTAGTTCGTGACATGTCTATCATATACCTATCTGCCAATTCAGATAATTTCTCATGAGCTGACCTTGCTTTCCGAGTAACATCCTTAGATAAAAACAGTATTTCATCTGGTTCGTACAGCTCTAACCTTTCTATTGCCACTGTGCCATCTATGATTTCATCCAAGTCTGATTTCAAGCTCATTACATCAATCCGCTTTGCTTTTATTTCAGCCTTCAATACGTCAGTCCTAGGTTGTTCTCTTACATCTCTCTCTCCTCCACTACGCGCCCTACGTCTAAGTATAGGTGAGTTGTGAGGAGTTCTTCTTGTATCTCTTTGTTCCCACCTCTCTAGATCCCAAGCTTTTCCATCCTCCCTTGGGGTATGGTGGAACAATGCTCCATTCCTCATCACTACATTCTGTCTTTTCGGCTCGGTCTCTCTAGATACAATGTAGGATCCTCCGTTCTGTTCTGTATCACTGCACCTCCCTTGCTGTCTGGTGTCGCTCAATAAACAGTAAGGTCCTTCACGGTCCTCCATGTTCCCGCGATCTCGTTCGTGATCGCCGGATGCATGGCGAGACGTTTCGCGACTCCCTATATTCTCATGACTTCGTCCATGATCACCGGATGCATGGCGAGACCCTTCGCGACTCTCCATGTTCCCGTGATTCCAATGTCGCACATTTTCGTCCGGGGCATGGTGAGTGCACCTGAAACTATCTCGATACTCCTGCGTCCTGCGTTCTCCCTCACTAAGGATGACGCGAGGCACTCCCCCACACCCTGCATTTTTGTTGTCGCACATTTGCCTATTGCCATTGGTAGTATGGCAAGTATCCCTTCTGCTTCCTTGACTCCCTCTTTCCCACTCTGGGCTGCTTTCGCCAGCTCCACAATGAGAGAGGATCTTGTTATCCTGGTCACTCCATTCTGCTCCTGTTTCAAACCTTTTATTCTGAGTCTCTTCGGCAGCATCCCATTCTCTCAAATACTCCCTTAGCTCCTTATAGGACTTCGGTTTCGGTCCCCTTAAATCCATCTGCCCTCTTTGGCCCCCCTGTTCTATCCAGGGACCCGTTGCGGAATCTAATGGGGTACTCCGACATTTTGGTGCTAGCAACTGCCTTTGGGAATTGATCGTATTATTCCTACTCTCCATCTCTGCCCTTTCCCTGTCCCATCGTGCCTGTTCCTCCTGCTGGACCCCCTCTGGGTTGTAGATTGACACTATGGGGCCTATGGTAACAGGTACTTGTAAAGCATCTGGCATTTGATACGATCTTGCATGCTGTATTTCTGGCACCTTCTGGACCACGAATCTTCCCACTACTCTCTGTTCGGGACTAGATTGAGGTACTTCCTCACCTTTCTTGGGATCCCACTCTGATGTGGGGAGCGATTTATATTCCCCCCACCTAGCTCCGTCCCCTTGCTGTAGTATGGGACTTTCGGCTTCACTGTTGTACGGAGGTGGTCTATCTGTTAATAGTCTCTCTATTAGATCCTCATCTGGTTCGCTATCCTCATCTTCTTCTAGCGGTTTCTTTTCTCCCGTAGCTTCTAGCATTGTGAACAGTTTGTCTGCTTCTATCTTTTGCACTCTCCACTTTTTAGCTTCGTCATCCCATTTGGCATCCTGCACTGCTTTTACCGATCGTCTCACTCTTTCTTGGCGTCTACTCACGCTCTTTTCGTGTGCTGCTCTAAACCATGCGCTAAGTGCTTCGAACTGTGTTGGCCTCGGTAGAGGTCTTGTTGCAAGCATTACTGCTTTCAGTTGGTTCAATACTTCTAGCTTAAATGTCCCGTATCTCGGGAACGTCAGTTCCTTATTCCCTTCTGTTAGCTTATTCCACTCGGAGATCCATAGTATCGAGTGTAAGCCTACATTCACTGCCATATGGTAAGCTGGTGTGCCTTCTGGTGGAGCTTCTTCTCCTGCATATAAGTTTCTTCTATCTCTCCTAAAGATCGCCCTTAAACGTTTAAAACACTTCATTTTCGATAATCTACGATTTTCCTTATTAATTCTTTCCTTTGTTTACGTCCCGATGACAAAACCACCAATCCCTGTGCGACTCTCGCTAATCAGCCTATCCCAGCGCGGTTCTATGCTTACTGGCCAATCTCAAAAAACAACGGGGAGCTTGCTCTACATCAGTTAGGCTGAGCATTTAAACATGATAAACAAAAAGAAGTGCCAGAACTGGAAAATTGATTTGACCTGAAAGTTTTGTTGATAAGTTAGAAAAATAGATTCCAACCTACGCTGTTGCTAGTTAATAGCAATTTATTCAATTCTTTTCACAAGGACAATTTTTAACAAATTAGTACATTTTTTACAACACTACACCATTATATATACAGTACTCATTCACCTAGTCATCCGTATCACAAACATACAAAATCAGGCATCCATATATACATAAAATTTCAAAATGATCACGAAAAAAGGATAACAGCACAAAGATTGGGAAAAGAGAAAAACAAAGACAACAAAGGCTGCTCATACAATATTCATCTGTGATATACCATAAATCTATACATATATACAAAAATTAAAGATTAGTCATCAACCACTTAGATAATGTCACACATTGTATATACACATGTACAGGGTATCAGAATTCACAGTTATTTGAATTATTAGTTTAGGGGGGAGCAGCACTCTGCAAGGGGCCTACGCGTTTCGAGTCCTATACAATGAGGGGACTCTCATCAGGGCCGGGGGAGTTTATCTAGAAAAGAAGAAATTGGGATATCTTTAATGTCAAGACCACTGTCGAAAGATTATAAGCAATGAAACCGTTATCTCACTCAGCTTACCCTAAGATGCCTCTGTGCTGAAAAAGAGCACCCTCTATCGTGGACTCTGACGCCGACCGACACGAGGACCTTCTTCCCCCAGGTTTGCGCAATTCTTCTCCCCCGCTTTGAGGAGTAGCTTCTTGCTTGCCACATTCCCGTGGACGAGCACCTCGATTGATACTTTCCCAACTCTTTTACAGGAGGCCTTTAAAAACCTTACAGCACCCGCCCTAATTCAAGTGGGACGCAGTGCTGATTGAGCACCAAGCTCCTCCGACAGAGGTAGGAGTTCACATCCCCCTAGACGGGCTTTCCAATCCTCTAAGGTGGTGTCCAAACCCTTATGTTCCGCACTTTTCCCCCCAGGTAATCACACCCCGTTGGGTCCTTCTTCCTTGAGAATACCCACCCGGTCCGTTTGAACAAATAAGGTAAGATCCAGCCCTTCTGAGAGCATATGTTTAGATTCTTGTTCTGCAGCCAGGCTTAACCGCTACCCTTCACCCTCCACCCCCAGTGCTACTTCGTCACCCCCTGTGAGCGCGACCGCCTGCACCCCAGTTCTCCATACCTGTGAAGTGGCCTTGCAGACCAGTAGGGTAAGCTGAGTGAGATAACGGTTTCATTGCTTATAATCTTTCGACAGTGGTCTTGACATTAAAGATATCCCAATTTCTTCTTTTCTAGATAAACTCCCCCGGCCCTGATGAGAGTCCCCTCATTGTATAGGACTCGAAACGCGTAGGCCCCTTGCAGAGTGCTGCTCCCCCCTAAACTAATAATTCAAATAACTGTGAATTCTGATACCCTGTACATGTGTATATACAATGTGTGACATTATCTAAGTGGTTGATGACTAATCTTTAATTTTTGTATATATGTATAGATTTATGGTATATCACAGATGAATATTGTATGAGCAGCCTTTGTTGTCTTTGTTTTTCTCTTTTCCCAATCTTTGTGCTGTTATCCTTTTTTCGTGATCATTTTGAAATTTTATGTATATATGGATGCCTGATTTTGTATGTTTGTGATACGGATGACTAGGTGAATGAGTACTGTATATATAATGGTGTAGTGTTGTAAAAAATGTACTAATTTGTTAAAAATTGTCCTTGTGAAAAGAATTGAATAAATTGCTATTAACTAGCAACAGCGTAGGTTGGAATCTATTTTTCTAACTTATCAACAAAACTTTCAGGTCAAATCAATTTTCCAGTTCTGGCACTTCTTTTTGTTTATCATACTGGCCAATCTCAGCGCGGCTCTACGCTGACGTCACTCGTCCCCTCTGCAGCAGTTCTCCTCCTTTCTCAGCTTGCCTCGCGGTCTTGCATACGTCTCATTCATACGCCGAAAAATGACTACTTCCGTCCAAGCGATCACTTTTCTCTGACTGTACGGCCACAGTCTAACTGTAATTGTCACCTCAACTGGCGAGACGTCTTCCTCTCACTTCGGACGCTCGCCTTAACTGATAGGTTACTTACACACAGTAAACGTACGACCAGCGTCCGTTACTCATACACTCACTCAAACGCTCCCCCTATCATCGGTCTGCGGGCGATCAATGGTACCTCATGACCCCCTTTAAAATGGTAGACAAATTACTCTGGATGTTCGATACACCCGAACCACTTAAGCCCTCTTTGGACATAAGATTTTATCCGGTTGCGCGCGCTCACAACCTTCCCTCAATCTCTCTACAGGCATTCGACTCCGCTTGACATTACAACACAGGTACAACATAAAACACCGCAATCTGGCAACGCATGACCCTTATACTCACTCTCGACCGACTCTGCTGCTTTTCTCTCGACGCACCGTCAGCACCTTCTTCGGCAGGGATTCTTCTTCTGGTCGTCGATGACTAGGGACCTTGGGGTAATCTAGACCTGACCTAGGTTGTCTTCCTCAAGAAGAAAACCATCTTTCTCTGCTACCAACTGCGGGGAATGAGATTTTAATACCTTTTCTGATTACTTTGATATCTATCTCATTCGTCTATTTGGATCGGTTATTTTCTGTCATTGAGTAAAAGACAAACCCCACATAGGTTAGATCAACCCCATAAACTGACGCAACTCTGAAGAACCACTTACAACTGATAAAGTTTAAAAAGGTTTAATATAAAATCAAGAAAAGTTGCAAATACAATCCTCTCAGGATAAGATTCAATAAGTATACAGGAACTAGAAGGAACATAAATTCCCTAAAGAACCTCAGTCTACAAACGAATACAATCAAAGTCAGTTCCAGAATCAACAAATTAAAAAGCATAGATACAGTGTGGTTCCGTTGCGTCATCTACAAAAAGAAAAGAATACAAGTTATCTCTGTCCCTACTCTATGCTAGGTGACATCCCTACTTCGCAAGTTTCTAGTACCCTAAAAAGGTGTCAGCAGTTTGACTTCCAAAGAAGTTCAAACTCTCTTAGCCTCTAAAGGTAACTTATGTTGAGAACAGTACCCTCTCTGCCTACCCATCCGCTCTCTAAGGGTCCTCGGCCTACTGCTCTCTTGCGCTCTGATCTCTCTCAGCGCTTGCTCCTAACTTGCTTGCCATCTGCTCTGAGCTTGTGCTACCCTTCTCCCCTGGGTGCTGTCCCTAAATACACAATCACCATATGGATGGAACGCCCCTTGACCCCCACCACATACTCATACATATGATGTCATTTTCTAGGTCTTTCCATAGCTTCGTCTCTTCGCGTCGTCCGTTAAGTTGACCCTTCTCCTTAGTCGCCATCTTCGTCTTCTTGCTGGTGACTTCATTGACATTACATTTGACACTTTCGGAGCAAAGTCTATCACCTCATCAGAACTTCATTCTTTACGGCTGTACTTTTAACCTCATTTGGTCCTGTGAATGGTCATTTCAAAACAAGACTCAAATTCCAAATGTCTCCTCTCACGTTTAGGCCATAAACTTCGTCCGACATTGTCACCTTAAATCTAGCAAACTTAGACTCCTTGGCTCGCACATTCAAATCAAGGCTATTCACGACTCCTGTGAGCCCACTAAATTACATACAGCGGACTACACTCCTGCGAACCCTTGGTCAGTCAGGTTAAAATCACACATGACCCAACTCTTCTAACATTCCTACAAACTCTTTCTACACAGTATAACCTTTAACACACATTTATATATAACCGCATTTAGCAAATCCTTTGCTTATAAGTGAATACATTTTACATAGAATATGAACCATATACATAGAACGTAAAGTTATATTCTCCTGTTACATCGTTTGTATATGCTCTGCACATTTCTTCGCTTTACATTTTCTCGCCGCTTCTCCATTTAGAATTATACACGTACATGAATTCTGTTTGCACGTTCTTCTTTTCGTAAGCATTTCTATACATTTCTACATTAGCCCACTACGTATACGGCTTCTAAATTATAGCATGTTCTAAAGTGAATACAAATACTTTTCCTATTACATTTGTTACATCGGCTACCTTACACTGTAAGTACTATCTCACGTTACAGTTCTACGTTTGTGTGATATGCTCATGATTATGGTCCGGATATACTTTTTATTCAAATTGCGCTCTCTCATTATCACGCTGTTTCCAGTATGTAAGTAGGACAATGGCATGTCCTTAAAAAAGCCAAAGAGACCACACTTGTTTTTTTAAAAACAACCCTGGTATTAAAACCTTGTTTTCCCTTCTGTTCTTTTAAAATACCCACAGTGTCTATTTGAAGGCGCACTACACCGCTCGTGCAAGCTCATGGAGCGATAACGATTACATTCTAAAGTACATATTATTATGGCACGTCCTTTTGAGAGCATGAATACCTTTTTTATTTTTTTTTATAAAAAGACACACCATGAGATCACAGTTTAAAAAGGACAAGTGCACAGACTTTTGCTAAACATCTCCCAATTTTTCCAAAGCTCGTCATGGGAGTATGAATGTGAGTGCTCAGTTGCTGTGAACATTAATCTGTAACCTTTTGGTGCACAATAGGAGTGTAAAAATACTTCATTTATGTATGAATGTAGGATGTACGACATTACAACGCATGCTTTTACATCGCATGCTTTTACAACGCGGGTTTTACAACGCTTACCATTACAACGCATAGTGCTTTGGGGCGCTGGATAGTGAATAGTTTAATTTACTATTCCAACTACAGTCCCCGTGGATAGTAGGGAAGGTGCTGGACAGTAAATTAAACCTATTCCCTATCCTAGAGCGCCCCCCAGCGCAATGCTAAGTAATGGTTTGCGTTGTAAAAGGTGCGTCGTAAAGGCACTGCGTGGTAAAAGTTGCGTTGTAAGTGATGTTTCCCATGAATGTATAGTAACATAGGATGTATCTTGCTAGGGGATACATATGTATGAAAGTGTGTTGAATAAAAGTGATACTGGGCACTAGAAATCACAAGGAGTGTTCTTTTAGATTTATGAGTAGAGGATACTTACCAAATGCTATCATTACCTACAACAGGAATGCACAAGAGAAATATATCACAAAAAAGATTAAAACTTTCCACATGATGGTGATGTGAATAGAAAAGATAAATGATGAAAGCCATGATTTATCCAAAATATCTTTCTTTTCAGGTTCTTAAGATATACAAATGGTATATTTTTCTACACCCATAACAGGGAACAAGGGACAGTGTTTGTGACTATCAGGCATATGTACATTTATTCTATCACCCATTGAAGTGTTACTGGGGTCGTTTTTTTGGTCCTGAGGAAGAAAGCCAAGGGGATGGCTTCTGAAACATGTCGACCTTGTAGGAGGTGACTCATTATAGTACTCCACCTACACCTCCCCATTTTTACTATTCTCAGTCAGGGAAGACAATAAAGTATTTTCGTTTCACTCGACAGAGAATTTTTAACCATCTCACATTTTCTTTTCACGATCCCATGCACTGCACATACTCCCCAATCACTGAATAAAGTGCTCCTGCATCTATGTAAGTCGTAGCACGCCCCATCCCATAGGGGCAGGAAGACCCCAATGATGAAAGATGACACTGAATCAGGTTTCAGTGTGTGAGGGGTATTTTATATTATTTTTTTTAAATTGCCCTTCTCACAAATTTAGAGGAGCTCTGAGCCTTTTGCACCATTTTTCACGTATGACTAAACACTTCAAATAAAAATAAAAAAAGCAGCACACACATGGGTGCATATGTATTCACATAATATATGGTTGAATCCCTATGTTGGATAACAGTGTCACAGTAGCGTTTGTAGTTTAGGCTCACCTATGATATGATATGATAAATGGGACTTGTAAAGCGCACGTACACCTACGGTTTCTTGGCGCTGGAGTGGGAGGGCTGTCCAGTACAGATCGGGTGAACTAGTTGTAAGCTAAAGAGAAGAGCCAAGTTTTCAGGGATTTTCTAAACTGGGCATAGGATGGGAGGAGGCGGAGTGCGAGGGGAAGGAAGTTCCAAAAGAGAGGGGCCTGGGTGGAGAATCGCAGGCCTCCATGTTTTTTATGCCTGGAGGAGCAGGGGGTGAGAAGATTGTGGTTGGAGGAGCGGAGATCACGCTGGGGAGCATAACAGTGCAGGAGAGAGGAAATGAAGGAAGGTCCCTGGGAGAAAAGAGCTTTGCAAATCAGGCAGCCAAGTTTGAAGAGGCTGCACTGAGCAACTGGGAGCCAATGAAGGTTCTTTAAAAAGGGTTTGGTGTGGGTGGATTTTGGCAGACCATAGACCAACTTGGCTGCCTGATTCTGGATAAGTTGAAGACGTTTGGATTGATATGCTGGTATGCTCGCATATAGGGAGTTCGCATAATCAATGCGGGAAATAACAAGCCCCAGGGTGACCTGTACAAGGGCTTCATGAGAAAGAAGCCTACTAATTTTACGGATGCGGTGCAGGTGGTAGAAGCAGGTCGATACAACTGAGTTAATTTGCGCCCTCATAGAAAGGTCCTGGCAGATCGTGATACCTAGGCTCCTAACAGTGTCAACAGGGGAGGGAGAGGGGACAAGTGAGGGTGGCCAAAAGGAAGAGTTCCAAGGGTTACCATGGGGGCCGGTGAGAACTAAATCAGTTTTATCGGGATTAAGTTTGAGCTGATTGAGATTCATCCAAGAGCTAATGAAGTTCATGACAGAGTGGACGTTTTGTATGGAGGAGGGGGAGGGTCAATGCTGAAAATAAGCTGAAGGTCGTCAGCGTAGTTGAAGATGGTGACAGATTTTTGTTGAAGCTCCGAGATAAGGGGGCGGATATAAAGATTAAAGAGAAGTGGTGAGAGTGAGGAGCCCTGCGGGACTCCACAGGCAAGATGCTTCCCCAATGAGGAGAAGGGTGTGAGGGACACTGCCTGAGTATGGTCCTGAAGAAAGGAGGTAATCCACTTCAGTGGTAGCCCCCGGATGCCGGCGTGCTCGACACGTTCGAGTAGGATGGTGTGGTCTACAGTGTCGAATGCCGCCGACAAATCCAGGAGCACCAGAGCCTGGGAGATGTTCTGGTCCGACCCCTTTCTTAGCTCCTCATGGATGGCCAGGGTGATAGATTCGGTGGAGTGCTGAGGCCTAAAGCCAGCCTGATGAGGGTCAAGGAAGTAGGTCATTTCAATGAATGTGCTCAGACAGTTGACCACATAGGGGAGGAGGGAAATTGGGCAGAAATTGGAGAGGGTGTCGGGATCTGCTCCAGGTTTCTTCAGGATGGGTGAGACCACCGCTGTTTTAAAGGGGAGGGGGACCACCCCTACGGAAAGGGAGTTATTTAATAGAGAGAGAGGGGGCGCGGAACTATTGCGGTAAATTTCGGGGTTGATGTGAGGAGGACAACTATCCTGGGGGGAGCCGGACTTAATTTTCCCAAGGAGAGAAAAGAAGGTGTCTTCCGTAAGTGTGGGGAACGTGAGATAATGAGCAGGGTTGGGATTGGCCGCGGTAGAATGTGGAATAGTAACAACCGTGGGGATACTGGTTTTTATTGTAATGATTTTTTTGATAAAATAGCTATTGAGGGAATCGCAGAGGAGTTGCGATGGAGGGGATTTAGTAGTGACACGGTCAGGTCTAACCAGCTCATCCACAATGCAAAAGATAGTTTTCGATTTGCAGCTGGAGCTAAGTATTTTTGCAGAGACGTGTGCGGATTTAGCCGTCACGATGGCCACTTAGTACTCATTTAGGGCCTTCAAGAACAGAGTTTTTTTTGGGGGGGGGGGGCAGTAGTGAAGCCTCCACTTGCACTCCAGTTGGCGCAAAGCGAGCTTCCTGTCCCTTAGGCCTTTGGTAAACCAGAGTTGGGCATCATGGGGTCTCTTTGTTTTTAAAACCTTGAGAGGGGCAAAATTGTCTCTCGCCTGGATCATCCAGGAGGTGAGAGCTTCGGCCTGCGTGTGTGGTGAACATTGAGGATCCAAGAGGTCAGGAAACGTGGGAAGGGTGGAGGTGAGGTTCGTACAATCTCCTTCCTGTCCGATAGATCCTTTCAGATCTTCGATGGCGACATAACATCTACCAGCAAGCCTCTCAGTTGTGGAGTACCACAGGGCTCCTCTTTGAGCCCTGTGCTATTCAATGTCTACATGAAACCACTGGCCGGGATCGTCGAACCGTACGGCATCAAAATTGTGTCGTACGCCGACGACACTCAGCTAGTGGTTTCATTGGCTCAAGATAACATCAGTCAACCCCATGGAGGCCTGCTGAGCTGCCTAGAAGATGTTAAGGAGTGGATGACCAGCTCCTCCCTTAAATTAAATGGAGACAAAACAGAGCTCTTGCTTCTAGGCCCAGTCTCGCCAATACCTTTTACTTCCCTGTGGCCCCAAGCTCTGGGCACTCCTCCCACCCCCAAGGAAAGTGTCAAGAGCCTAGGAGTGTGGCTGGACAGGAAACTTTCCTTTGCCACCCAGGCTACCAAGCTGTCCGCCACTTGCTTTGGCATCCTTAAAACTTTAAGGAAAGTCCTTCCACTTCTACCTCTAGAAGCCAAGAAAGTGGCAGTACAAGGCCTCATTCAGTCCCGCCTGGACTCAAATAACGCCCTATATGTAGGGGCTCCCGAGATGACTCTCCGGAAACTCCAGGTGGTGCAAAACTGCGCAGCACGCACCCTGCTGCAGATTCCACGAGCCCAGTCAGCCAGACCTGCATTAAAAAGTCTTCACTGGCTTCCAGTCAAGCACAGGGTGACATTCAAGGCATTGTGCATTGCGCACCGGGCCTTTTGGAAAACAGGACCCGCAATCAACAGCAACCTCGTCATCCCCTACCACCCAAATAGGAACCTCCGCTCCACCGAGGCTTTCCTGGCAGTGGTTCCTAGAGTGAAGAGAGCTAGATCCGGGGGCAGGTTGTTCTCATTGAACACAGCTAAACTCTGGAACACCCTCCCCCTCTCACTCCGTTCCAACCCGGACCTGCTCGCATTCCGTAAAAAGCTGAAGACTTTATTATTCGCCAAAGCCTCCGAGCTCTAATCTGTCACTCAGCGTGTCTCTCTAATTCTTACTTCAGCGCTTGGACGCCCTTGGGCAGCAACCGCGCTCAATAAATCTATTTCTAATTCTAATTCTAATTTCTAATTGGAGGGGATGTCTACATGCTTCCAATTTCTAACCATGGTGGGGACAGCTGTATGTGTAGCGGTGGTGATCAGTAGGCTGATGGAATAGGAGACAGAATAGTGGTCAGACCAGGCGCAGGTTAATACACAGAGGTCGAGAATGTCCAGATTGAGACTCCAGGACTGATCCAAAGTATGCCCTTTAATGTGGGTGACTACTTTGATGTGTTCTAAAATGCTAAGCCCAGAAAGTAAGTCCGTAAATTGTTTGGAGTAGGGATTCTCGAGTGGATCGTGTGGCCAGTAATTGAAATCACCTATGATAAGGAGCTTGGCTTGATTAATCACCAGCTCTGCAACCAGGTTGCTGAAGAATTGGACAAAGTTTGAGGAGGGGTTAGGTGGGCGGTAGCAGAGAACACATGCCAGCGGGAAATGTTTAGAGTGCAATGTGACTGCGAGGATGTCAGCCAAAGGAGTGAGGGGGATTGTTATGGAGGTGAAAATGTGCGGGTGAGCAATGATAGCAGCAACTCCCTTATACCTGAGCCTTATACAGCTGCCGCCATGAGACTGCTGCAGCAGTGCCCATCCACCAGGGACCACAGTTGTAATCTGGCAGGTGGGTGCTCGATGGACTTGGTGGTCCTCCTGTCGGGGCAGCGATGGCAGGCCGACACGAGGACCATCAAACTTGTAATAAGACCCATAATCTGGAATAATATCCCTCTCAACATCATACCTACCCCAACCTACATTAAATACGCATATGAAAGGATCTGAAAAATCAGATCTGATAACATTACATCCCTACAAGATAGAAATCACCACCCATCATTAGTTTTTTTTCCACTTTCAATTCTGAATTGTGTTTTAGGGTTCTAGCATATGTTCAGTAGGTATTGCCCAAAAACTGAAAACAAATATTGTCAAAACAGAAATACCATGGGACAAAATATAGAAAGGTAAGGATATTGGTTTTAGGTATAAAATATATATTTTTAATACTGTACATAATAATATTTACTTTAATATAGCTGAATGATTTTTTTAAACTAATTAAATATGTTTGTTATTTTATTATTATTATTACGTGTTCATATTAGGATAATATTTTTGTAATATTTTTTTTGTGTAGTTTGTAATATTGATTGCAATTTATTTTTAAAGGACTTTGGTATTGTTAATATTTATTTAGTAGCAGGTTGTTCAATTTGTATGGGATTAGGGTTGTAAGTTATTTAAAATATGATGTATTGTTTTTAATTTTAGTTAGTTTTGTATGTTAATGAAATATTTAATTGGTGATTAATGATGTAAATTATTTACTTGATAAATTGTTGTTTTAATTATTTTAGAATAGTTTGCAATTTAATTTTTTTTAATTTATTTAGCAATTGTTAATTTAGTAGCAGGTTGTTGGGTTTATAGTGGATTTGGGTGGGATGTTGTTTAAATGATAAATTATTGTTTGGTATGTTGAAGGTGTTTTAATGTACTTACATTATTAATTTATATTTAGTTATGTAAATTACCTAATTTATTGATATTTTGATAATTTGTTGTTCTTTCAATTATTAGTGGATTGAATGATCAGTTTATTTAATCATAAAAAAAATAACAGGGTTTTGTAATTCTTTGTTTTAAATGTAATCACTTTATTTAATATTTCATTAAATATTAATAATATTCCATTTATAAAAATATGTTTTTATTTGCTTTTAGGCTTTCTTGGGCTGTAGAGAGGGAACTGTATTTATTTTAAATATAATATTTTCAATTTCTTTTCTATTTGTAAGTAAATTATGTACTACCAATTCATATTTTTGTCCATTGCATTTACTTTTATTTTTCTGTGATAAATATATCAAATGAAAATCATATTTATTTGGTTTAAAAATGAAGCCATAAAAGTTTGATCAGCTTTAAAAAAAAACATTACAGGCAACTTGATTGTATCCCCAAACCTCAGCATCAAAATTCCCTGTTGCGACACAATAGCAATTGTACATATGGGTAATCCCCCACACAGGCCTGTGGAACAGTTTTTTCACTTAACTGAAAACAGACCCAATCGATCTTTACAGTTGGTGTGCCATGGATTTGAGCAGATTGTCCCAGTTCAATATGGCGGCAAAGGAGATAGCCAGAGTAGGAAAAAGGTTGCACGTTGACTATCTTGGCCCCTCAAAGTTTGAACTTCTTTGTGCTGGTGTTTCTAGGCCCAAGTTTCATGATGGATGATTTGGTTTGGTTGTTTTTAGGCCCATGTAATTCATAAAGTACTGAACACATCTAGCAACTTTTAGAGCCCGTTTGTGGTTCTAGATATTAGACCAGCATCACCCGCACAAACCAGGGCTGGGAATGAGCAATTCCCCCATGTCTTCCCCTGCTGACTATTTATGTAAATTAGAAAAAGCAAAGGGGTCATCCCACACCCCTAGTGAACATGAAAGGTAGATCTGATTTTAGGAGAGAGTTTGCCATTTGGTTCATATCGAATTTTGGCTAAGGTGTTCCAATGCATTTGGTGTAACAAGTCTATCAGGGCTTTATAAACACCGATTCCCTCCATAATCTGCTACAATTTAGAGTGGTGGACAGTATCAAAGGCACAGGGGAGGTCCATCAGTGCTAGATGAATGGTCCTTTTCCCGGGCCTTGTCATATTTTTCTATTATGAGGTTGCAACATTGCTCAACCGTACCCAAACTAGGGTAGAAACCATAGTGCAATTTAGATAAAACCTTTATCCCCTCTGCTCATGCCTACAGATTAGCAATTACCACTCTCCCAAGTATTTTAAATGTGCTGTCTAGTAAAGAAATTTGGCAATAGCAACTTGAATGGTTTCTGTTCCATTTTGTAAAGATAGGGAACCACAATTACATCATTCCAGGAGGGTGCTAGGGGACATATTGACATCTTTAAGTAAAGGTGCCCAAAATTGAACATTGATGTTGAAGAGGTGCATAGGGACATCATCTGGGCCTGGGGCTTTGCCAGAAGGACTCACAGTGATTGGCCTCTCAATGTCCTTAACTTCAACTGACTAAAAACTAAAGCAGCATCCTGTTAAAATTGTCCTTCTTCACTGTTTGCTAAATCTAAATCTGACCAAGCTGGGTCAAATATCCCTGGAATGAAATAAGATATTCTATCATGGATTTTTGGTGGTCAGCGAAAAAAGGATTCTTAACTAGTTTCCAAAAAGCCAAACCATCTATATTTTTTCCAGCTGTCGCTAAGTCCTCTAGGACTTTTATTCAATATTCTACTCTTCTTTTTGCTAAATACCTTTATACTCCCACCTGGCGTACAAGATTTCTTCCTTAATGCGTGGGTGTTTACTGAGAGCTGCTTCAAGGCAAATGTGGCTGCTGTACATGCCTGGTTAAACCAACCCTGTTGAGGTTTAATTTTAGACTCTTTAGAAGCAACACGTTTTGCAGAGATAGAAGTACATAATGATTTCAATGCATCTAAGATAATACTGGGGGTCTCCATCAAAAGTTGCAATTACAGAAATAGTAACCTGATTTCCACTTACGAGGTCGGGGATAATTTGATCTTTGTCAATATTCTCTCACTTGAACCCCTTAACTTTTCGAATAATTTTTCTCTTGATTACCCACGTGTGTACTAGCATCGGCAAGATTTAGACCAAGAAAGGCAATAAGCAGGTTATGGTCACTTATGCAGCTAACTATGACATTATTCCCCAGCAACAAAGATGTCAGGCTAGAGGATATAATCATGACGTTGATGTTGCTACAACTCCTTTATCTCCTTTATAAGTTGGGGGAGCTTAAATATCAATGGCTCTGTAGTAGTTGAAATTAATATTCTATTGAAGGCATCATCTGATGGGATGTGCTTCAGATGTGTTAAGTTTGACCCTTCTGTATATACTAGGCCAAAGGGCACAGCATGGCTTAGAATACAAAAGTAAATATTAAAACTTACTACACAAAGAATGAGAGTCTCTTTTTTGTGTCCATCAAAAATTGATAATATTATCTTTAAGATCATTAATTACATTATTGGAGCTAACATCAATAATGTTTTAGTAGAAATTAATTAGTAATAAATCAAAAGATTCCCGAAACCTGAGTAACAGCATTTGCTAAAAAGAAGTAGAATGGATTTAATCTACTACCCTTTTTGTCAATTTAACCGAATTTCTTTTGCTCTTCCTGCAACTGAGGGACAAGCTGAGCTACAGAAGGAGTAAAATATATTTTGATTAAAGCTGTCTAGATCCCAAGTTTCTTGACAAAAGATGATGTCTTAATCTCACACTACAGATAGCCGGTCAGGGATCTTTAACTTAAAGTGTATCACTGCCACATTCCAAGGGATTCATTTTACACAGTGCTAATTACAGAGATTGTCCTGAGCACAACCCCATGTATATCGCGAAATCAAAGTCCAATCAGTCTTCTTATCCACAATGATTTTATTCTTGAGGTATTAAAAAGTTCTTCTCCAGATCACACAATAGCCAACACGTGTTTCGTCAGTTCTAATGCCTCCGGATCTCTGACTTCATCAAGGGTTTATAGAAGTTAATCCAAATTCTATACATTAAATCCACTTTAATCCAGACGTCAAAAACTTGTATTAAGCAAATATATGTTCATCAATCTTCTAGAGTCCTCCTATCCAAGACAATAAAATAACCACACTAGGTATTTCAAAACCAGAGCAGCAGTTTGTTTGTAGTTTATATACAATGTAAACTCAATATTTTTGTTCACAATATTTTTAACACATTATTTTTGTAGGCAATATTTTGTCATTCAGTCATTCAATGATCTGTTGACCTCTAGTCAGGGTTCTGTTTTGACTGTGGCTTCACACCAATAAGCCACACCCAATCCCTGCACTCCCACCTGGGAGGCAAATATACCACTGCACCTTTGATTAATATACACTTTTGAGCATGTCTTACCACCCCTGGCACAGCACGACTTCAACACAAAACAAACAGCACCTTTTGAAAAGAGGTTTAATTTACCAAAATGCAAAGACTCTATCACTTTTAGAATAAGGCTTGGGGTTTATTACATAATACTCTCTAAACAAAGGCTGTCTCAGATACCAAATGTATAAGATTCAAATATATGTAGCAAACTTATAATCTAAAGGCATGAATCAATAACTGAGCAAACTATAATACTGGTTAATAAACAATAAATAACTGATATAAGATAAGATACACTGGAGGACTTGAAAGAGTTCAGAAAGATATATATATATACACACAGTAGAGGATCACTCTGGATGTGCCCATCCGACACCACAAAGAAAACACGTCAAATGATCACAGTCACTGAACCACAAAACTCAATACATCACCTGATGCATACACTGCCCACCTCTGGCTGGGGGAAGTTTAATACCAGATAGACACGTCTGCCCTCGCTTGGAATCCAAACTTCCAAACTCCCACCAGACCAGTGGAGGCTCCCCTTCTTAATACAAATCCGAACATAACGAAGCTTCTAGCAAGTCTTGTCCTCTCGTTCTCATGACGGCCCGTACCAGTCTCCTCCAAGGCCACAGCATTGGATGATCAGGGCTTCGCTATGGCTTACAGACGGACCAAGTACATTCCTCTGATAAGAACTGGTTTTCTCTAGTCAGTAAAGTGTGAAAAACAGGAGGAAGAGCAAAACATGCCCTCTCCACTTTGCGCACAGAAAGGCCCAAAGACAGATGGAATCAAAAAGCAAGATGACATGAAAGCATGTCAAAGTTGAGCACAGCCATAAAGCAAGGTAAAGTCAGAAAACAGAATGACATTAAACCATGTCAAAGCCAATAGTAAGAACTCATAATTCTCACCAATGCACAATACAATACACATTCCTGCACAATTGCACACCTTTAAATGCAGATCCTACGCGCTCTGGTCTTGGCAAGACTGTTCCACTCATAACAGCTCCCATTGAAAGACAGCAAGATTATAGAACAGAAAAGAAGCAGGCATATGCAGGACCATCCTACATTAAGGCTAGATTAAAATAACACATGAAAGTCAGTTAAAATGGTGGTGGTTGAGGGTCATCATAGGGTGCCAAAATCACAAGAGTGGCTCTTTTATTACAGGTCCAATCTCCAAAAGACTACATCTCCTTCATTTGGCTTGTTGCTATTTTGCTGCTATATTGGTCCTGACTACCTGTGCATTGAAGTTCTCAACACATACCCTACTATTTATATTGGGCTTGATGGCCTACTCACCTCACCCTGCTCTTCTTGATGATCCACCTTGCACAGATGATGTTCTGGCCTTGTTGATCACATAATGGTTTTGCTACTCCCATAGGTTCTCTTCTTGCTGATGTCTTCCTCATCAGCGTTTGGCTTGTGATGTCTTACAGGGATCACTGACATAATATCGAGGGACAGAATATCGACCATCAAGAATATCGTTGAGAAAATATTGAAAGTAAAAATATCGAGTTTCTATCTACAAACAGGTAAATATAAAAATATTGAGTTAAAAATATCATTTACTAAAATATAGTTTTAAAAAATATCGACTTTACTAAAAACAATGTTAAATTAAATTAATAATAAAAATTAATTACTACAATATACTTAAAAATACTTAAATTAACTTATAATAATGAAATAATTAATGAAAGTTAAAAATAGATTCTTTTAAATCATATTTGTTAAAACATATATATATAGTAACAAAATATAATTAAATAATAGCCAATATTATTAACGTACAATAAAAAAAGTGTAAAAATTACCATTCCCACTCCAAAGAGTGCAAGCGTAGGGAAAGCGTTGGATAGCGTAGGGGTTAAAATTACTATTCCCACTCCAGTGGGTGCAACAGTAGGGAAAGCGTTGGATAGCGTAGGGGTAAAAATTACTATTCCCACTCCAGTGAGTGCAACAGTAGGGAAAGCGTTGGATAGCATAGGGGTTAAAATTACTATTCCCACTCCAGTGGGTGCAACAATAGGGAAAATGTTGGATAGCGTAGAGGTAAAATTTACTATTCCCACTCCAGTGGGTGCAACAGTACAACAGTAGGGAAAGCGTTGGAAAGCGTAGGGGTAAAAATTACTATTCCCACTCCAGTGGGTGCAACAGTAGGGAAAGCGTTGGATAGCCTAAGGGTAAAAATTACTATTCCCACTCCAAAGAGTGCAACAGTAGGGAAAGCATTGGATAGCATAGGGGTAAAAATTACAATTCCCACTCCAGTGGGTGCAACAGTAGGGAAAGCGTTGGATAGCGTAGGGGTTAAAATTACTATTCCCACTCCAAACAGTCTAACAGTAGGGAAAGCGTTGGGTAGCGTAGGGGTTAAAATTACTATTCCCACTCCAAAGAGTGCAACAGTAGGGAAAGCGTTGGATAGCGTAGGGGTTAAAATTACTATTCCCACTCCAAAGAGTGCAACAGTAGGGAAAGCGTTGGATAGCGTAGGGGTTAAAATTACTATTCCCACTCCAGTGGGTGCAACAGTAGGGAAAGTGTTGGATAGCGTAGGGGTTAAAATTACTATTCCCACTCCAGTGGCTGCAACAGCAGAGAAAACGTTGGATAGCGTAAGGGTTAAAATTACTATTCCCACTCCAGAGAATACAACATTAGGGAAAGTAAATACTTCATATATTATTTTAAAATTAAAAAATGAATATCTAATAATAATTAATTACAAATAATTAAAATTTTAATATAATATAATAATTAATATATTACAATTACTAATTAACAATAATTATTTCAATTGATCACCTATTAATTCAAATAAATTAGAAATTAACAATGAATTATTTAATAATTAAAAAATATTTAGCAAATATTTCCAATTAAATACATTTAAATGAATTTAATTATTCAATTAATTATTTATAAATTACTTCCCACCCTATTCCCCTATAAACCCACAACCCGCTACAGAAAATAAATTATTATAATTAACATAATTAACAATTAATCAATAAAATTAAATTAATTGGCAAATACATTTTTTATAATTACCCATAAATACTTAAATAAAAATTGATTCTACATAAATACCAATAAATTATTTTACATATTCAATTAATTATAATTTAATTACTTGCCACCCAATTCCCCTATAAACCCACAACCCGATACAGAAAATAAATTAGTAAAATTTACATAATTACCAATTAATCAATTAATTATAATTAATTACCAATTAAAATTTAATTAATTAACAAATATAAATTATTAACAATTAATTAAAAATTACTATCAATAAATACATTTACATAATTAATTAATTATAATTAAATTACTTCCCACCCTATTACCCTATAAACCCACAACCCGCTACAGAATGAAATTACGCAATAATTATAAAAACAAAATTCATTAATTAAAATTATTTTTAACATAAATACACACTTTTCAAACATATGTAACATATAAATACACTATAAAAATTAAATATTATTAAAAAAATCGATATTTTTAACTATCTATATTATATACTTAGATATTTTAACTTTCTATATTTTTAACAGTCGATATTAAATCACTTACCTTAAAAACAATATTTTTGTTATCTATATTCTGTCCTGTCGATATTTTGTCCAGTCTATATTTACTACTCAATATTATGTCCAAATGATATTTTGGAGTCGATATTATGTCTATGCACCGTCTTACAGCTACACACTCCTCTCATTCATAAGGTCAAATCTGTGTCTGTATGCTAACAGCATTAATTCCATTCAGCCTCATAGCACTCTGTTGACTATATTGAAGCACATGTCGTACCCATAAGAGTGTGTAATTTTCCATGTCATTAAATAAACATGAAGGTGTTGCTCAAATAACCATATATTTTTGTGGTAAATGTATTTACGCTGGAGTAATTTCACTAATTACGCATTACTCTTGTGATGTGAATTTACCAAAATTACAAGATTATGCCAGTTTGAGTAATAATTTGTGGTAAAAAGCCTACTGCAGGAGCACAGGAACAACAAATTAAAAGAGAGCAAGAGGCTGCTGGCTACTGCTGTTTATGTCCTGTACCACTTAATGCTATTTTCTAAGTGGCAAATGCATCCTAACAACCATGTTGTACACAACAGTACATTTTGCACTAAGAAAGTGTTAAATGCTATATCACACATCTCACACAATTATACATAATCACAAGTAATTTTGCGTTAATGTTGAGTACCGCGCTAGAGAGAATTATGGCAGTAACACCAACGGCTAGATACAACAATAATTTGTTATTACTTTTAGCTTAGCTTCTACAGAAAACAGCCTGTTTAAAAACATTGCCCACACTTAGGGCCTCATTAGGATGGCGGACGGACCTGCGTTTATCCGCCACCCCCAAGGTGGAGGGACCGTCCGCAGGGGCAGCGGCGGTCCCTTCGTGCGAATTAGGATGTGACCGCCACCCTGGCTGTCACATCCTGTATATTTAACATTGCGGCGGGTGCTGCTTGAAGCAGCACCCGCCGCAAGGTTAAATATGCATTTCTTCCATTTGCATGCACAAAACGGCAGGCACCGCACGGTGCCTGCTGCCTTGTACATGCAAATGCTGGGGGTACCATAGGTACCCCCCATGTGCACCCCCATGCCCGAAACCCTGGGGGCCCGCAAGGGCCCCCCAGAAGCTATTTTCCACATGCTTTTCCACGGCGGTGAATCCGCCGCGGAAAAGCATGTTTTGAAACACATTGTAATTTGGCTGGCGGTGTCTTGCAGACAACGCCACCAAATTGCGGCAAACACCCCACGGATCAGCGGCAGATGGACCTGCCATCCACCGCTGATCCCACAGACATCCTAATCTGGCGGCGGGTGTTTTGAAGCGCCGCAGCGGTGATTCCGTATCCTCCGGGCTGGCGGTGGCTTCAGCCGGCCCGGAGGATGCGGAATCACCGCAATCCTAATCGGCCCCTTAGTTTCCGATTATTTGCAAACATTTCTTGCCATTGAATGGAATCATTCCGAATGAACACTGGTGCATGTCATGCTTTTTTCAATGCAAGTTGCAAGTGACTGTTGGAAAGGGATTATTAGCTGGTAGGGATGGTAATCCACCACAAGAAATAATGTCACTATTCTTGTTTAGTTCAGTAAAGATTTCAATGATTTAAACCTGAGATCAACCCCTGGGGAATATGGAACAGAGCAGACAGGCCTAATGTAAGTAAGCATGTAACGCATTCAGAAGTACCAAAACATTTAACAAGTTGAAAAAAACTACACAATAAAAATCCCACACCAACGTAAACAAAATAGAGAATATTTTAATGAACATAATTACAACAAAATCAAATAAGAGGAACTGGAGATATGAATTTTTAAAGTTTAAATAAAAATAGCCAAAAAGCTTGATGGGCTAACCGCAGGCATCTAGTTGCGCTAGCCTGGAACAAAGGTAAGTTTTAAGGCTGACTGTAATGGAGAATGGGTGCGTCCCAGTCAAAGAGTTCCCTTCTGACTTAGAAAATGTCTGAGAAGGTAGAGTCCTCAGTGGTGCAAGACAGTAGGTTAGATCCGAAGACGAGGTAATTGACGGCAAGGTGACAAAGGTTAATGTCTCGGTGAAAACACTGTTAAAGGGTGAAGAAGCTCCGAGCAGGAAAAGTCCAGAGTTCACACCCAAGAAGTTGTCAACCTCGATCAGATGCTGTACAGCATCCAATGGCAATTTCAACCTTCAGACGTAGACTATTTTCTGGAAGTTGGAATCAGCAGAGCAGCAGAGCAGGGCTTCATGCTGTAGCCAGAGGGTTTTAATTATGGACCGCTAAATTGGGCTTGCTGTTGTGGAGAAGAATGTATTGGGACCAGTGGTGAAGACAGCCCATTAGTTATGCAATATGGGTCCTGGTCTTCTGTTGGTTCTCCAGCAAAAATCCAAGAAAATGTTTCTAAACCCCAGGCTATAGAATCCCTGGCAGGTTTCCAGTATCTCGGGAAAAGCATTGGGCGGTCACAACTTACTCAACAGAAATCACCAGCAAGGCCCAGTATAGGTCCAGTTGAAACTGGTCAGCTGAGCTCCTTTATGATTATGGCTTTCTCCAGCTTTTGTGTGCCTGTAGCTTAACAGTAGGCCTGCCAAATGACCCTCGGAGTCCACCACTTTGTCCTGGGAACAAGTGAGAGTAGGTCCAGCCCTCAGGGTTCTCTTCATTGGTCACAACAGCAGATGTAGTCTTTCTTCTCTCTTTCTCAGGTCCTGTAGTGTTCTGAAATGGGTGAATACAGGGTCCACATTTATGCCTGGCACTACCCTTTGAGTGGTGGTGACTACTGGCCTCTCCATGACCAATAGGGAAAAAGTCCCCAGGGGTATTCCTATCCACTTTTGCCGGCACAACTGTGTGCCACACTGCAAAAAAGTGCACCTCTCTACCTAAAAATAAGATGGCAGAACATTTCTTCCGCTGTGAAGAGCTCCTTTGCCCAACCTAGAGATGTGGTCAGCAAAATGAGCAAGCCTTCCCCTATTGTCACTCAAAACCAGTTCTGGGTGAAGTGCCTTTCCCTGGCTGGATAGACAAACAATAGATGGGACAGGCCTAGGTATGAGCTACATGTCCCTGCGACAGGGAATGTCCCTTAGAAGATAATTTAGTTCCTGGGCACTGCCCAGAACCTCTTCCTGTCAGAGGAACAGGGCACCTCCCCATGCACAAGCCCTGTGTCTCAGCTCTGGGAGCCAATTCACACCTAATCAAGAAACATTACAATGTGTAAAAGCTATTTGTTTTTACCACAATGCTTTACTAAAGTCATCTCAACGGCTAGAACAAATGGCTTTCACTAAAAGGACCGTTTGTCCAAATAATCTATGGCATTCTCTGGAGTTCAGAATATCTTTAATTTGGGCAACAGTAACTGTCGCAAAGAAGAAGGTGCTGGGAGTCATAATGCGGTCCAATGAAGGAGTGTTTCACAGGCAGGGATGGGGAAATCCACTGGCAGTATGCGACCGAAGAGGGTGTCCCAGACAGAGAGCGAGAGCAATCCTGCTCAGAGAAAGATGGGGGCCCATGGTGGGGATCCCCCATTCAAAGCACAGTCAGGTGAGACACCTGATGCAATGTACCATCGGGAAGTGTTGGGGATACAGGGAGCAATTTGGACTGACAATTTCAAGGGGAGGCGCACGTAGTATTCACAGAATCTCGAGACACAAAGCACCGAGGTACGGCATACAACACAAAAATATTACTGGGGGCTGGGCAGCTTTCCTTAAAGCTGGACAAGCAAATTGAAAATTGAAATTTGGGGCCACATGTACAGCCGACAGGTTTTGCGACTCGCAAATTGCGATTTTTATTGACACACAATTTGCAAGTAGCAATACATGATGCACAAAAGTGTCTCAGACAATGTTTGCGATTTCCAAATAGGTCGCAAGGGACCTGCCTCACTTAATATTCATGTGGCAGCTCGCAATTTGCGACCCATTGGGAAAGGCCGGCACTCACAGGAATGGTGGCCTGCTGGGGTCAGCAGACCACCCCATCTGTGACGGTTTTTTAAATAAAACAGGATTTTTTTGCTAAGAGTGGCCCATTTTCTTTACAGGACAACGGACTGCATTTCAAAAATAAAAATGAAAAGTTATCTTTTGATTTTTTTTCAGTGGGCAGTGAACCGTGAGACCACTGCTTGCTCTGAAAAAATGTTGGCACCTCAAGTCACAAAGGAGAAGGGATCCCTTGGGGACCCTTCCCATTTGCAAATTGCTTACCACCAATTTGAAATTGGTGGAAGTCTGAAAAATGCTTTGTGACCATATTCTCGGTTGCAGAACATTTATATGTACCAGAGCGACTCCTTATTTGGAAGGGAGGCCCTTTGCACACCCCTTCCTAATAGCGACTTGCAAACCCTATTTTGCGATTCGATAATAGGTTGGTACATGAGAAATGCATTTTACTGGTCGCAAACGGCCTGTGCATTTTACATCTGGGCAATATTGTGTAGCTAACTCCTCTGCCCCAGGAACTCCCATCCACATGGTCTAAGAGCTAGGGGTGGGTGGAATTTGCATAGTCGCACTACGCAAAGCTCAGCGAAAAGGTAAAAAATCTCTGCGAGCATGCAGCGTTCCACGAACACGCGGGATTGCTTGTTCCGCCCATTCACAATGCTTTTTTCCTGTTCGCAAATGCTGTTTGCATGCTCAGGGCGAAATATCTTGCGAACACGCATTTTGAAAGCGCAAACAAGCAAAAAATTCTGCGAAGCTGCAGATCGCGGAATTTTTTTCAATTCTGTGTTCTCCGTGGAATGCGAAATTACCCAAATTCCGCAAATTCCACAAGCGTTACGGAATTTATCGCCCAGGCCTACTAAAAGCAGAAGGGCCAGGGTCGCTGGGCAGTGAGTGTCTAAGTCTATTTCCTTTAGCACTCTCCCTTCTACCAATGTTGTCCTCCTCTCACCAGAAGCTGGTTTGCCGGTGCTATCCAGTCACTGGAATGTGTTGGAAGAGGTCATGCTGACACGTCCCTGATTTTCATATCTGAGCTGCATGCTTACCTCTGTTCAGTGTTCATTTCACTCCATACTGTATGCAAAAGCAGCAAGACTGCTTAGGTTCACCCCCTATGTTGATACAACTGTCAATCTCCTGTCCACCCAGCAACAGTCTTGTCTGTATAGAACAATCACAGACAATCCAGTGTACCTGCCAACAGGAGCACAAATGGGAAAAGGACATTTGCTTGTTAAATATGCCACCCTATTAACATGTGGTAGCTGACTCATTGTTATATTAAAACTTGTAAAAAAAATAGTAATGCTTCTAGATGCGTTGAAGGTTGTGGTTCCGAAACTGTATGTTCGTGGCATCTCTGGCTAATTTTGACAGTGCACCGGGGTGCTGCAGCACACAGTTGGGGAATTATTAGTCTAGTGTGTTGTGTAGTGAATTTGTAAGTTATTGTTTACTGGTTAGAGTACTGTACTTTTGCTATGAAGGGTATGAATGTATGTTGTGTTTCAGATGTTGGGATTTGCATTTTGTGGGTGATATGTATCTTATTTGTTTTAAGTACTGTCAGCTACTGAAAAGAAGATTGTTTCAGTTGAGGTTGCATTTTATTAATTTACAAAAAAAATTGTTACGATTTTTTTCAGGTTTTGGAAGGATTTAAGCTGATGTCATATGCCTACATTCAATGGATTGTGTTTTTTGAGAGTTGATATTTTTGTATTTTTGTATTTTCAACGTGTGGAATAGGATTTCTAATTCAAGGGTGTGTGTTGTGTTTTGCAGGAGTGTTGGTGAATATCTTTGTATTTTTATTGCTGTTTAATTTAGTAAATTGGTAAGAAGTTAATATCCTAGAATATTACGTGTTCAAATTTGGATAGTGTATGATTAAAATGATGTTTTAAACAGTTATAGTAGTGATTTATTTTAGAATATACTGGTTTTTAATTTGGAGTTTTGTGGAAATAGTTAAATCTTTAAAGAATGAAAAAAATAAATTATAGCTTTAGTGATCTTAAAAATAATATTTATGTAAGACTGTTTTGGTAATTTGCTTATCGAGGTGTTTTATTATGTATATGATGAAGTAAATTATAGTAGAGTTTGAACAGTTCTTTCTAGTTAGTATAATCCTTGATTGTTTGGGAACAGTAGGACTTTGGGAGCTAACATCTCAAGCATTTCGCAAGCTTGTTTAGATACATTAGGGGGTTATTGTTTTCTAGGCTTGTCTTTGGTGTAGTTCCTGTTAACTATGTTCTTTTTCTAAAACTGTTACAAGGTAGTGTGATCATTCAAGAAGCCCTTTGAAGGAGATATACTACTTTTCAGCAGGTATGAGGTACTTGGATTCGTGTCCGAGCCTGCGTCCAACCCAAGTATTTTTAAAGTGGTAAAAGAAAGGTATTGGTTTTCCACAATTGCTTGACGGAATGGAGATTTTAGTAGTAATTCATAATTTTGTATAACCTCTATTGTTAGTACACAGGCATGGTCAGTTTGTAGATGTAGAGTGTGGAAATGTCTCAATAAGGCTTGACTGAAACAGTAATAACAGCCTTGTAATGCAGGGTGAAGATATATTCAAGGTTTTTTTAGTCTTTGCCTGTTCAAAATGAATTACTATTTATTGTGGACAGTAGTTATTAGTTTTTCCTATATATCATAACATAATGATTATTTCTTAAGCACACAATCACCCAGGTTTTGGGTCTCTTGATGTGTATTATTAACCAATGTATTGTTACTAATGTTATCAACCTCAGAAGGATGAAAAATTGAGTGGACCGACTGGAATTTAAATCTGTGACCATGAGGTCAAAATGAGATCCCTGGATTTGAAGCATTAGACCACTGAGCCACTGAACTGGCTTTATTTGTCTTAGTAATTCCTGCTTTGTGGTGCTTCGTTGTTTTGGTAATAGTAGATACATTAGTGATAAGTTAATGTTTTGGTGCTGCCCAGGAATTGTCAATATCTGGGTATAGAGTGGTAGATATGATTTAAAAGTGTCATTCATTAACTAGGCAGTGCATTTTGTTAGGGCTGGTATGTTATGTGCTGTGCAGAAAACAATAATACTTTTTTCATTATTTTTATTTTCAGAGTGAACAAAGTTCTCTGTTGTGTGAGATATTATTAGGTGACCAGGAGTATCTATTGCCTCAAATCTTCTTGGACCTCTTATGGCTTGCCTTATGGTAGTTCGAGATCTAGTAATTCATCATTTCAAATGTTATATGGACAGTAACTATCCTATTGCTTCCGGAGAGATTTCAGGAATATAGGGTATTATTTACTAATCTTGCTTGAGGAATGGGACACCCAGTCACAAATTTGGTTGATATCCCATCCACTGTATTTCAAGCTTAAATGAAGGTCCTTGCCTAGTTAACCCGGCACAGGCTGTGGCTGCTCTAAACATACAGAAATATTCCACTGTCACTTCTGTTTCTGGCCCAGTTATTCCACCTAGGGTGCATCTAGATACAGCTGGCCTTACTCCCCGAGATACACGTCTTACTGCAAAAGCCCCAGGAAAGCAGAAGCCAGAACCGGGGATGGCATTATCTAATCCCGTTCTGAAATCTTCTGACATTGGAACCCAAAACAACCCTCACTGCCCCCAGCTACCACCCAAAGCATGCCCGTATGTGGTGGTTCTAACAGGAGTTCCTAGGCTGGTAGGTGAGCGAGGCGAAACATTCCCTGAGTTGAAGAACAAAGTCATCTTTTGGCTGAATAGATATAGACCGCTAATGAGTACAGGCCACGGGGAAATTGTATTCGCTAGAAGAGTCAGCCGGCTAGGGACTAGACCCAAAGATATCAGTGGGGACTGCTTAATTGTTAATTTTAGGGATCCCGGTGTGGTTAATCACATCCTCGAACAGGGCGGTCCCCACATCACGGGTACAATTAATATTCACCACTCGAGGTATTTATATTTATGAGTTCCAGCACCGGGTGGGCCTGCACTAACATACGTTCACCAGGGTGGACAGGATCTACATTACAACATACCCGTAGCCAATAGCTTCAGTGTCCTGAATAACGTGGATTGACTACTTCATTCTCTGGGGCCCAATGAAACGGTTTCCAATGTAGACAGGAGCCATGTGGAGGAGGGTGCGAGTGTTGAGGAGGGCTTATCCGAGATGGCTATTAGGACTAAGGTGGGTGGTATGATAACATCCCCACTAGCCCTAAACACTAGCCTTCCAGGAGTTGGAACGGAGTTGGACATCCACACCTATATAGGATCCCCCCTACTAATTCGCTTCATCCTATTACAACCAGCACTGCTAGGGCTGAGATTAGTAGATCTTTAATTGGGTCTTGGAATGTAGCTGGGCCAGGTTCTAAGCTAGCCAATCCAGAATGGGGAGAGTTGATGGATAGGTATGATTTGTGTTTGTTCCAAGAGACCTGGCTCCTGACTGTCGCTGTAAGGGTGGGCTTTACAACATTTTATACACCGTCTGTGCAGGACCCCAGGGGAAGACCTTCGGGGGGTTGTGGATTTGGGCTGCCTCACATTTGGGGTGTTCGGCTAAGGTAATAGATTCCCACTCCCGGACATCCTTTGTATTGCACTTAAATTTTTGGATGGTTCGACGGTGATAGTGATTAATATATATTTACCAGTGGTTGAAGTGGGGAAAAAAAAGTAGGGAAACTGTGAACGGAGATTCAGAGGGCTGGAAAAACCCAAGGATTGAAGCAGTGGGCGGAGCCAAAGGTGTGGCCAGAATGTGCAAACATTCCAATTTTTACTATTTGTTTGGCATTTCACTGCCCAGTTTAATCAACCAGTGGATGCACATGATTATTTTAGGTTTTAATGAGTTGTTGACATTAAAATATATTCACAAAGTGGGATATGCTTCTAATCACAGAACGTCCCAAATACGATAAAAGGTGGAAGCACAAGCCATTTGTCTCTGAGCCATGAAGTTTCTGTCATCAGCACTGCTCCCTTTTTCCACAACAGCAGTTAAAGCAAAATATGATAGTTTGCAAATGTTTTCTATATACTTATGGCTCTGCCATATTTGCCTCATAATGTAATTACGCTGCAACCTTTTTTTTAATGCATACTTTAGTCAACACTGCGGCATAATTTTGTACTCTTTTGCTGCATAATTAATTCCAGTGGCCACACAGCAGGCAGCACATGTTAAAAGTGCTTGTGAATCAAGAAGAGAAACTGTGAAGTTTGCGTACTTAGTTTGGTGTGCGTGCAAATCCTGCATTGTCAATCCCTGGTGAGTTGCAGCTACTACGGCTGAAACAAGGCCAATGAAGGTACCAATGGGTGAGGCAGACTGGCCTCAAGGGCAGGGCCGGCCTTAGCACTGGTGGTGCCCTGGGCATTAATGTTTGTTAGTGCCCCCCAATGACCACCTCTGGCATGGATTCCCTCACTACCACCCTTTAACTGTGTCCCTGAAGTCTCCATAACCACACTCTAGCTCAGATGCATTTAATTTGATTAACAGCGCCACACATTACACAGACAATCAATACGTGTGTAAATCACTGTATCTAAAATGTTACATAAGACTAAGGACTACAAGGTGTAGGAGTCCAATGGCAACCATACTAGTAGGATGTATAGTTTTATAGTGATTGGTCTGGAGAAACAGAATACCCGGAATTTAAAATGTAATACCATGGTTGGGGGTTCCCTTTAATAATCAGAATTGATTTCTGTCCAAAAGAAGACTTTTTGCAACATTAGGATAATCAAAGACTGGGAGGGAAAACATAAGACTCTGATTTATACCTTGCAGTTTGTATGCAGCTCTTAGATGACAGTAATAGCTCACTGTTCTATGTTAGGAATTTAACGTATAAACTGCAAGTAACAAAAGGATCTGTCTGACAAAAGCAGTAGCCAACTGACCTATTTATATTAGGTTCACTTTGTGATCTGTATGGTACATTTTCTTTGCAGCAGGCACATTAACCCTCTGAGCTACCTTTCCATGAGTCAAAACTTCCACTAGACAAAATTCTGATCTCTCTCTAGGAAGAACATTAATCACCAGAGTCATCATGACATTTTTATTGTTGCCGAAAATTGCTTGAGGCAGCAAGCGCTTTTAACACCATAAAATACTTGCAAACATGACGCCTCCACCTAAAGTCAGCACCCAGTGTGGTCACACTGGTTGCATCGCCCTAGAGCTGGCCCTTCTCAAGGGTCCTGTGACCTCAGTGATAGAGTCACTGTTGTTCGAGGGTGTGCTGCTTCATAGGCCTGCCCGCAAGCCTGGAGGTGAACTTCCGTATGGATAGTGGTGGACAAGCCTTGAAGGTTAACCTGCACTTGTCATGCTAGGGTCCATCTGCTGGTGCTAAGACGCCAGGGCTTCTATGGTCTTGTGAAGCCTTCTAAGGTCTATCATGGGATTGTGCTCTCTCAGGAGAGTGGTCTGGTTATTAAGGCTGAACCTGATTCCCCAGTTCCGAATTCAGCACCTCTGGCCATAGTGCCACATCCGCTCCCCCACTGAACACCATACTGCCCCACTGAGAAAAACTCACACTGCCTTCAACTACAATCCAATTGTTGCCAGCTATAAACACCTGGATGTGGCTCAACTTAAATTATGCACTAGACAAGAGCAATATGCGGCCTACAAAAAAAAAGTAACAACATCCTGGAAAAAGCAAACACTCATAGGGAATGCAAAATTTAGCAAACCATGTGAATTGTAAGCAGGAACAACATCGCTACCTTCACGGTTTCACACTCACTACTCAGAAATCAGAGAGTGCTTTTGCCTGAAAAGTTAAAGAGAGGACTACAGGGCCCTGAATGGACCCATTTCAATGGCCATTGCTTATATCCTTACAAAACGTAAGCAATATGGTAAAAAGACCACATCCCTGGACCCAGAGCTGCAGTACACATTTTGTTTTCCATTCCAGACATTGCAGTAACTCCAGGATTGGTGCACTAGTTCCAAGTCCAGGGAAACAGAGACAAGAAAGCAAAAATAACCCTTCACTGGCAAACTCTGTAAAAGTGACGCTAATGTGTTTGGGTGTGAATAAAATCAATCTGGCCCGTTTGCTACCACTCTGTCTTACTTTATTTAGTTATTTATCTATTTTTCATATTTTTAACCATTTCTTCCAGATGCTGCACTTTGGAATTAAAATGTCAGAAAAATAGGACATTTCCAACAAAAGTGTTTTTCTTTTTTGGATCCATTTTCACAGGGGAGCAAATAAAAGAAAGGAGAGGAAAGCGAGTGAGAACCCGGTCTTGAAGTCACAGTTTTCAGTAAGAGAAGAACTGCTAGACAGAAGGCGGGAAGAAGGAAAGAGTGGGGGGTGGGAGGGCAGCTGAAGTGGCAGACCAGAAGCAGACACTGTCTTTGTCTTCTCAGACCAATAAGGAAAAGACAGAGTCCTGTTACTTCTCTGCCGCCACGACCGCCATGAACGCCGAGCTTTATCTATAGGTTTGGCGATTTCTTGCGTCCTGGGACGCATTTTCAAAATAAAAAAGTAGGGAAACAGAATCTTTCGAATTAAAGAAGTAGGGGCACACCGTGCCCTGCTGATCCCACCCACTTCGACCACTGATATTTACGTCCTACACGCCACCAGCTGGGTCTATCTATGGTAGAGGCCCTTCAGAAACTCTTTTATTTCCCTCTCCGATTCATAGAATTATCGGGGGCGATTTTAATTGCCATTTTGAACCCCTGGTTGGGATCTCCTCTGTAACCATAGATGAGGACTCAATTTGGCAGATTCAGGAGTGCACTATGTACCCGGTAAAGTGAATAACGCCTTTGGCCCTCCAGATTAATAAGCTGGTAGTAACCCACTCCTTCAGGGCCTGTAATGGCAGACTCCCTCCCGACGTACCTGGCACGAGCACCTATAATAGACCGGGGAAAAACACAACCATTGATTACATCTTGGTTAATGTGGAATTCTGGGCCCAAATGAGTGCCTTCATTGTTATCCAAAGGGTAGATAGCGACCATAACTTTTTGTCGCTAGAATTAAACTGCACACTGGGACACCAAAACGAACTGAGGGTACTGGAGCCTCTTACTGATTCGAATCTAGTTACAGCGGCGGGTGGTAGATGCATCAGGTGGGCTAAGGACACGTTAGCCCCAGACAAACTAGCTGAGATATACCAACATGTAGCCGGCTCCTTAACAGAGGCTTTTGACCTCCAGGGTGTCAATTATGACCTGCCCTACTTTCAGGAACTACAGCATATCCATTCTAAGCTCCTCTCTACTTTGGCCGATTAGTTTTACATCATAGATAGTAAGAGGCCATGGGTAAAAAACCAGGCCCATTGGTATAACAAAAATTGTAGGGCTGCTAAAAGCGCACTTGTAAAGGAGGTAAAATCTGGGTCTCTGCTGAGTATTAGAATGGCTAGACACACCTACAAAAAAACGATTAAGGAGTCTAGGTCGGGGGGCGCTAGAGAGCGCGCGGCAAGATGGCCGCACTTAGGTGATGCTCTCCTAGACCAAGCAAACATCCGCTATTTATCTGCAGTTTCCAGCGTCATCTGCCTATGAAAACGGCACTAAAGTGAATCGGGTGACCAGCGGCGAAGATCTGTGGAGTTACTAGGCGGTAGCACCTGGCAGCGACAAGAAACGTCGACATGTCCACTTCACTGCGGGGCCCAGCGCATGGCGGCGAGGCTGGGCCCGAACCTCTGAGAGACTGCCGGCGGACTGGGCTAGAGTTCGTCCTTTTTCACCCGGACT
This sequence comes from Lissotriton vulgaris, assembly GCF_964263255.1. NCBI lineage: Eukaryota > Metazoa > Chordata > Amphibia > Caudata > Salamandridae > Lissotriton > Lissotriton vulgaris. The sequence goes on from NC_141685.1 coordinate 307,361,397, forward strand.
GACAGCGGCGAGAGTGGTGGCGGCAAGAGGGCGGCCGGAGGGAGAGCCTGTTGGAGTCTGCGACGCCTTCCTAGAGCTTGCACCGGACAACTGCGTGAGACCGGCGGCTCCGTCTGGGCTGGTTGTGGTGAGTGGGGCTAGAGAATACGGGAGGTCGGGGCTGCGGAGGTGGCGTGCGTCCTACCTGGGCCAGGCCGCGTGAGCTGTGACTGGCGGGGGCGGGGTGTGGGCTGGAGCTGAGAGAGGCTGCAGAGCGCGGTGGGAGCCGGGGACCCCGGGAGCTAGTCGGGCTCTTCCATTGGGACGCTGCAGGCTACCACGGGGCATTATTTGCTTCGAAGGCCCAGACATCGTGAGCACCGGAGGAATACTTTTAGCAACAAAGTCGCGCATAGCAGCTGGTTCCTGACCAGCATAGTGCACACGCTATATTTTGGAGTGATTGGCGCTACGAGGTGGCTAAATAACTGCCCATTGATTAACTGTAGCATTCTGGTGCAGGCCGCTCGGTTCATAGTGTCGCGACCTGCAGTCACTTAACTATACTGGTGATTGGCGACATGGGCAGACCGGAGCGTAATCAGCCTAAATTGAACTTTGAGATGCGCAAAACGGCAATGACCTCGTCACAGGCTACCTCGGATACTGACCCACCAGGAGCAGCAGTAGGGCACGCAAAATCTAGAGGCCACACTCATAGCTATGCAGAAAACTCTGCAATCAATTGAGGGCACCATGGAAGCTGTCAATCACAGGCTGGACCATATGTCTGCGCAATTTGAAAGACAAAATGCAAGGATGGACGAGGTAGAGCAAAGGGTGTCTGCTACGGAAGACGGTCTTACAACTGTCACAGACAAGGTTTTCAATATAGAACGAGTGCTGGCAGTCATTCAGGCTAAGAATGAGGAGTTGGAGGGGAGGTCTCGGCGCAATAACATATGCGTCACGGGACTGCCAGAAACCACGAATGTGGGTAAGATGGAGGACTTCATGGAGCGTCTGTTTGTAGAAATATTCGGTGCAGACCAGCTTTCCAAAATGTTTATTGTGGAACGTGCGCACCGCTCCCTAGCTAAAAGACCAGTACCAGGGGCGCCACTGCGCCCCATAATTGCCGGCATCTTGAACTATAGAGACCGAGATGTACTATTACGCCTAGCACGTGAAAAGGGCACCATTGACTATCAGGGCAACAAATTGGAATTTTTTCCAGATTTACAATGGCAGTGCAGGCGGCACGGAAAGAATTTAGCGGTGTAAAACAACTTCTTCGTAAAGAGGATATACCATATGCCATGTTATATCCAGCCCGGTTGCGAATAGGTGCACCATCGGAAAATAAAATATTCCCCTCGCCAAAAGTGGCCATGGAGTATGCCAAAACACAGAAAAGGCGTAAGCGAGATTTGGGGATGCCACAGGAAGGAGATGATGAAATGAACGTAGACAACTAACTGTGGTTTTATGTCTCCTACACGGCACTATGATTGTGCGGAGAGGTCACGGAGCTTCCTTGATTGCAATGCTGATTTCTGCAGCGTGGCTCATTGTACTGCTTCCGTTCTATTCTTGAACTTCTGCAATATTGGGATAACAGATTTGTTGATACCCTATGGATGTGTCTCAGCTATTGGGAGGGTAATATGTTCAGATGGGGCTGTCTTCTGGCTCCACAAGACAATGCTGTATTTTTATTAATTAAGGAACTATTGATATGTGATGTATTGGTTCTTACCCTCTCAGCTTCAATATGAGTGTAGAGAAAGCGGGATTAAGCTACAGTACTGGCAGGGGACGAGGATCTGAAAGTTGATCACTGATGGTGGATTTATGCATATTATATGGAAACATGACTGTGGGGAATGCTCTGTGTGCCACTCTTGAATGCAATATTATTTGTTTGCGCAATGGTTAACTTTGCAATTCTTTCAACTGTTGTGACATGTATGTATAGTTACTACTACACTGAAGAAGTGACGCTGCTAGTGTAATGATAATGTGTTGAGGTGGATCTAACGTCTAGCTTTTCAAGCAGTGTTGTGATATTGATAACGTGTACATATTGATATATGTGATATTGCCTTTACTCCGCTGAGTGTGTTTTTTTTCCTTTTCTATCAAACGTATTGGAGGCTGTAAAGGCCTGGTGGATGACAGCGGAAATACATACTCCTAGCTTGGTCACCTCCCGTATCGCTGTATGCGGGAGTTAAGCGCCTCTACGCCCCCACATATGGGAGTACCCCAAAGTAGAATTTCCGGGTGTAAGGGGGAGGGGGATCGGGGTGTTTGGGAGAGCTTTGGCAGGTTGGGGTGGCTGAAGTGGGTGGGGGGATGAAGGGTGACTCGGGGAATTTTCTGGGATGTTATGAATCAGGGAAGGGGTTTTGGCAAGTTGGGGAGGTGGTTGTGGGATGGGAGGTAAGATGGAAGGGCTGTGAGATCCAGTCCTGCTGGACGGTATACATTGAGGATAATAGGAAAGTCTATGTACAGTGTAAAGGACTACTCGACTGTTGGGGCTGGAGGACAGATGACACAATCGCTGCCTGTTGGTTGACGGGTGAATCAGTGGTTGATTGGCTGGACATACATCTTAGCAACGTCTATGGATAGGGGAGGGAAAATTACTTGGCTAACATGGAATGTGCAGGGTCTCAAAAGGCCACAAAAGACCAGGCAGGTGCTTGCATATCTGAACAGGCATGATGTACAGGTGGTCTTCCTACAGGAGACGCACCTTAGCGGGCAGGCAGCTGATTCAGTGGCTAGTCGTTGGGCTTGAAAGAGAGTGGCAACCTCATACTCTTCATACGCAAGGGGTGTTATGATCCTGATTAAAAAGAATGTTCCCTTTGTATGTTTGCACAAGGAAGTGGATAAAGAAGGTCGTTATATTATATTACATGGTAAACTGTGTGGAGTGCTGATTACGATGGTCAATGTGTACGGGCCGAACATCGATGACCCTGTTACTTTATGGAATAAGGTATACACTTTGCCCCCTTCTGCGATTGTGTGTGGGGGAGATCTGAATGTGACATTAGATACTGGGTTGGATAAAAAGTAAGCATGGGCGAATTTTGCGAATCTGGCGTTCACGAATTTGCGTATTTGCGAACTCGCAATCCGCAAAATCCGCGAATTCTCGCGAATTTGTGGATTTTTTTTGTGTTCGCAAGGGTTTCTGCCAGTTTGCGAGGGTTTGGTACCAGTTCGCAATTGCGAACTTACTTGTCAGCTCGCAACGGTCGCAACTTTGTTGTTTCTACGTCTGGTTCATCATCACAGGTTCACAGCACCCTCTGTTTCACCACTGCCACCCTCTGATTCACCCATGCCACCCTCTGGTACATCACTGCCACCCTATGATTCATCATTGTAGATTATCACTGTAGATTATGGGGGGAAAGCAAGCACACCTGCCCTGCTTCAACTGACATGAATTAATTTGAGGTTGATTAATGTGTCACTGAATTTAAACTTCCTGTCTGGCACCTGCTTCCTTATCTGTAATTTGCTTTCTGTTGCAGTGCAATTTTTTTTCCCAGGACCTTTGTGGCCTACTTGTAGCTATTCTATGAGCCTGCCGTGAGGGTCAGAGCAGGGTCATAGAATAGTTGCAAGTAGGCAACTGAGCTCTGGTGGGGCCCCTCAGGAAGCACTAGTACTACAGGGAATGGTTACTAATGATGGCGTTGAACTTTTGCACCTGCTGAGTGCTTTCAGTTTTGCAAAACTCGTTTTTCTGCAAAACAGCAACTGTAATGCCCCAAACAAACGTAGGCAACTGAACTCTGGAGGGGCACTACAGGAATGGTTACTAATGATGAGTGAACTTTTGCACCTGCTGAGTGCTTTCAGTTTTGCAAAACCCCTTTATTCTGCAGAACAGCAACTGTAATGCCCCAAACAAACTTACTTGTGAAAGTTGATTTCTAATCCAAAAGTGATCCAAACAAAGTCTAAAAGGCCTCAAATCCAAAAAAGTGCAGTCAAATGTCAACCTGAGGAGTTATTCTGATAAAAATCATCATTTTCCGAAGGTTTATGCTGCTTGCTGGTGGATTTCTTGTGCAGAATTGCAAATTTTGTAATTTCGCGAGTGCGAGATTGTTGCTGCCCGCCGCATCTACATGTTCGCAATTGCGAACTCTCGCGATGCGTCGCCAAACTCCCGCGGGATCCCTCAGCAAGATCCAAAATGGAGCAGCACTCGCAAAATATCGAGAAAAACAACTCTGCAAATGCTGAATGACAGTAAGTGAACGCCGCAATATTGTATCACCAAGCAAAAAAATCCGCTGCGTGCGAATTTGCGGATTTTCGGTAAATTCGCGAGAGTTCGCGGATTGCGAATTTACCGAAAATCTGCAAAATCCACGAGCGGAACGGATTTTCCGCCCATGCTTAATAAAAAGGAGACGCGACAGGCTACTGCGAAACGAGCCCGAGGGGCGGTTCGAGATGGTATGGAAACACTGAGCTTGGTGGATATGTGGCATCTGGGGCATCCGGGTGTGAAAGAAGGTACCTGTTACACGTCCGCACATGATACTTGGTCGCGATTAGATTACTGGCTGGTGACGAAAGATGTTAGCGGATGGGTGATGAAGACGGCGCATTTGCCTCGAACGCTCTCCGATCATGCGCCTGTGCTGATGGAGGTGCAGATGCCATCGCGTCCACATGCTCTGTTTACATGGCGGTTGCCTCCTGGGGTTTTAGCTGATCAGGTGTTGCGAGAGCGGCAGCGCAAGACAATAGAACTGTTTTTTGAGAAGAATGTTGGGTCGGTGTCGGATGCGTGTATTGTCCGGGAGTCCTTCAAAGTGACGGTGCGGGGTGCATGTATTGGTATGCAGGCTGGAGTGCTCAAGTCGCTCAGAGACTCGATGGATAGATTGGAACGCGAACTGCTGGGTTTGGAACGGTAATGCGAACAGCAACCGGCTGACACTCTGCTAGCCGACATACGCTCCAAAGTTACTGAGTACAATGAGTTGGCGGAACAGGAAGTCAACTACTTATCCAAGCGCACTAGAGCACGGTACTATGGTGAGGGAGGCAAGCCTGGTCGGGGACTAGCGGACAGACTTAAGGATCCTTGGGCTAAACATTGTGTGGTACAAGAACTTAGGGACGGAGAAAAGACTATGATGGATGAGGAGGGTATACTGGAATGTTTTACACAATACTATACCACTATGTACGAATATAGAGAAACCGCTGATGAGGAAGACATAGCAAAATACTTGGAGGATATTGCATTGGTCTGGCTCTCGAAAGGGCTACAAGAATTTTTAATGCATCATATTACAGAGGGGGAACTTAGGGAAGCGATTGCAGCGCTACCGAATGGTAAAGCTACTGGCAATGACGGTTTACCGTCCAAATTCTATAAAGAATATGTAGACTTGCTAATGCCGCATTTGGCAATGGTACTGGAGGAGGCTCTTGAACAAGGGCAACTACCAGTGACAATGAGAGAGGCTCTGCTAGTGGTTCTGCCGAAGCCAGGTAAACCATATGATCGATGTGAGTCGTACCGTCCTCTGTCGCTAATGAACTCGGACGTGAAGATCCTTGCTAAGGTGTTGGCTACGCGCCTGTGACTGTTGCTGCCTGATATGGTACTGCCAGACCAGTCAGGCTTTGTGCCACTGCGCTCGATGACGCATAACTTAAGAGCATTGTTCGCGGTCCTTCACTTGCTACAGCCTGACTTGGCTGCGGTAGCGGTCCTTTTGGACTCTGCCAAAGCGTTTGACTCTGTAGCCTGGAAATATATGATGGCTGTATTGCATCGCATGGGCATGCCGTTCTTTTTTACGTCCTTGATCATGTTACTATACACTAATCCGGTCGCACGAGTACGGGTTAATGGTCGTATATCAGCCCCAATTGCTATACAGAGAGGTACAAGGCAAGGATGCCCGCTGTCACCTTTATTGTTTGCTAATATTATGGAACCGCTGGCTTGTATCCGCGGCAAACACATGCAGCCTCGGCATTGGGTTTTAGTCTTCGCTCGCTGGCAGTATCTATGTATGCTGACAATATGGTACTTTATATCCCGGAGCCGGTAAGATATTTAGAAGGGGTGATCAGAGAATACATCAGATTTGAACGCTTCTCTGGCCTGGCAATAAATTGGGACAAATCTATATTACTGCCGTTAACCGATATTACCCTCCCATTCCCAATAGAGTTCCCTCTGGAATGGGCCTCAGAACCAGTTCGGTACCTAGGGATATGGATCCACAGGGACGCCCAAGAAATAATCCGTTCTAATTACGGAGTGGCGATTTCCAAGTTGGAAGATCAGGTTGCACGCTGGATACGATTACCCCTGTCATTTGCGGACCGAGTAGCCCTGATTAAAATTGTGGTACTCCCCAAGTTTTTATACTACTTTGTAAACATCCCGCTTGCTGTGACGGCTCACTTTTTTGCAACGCTTCAGTCCTTGTTAATCAAATTAGCCTGGGGGGGGGAAGAAACCTTGTGTAAAGTGGGACACTCTGACAAAACCATATGGGCGAGGCGGGTTTGCGGTGCCGGATATGAAACTGTACTATCTGTGTGCACAAGCTCACTCGGCTTCGTATTGGATTTCGGCACCGCCGTATACACCACATGTAGCGATTGAAGCTGGGGCGGTCTGTCCATTGCCCTTAAAGGCAATGGTGGTGAATCCGCATTCGGTGTACGAGAAGGGGGAGGTGGACACGGTACAGTGCACAGCAAAGGCCTGGTGGGAATTAGGGAAGCGCGCAGAGCGTTTGCCATTGTTTACACCGGCCATGCCTCTGCTGTATCATGCGAGCATCTCCGTCTCGAGCGACGTGGGTGCTCTTCAACCATGGGTGATGTGTTCCCAGCTGGCCACTTTATTGGCTTGCAGACAATATTGGACCAAACGACTATTGGGACTATGGCTACGTTCACCTACGTCAGGCTGCGTGCTGCGGTGCACGACCACTACCCATCCTTTCCGATGGAACCACCTACATTAAACGCCTTAAAATTGATGTATACAGCGACTTCCCAAGCGGAGATGATTTTGCGATGGTACAAGGTGTCGCAGGACGATGATGGAGATGTAAGTGTGGCTGCAAGGTCTAGATGGGACGCATGTTTGTTAGAACCGCTGTTGGATGACGAATGGGCTGAATGTTGTGATATGACAGGCATATTTGCTGCGAATGGGAATTTTAGGCACATACACTATAAATTCTTACAGCAATGGTACTACACTCCGGAGCAACTTTTTAAGTATGGGCTTTGGGACACATCTACGTGTGTGCGGTGTGGGATGGATGCTGCCAATTTCCTGCACTTGGCTTGGGTGTGTCCTCGTGTGTTTGCATTCTGGACGGATGTGACGGTGGCTCTGACTGACATGACATCAGTGGCGGTTGAGGTGGACCCGCGCATATGTCTGCTGGGCATGGTATCTGGTATACCGTTGAGTGTGCAGCGCTTGGTTGCATTGGCACTGCAATTGGCCAAGGGCAGAGTGGCGGCCTGCTGGGGAGGGAGGAGAGCGCCTGATGTTAAAACTTGGGTACAAGAAATGGCGTATTGTCGTGATCAACTGACGTGTTATTATGAGGAACTGCCATTGGGCTCACGACCAAGAGACATTTGGGGGCCCTACACCACTTACATGCTGGCAAAGCTCTCTGATGAAGACTGAGCTTGGTCCACGCTTTTAGCGTGACAAACTGCCCTATTCAGGGAAGCACTGATTTATGTGTTGAAAATAGCCAGTCAATCAATCAATCAATCAGTGCATTTATATAGCGCACTACTCACCCGGAGGGTCTCAAGGCGCTTGAGGAGGGGAGTTCCGCTACTGCTTGAAGAGCCAGGTCTTGAGCTGCTTCCTGAAGGCGAGGTGGTCTTGGGTCAGGCGGAGGTCGGTCGGGAGGGAGTTCCAAGTCTTGGCGGCCAAGTAGGAGAAGGACCTTCCTCCTGTGGTGGCTCTTTGGATGCGGGGGACGGCGGCGAGGGCGTGGCTGGTCGATCGAAGCTGGCGTGCGGGAGTGTAGAAGTTGAGGCGGCTGTTGAGGTATCTTGGGCCTTGGTTGTGTAGGGCTTTGTGTGCGTGGGTGAGGAGACAGAAGGTGATTCTCTTATTGACCGGGAGCCAGTGCAGGTCTCTCAGGTGACCGGAGATGTGGCTGTGTCGGGGGATGTCGAGGATGAGTCTTGCTAAGGCGTTCTGGATCCGCTGGAGTCTCTTCTGGAGTTTGGCAGTGGTTCCGGCGTAGAGGGAGTTGCCGTAGTCCAACCGGCTGGTGACGAGGGCCTGGGTGACCGTCCTCCTGGTCTCGGTGGGGATCCACCGGAAGATCTTACGTAGCATGCGCAGGATGTTGAAGCACGATGAGGAGACGGCGTTGACTTGTCTGGTCATGGAGAGGGAGGAGTCCATGATGAAGCCCAGGTTGCGTGCGTGGTCAGTTGGTTTGGGTGCGCTGCCCAGGGCGGGGGCCACCAGGAGTCGTCCCAGGCGGAGGGTGATGATCCCAGGATCAGGACTTCCGTCTCGTCTGAGTTCAGTTTCAGGCGGCTGTTCACCATCCACTCGGCTACATCTTTCATCCCTTCGTGTAGGTTGGCTTTGGCGGTGTCTGGGTCGTTGGTGAGGGAGAGGATCAGCTTGGTGTCGTCTGCATAGGTGATGATGTAGAGGTTGTGTTGGCGTGCGATGGCCGCAAGGGGGCACATGTAGACGTTGAAGAGGGTGGGGCTGAGCGATGATCCTTGTGGTACGCCGCAGATGACTTCGGTGGCTTCTGATCTGAACGGGGGGAGGCGGACTCTCTGTGTCCTTCCGGCGAGGAAGGAGATGATCCATTCTAGTGCAGTTGCCGAGTCGCTGCACTAGGGTGCGGTGGCAGACAGTGTTGAATGCTGCGGAGAGGTCCAGGAGGATGAGGGCCGCTGTTTCTCTGTTGTCGAGCAGGGCTCGGATGTCATTGGTGGCTGCGATGAGGGCGGTCTCGGTGCTGTGGTTGGCCCAGAAGCCAGACTGCGAGAGGTCGAGGGATCCGTTCGCCTCGAGGAAAGCGGCCAGCTGCTTGTTGACGGTCTTCTCGATGACTTTGGCCGGAAACGGGAGGAGCAAGATGGGGCGGTTGTTATTGAGTTCAGTGGGGTCCGCTGATGGTTTCTTCAGTAGAGCGCTGAGTTCGGCGTGCTTCCAGCTCTCCGGGAAGGTGGCGGTGTCGAAGGAGGTGTTGATGATGTCCCGCAGGTGGGGTGCGATGACAGCATCGGCCTTGTTGAAGACGTGGTGAGGGCAGGGGTCGGATGGAGATCCGGAGTGGATGGAGTTCATCTTGCGGATGGTGTCTTCGGTGCTGATCGGGGTCCAGGCGCGGAGGGTGGTGGTGGGGGGCATTGGTGCGGTCGTGGGGTGCGTCGGTTGTGTGCTGAAGCTGTTGTGTATGTCTGCGATCTTGTTGTGGAAGTAGGAGGCGAGGGAGTTGCAGAGGTCTTGTGATGGGGTGATGTTGTTGTTTCCGGCGTTGGGGTTGGAGAGCTCTTTGACGATGTTGAAGAGTTCCTTGCTGTTGTGTGTGTTGTTGTCCAGTCGTTCCTTGAATGCTGTTTTCTTGATGGTGTGGATCAGTTGGTGGTGTTTTCGGGTGGCGAGCTTGAGGGTGGTCTTGTTGTCTGGAGTAGGGTCTCTGCGCCAGGCTTTCTCGAGGGCTTGGCAGTTCTTCTTGGAGCTCTTGAGTTCGTCGGTGAACCATGGGGCTTTCTTGCTGCCGGGTCTGCTAGGCGGGGTCCTCAGAGGGGCGAGGTCGTCTGCGCAGTTGCTGATCCACTTCGTGAGGTTGTTGGCGGCTTGGCTGGGGTTCGTAGAGCTGGCGGGGGGGTCCTGGCTCAGGGATGCGGTGAGCTGGTCGGCTGTGATCTTGTTCCAGCTTCTGGTACAACCTGTTGCTGGTGGTGGTGGATCGTGTTCTTTCTGAAGCTGAAGTGGACGCAGCTGTGGTCCATCCAGTGGAGTCCGGTGGCGTGGCTGCAGGCGATGTCCTTGCTGGAGGAGAAGACGGGGTCGAGCGTGTGTCCGGCGTAGTGGGTGGGGGTGGTCACCAGTTGCTTGAGACCGAGGTTGGCGAGGTTGTCCAGCAGGGTGGTGGAGTTGCGGTCGTTGTTGTTCTCCAGGTGGAAGTTGAGGTCCCCGAGGAGGATGTAGTCAGCGGAGGGGAGGGCGTGCAGGCTGATGAAGTCGGCGATGTCTTCGCTGAATTGTGTGCGTGGCCCCGGGGGTCTTTTGATGAGGGTGCCTCTGAGGGTGGTCTTGGGGTCGGTGTGGATCTGGAAGTGCAGGTGTTCGGCGGTTGTGAGGGTGTCGTCGGTGTTGGTTGTGATGCGGATGGTGTTCCTGTGGACGATGGCGTTGCCTCCTCTGGTCTGATTATCGAGTTCCCTCCGGGTTATCTTGTATCCGTCCGGGATGGCGATGGCGATGTCGGGCGCTGAGGAGGCGTTCATCCAGGTTTCCGTGAGGAAGGCGACGTCTGGTGATGTAGTGTCGAGCAGGTTCCAGAGCTCAACGGCGTGTCTGTGGACGGAGCGGGTGTTGAGTAGGATGCACTTCAGATGGTTGCTGACGGTGCTCGGCCTGGTGGGTGCTGATGCAGTGCAGGTCCAGATGCAGGTGAACTTGCAGGAGTGGCAGCTGAAGGGTCCTCGGGTGGGTCTCAGGGTGGCTCGGTAGCATCCGTAGATCCGGCCATTGTTGAGTGCGTTGAGTTCGGTGGCGTCGTAGGTCCGGCGGGTGGGCTGGTGTCTACAGGGCCCAGGGGTTTGGGCGCTGGGCACGGGCCAGGCGCGGACAGGCGCAGATGGGCTTACCTTTGGCGCGCCTTCGGCGCACAATCGGCGCACCCGCTGAGCGTCAACGCTGCGCGTTCGCCACTCTGCCATAAGTGGAGAGTGGGGGGGCGGAGCGAGGGAGGCGCAGCTGGAGGCGGGAGCGGGCGGCGAATGGGAAGGGAGTCCGAGGGAAGGGGGCGGGCCGCAGGGGGGCAGCGGCGGGGAGCGGGCAGGAAACGCGACCGGGGCTGGCCACAACAGAGGGGGAGCAAAACGAATAATCAGAGGGCAGGGGCACAACAAGCAGACAGCAGAGAAAGTACAAAACCGTGAAAATTAGACAGGGAACAACGTGGTGACAAAAATGATAAAAAATACACCAGGGGACACGCAGTGAAAATACGAGCAAGATTACAGCGGGGAGCAGCGCTCACCTGGTTCATATCCTCTGATGATAAGTAAAGCGTGACCTGTTGTTTCTCCCAGTGCACAAACTCCCGTTGCTAATCTTGCTTATTAAGGCTTCCCTGCATTGGTGCAGGTATTCACTGATCTTATTTACTGTCACAGGTGTATGCATGACGTTGTTATCTCCATGATGCTGTGCTTACTGCTCATCTCACTTGCTCTGTCTATCAACACTCGAGTAGCTGACCAACTATGATCCGGAAAGACTTATGGGGGGGTTGTTTAGTTAATAAACGTTGACTATGATTTATTGAAAATTTAAGACTACAAGGAGATCTACCATTGGGACTGCAAGTCAGAGCATGTTCATTTTCACGTATGTTACGCCGCCGGGCCTCTGGCTGTCGGCATTACGGCTGTGTTCTGATAACTGAATGAACGTCTATTCCAAATCGTTGCGGCCGGCCCACCGGGTTGTAGGCCAGTAGCTGTGTCCTTGCAGAAAGGTGAAATAAAGGTCTTTAAAAAAATGTATTAAAAAAAAAAAGGAGTCTAGGTCGGAGTTGGAGGCGTTAAGATGGGAAAGCATAAGAGTAGCCCTGGACAGACGTGAGTACAGGACCTTTTGGAATCTAGTTAGATCAGGATCGGCAGAGGGGTCGTCCGCCATAACTCCCAACCTGAGTGAAAAGGTCTGGCTAGCCCACTTTAAGCCCCTCTACTCCCTCTCTCACTCCACATCTCCAGTAGACCGAGCTCCTTTGATGAGTACATCGGCTTTAGCTCCTCCAGACCCAATGGGTTTTGATTTCTTGAAATCCAGGCGGTCATCAAAAGTTTGTCTGCTGGGAAAACTCTGGGTTTAGACAGGATCCCTGGAGATCTATTCTTGAGCAAGCAGAAGGTATGGGCCCCCTATATGTGGCTATACTGTAATGCCATTCTACAGGGCATGGAGATCCCCCAAACCTGGCTGGGTGCAGAAATTATTCCCATCCATAAAAAGGCTTCCCCTATCGACCCGGTCAACTACCGCCCCATTAGTCTCATTGATGTCCTCCAGAAATTATTTGCCCGCTTTTTACTATCGAGGCTGCGGAGTTGGATGGACGAACATCACATCCTAACCTCCCACCAAGCTGGCTTTCGAGCAAAAGTCACCACCACCGACCAACTGTTTAGACTACAGTTGGTCTACTGGACGACGTTATCCATGGGGGCGGGTAGTTTGTACTTGATCTTTGAGGACCTTCTATCCGCATTTGACTTGGTCCAGAGGGATAAGCTTTGGGCGATATTGCTAGAGATGGGTGCCCGATATATCTGTGCCATCTGTTTGAACGAATGCACTAAGGTACTTACACAAGGGTGAGGCACGGGAGGAATGGGGAGGTTTCGGCCCCGTTTCCGGTGGAAAGGGGAGTGAGGCAGGGATGCGTGCTGGCCCCCACGCTCTTCTCCCTCTTCCTCAATGGGTTGATCGAACATCTAATGGGAGCGAGGTACCTAGACTCACCCAGTCTAGCAGGCCGCAAGATACCAGCCCTGATGTTCGCTGATGATACCCTACTGCTATCAAAATCTTCCATGGGTATACAGCGAACACTGGAGGCGTTTTGCTCCTTTTGTAGATCTAGGAACCTGGAGATTAACCTCTCCAAAACTAAGTATATGGTCTACAACGCCACAATCATCCAACTGCCCCTACCCCCATATGCATGGCTCGGTGTTGGAAAGAGTGTCCACCTTTGACTACTTGGGGGTAACACTAAACGATAGAATGGATTGGGGATCCCACATGGCTAAGGCCAACCTGAAGTTGGCCCAATCCTCTGGCGGTATTCTAAAGGTTTACAATGAGTGCTCACTTAAATCATTGGGACCGTCTGTGGAAATCTACAAAGCCCAGGCGAGAGGTGGAGCGCTCCACGGAGCAGACCTCTGGGGTCACGTTTGCGCGGCCTCTCTATCTTCCACCGAGAATAGTTTTATCAGGCGCCTTTTGAGACTTCCCCAGAGTACTCCCTTGACTCCATTACGGTTTGATTTAGGGCTGGCCACCATACAGATTATTACAAATCGCCCCCTGATGTACTGGAGGCGACTCTGGTCCACCCCCGAGCTCTCAAGCTATAGGGAGGACCTAAGGGACCTTCTGTCCATAAGGGGTGTGGGAAAAATCCCCTGGCTAAAGTACGTTAAACAGCTCTGCCACGCTCTGGTTAGGGGAGACTTGTGGTCCTCTCCTGAGGAAACCTGTGTCCTGACTACCAAGAGGTCGTTGGGCAATGTACTTAAGCAATATTGAACGGAACTTACATTAACGAATCCCTCTTTGGGTAGGCTGACTAATACTTTCTTGGATGTCAAGGTTAAACCTCTATTCGAGAAATTTCTGGATGATATCCAGCCCTTACTGGCCAAGAAATTATATATTCCATTCAGATATGGAACAATTCCAGTGAGGGCCATGATAAATAAGTGGTCAAATGCTCCCCATACATTGAGTTCTTTCCCAGGGTGTGAAGTTAGCGAAGAGACGGATCTGCACATTCTGCTCTTCTGCCCTCTCTACTCTAAGGCAAGAGCTAAATGGATTATCCAATTATGTAAGACCAGGGGTCTCAGGGACTATAGGGAGGTATTTAGAATTTTAAAATATGATACCACTCCCTTGATTGTGTTTGCGACTGCCAGATACCTTCTGTCTATGCGGTGCACAAGAAGCGCCATAAAGAAAAAATGTCTAATTGCCTCTACTGCACTAGCATAAACACTGTAATTCAGAAGGTACCTTACAAATATTATCCCTAGGGACCGATCTACTTGTCTGCCCATTGCTCTATTTGAATTGGTATAGGATTCTGTCATGTCTGTATTATTGCAATTTTAACCATTTTATGATCCTAGGCTGCCATTATGAATGTATTATATTGTTGATTAATGATTAGCTTTTATTTTTATTGTGTATATATGTGCTTTTATGGTTTTTAACTGATAATAAAGGTTTTTGACTGACTGACTATCCTATTGCTTCCGGAGAGATTTCAGGAATATAGGGTCTTATTTACTAATCTTGCTTGAGGAATGGGACACCAAGTCACAAATGTGGTTGATATCCCATCCACTGTATTTCAAGTACCATAGGCTATCATGCATTTGTAATATGACAAAAAGTCAATACGCCACATCTGTAACAGAGTTTTCTGTCTGCTAAACTTTAACTAAGGCTCATAGTCTTTTAACATTGTTCCTGTTGGTGCTGAAGCACTAATGCTTTTGAGTTTTGAACTAAATTATGAATTTATACTTAAATTATGTAAGATAAATGATTACGTTCCTTTACATTTTCTACAGTGGCAGTAATGGTAGTGTGTTACTCATATCAGAGTTGTACTTAGGATGCTTCCAGTGAATTCATACCTTGGTAGTGCTCTCTTTAGTGTATGGATACCCATATAGGTTAGAGGTGTTACCCTTTCTGTGAGTTTGTGTACGTAGCTGTACTGGATATTTTGAAATTGTGAAATATATATATATATATATATATATATATATATATATATATATATATATATATATATATATATATATATATATTTCACAATTTCAAAATACCACCGATATATATATATCGGTTCCACCTCATACTCTCCAGTACTTGATGCACTCTCAGGAATAATATCTGCAAGACGATAATGTGGTTTGGAAGACTTTATTCCATATCAAGCCAAACTTTCAAAAACCCAACGCGTTTCGGCGACACACTCGCCTTGGTCACGGGTAATTGTTTGTTTCTCCAGCCGACATTAAATAAAGAAAAAAGTGCATAAAAAATGTCATGTGTGAACATCAACATAGGACTATACACAGAAATACCTTTCGGCCATCTTAACATGGTAAACATCAACATTACGTGTTTTGTGCTTTATCCATAATCAAAGATCCGTTCTTTAAGCAGTATCTAATTAACAATACTATCTTTTGTGACACGTATCATATTCTTTCCAATTATGGTGAATATTGTCAGTTAGTCTGGAAGTAAACAAACATTCGGTGTCATGTTTGCGTATAGTCAACAACAGACGGACCAGCAAAAATCCTTTCAAAAAATCTTAGACCCCCAGTGGGTATTTAAGATAAACATTATATATCATGTTTGAAATGGTCCCATTGCACAGATACAATCCTAGAGAAAAAAGGAGTAATCAATCCCAAGTGGGTAATTATATCAACTAGAACACGGACAAAACCACAGTTTCCATAAGTTCTTTAAGTCATTCCCCAGTGGGTAAACAATTGATAGGTAAATTAATTAATTAAATTCATTCTGGTCATTGTCTCTATATGTTCAATGTAAGTAACAATCTGAAAAAAACTTCTGAAAAATTATCTGAAAAAATATGTGAGGTCAATCTGAGACTTTGAGCTTTACTAATATAAAGTTTTTGGCAATTTGAGATCAGGGGCCAGATGCACTACCATGTCATTTAGGGACTTGCAAATTGTACTCAGTTGCGAGTCACAATTTGTTAGTCACTAAATGACATGTACAACAGTGTCTGAGACACTGTTAGCGATTCCTAATGGGGTCGCAAATTGCATGCCTCATGCATATTAATGAGGCACTCGCAATTTACGACGCCATCAGGAATGGCTGGCCCAGAAGGGGCATGCGGAGGGTGATAAGGCGGGGTCGATGCTTGCGTGGCTTGCCAACCCGATCAGGCGGGGCGCTCCGATCATGGCGATTCAGGTGGAAGGGGGGGGGGGGCTTTGCCACACCCAAGCCGGGATCCTGGATAGGTTCAGGGCGTACTACGAGGGTTTATATGAGAGCGGGCTGACGGAAGAATTGGGCACCTTCCTCGAAGGGTTGCAGCTACCACAATTAGAGGAATCGGAAGCAGAGGAGCTGGGTCGGCCTATAACGATCGGAGAGATAGGGAGTGCGGTGAAGCAGACGGCTAGAAATAAAACTCCAGGGCTTGACGGTCTCCCGATAGAGTTTTATAGCAAATACTTGGAATATCTGGCTCCACATCTGCAATTGGTCTATAATGAGGCGCGATCACGAGGTAGACTTCCGAGCTCCATGTGCGAGGCCCTTATGATCCCGTTGCTAAAACCTGGCAGAGCGAGCGATGCCCTTTCGTTATACCGTCCATTATCTATGCTCACGACGGATTACAAGATCCTGAGCAAAATCCTAGCAAATAGGTTGTTGACTCACATGACGGGGCTGATTCATAAAGATCAATGCGGCTTTATCCCGACACGAAACACTACCCACAATATCCGCAGGCTGACGAGGCTGATGGGGGCTCAGTTGTCGGAAGACACTACTCCATTCGTGCTCTCTAAAGATATCGAGAAGGCCTTCGATAGTCTTGAATGGGACTATCTGTATGAGGTGATGAGGCGTTTCGGGCTAGGGGACGGTTATATCAACTGGACTAAAGTCCTATATACAGAAGCCACGGCTAGAGTCAGGGTGGGTTCATTGATCTCGAAGCAATATCCGATACGACGCTGCACTAGGCAGGGGTGCTCCCTTTCTCCCCTCTTGTTCGCTTTGGCAATGGAGCCTTTTGCAGCAGAAGCCAGGTCCGGCCGCCATTATAAGGGGTTGGTCTACAGGGCCAGGCCGCATGTCATCTCATTATATGCGGACGACCTGCTGATGTTCTTGGCCGATGCGGAAGCGGAGTTGTTCGGGCGGCTGTCGGGCTTGAGGGTCAATTGGCCCAAATCTTGTCTATACCCGTTGAGACAGGGAGAGTCGTGCCCTCTCACGGCGCAGGAACTCCGATGGGAACCGCATTGCCTGCACTATCTCGGCGTTTATATCTACCACACCCCAGCAGATATGCTGGATGGTAATATCAATCATTGTATTACTGCCCTGAGAGGGTGTATGGACTTCTGGGCCACTCTCCCGCTGTCACTAGCTGGTCGGGTCTCCTTGCTTAAGATGGTGGCTCTGCCTAGGCTATTATATTACTTTAGGACTCTTCCGGTATGGGTTCCGGGCTCCCTTTTTCGACGCCTGAGATCGTTGATCATAGCGTTCTTATGGGGCACAGGCAGGCGACGAATCGCGCTGGACACCCTCTTGCGACCCAAAGATGAGGGAGGCATGGCGGTACCGGATTTCGAAGGCTATTACCTGGCGGCTCAACTGCAGACTTTCACTCAGGAGGTTGCGAGGGTGTACAGAGGCCCGGAGCATTCTAGAGATGAGGGCACTCCGCGGCATGTGTTGGCATACATCACGCTGCATCAGAAGCTATTGCTTAGGGCCCTGACAGTGGAGGAACAGACGTTCCGACTTTGCTGGAACCGGGCGCGCAAACGTGCGGGTATCCGCCGCATGTATGCTCCGGAGATCCCGCTGGGAATGGTCACAGCCCTGCCTCATGGTGGGGACTGGTCGAGACTGCTAGGCTGGGAAGAGGCTGGAGTTCAAATGCTGGGCGACTTGTATGAGGATGGTGCATTGCTTCCGTTTCAAGAGTTGCAGGAGCGGTTCGACCTCCCACAGGGAGATTACTTGTTACATGCGGCAATAACGGGTGCCATGCAAGACCATTGGGGAGAGGGATTGCAGGAACCTGCGACCTCCATGGCGTGCCAATATACAATGATGGCGGCCGGGACCTTTAAGGCGGGAACCTGCCTGTACTCCAGAATGTTACGGGAGGCCTTGCAGCCACTCACAGCTTTAAAAGTAAAGTGGGAACTGGACCTCCAAATGGAAATCCCTGACGCAACTTGGGGCCAATTATTGCGGAGAGCGCGGAACAGCTCAAGGAACGCTAGGTTCCAACTCATACACTTTTATATTATTCATCGGGCATACCTCACGCCAGGGAAACTGCGGCAGTACTTTGGGATGGAACAGGCGGCCTGTTCCAGGTGCAACACACTTGGGGCGGATCTAGGACACATGCTGTGGGATTGCACTACCTTGGGGGAATACTGGCAGGAGGTTGGGAGGGCCCTGAATAATGCTACAGATAGGGAAATACAGTACACCATAGCAGTGGGGGTGCTACACTGGTTTCCACACACATCCAAAAATAAAACTACCAGTCGATTCATTGATCTGGGGCTGATTCTGGCAAAGAGGGAAATAACAAGGAATTGGAAATCGAAAGTGGGACCCACGTATAAACGATGGTATGGTGAATGTCTGAGGTGGGCAGCCTGTGAAAGCACTTTAAGGTACCAGATGGCTAGGAGGACCGATGATGAGAAAGCCATGGAGAGGGCGACAGCGTGGGAAATGATGGTACAGGCGCTCCGGGACGATGATGATGAGGAGGAAGGGGAGGATGCGGACTCTGTAGCAGCTGACCCCACTAGCGCACCTAGGAGCACACCTTAGTGAATGTATAAGTCCTCCTTGCACACACCAGACCTTATTCTCACTGGGATTTTACTACAGCGCTGCCACGGGGGGGGAGTTTGGGACTGTGGGAAGTTGGGGGGGGGTGGTTGATGGGGGTGGGGGAGGGGCGAAAATTTCAAAAGCAGTCCACGTCTTCCTGTGAATGTGGTTACGGACATTAAACTACTGAACGGGGAATGGACTTAGTGCGATGGTTGCCTAGTCTTCTGCCTGGAGACATGCTTGGCATGATGGGGAGAATAAATTGATCATTTGCCTTCCTGCTATGTTTACTGGATATGTCATAAATATATTGTCTGTACAATTATTTTGGTGCTGCAATAAAAACGATGTTACAAAAAAAAAAATCAGGAATGGCTGGCCCTTCCAGGTATGGTGGCCTGCTGGGATCAACAGACCTACATGTCTGGGACTGCTTTTAAATGAAGCAGTTTTTTTTTTAATTTAGCTGTTTTCCTTAAAGGAAAACGGGATGCTTTTAAAAAAAGAAAAATTTTACGTTTTTGTTTCATTTTTGAAGGGCAGGTAGTAGTCCCTGGGACCACTGCCTGCCCCTAAAAAATGTTTTCCCCTGAATTCACAAAGGAGAAGGGGTCTCCTGCAGACCCTTTCACATATGCGAGTGCTTTACCACCCTCTTGAAGAGGGCGGTCAATTGTGAGTGGCCTCTGACTCGCTATTAGGAAGGGACGACCTTGGAACGCCTCTTTCTAATAGTGACTTGTAGTAAAGTATAAATGAGGATTCAAGCAGGTAGAGACTTGTTAAGGACAAGTTTATTCGCAGCACAGAATAAACAGCATAACACCATCTGGCCAAGCACCAACTGACCAAGCTGGAATTCTTAACTAGAATCATAACATTAGGAACACACTAAAGTTCCAGGTATCGAATCTGGTGGTAGGCATGTTTGAGATCAAGTTTGCTGAAATATTTAGCCCCTTTCAAGGTAGAGACTAGCTCCCCAATATTTGGCAAAGGAAAAACATCTGCAACAACACATTTATTTAGTGACCTAAGGTCCACACAAAATCTAATTTTGTTATCAGGCTTCTGGGAAATAACCACAGGAGAAATCCACGGGGATGCTTCTACAGGCTCAATAATCCCACCCTCATCGCCAAAATGTAGTAAAGTATAAATGAGGATTTAAGCAGGTAGAGACTTGCTAAGGACAAGTTTATTCGCAGCACAGAATAAACAGCATAACACCATCTGGCCAAGCACCAACTGACCAAGCTGGAATTCTTAACTAGAATCATAACATTAGGAACACACTAAAGTTCCAGGTAAGAAACAGTGAAAACAGACTAAACATAGTGAAGCTATTTACAACATGACTCCCAATTGCTATTTAGCGAGTCGAAAAAAAATGCAACTTGCTAAATAGGGATTGTACATGGCCCTATTAGATTTTGCATGCGTAAACCAATATTTTAATACATTAAGTGCCAAATGTCCAAGGTGTGAAAAGGAGGGGGCAGGCTTTATATAAATGTTTTGGTCTTGCTCGATGCTTACATCCTATTGAGAGGAAATTACTAATGTACTGACTGATGTCATCGAGAGAGAGAGAGGACCCATGTACTCCACAACAATGCCTCTTGAGCTGGTTTCCACACACTGCTAAAACCAAATCCACAAGCAGGCTTCAAGACCAGACATTCCTGCTTGCAAAGAGGGATATTACATGCAATTGGAAGGGTCAGAATGGACCCCTGGTAGGAGTATGGTGAAGGGAACATGAGAGATGAGCGGGTTATGAAGGGGCAGTGCTACTACGGAAGGCTAGATGTGGCCAGGGATCAATAGAGACGGCCAGGGCCTGGGAAGCATTAGTGGGCAGTGTGGCACAGTCAGCCTCCTCTCCACTGGGAACATCAGTTGCCCCCCCCTAGTGTCAGCCACTTACCTCAAGGATTATTATTACCCCTGCCACAATTCCTGCTATGTAATTTGACTATGGGATAGGCCCCCAGCTTACAGGATGGAATCTGACGTTCTCCAGGACTGGTTAGAAACAGTGGATCCCACCTTGCTTATACCACCATCATATGGTGAAAACAGGGAGCATGATGGGAAGTGGGGGCAGGAGGGAATAGTTGAATGGGATTACCCTTCTTTAATGGTAATGGCAATACTGCTATGCTGGATATGTAACTAAATATCTCGAAATTACCATGACTATTTGTTGTTTTTATACCAATGAAAATCAACATTTGTTTAAAAAAAAATTAAACATTTGATTCATGTGCTTATATTTTTGCTATTTCATTATTGTTAGTTTATGTTTTAAAGTACAACATTTTTATAGTGGATCATTTTGTTATTTCTATGTGGGTTTAAGAGAGTTGATATTATGGTGATTGTTGTTTCTGTCATAATTTTTTTGTACTATGTAACTGTGTACTCAATATTGTCATCCAGTCCTCTTCAATGTCCTTCAATGTCGGGTCGCAAACCAGTTTGCGCATGCAAGATAGGGTCGTACATCTGACCCTAGGTCAATAAAATAGAATTGAATAAATCAATCAATCAATCAATCAATTAGTGATCTTATAAAGTGCTACTACTCACCCGTGACGGTCTCAGGGTGCTGAGTTGGGGTCTGCAGTTCAGTCAAAGAGCCAGGTCTTGGGGTCCTTCCTTAATTGCGGCAGTGATGGTGATTGGCTGGGGTGCAGAGGCAGGGAGTTCCTGGTCTTCGCAGCATGGCAGGAGAAGGATCTTACTACCGCTGTGGCTTTGCAGATCTGTGGGGTGGTGGCCAGTGCCAGTTGGGCGGAGCGAACAAGTCTGGTGAGAGTGTAGAAGGAGAGAAGGTGGTCGAGGTATGCAGGTCCGCCATTGTAGATGCACGTGAGAAGTTTAAAGGTGATTCCTTTGTTGACGGGAAGCCAGCGAATGTCTCTCAGCTGTTCGGCTATGTGATTGTTGTGTGGGATGTTCATGATTAGTCTGGCTCATAACAGTGTTACATTGACATGTGAGATGAAAAGTGCACATTTAGAGTTCAGGAGCATATGCACAGCTATTAAGCAAAGTGAAGCTACTAGTGCTAAGGAAATAAAATTGAAATCTTGAGGCATATTACCAAGCAATAGCGATAATTATCGCTATTGCTTGGTTAGAGACAAAAATTTACCGCTGAGCTGCGGCGTTTTTTACCGCAAATAAACCTTGGTATTACCAAGGTTTATCACAAATGCGATAAAAATCGCCGCAAATGAATGAATATCGCTGAAAAGTTAGCGATATTCATGCATTACCGAGCTAATGCTCTTAGCCATGTTATCCACCTCCCATTGGATAACATGGCTAAGAACTGCTCAGGGCAGGTGTTAGCTTTTGGAGATATTCGCGCTTAGCGCGAATATCTCCAAAAGTTGGTAATAGGAGATAGCGATGTTAGCGACTGTTTTCAGTCGCTAACATCTTGGCACGCCCACTTTGCATGTCATTAGTGATAAATATCACTGACATGCAAAGTGGGGCCCAAGATGGTCGTTATCTCCTACTAGCTGTCGCTAACTGGTGTTAGCGACAGCTAGGTAATAGGGAGATAATTTTATCTCCGCTTTCTTGGCTTTTAAAGCCAAAAAAGCGGAGATAAACCCCCTTGATAATATGCCCCCTAGTTTTTTATTTGAGTAGGGTAATAGTGGATAGTTTTGTAAAGGTCTCAGATTGATTTACCCTCAGCTTTAATAAGATGTCATCTCCCATTTACTGCACAATGTTATTAAAATAAAATATGAAGGCCCCTTTCTGTCTATCCATGCAGAATATTGAGCAATACATGATTGTGAAATAGCATGAGTAAGGAAGCAATGCACAACTTTAACATCTTTTGGAACATAGGCATTTGTGTTTTCTGTTGGTCCATGCACACATTTGGGTCTTCCAGGTCATGGTGCTGCTGGGTTTACAGGCTTTCCTGAAGAGTTAGACCACTTGACCTTTTACATTGAGCTAACCTTGTTTTTCCTTCAGTGAAGCACTAGGCTGGGTCTGTCAGATTGCATTCAGACATATGTCCTCATTTCGAATTCACTGGATCTGAGATCTCTACCAAAAAGGCCAGTAGGTGGATGTTCCATCCACCAAACGTATGGTTCCCCCTATCTAATTAGAGTGAGGGGAAGTACCATGTTTCTGATGGCAGCACCTCAAATGACTCCACCAGCAGCAAGCTTTGACCAACAGCCCATCCTCCACCGGGCCATCAATCAATGTGCATAAGGAGGGTCATTCTGTTGAGGGTGGTGATCCCGTTGTACGTTTGTCCTGTTTGGGACTTCCAGAGGCAGCCTGGTGGTCCCAAACTGGAATCAAAAGAAATGATTCCCACACATTGATTACAAACTCCCAGCATGTCAGGGGCATTTATTTTATATTTTTCAATAACAAACTCCAGCTTTGAGAGTTTGTTTATGAAAAACAAAAATCTTTGCTGAGTGCGTGCATTAAACATGACATTCTCTCAGCAAAGTTTCAGAGCCTTCAGCAGAGCCTGGCGGAGATCTTTAAATATGATCTTCTGTCAGGTTAGCATACGGCATCCCATACTCTAAAAGAAGGCCACACAGTTGACGGCCTGTTTTCAAGTTCATCCTATTTGTTTCACTGAGACTGGTGCATGAAATGAAGGATGCTGCTTTAAAGATGTTGCCATTTGTACTTCTAACTCAAAGTTGTTTGCCAGTATGTGTGTAGTTTTTAGATTTATACACCTTGGACCTCATCTCAGTGCACAATCCTTGCGACATACCTGATGCGTCATATTTACTGTGTGACGCATCATGTCGCAAGGAGTTACAGATACATCAGTATGTCTGACGTGTCTGTATGGCGCAAAAGTGACGCATTGCTGGAGTGTGTCACAAAAGTGACGCAACTCCAGCAATGCATCCTTTCACATGGGGCAAGCCCCATGTGAAAGGGCCTGCGTCAGTCTTACTCCTGCTGTGAGGCAGGCGCAAGATTTTGATGCAACGGCGTCCTAGAAGTGACGCAGTGAAATCTCATAGATTTCACTACGTACCTTCTACCAGGCTTGTTATGGGGCAACTCCCTCCCTGCATACATTATACCTGACGCAGGTATAATGTAGCACAGGGGTTTACAAAGTGACACATCTGCTTAGATGCGTCACTTTGTAAATAGTGCGCAACAGGAGGTATGTTTTACGCCGCCGATGCGTCACAGAAAGTGACGCATCGGAAGCGCAAAATTGACTCAAGGCCTCAAAAATGAGGCCCCTTGGATCTAGGAAGAGGGCAACAAAGTGTCATACATGAACAGGAGAGCACTCCTGCTCTCTGAGCCGATCAGACACTCTCTTCTGCCTGCTCTCTGATGCCCCCTGGAAGCTGCATTTTTCACTAGCCAGTACCTGATTCACCAGATCACCAGGCAACCACAACCTTCAGTGTTGCCTATCTACCCAAGAAGCCTCAGCATCACCCAGATGCACTCCTCCTTTCCTGCACTCCCACCAGGCCCCACCCTCCCCCCGCCCATCACTTTCACCACAAAATGAAGCGCTCTGTGCAGCTGCACTCAGCTGTCAGCACTCATACTCTCTGGAACAAGAAGTCACTTTCTTCTGCCTTCTCTTCGCTGCCCCTGAAAACTGCATTTTCCAATAGCAATCCCCTGATTTACCGGATCACCAGGCCTTGCCTAGAAACCCAGGAAGCCTCAGCATTGTCCAGATGCACTCCTCCTTTCATGCCCGCCCACCTCCCCACCCATCACTTTCACCATAAAATGAAGTGTGCTGCATGGCTGCACTGAGCACTCCGCTATGTGAGCTGAGCTTCCACTCTCTTGTGCCTGTTCTCCGCTGCCCCCTGGAAGCTGTATTTTCCACTAGCAAGCCCCTGATTCACCGGATCGCCAGGCAACCTCCACCTTCAGTGTTGCCTAGCGACCCAATCAATCAGTCATTCAATCAATCAATCAGGGAGATTATAAGCGTGCTACTCAGCCGTGAGGGTCTGATGGTGCTGGGGGAGGGCGGCAAGCAGCTTCTGGTCAGCGGAAGAGCAAGGCCTTGAGGGTCTTCCTCAAGATGTGCAGGGTGGAGGCATGCTTGATGTTGATCGGCAGCTCGTTCCAAGCCTTGGTCAAGATGTAGGAGAAGGTTCTTTCACCCGTTCTTGCTCTGTGGATGCGCGGGGGTTCGGCGAGGGTGAGGTCGGCTGATCGGAGGTTCCTCTTGGGTATGTGGAATGAGATTCTGTCATTGAGCTATTGGGGTCCGGTGTTGTGGAGGCATTTGCAGGCGTGGGTAGTATCTTGAAGGTTACTCTTTTCTTTGTGGGGAGCCAGTGGAGGTTACGCAGGTGCTGGGTTTGTGTCGGGGGATGCCGAGGACGAGTTGGGCTGCGGTGTTCTGTATGGACTGGAGTTTGTGGAGCAGAGATTTGTTGATCCCGGCGTTGAGGGCATTTCCATAGTCCAGTCTGCTAGTTATGAGTGTGTGGGTAACGGTCTTCCTTGACTCGGAGGGGATCCTGTCTTTTAGAGGATGTGGAGGGTATTGAAGCAGGTGGCGGCGATGGCATTGACCTGTCGGGTCATGGAGAGGGAGGAGTCAAGTACGATGCTGAGCTTTTGGCATGGTCCATGGGGAAGGGTGCTGCCGAGGGTGGTGGGCCACCAGTATTTGTACTGTATTGAGGGCCAGGCGCACTGCGTAAGTTCTATGAGGATGGTGGTTTTTGTTAAGAGGTTTGAAGAGTTTTTATTAAAAGTTCAATGAATTTGAGGGTGCTTCAACAAGTGGCGTATCCGTCCCATACGCCAAGAACTAGTGACTGGTTGAGTGCGTTACCGTATGCGTAAACGCATCCTTGTGGTAGGGCACACCTTTGGGTTAGTCAGAAACGCGACAGACTCCTGTGTCGTTTTAAAGTTAACGTTTTTTATTTTTTTGATCAGGGTTTATCATCAATGTTCACATATTTTTGCTTGGTAAACGTTTTTTATCCATATTTAGCCATATAATTCATTTAAATCGAGACTGCAGTGTATTACACAACACAAATGCTCCGATGCATTTCGGGCTGGATTAGCCCTTTGTCAAGGAGCGCTGAAACATAATAGTAAACGCTTTTAAAATGTAGAACTGACATCAAGATCATACATAAACGTACATAACATTGTTAACCAATGGTGTAAATTCACTGATTAAATGTGCTGCCCTTGTCACCTGTGGGTTTGTTGAAAATGAACCTTATAAACTATGGGGGTAGGGTTTTGAATAATGCGTTTTTTGTGATGAGACTAAGTGAAGGTTCGGTTTGGGGGGGGTTGTGTGAAAAAGACTTACGTCAATGATGATAGGCTGCTGTGATGAAGGCCTGTAAGAGGAAAATAAAGTTATGGGTGAGCGTTTCAAACCGGGCGGTGAAACAGCACTTTTACACCCGTCGGGCCCCGACTTACTTATAAAATTATGGTGCTTGCATAGCGCTTCTGGTTAGCCTCCGTCATCCGAAGCGGTGACCAGGATCTGGTGCGGAGTATTCCGCGAAGTGGAAGGTGTGGTTCTAGGTTGGCGTAGTGGAACGGAGTCATGTGACGGGGTCATGTGACTCAGTCAGGAGGCATAGTAAAAGGACTGGTGGTATGAATGTAGTGGAACGGCTATATTGAAGTGGGAAGGTGAAAATGGATGCATGACGAGTGAAACTCGTGGTGGGTTGAAAAGGGATAAGGGAAACGAATGTTTATAAGGCAAGTGACTCGGGTTGAAAACAAATTGCAAACAAATTGCATGAACCATACATTAGAAATCATGTATGAACGATAATGAACTTTCAAGCTGATGCTGCCAGCTTAGTTGGAACTAACAAAAGAAATCACTGACATCGAACAGGAACTCAAGGAAGCTATCTCTCCAGAGGATCTATCTAAAACTTTAGAAGAGATAAATCTACAATTGGACAAACATACAAAGGAAATAAACGAACGAAAAATTCGCAAATTTTGTCGGGACACCCTGGACTACAAATTAGGGGAGGTCTATACCTGGGCGGATGTATACGCCCAGCGTCGTCAAAACAAACCTTTCAATCAAAACACCGACACATCATCTTCAGGCAGTGAAAGTACCAACAGCCCACCAAGAAAAACAACTACAGAACACACCAAACCAGGAGAATCACGTGAACCAAGGCAGCACACCTCAACTACCACTACAGAGGAAACCCCCACAACATCTGGGCCTTTTTTAGAGGTAGGACCAGATGAAATAGAAGACCCCGGCGGGGAAAAAGAGCAGGAAAAGGATCAAGAAAACATCCAAACATTAAACAAAAAGAAAGTCAAGTCGAGGAGGAATCGTTAGTTATAAACATATCAGACACACATCTAACCACCCACGAGACCAAACTTCTCCAAAGAGGAACATCATTCATCCCAAACAGCAATACAAACTTACTCGGGTTAGAAGTCAGCACCTTCAAACTGACTAGAAAACTACGCCTAAGACATTTCTTTGAAAATATCATACCACCAGCCACCGATACCAAAACGGACCTATTGCGAGGCCTACGTCCACCCAGCACCTTTATACCTCCTTGTACTCATAAAAGTATAGACACTTTTGAAACCCTTGTCAGACAGGATATCTCCAAAATGAATTTCAACAAAAAAGCCAGCCAAAACATCACCATGAAAGATAAAGACATATTAAAGAACATTGCAGGCAACAAAACCATCAAATGCCTAAAAGCTGACAAAGGGGGTGCTCTTGTAATCCTCAACACCAGCATGTATGAAGAAAAAATCAAAGAACACATTTCTGACCCTGAAACATACATGCCACTCTGAGGCAATCCCACCCTTCAGTACAAAATGGAACTAACAGAACTAGTCACCAAAGCACATGAAGACGGCACCATTGATGATCGCACCAGAAAATACCTAATAGTGGAACATCCCAAAAGTCCAACTATAACCATGTTACCGAAAATCCACAAAAACTTAATGAATCCACCATTTCGACCCATCGTATCCACGAGAAGGTCTCTTCATGAACCGATCGGGAAATTTC
This sequence comes from Lissotriton vulgaris, assembly GCF_964263255.1. Taxonomy (NCBI): domain Eukaryota; kingdom Metazoa; phylum Chordata; class Amphibia; order Caudata; family Salamandridae; genus Lissotriton; species Lissotriton vulgaris. The sequence goes on from NC_141685.1 coordinate 307,389,131, forward strand.
TTGATCGTTATTTACAACCTTCTGTAACCAAGCTTAAAAGCTACATCAAGGACACAACAGAATTTCTAAAAAAACTTTCTGAAACTAACATCACCAACAACACACAACTAATCCTCTGCACCACAGATGTAAAAAGCCTATATACCTCCATCCCCCAGGGCGGGGGTATTGAAGCCATAGAAAATGTCTTACTGAATAGTGACATCACGGAACCTCTTCAAACCTTCCTCATGGAACTAATGATTTACACTCTTTATCATAGTCATTTCATACATGACCAACAGTGGTACCTACAGATGTCCGGCATGTCATTGGGCAATTGTGCAGCACCCACATATGAGAACCTGTACATGGGTGAATTCGAATCAAGACATATGTACACCGACACGAACTTGACAGACAATCTTCTATTATATGTCCTTTACATTGACGACCTGTTTTTCATTTGGAAGAACACCAAACATACCCTTGAGAAGGCCTTGAGTGTTCTAAATACCAAGGACAACCGCATCATACTAACATGGAATATCAATGAGAAAGAAATTACATTCCTAGATGTATTGGTAAGAATCACAGATACAGGAATAGAAGCTGACCTTTTTCAAAAAACAACTGACCGTAACAATACCCTCCATCATACCAGTTTTCATCAGGATTCCCTGAAAAGACACTTACCATTTAGTCAAATGCTAAGAGTGAAACGAATCATATCAGATCCAGATGTGTGCACCAGCCAAATGATGCAAATGGCCAAACGTTTTCAAAACAGAGGATACCCACAAGAAACCATCGATAAGGCAATCACTAAAGCATCTAAGATCACAAGAGAGGAAGCCCTCAAAGGATCCACAACCATGAAAGACAATAAAAGAACTGTTCTAGTGTCAAGATACTCTACAGCCAGCAAAACTTTCAAAAACATCATTTTGAAATATTGGCGCATTCTATCATCTGAGCCCGATTTAGGGAATCTCTTCAAAGAACCTCCAATCTTTGCTTATACAAGAACAGAAAATCTTAAAGAACTTTTATCTAAACCACCAGGCAAGCAAATGTCACACACTGGCACACGCCAGTGCCACAACTGCCACAGTTGCAATAATGTCATCCCTGGTAATTACATCAACCACCCGATGAAAGGTTTCAAGATCAAACTCAATGTTGATGCAACATGCGACTCCTCCAATCTTATTTACCTTCTCAAATGCCCCTGTGGCATGATCTACGTGGGCAAGACTACTAGAAAAATCAAAGTTCGTCTTAACGAACACAAATCAAACATCCGTACCAAAAATCAAAAGTCCAGTGTTGCCATTCACTTTAATGACTCTAACCACAATGTGGCCCAACTGAAGTATATGGTCCTTGAAATCATCCATAAGAAAGAAGGGAAAGGCAATAACAAACTGCTACTTCAAAGAGAACTAGCCTGGATTTACAGGCTTAAAGCGATGAAGCTGTACGGTCTAAATGACCGCATCGCACTAAGTGCCTTTTTGTAGTACCCATGTGGTACCGTTCTTTGCACATCTGCCCCTTGGCAGCATCAGCTTGAGTGTTCATTATCCTTCATACATGATTTCTAATGTATGCTTCATGCAATTTGTTTGCAATTTGTTTTCAACCCCAGTCACTTGCCTTATAAACATTTGTTTCCCTTATCCCTTTTCAACCCACCACGAGTTTCACTCGTCATGCATCCATTTTCACCTTCCCACTTCAATATGGCCGTTCCACTACATTCATACCACCAGTCCTTTTACTATGCCTCCTGACCAAGTCACATGACCCCGTCACATGACTCCGTTCCACTACGCCAACCTAGAACTACACCTTCCACTTCGCGGAATACTCCGCACCAGATCCTGGTCACCGCTTCCAATGACGGAGGCTAACCAGGAGCGCTATGCAAGCGCCATAATTTTATAAGTAAGTCGGGCCCCCGACGGGTGTAGAAGTGCTGTTTCACCGCCCGGTTTGAAACGCTCACCCATAACTTTATTTTCCTCTTACAGGCCTTCATCACAGCAGCCTATCATCATTGACGTAAGTCTTTTTCACACAACCCCCCCCAAACCGAACCTTCACTTAGTCTCATCACAAAAAACGCCATATTCAAAACCCTACCCCCATGGTTTATAAGGTTCATTTTCAACAAACCCACAGGTGACAAGGGCAGCACATTTAATCAGTGAATTTACACCATTGGTTAACAATGTTATGTACGTTTATGTATGATCTTGATGTCAGTTCTACATTTTAAAAGCGTCTACTATCATGTTTCGATTCAGAAAAGGGGGTGGTGATGAACAGAGTGTCTGAATTAAGCAGACCACTCTTACCCCGTCCAAAGATCAGGGCTTGATCCATCACCGTTATTTATCTCACTGCACCATCCCAGCTCAGAACCTGGCTATATTCAAATCAGTCTGTCCCTGGCCCAGTGCATCATGGGAACAGGGCAGACTAAACTACCAAGCCAATTCTTCACCAGAAAGGAGACAAGCTACCGGGGACCGGTTTCTGGCATTTCAGCCGTCTTCGGCCCGGCTTGCTTGAATCCTGATGGTGCAGTGAGAAAGGGACTCATGTCTGAGTATACCCTGTCACACCTATAGTGGCCAAAAACGATTCAGAAAAGGGGGTGGTGATGAACAGAGTGTCTGAATTAAGCAGACCACTCTTACCCCGTCCAAAGATCAGGGCTTGATCCATCACCGTTATTTATCTCACTGCACCATCCCAGCTCAGAACCTGCCTATATGCAAATCAGTCTGTCCCTGGCCCAGTGCATCATGGGAACAGGGCAGACTAAACTACCAAGCCAATTCTTCACCAGAAAGGAGACAAGCTACCGGGGACCGGTTTCTGGCATTTCAGCCGTCTTCGGCCCGGCTTGCTTGAATCCTGATGGTGCAGTGAGAAAGGGACTCATGTCTGAGTATACCCTGCCACACCTATAGTGGCCAAAAACGATTCAGAAAAGGGGGTGGTGATGAACAGAGTGTCTGAATTAAGCATTACTATCATGTTTCAGCGCTCCTTGACAAAGGGCTAATCCAGCCCGAAATGCATCGGAGCATTTGTGTTGTGTAATACACTGCAGTCTCGATTTAAATGAATTATATGGCTAAATATGGATAAAAAACATTTACCAAGCAAAAATATGTGAACATTGATGATAAACTCTGATCAAAAAAATAAAAAACGTTAACTTAAAAACGACACAGGAGTCTGTCGTGTTTCTGACGAACCCGAAGGTGTGCCCTACCACAAGGATGCGTTTACGCATACGGTAACGCACTCAACCAGCCACCAGGATTTGTCCCATGAGGAGGGAGAGGGTCCGAGGACAAGGACCTCTGTCTTTTCTGAGTTGATCTTCAGCCTGCTTTTGATCATCCAGGATGAGACGTCTTTAATTTTTTCCTGGAAGCTGAGTCTGGTGGTGATGGGGTCCCTTGGTTAGGGAGAGGATGAGCTGGGTGTCATCGGTGTAGAATACTATGCTGAGTCTGTGCTGTCTGACAATAGCGGTGAGGGGGGCCATGTAGACGTTGAAGAGCATGGGCTGAGCGACGATCCTTGGGGTACTCCACAGTGGATTTCCATGGGTTCGGAGAGGAAGGGTGAAAGTCTGATTCTTTGGAGTCTGCCGGCGAGGAAGGAGTGGAGCCAGTCAAGGGTGGTTCCCTGGATGCCAGGTTTGTGGAGTCTGGCGGTGAGTGTACGGTGGGAGATGTTGTCGAAGGTTAAAGAGAGGTGGAGTAGGATTAGGGCTGTGGTGTATCGTTGGTCGAGGAAGGTGAGGATGCTGTCTATGGCGGCGAGTAGGGCGTCCCTGTGCTGTGGTTGCTGCGGAATCTGGACTGGGAGGCGTCGAGGATGGAGTTTTCTTCTATGAATTTCATTAGTTGGATGTTGACAGTCTTCTTTGTGACTTTTGCCGTGAAGGGGAGAAGGGAGATGGGTCGGTAGTTCTAGAGGTCCGTAGGATCTATTGATGGCTTCTTGAGTAAGGGTCTGACTTCTGCGCGTTTCCACTCATCAGGAAAGATGGTGGGGTTGATGGTGTGTTGTAGTTCTGGAGCATTGGCGGCAGTGGCTCTGTGAAAGATGTGCAGGGGGCAAAGGTCTGTGGGGGCTCCTGAGTGGATGCCTTTCATGGTTGATGCGGTGTCTTCGGTGGTGACTGGGGTCCAGGCAGAGATGGTGGGCTAGCTGGCATTGCTTGAGGATAGAGTGGTTTCGGAGTCAGGTGTCTGGTCATTGAAGTTGTTTTAGAGGGCCTTGATCTTCAGACGGAAGTAGGAGCTGAGCTTGTTGCAGAGGTCCTGTTATGGGGTGATGTCTGTGGGTTTGCTGGTGGGTTTGGTGAATTCCTTGGATTTGCTGGAGTTGGCCTCAGCATTGCCTGTACACATGCCTCTTTACTCGCACTCCCACCAGGCCCCGCCCAGCTCTCTGCCCATAACTTTCACCATAAAATGAGGCATGCTGAGTGGCCACACTGACCACTCCCACTCTCTGGGGAGAGCAGCCACTCTATTCTTTCTGCTCTCTGCTGCCCCCTGGAAGATAATTTTCCACTAGAAAATCCTGATTCACCGGATCGCCAGGCAACCTCAACCTTCAGCATTGCCTAGCGGCCCAAGAAGCTTCAGCGCTGCCCAGACGCAAGCCTTCTTTCCCGCCCTTCCACCGGGTCTCGCCCACTTCCCCACCCATAACTTTCACCATAAAATGAAGCACGCTGAATGGCCACGCCGCTGCCATGCCACTCACAAGCCCGTCTGCTCCGGTCCGTGAATGGACCATGCCCAGCATCAGGCAGCCTGGGCCTCGGCAGAGACTTAGCTACTCCAGCACTGCACTCAAATCCCTTAACCTTGGAGGACCCAGTACCGCATGCTGCTCCAAAGCACCAGGAATCACGGAAGGCCCAATTTGCCTGCTAACTCTGCAACTTCACATCACACATCACACAACTACACTGACAACCCTTCCCACCATTGAATCCCAGCCCTGGCTAAACTGTATGCTAATCAACGTCAGATTCCTCTGCAAGCATGTCATTGATATCTAGGACACCATCGCCAAACCGGATGCAGTCTTCAATAACAAAACCTGGCTAAAGCAAGCTTCAGTCCCTGGCATAAAAGACAAGGCAAATGGATATTACCTGGCCATAATATTCAAGTGTAGGCCTCGGGGAGGTCCTTATATATTTATACTGAACCACACATAAAAATCTCACAGTATAGTTACAAAATTATAAAGAAATTATTAAATAAGACAACAGTTTTTTCAATACATAGTTATAGCATAAATAGTTGCTTTAAATAAAGATCATTATTGTTTCATGTGGAAAGTATACAAAAAAGACTCAATCACATCCTCACAGCAACCCACATGCCAACCAACACTTTCATACCAGCACACATAACACAACTCCACAAAGATATCATGGCCAATGGATGATTTGGAAATAATAGTTGGAACAAAATCCCAGATCGCTCAGATGGTCCCTAGGTGTAGAAAACACCAACGCGCGTTTCGGTGTATAGCCCCAGCCGGGGCTACACCTTCATCAGGGCGGGAGTATACAGATTCATCTTGACTGGCGACCAGTTCGTGACCCGGCGCGTATCCGTCGTGTCGCTGCACATTTGAAAGTTCGTGATCATCTCGAATGACCACTGATATTCGCAGTGCCTTTTGAATGTAATGTAATGTAATGTAATGTAGTCTTGTAAAGCGCACTGCTGCCCTGAGGCGTTGTGGCGCTGTAGACCGCTGGGGAACCCGTCCTGGCTATCCCTGTGAGATGGTCCCTACTGGGTATCTCCAAGGTGAAACCAGGCATCCCCGGCGAATGTGGGGGGCCGTTGTAGAGATGAGGCAAGCTAATGCCCAGAGTTGCCGAGTGTGATCCCTGGTTAGAGTAGGCACCGAGGCGAGAATTATCGAGTCCGCTGACCCTGGTCCACGACCCTGCTGCGTCGGGAATTGAACCCTGGTCCCGGGTCGTTCTCTGCTTCCGGGTCTGCCGCCTCTAACCAGTGAGCCACACCACTCCACTATATAATAATTAATATAATTAACCTGACCATGGAAATTTGCCTCGGAATTTACCCGGCTGTTATGGACTGATATTGCCGTGGAATTTCATTGGATAGGACCCAAAAAAACTCTCTTTTCCACAAAAAAAACGTATCGAGATAAAACGTAAGTCCTCCTTATATGGGTTGTACCTGTTGAGGCCAGTATTTTCATCTGAATACTTGTTGCGCCTCCAAACTTTCAGAACGACATCCTTCCCCACTATGCCTCTGTATACTCCCGCCCTGATGAAGGTGTAGCCCCGGCTGGGGCTATACACCGAAACACGCGCTGGCGTTTTCCACATCTGGGGACCATCTGAGCTATCTGGGATTGTGTTCCAACTATTACTTCCAAATCATCCATTGGCCATGATATCTTTGCGGAGTTGTGTGTTGCTTGCGACTAGAGTTGTATGTGTGCTGGTATGAAAGTGTTGGTTGGCATGTGGGTTGCTGTGAGGTTGTGATTGAGTCTTTTTTGTATACTTTCCACATTAAACAATAATTATCTTTATTTTATGCAACGATTTATGCTATAACTATATATTGAAAATACTGTTGTCTTATTTAATAATTTCTTTATAACTTTGTAACTATACTGTGAGATTTTTATGTGTGGTTCAGGGTTCAGTATAAATATATAAGGACCACCCCGAGGCCTACACTTGAATATTATGGGCAGGTAATCCCCATCTGCGTTGTCTTTTACCTTTCCGCGTCTATCTGCCTTTAGGTGATGAGGGGTCCCCCTTCTTTGTAGTCAGCCCCTGACATAGACACTGCAACTCCCAATGGCTAATAAATGATCCCTAAAGACTGCCCACTCAAACCCAGGGGAGGGATAGCTATCATCCACAAAGACTCCATTAGACTCACCGCCACCGAGGATGACTCGACTCCTAACATGGAACATCTCAACTTCTAAATGCACCTGAACGTCAACACAACCGTCAGGGGCATCCCAGCCCAAAGGCCCCCAAATCCCCGCCCAGCCTTGTGCAGCGCCGTCACATAAATTTCCCCCATTGCCATCAAATCAAGTCAATACCTCTTCATAGGAGACCTCAATGTCCAGCTTGACAATCCTAAACATCGGCCTGATGCAAATCGTTACCAGCCTCACACACAGCACAGGACACACCCGTTACCCCTTTTTCACCACCAGTGACAGAATCCATTCCAGCCTCACCTCCAAAGTCACCAGGGCAGATCACAGCATCAACCATTTCACCATCGCTAAATCACCCCAGCACACCAACTCACCTTAAACCCTTGCGCAACCCAGAAGGAACAAAGTCGCGCAAGTCCAATGGACAGCTGCCCTCAACTCCACAACCCTCCACACCACAGATGATGTGAACCAGGTCCTCCAAACTTTCTTAGATTTGATCACCCCAGTGGAGACAGCCTTACTCCGATCAAACCACCCAATACAAGGAAGTTCAACAAATATGCAACCTGGTTCACCCAAGAACTCTGGACCTAAAAAAGAGAATGCAAATGAATAGAGAGATGATGGTGCTTAAGCAGAAACCCTACAGACCACTCCGCACTAAATTCCGCCCTCGGGAGTTATCACCTCTCCCTCAAAGAAGCCAAAAAAGTCACCCTGGCCATCCGCCTTGAAACCAGCAGCAGCCACTCGAAGGAACTTTTCAACATCATCGGGGAATTCTCCGCCCAACGGCAATCGAAAACAACCCCACCCACCCAGGACTTCTGCAACGCCCTATCAAACTACTTCCACAACAAGATAGCAGACATCTACTGCAATTTCGACCCTCAACCTACGATGCTCACTCCACCCCGACCTCCTCCATCATTCATACACTTTGGCGCTCCAACAGATCCCTGCTCACACCACGCCTTCAACCTAGGACATGAGGAGATCTGCCCTCCACTCATACAGATTCTCAATCCTCAGCTATCAACTCCGCCACCTTCCAGGAAACCTGGAAACACACAGAAGTATGACCCTTCTAAACAAACCAACAGCAGACCTCAACGACCTCAAAAACTACTGACCCATCTCACTCCTCCCATTCCCTGTGAAGGTCCTTGAGAAAGCTACCAACCACCAGCTCACAGATTAACTGGAGAGAAACAACCTACTGGACTTCTCCCAGTCAAGCTCCTGCTCAAACAACAGCACCGAAAGAGCATTCATAGCTGCAACGGATGACATCAGGACCATCCTCAACCGTGGAGTGTCAGCTGGGATGTACGTCAGTACAACGCGATCAAAATGATTGCGGTACTTTATGACCCAGCCATTACAATGCAAGTTGTTACTATGACTTGCGTTGGAGGGCGCTGGATTGCGGATTAGTTTAATTTTCTATTCCAACTCCAGCCCACGTAACAGTAGGGAAGGTGTTGGAATAGAAAATCAAACTATTCCTTTACCAAGAACGCCCTCCAGCGCAAGTTGTAGTAACGACTTGCGTAGTAATGGCAGCGTTGTAAAGGACGCGTGGTGTAAACACTGCGTCGTAAAGGTTGTTTACCATCAGCTGTCCTCTTACTCCTTGAATTCTCCGCAGCCTTCGACGGAGTATCCCACAACATCCTGGTCAACAGACTGCACCACGTTGGCATCAGTGGCAACTCACTCAAACTCATCACCTCATTTCTCACGGGATGCACACAAAGAACCCGCCTCCTACTCTTCACCCCAAACAGAAAGACACCCTCCGCCTGTGTCCCCCATGGCTCCCTACTCAGCCCCACCCTCTTCAAAATCTACATGACTCGGCTGGCCAAAATTGTCCGCAGCCATGTACTCAACATCATCTCATACGCCGACAAAACCCAACTCATCCTCTTTTTCCCCTAAGACACCACCAGAGCAAACCTCCAGAACGCTATGACCAATGTCGCAGACTGAGTGAAGACCAACTGCCTGAAATTGAACATGGATAAGACGCAAGTGCTCATCTTTGGTTGAACCCCCTCCCCATTGGATGACTTCTATTGGCCCTTGGACCTTCACCAACCCCCACCACCTATGCCAGAAACCCTGGCATCATACTGGACAGCAAGCTCTCCAAAAAGGTAAACAACCTTTACAATGCAACTTTTACAACTCAGTGCCTTTACGACGCAACTTTTACAACGCAAACCATTACAACGCATTGCGCTGGGGGGCGCTCTAGGATATTGAATAGGTTTAATTTACTATCCAACACCTTCCCTACTATCCACGGGGACTGGAGTTGGAATAGTAAATTAAACTATTCACTATTCAGCGCCCCAAAGCACTATGCGTTGTAAAGGCATGCGATGTAAAAACCGCGTTGTAAAGGCATGCGTGGTAAAAGTATGCGTTGTAAGGTCATACATCCCTCCAAAAAGCACCAAGTGAATGCAGTAACCTCCTCAAATTTCCACATCCTCCAATTTTCTGTAAGATCTTCAGGTGGATCCCACCTAGCCCCAGGAAAACCCTCATCACCAGCCCACTGGACTAACGTACTCAAAGTTGGAATCACAACCCAACTACTGAAACAACTGCAGCCCATCCAAAGTACAGCGGCCAGACTCATACTGCAACTCCCAAGATGGTAAAGCATAACCCCGTCCTCAGAGACCTCCACTGGCTCCTAATCAAGAAGAGATGCCACTTCAAACTAATCACCAATGCATTCAAGGCTCTCAACATAATTGGACCAGCCTATATCAACCGCCAACTGACCTTCCACCAGCCCACCGGACAGGTCTGCTCCGCCCACCTTGCCCATTCACACATCTCAAGCATCTGTCGGGCCGAGGAGGGGGCCGATCCTTCTCCTACCTCACTGCCAAATCCTGGAACGACCTGCCGTTCCACCTTCAGACCTCCACCACGCTCACTGACTTCAGGAGAGCACTCACGTCCTGGCTGTTCGACTAATTCGCACATCCTCAGTGCATGGACACCACCCAGGGTGATAAGCCACACTCAACAAATCCAAATTGAAATTGAAACAATTGAACATCATGTAAAAAAGGTGGGAATTCAGCCATCATTCTCGTTTCATGTGCAGGTGCACTAGATAGTGTAGACTGTTGCTAGGGAATGTGATAAGATACAGAGCACTTGAGGTATGTGTTCACTTTAGATTTCAGACTACACCACGAGTTATACAATCATCATAATACATTATTTATACTGAACTCTGAATTAGTTGGATATTTGACAGCTGAATGCTCCCTGTCTCTACAGATGTTACTCGGCAAGACATGGCTCAGACTAACCCCCAGATTTATCAAAGTCCTGTTTTGCGAGTCCTTAATAGCGATTATTAAGGAATCGCTAATAAAGACTCGCAAAACGGGATGCATGTAGAAATCGCAATATTTTTTGCGATTTCTACAGCTTCCTTATTTGCAATTCGCTAATTGCTAATCGCAAATAAGGAATGGCTGTCCCATTCATTCCTATGGGCCTAAAGGCCCATAGGAATGAATGGGGAGTCATTCCTTATTTGCGATTAGCAAATAGCGATTCGCAAATAAGGAAGCGATTTCAAGGGTGCCAGGGTGTCCAAAGGACACCCTGTAGCACCCCTGAAATGGTAATGTACACTGGTGTTGCGCACACACATGTCCAAAGGACATGTGTGTGTGTAACATACAACTCACAAAAATGCACTAAAGTGCATTTTTCTAAGTATTTGCTATTTACCACGTAGTTAGACTTCGCGGTAAATAGCGGCCCCAGATTGCGAATTCGCAATTTTAAAATTGTTCATGAATTGCATTTAAGGAATCTCAAATTGAGATTCCTTACATGCAATTATTCGCAATTTAGTGATTTTTAGAACTGCGATTTTTGCATTTGGGATGATGAATCCCAAATGCAAAAATAGCGCTCGCAATGGGCCAGAATCTCAGAATCTGGCCCTTTGCAAGCCAATTTCGGCTTCATGAATCTGGCTGTAAATCCCGAATCCGGGTTCTTTACATCTGGCACCCTCATTGGAATCACAAAGCCCGGTAATATTGATTGGTAATTTCCCATTTCTTAAGGGACTCTGCGGTCATTTTCAATTTCAGCCAGAATCAGTGACCCTTACTCTGGTATAGGCAACTCCTGAGGTAGAAGGAGTGAAGTGAATACCAGCCGATTAGCCGGGGCTCTTGAAGCTCGAAGAGCTCTTGTACACGACACAACTTGTTAAAGGTTTCATTTTTCCTTAGCTGTGTGACTGCTGGCTCTGGCACAGCAGACTGAAAGTCAAAAGCTGGGCACTTACTTTAGTCTTGTGGCCATCACTTTCAGGACAGGGCAGGGAGTTTCTTTGGATAATAATCCCCATCCTTTTGTGTGACAAGACCGCTATTCCAACAAAAGATGCCTTCCTGTTTTGGAGCCCTTTAAGACAAATCCATCAGACAGAAGAATAAAAAAGGCGTTCAAATAAAAAGTGATTTCTTATCAGATATGGCACAAAGTCCTATCATTTCATCTTTAAATCAGATTCAATGGCTTCCTATTCTCGGTTTCCATTAAAGCTCCGCCGCCCTTTTATCCCTGATCCGGGGATAGTCCAGTAGAGAGAGAGAAGCGTGAGGCAGTCACTCATCAGACAAACCTTTTGTGGCAGAGATTAAACTGGTATCCTGAGGCTTTCCCTTCCACCCTCTCTCATTGTGCAGCCTGGCAGGCCTTGATCAGAGGCTGAAGCTCCTCATCCTTCTCTGCTCCTGAACCATTCAACAGGGAGCAGCTTGCAAGATATATTGCTCGAAGCGCATGTATTAAAGTTGTAAAAGCCTCGATAGATTAGGAAGAGTGCATTGAGCTCCTGTCTCATGTTGTGAACAATTAAATCAGTGCATTCCATTTATTATGAAGGACCCATCAGAAGACGGACAGGAATGAACCCTGTAGACCATGGACAGTGCTCACCGGTGACTACCTAATGCTTGTTATTACATTCTAATGGAAACATTTTGTACTCGACTAACAATTTTCCACAATGCTTTGCCTCAGCTAAGGTCGCCCTGCACTCTCTGACCCACTAAAAACTGCAGAATTACGCTTGGAGCCTCCATCCAGGGAAATTGCACGATGACGAAACTATGCGCTTTAAGTCTAAAATGCTAGAATAATCTCTGATGGAAAACATCAAGCAAGGCCTGTAGTGGTCATGTTAACAGACGCTGGAGGTTATGTCCCACCATCTGGTGTGACAAATGCAAAAACAACAATTAATGGACAGAATGCAGAACAATGTCATACATTCACCCCAGTACCCAGATCTGGGCCTAAATCCATTGTTTTTTTGCTCACCATGCCATTTCAGTTTGGACCCAGGCCTTTGCAAATCAGTCTTGACCCTGCGCCCAATGGGAACAGTCCAGCCTGAACTGCCAGGCCAGGTCCTTCCTGGACTGGAAATAAGCATCCTAGGACCGGTTTCAGGATTTCATCCCTCATCAGCCAGGATAGCTTGACTCCAGTGGCATGGAGAGCACGGGACCCACGTCTGGGCATACCCGTCCCACTCGAGGTGATACATGCAAAAACAATTGATGAACAAAATGCAGAACAATGTCATATATTCACCACAGTACAGAGATGTGGGCCTAAATCCATAGTTTTTTTGCTCACCATGCCATTCCAGTTTGGACCCAGCCATATGCAAATCAGTCTTGACCCGAACACAATGAGAACAGTCCAGGCCGAACTGCCAGGCCAGGTCCTCCTTGGACCGGAAACAACATCCTAGGACCGGTTTCTGGCTTTCAGCCCTCATCAGCCAGGATAGCTTGACTTCAGTGGCATGGAGAGCACGGGGCCAATGTCTGGGCATACCTGTCCCACTCGGGATGACAAATGCAAAAACAACAATTGATGGACATAATGCAGAACAATGTCATACATTCACCCCAGTACAGAGATCCGGGCCTAATTCCATCATTTTTTGCTCACCATGCCATTCCAGTTTGAACCCAGCCATATGCAAATCAATCTTGACCCTGTGCCCAATGAGAACAGTCCAGCCCGGTCGTCGTGACTAGGGGTTAATGGTTGCATTGCCCAGCATTCCGTCCATCAATTGTTTCCTTTGCATATGTCGCCCTAAGTGGGAAGGGTATGCCCAGACATGGGTCCTGTGCTCACCACAAGATTCAAGATAGCCCGGCTGATGAACGGTGATGCCCTGAGACCAGTCCCAGGATACTTGTTTCCGGCCCAGGGAGGACCTGGCTTGGCAGTTTGGGCTGGACTGTTCCCACAAAGCACAGGGTCAAGACTGATTTGCATATGGCTGGGCCCAAACTGGGGAGGTGTGGTGAGCAAAAGAATGATGGATTTAACAAATATCCTTGTGACTGGGGGTGAATGTTTGCATTGTCCAGCATTCCATCCATCAATTGTTTTGTTTGCATATGCCGCCCTAAGTGGGAAGGGTATGCCCAGACGTGGGTCCCGTGCTCACCACCTCACTGGATTCAAGCTAGCCTGGCTGATGAAGGGTGATGCCCTGAAACCAGTCCCAGAATGCTTGTTTCCGGTCTACGGGGGACCTGGCTTGGCAGTTTTGGCTGGACTGTTCCCACAAGGAACAGGGTCAAGACTGATTTGCCTATGGCTGGATCCAAACTGGGGTTGTGCAGTGAGCAAAAGAATGATGGATTTAACTCAGATCCTTGTGACTGGGGGTGAATGTTTGCATTGTCAAGTATTCCGTCCATCAATTGTTTCTTTTGCATATCCCACCATCTGGTGGAACACAAAAATAATGGTTGCTTGTGACGGTGTTAAAAGTAGTGGTGCAGGCATGACAAGAAGGACGCTAAAGCACAGTCAATCCTGGATTCCCCATGACAGAGCAGGGCTGCAAATCGGTGCAGTTCATAGCTTACATATTTATTTGATTTGCTTTGTAAAGCACTGCGGTGTGACCAGTGGCCATCGCATTGGTCTGATGATTGTGTGGTGGGCAGTTCTTGCTTTAGCCGATCCCCCATGATTCTTGACAGAAGGGCACATCTGCTGTGGATCTCCTGAGCATTTATCATACTCAGGCTTCTGTCTGTGATGGCTGCGTTGTCCTGAGATTGGGTCATTTATTTATTTATTTATTTATTTATTTATTTATTTATTTATTTATTTATAAAGTGTTATATAGTGCTCTGTTTCTTAGGGTTACCAAGGGTTTTGAAATGGGATAGCAAGATCAGAGATCTCAGGCCTCTTGTCCCTCCACACCTAAATCCATACAACATATAATGCAATCCTCGGTGCCTCGAGGACGATGCAGGCAGTTTTCAAAATGAATCCGGCCACTGTCGGCAACCGTTCACTTTAAAAGTAATTCAGAGTTTACTGTTTCTCTTATTAGAGAGAATTCTACTGGCAGTGTGACCTATTGCTTTTAGATGTGGCGCAGCGGTCAGAGATGCCAACTCAGCAGCTGGCATCCATGTTCCTGTCACGGCTTCAGCTCAACATCCTGTGATTCTGGGCAAATCACTTATTATCCCCATGTACATAGACAGCGCCTGGATAGCCTCGGGGTGATAAGCTGCGCTATATAAATCTATAAATGTAATTAAGTCTTTGTGAGACTGTTGCTGGAGGCCAGAAAGTATTTAACCAGAGGACTTCACACCGAGTGAAGGGCAGATCTGTGGGCATTCACACCGGAAGTGTGAAACTCACTCTTTTCGTGCCGTGTCTCTCTCAACCAGCCATCAGTGCCCTCCCTGGAGCCCCCACCCACTTCCCCTTCTCTAGTCTGGTGCCACCACTACCCAGAAGCATCTCAACACCAGAGTGATGAGCAGGGAGGGTCTTCCTGAAAAGCAATAGGAAATGGAAATTGAGCTTTCGGCATAAAGAGAGACCTGGGGCTGTGTAATTAAGAAAGAAGAAAAATCGAGAGTATAGAACACACGCGGGAGACAGTCCGAGACCTATTGAGAGTTTGATAGAAATCCTATGCGCGAGAGTTAAAGAGGGAGGGGCAGATTTATGATGGACTTGCGCCACGTTTACGCTGCCGTTGCGTGACGCAACGGTGCGGAAACATGGCGCATCCCTGCGACCTATTTACAACGTGATGCATCTAGGCAGATGCGTCACGTTGTAAAGCCCCATGAACCTGCGCCAGGTTTCATGTGGGCGTTCTGTCGCAGGGTGGGCGTTCCCTCGTAGGAAAGCCCTGTAAAACTGACGCAGTGAAATCTACAAGATTTCACTGAGTAAGTTTTACGAGGCTGCTGCGTCAAATCCTTACGCCTGCTTGAAGCAGGCGTAAGGAGTGATGCACCACGTTATGTATGGGTGGCCTCTGTACATTGCAGGAGTTGCGTCGCACTTGCGACGTGACTCCAGCAATGCGCCGCCCGTACACCACAAGATGCTTCCTTGCACCATGGTCGCATCTGTAGTGCCGCAAGGAGGGAATTGCGTGACGCATCAATTCTGCCGCATCCCTGCTGATTTGCAGAGATGCGCCAGAACTCATAAATCTGCCCCGGAGTTTGGTGTATGAGAAAGTCAGAGAGTAAAATGTAGACTGAAACAAAGCCAGGTTCGCAAAGAAAACCTGTGCTCCTTTTGGCTGCAGCACATTTCCAACTTTCTTGTATTCACTGCAAACTGCAAGAACGCTTCTGAGAAGTTGTTGTTATTACAACCTACCTGGAGAATTAGTATGCATAAACATTTACACATTCGGAAATGTAACAGGGTGTACTCCAGTTTCGTGCTTCTTGCATCAGCTTATTCTTATTGTTCTCCATAATCTAAACCCTTTTCACTTGGAGAAGGCTTTCTTCCCAGACCCGGGTTACTTTTGGGTTTGTAAAGAATAACGAGAGAGAGAGCCATAACGAGAGGGAGAGAGAGAGAAAGAGAGAGAGAGAGAGAGGGAGAGAGAGAGAGAGAGCGAGAGAAAGAAAAAGACAGAGAGAGAGAGAGAGAGAGCGAGAGAAAGAAAGAGAGAGGGAGAGAGAGAGAGAGCGAGAGAAAGAAAAAGACACAGAGAGAGAGAGAGAGAGAGAGAGAGAGAGAGAGCGAGCGAGCGAGAGAAAGAAAGAGAGAGGGAGAGAGAGAGAGAAAGAGAGAGGGAGAGAGAGAGAGAGAGAGAGAGAGCGCGAGAGAAAGAAAAAGACAGAGAGAGAGAGAGAGCGAGAGAGAGAGAGCGAGAGAAAGTAAGAGAGAGGGAGAGAGAGAGAGAGAGAGAGAGAGAGAGCCATAACGAGAGGAAGCGAGAGAGAGCGAGAGAAAGAAAAAGACAGAGAGAGAGAGAGAGAGAGAGAGAGAGAGAGCGAGAGAAAGTAAGAGAGAGGGAGAGAGAGAGAGAGCCATAACGAGAGGAAGCGAGAGAGAGGGGGAGAGAGAGAGAGAGAGAGAGAGAGAGAGGGCGATAGAGAGGGGGAGAGAGAGCGGGGAGAGAGAGAAAGAGAGCGAGAGAGAGTTCGTAATGCATACAGGTGAAGGTCTTATGAATAACGTAGAAGTGCGTATTTACCTAGGATCTGATTCACAAGGTAAACTTACACTTTTGTGTAGGTTTACGTTTGTTTGGTATTCTGAAAGGATTTGCGAGTAGTATCTTTACGAGTGTGGAGTCTCCGCAAGCGTACAGATACTACTCACAATTCCCTTTCTGAATAACAAACAAACATAAACTTACACTAAAGTGTAAGTTTACCTTTGTTAATCATTCCGGCCTTTAATGTCTTGTTCCATACTACGCACACATCCAGAAACGACCCCATAGGTGAGCTGACATAATAATCTTGTTTTCTCTTGGTTGTATTCCAAATTGAATTTGTCCGGTTTGAGCTCACAAATCAGGGCGGACAGGTCATTAGGAGTCCCAGCAGAGTGCGTAATCACCCCCACCATCAGATGGTATCTCCTCCTTGCCGCGTGACCCGCTGCACGCGCTCCCTACACCACCTAATCCAATCATCGTGTGTGTTTTGCAACAGAGGCCAGAAACGCCAGACTGGCTCTTGGCTTCCGGTTTTGAGTTTAGTAAGGGCTAGGTGAACAAGTTGAGTACAATAACTACGGGCGTAATTTTTTTTAAAGGGAAACTAAAGACTGTGCAGTTCTTCTGCTGGGTTACCCCTCTGCAGAATTACTGTCTTCCTAGGAATAGACCGGATTCCGGGAATAGTCCTGAGAAGATGAAACAATCACGAATTCCCAGAAACAGAACTGAAGCTCATTTGTGAATTACACGCCCCTCACATACCATTTAATGCACACTTGTACTCTAAAAGTTCTGTCTCTTTAATTCTAGCCAACCATTGCAGGTGTGTTCCCTCCCTCCCTCCCTCATACTCACTCCTGCCATGGACAGGGGTACATCTCCACTTGTGTCTAGCGTGGGAATGTGCCTCGCCAGAATCTATGAACACTCACAAGCACACAGAGGTTTGCGAGTTCCGGTGACCCTTCAAAGTAACCCACATCTGAAAAGGAAGATACCATTTATTTGTATCCATTTCAAAGTCACGTCATTCACTTCTGGGCAGTTCCTCGAGGACGACGGCGTCATAATGCGCCATCTCATTTTGTTGTAAGTCATGCAATGAAAGCATACATAAGAGATATACAGATAATTGGGCAGAATTACGAGTTCTGGCGCATCTCTGCAAATCAGCAGGGATGCGCCAGAAAAGATGCCACACGCAATTCCATCTCTGCGCTACCCCAAATACGTCTCATTTACAATGTTGCGCACCGTGGTGCAAGGATACAGTGATGTGTGTCGCATCCAGTGGTGTAAGGGTCGCGCATTGGTAGAGTTGTGTCGCAAGCGCGACGCGGCTCCAGCAATGCTCAGGGGCACCCTATGCCTAACATACTGCGTCACTTCTTACGCCTGCTGCAAGCAGGCGCAGAGTTTTGACGTAGCATGGACAAAAAAGTGACTCTGTGAAATCTTGTCGATTTCACTGCATCACTTTTAGAGGCGTTCCTGCAACGGAACGCCCACCCTGCACCGGAATGCCCACGTGAAACCTAATGCAGGTTTCATGTGGCGCAAGGACTTACAACGTGACGCATCTCCCTAGATGCATCACATTGTAAATAAGACGCAACGTGGTGCATGGGTTACGTCGTCACTGCGTCACAGAAGTAACGCAACGTGGCATAAATGTGGCGCATGGGGCTTGTAAATCTGCCCCAATATGTTTAGGACACAGTTAGGCGGTAATACCTAAGAGGGTAAGAAGTTATAGGTAATGGATTAAGGATAAGGGGTTAAGGGTATGGTAAGAGGTTAAGGATTGGAGAAGAAAGGTAAATGCAAGGACTTAAGGTTAAGGGGTATGGTACAGGGGTTAAGTTTAAAGGGTTAAACGTCAGTGGTAAGGTTAAGGATGTAAGGGGTTAAACTTAAGGGGTAAACGTAAGGAGTTCAGGTAAGGGTTGAAGGTTAAATATAAGGACTTATGGTTACAGAGTTAAAGATAAAGTTGTAATGTTTGGGTTTAAGATGTTAAGGGCAAGGCACAGTTAAAGGTAAGCGGTTAACAGAAAGTGGTAAGGTGTTACGGGTAAAAGGTTTAAGTTAAGGGTAGAGATAGGAAGTAAGGGTATGGGCTGAGACTAATTGTAAATGTTAAGGGCATAAGGGAAAGGGAATAAGGTGAGGAAGTGGTTAAGACTAAGGGCCTTTTTGCCAGTACGGCAGTCCTCAGGATAGCTGTACTTGCGGAGGCAATCCAAACACTGCGGGTTCGGCTGCAGTATTCCGCCACAGGACCAATGCATACGCAAGGGATCCAGGATCCCGTGGTGGTCGCGGAACTGAAGGGGGCAAAAATATGCTAGTGGTGCAGCTGTGGCACTGCCTTGCATATTACAAGTTGTTTCTCCACCACTCCTTTCATGACGGTGAGCCTGCCATGAAAAGGGTAGCAGAGACGCAATTAAAGGAGCCCTAACAGGGCCCCTACTGCTCCTGTACCTGTGGGCGCATGTGGGGAGGCACATGCTGTGCCCCCCTGGAATTTCACCCCAGTTCCTGCACGGTGTGGCATGCTTGCCACACCATGCAGTAACATGCTGCAGGCACTGTCGCTGCAGATTCTACAGTTAAAGCTCACCAATGTGCCTTATACAGCCCCCGCTGTGGGACTGCCAACCATGGTTTACAGTTGCGATCCGGTGTGCAGGCACTCAACAGGCTTGGCGGTCCTCCTGTCGGCATGGCTGTGGCGGTGTGGTGATGGGCCTCAGCAAGGCCTACCAGTGCTAGGGATACTCCCTTCTCTGCACAGAGTCCTCAGATCATAAAATAGAAGTTGGCACAGAAACTGGAATAGAAAATACAAGATTTTTTAAACCTCATGAGGTGGAACTACATTCTCACTTGACCCTTCGGTAATGTATGAAATAGCACACTGAATGGAAGGTACTTGGTTCTTTTATACCCACACAGGGGCTCAAAAGAAGGCGGTACAAGTACAAAATGCTGGTTTTAGGTACATATAAGGTCATACAGAAAATGCACAGTTAACAAGTGAGAGGAGCTAACAGTGGTTGTTTTTGGCAAACACATCCTGACAGTTGCATTCTAGTGGCAGCTGAAAAGACAGCTGCAAGCTCAACTGAGCATGTGCGAAGGTGGAAGATGCTAAATATATCTCGTCTCTAGGGAGATTTCAAGAGCAGTTAACAGAAAGGTATGACAGAGCGCATGGCGAGCACATGGTAGCACATGGCAACCAAAATGGCTGACAGAAATACAAAATGGATTCCACAAAATGGACAAGATAGCTTCTAAACACAGGATGGCTTCTGCTTATGTTAACCTAATCGCTGCCAAATTTCAAGAGATGACCCTTTTGGCATTAGCTGAAGACATTCGTTTATCTGGGGTAATCTAGATATGGATCCTGTACATTGATGCTCATAATCTCAATGATCTCTTTATTTAGCATTTGTTGTGCTTTCATTTCTGCAATATTTCTCTTGGCAGGTGTACAAGCAGTGATGCACATGGAGCAAAGCATAGGACCACATTATATACAAGTACAGCATGTAAATTTTATCGCCAACAGTATACATAAAATAGTCAGTAGTTTCCAGCCCCAAGTAGCAAATAGTGTTCAGAACCAGGTCGAAAAAGTCCATGTAACAGTCTCTGGGTGAATCTCTGCAGCAATCTTATGCAGTTTTGATATTGTGTCGTATACTGAAGGTGAGTGAACTGGTATAAATACACAGCAACTGCTACCAATGATGCGACATGCACCACCTCGATCAGCCAAAATCACATCAAGCACCATTCTGTTTTGGAGTGCTACAATCCTTGCAATTTGCAGTTCCTCTGTAATGTTCCCAAGTGCCATTGCTGTCTGATTGGTAACAGCTTCCACAACACGAGTGAGTCTCCTTATTTTTCTACTGTTTAATGCAGCACCCACGAAGAAGAACAAACACAAATTAAAATCGACATATTGTTACAAAGTGGTATCAGTCTGATCAACCTCATCAGTACTTATTGTCCTCTTATTTCTGTTCCTGGAAATGTCATTGTACAATTTGAATTCGAGGTGATATGATGCAGGTGCCCAAAACACAGGGGGCAACAGAAAGGATACATAGCAGATCCCTGACCACCCAACAGGTAGTTGATAGTATCCCTTATTTCCACACACAAAATAAGTATTATGTTCAGACGTAAATATACTGTTATTAGCACCTTCAATGGTTAGAATTACAGTACATTCACTTCTCCCCACTGGAATTCTTCCAACACTACTGATAAATACATCTGCTTTAGCTCTTGTCACAGAAATTACAAAAGGTCCATTGTTCTTAATATTTCTCATGTTTGTAATGACATATGGTGTCGAAATATTGTCAGGTTGATACTCTTCCCATTCCCCTTTAGTCCCTTTAGCTTGGGGATACCCTTCTTTATCTTGGTAGCATACTTTATTGAGGTGAAAGTTAATCCCACCTACTGAAGGCTTTCCAGATGCAAACTAAAGCGCATACCAAGCTTGACAAGAACCATTTTGCGAGAATGGATGATGAATGAAAGGTGTTCCTCCCTTTTTCTGGTGAGCAGGTATCATCCCACAAACCCAACAGTTGGTGGTATTCGTGGCATTGTGTGTATGATGCAACATCTGGATGAATGTATTATTTAGGTAGCTTCTGCTCATGGTAGGGAAGCGTATAGTAGTGATGCTCAATCGGTACTGGAGTAGTGGCAATCAGCAATTGTCGAGCAGGAGCCACTTTCTCAACAACCCAAGTTATTGCTGCCAAGGCCATCATAGCAACAACAAACCCTATCCCACAAATGACCCTTTTACTACAGATCCTGGCAACAACTGATCTTTCTGTAGCCATGATCACTTTGTCGTTTTAAAACAATTGTTGGAGCTCTTATCCCTGGGCAGCCGTTGATTTCTTTACAACGGGCCAAGACGGGTGTCACTACACTACGCAGGACTGATCACCCCCTCCTTGCCACATCGGCGTTCCGTTTCACTAACCCAAAGCGGTAGTTCAACCAGTCTTTTTCGGCAAAGCAGACTCTTTCCTTGGTCTCAGCTGATATCGGGATTCTCCAGAAATCGAGTGGTCCAGGAAGACTTCCGCAGATTCGTCAGGTGAGATAGCTTGACCTTTCTCCATCTCCAGAATCTCTCGATGGTCGGTCAACACAGCAGGTTCCACCAAGGTTGGCGACACACGTTTGCAGTGTGTGCTATGGACCCAGTTCTTCTTGTTCGTCACTCGAACTGCTGTCCTTGTTGCTAGGAACACCTGCTCCGGTCCTCACCACCTCGGTTCCAAACTGTTCGATCTGTCGAAGACCTTGACCATCACGTGGTCACCAGTACGGAGTTCAAGAGCCTCACCTGTAGATCTGTCAGGAAGAGCTTCTCGAACCTGTTGATGAATAGAGATCAAACTGTCGGTTAACTGTGCCAAAAAATCATTCATCAGAACACATGAAACATTATGTATGGGGCGTGGCTTAGGAACTCCCCAAATGATCATTTGTCTCCCAAAGAGCATTTCATATGGGGTAAGGGCAGATCGTGAATGTGGCACCGATCTTATGGACAACAATGCCAAGGGTAGGGCATCTGGCCACTTCAAAGATGTGGGAGCCAGTATTTTCACCAACTTCAATTTCAAAGTAGCGTTGTACCTCTCCTCTAATCCTGCTGATTGCGGATGGAAGACTGCATGGAATTTCAGCTTGATCCATAATCCATTCAGGACATGCTCAACAACTTGCCCAATAAAATGCGGTCCGTTGTCACTCCACAAAAGTTTACAAACACCATATCTAGGGAAAAACTCCTTTAGAAGCACCTTCGCTGTGGTGAGAGCAGTATTATCATTTGTGGGGTATGCCTCTATCCATTTACTGAAGGCACATGCCACCACTAGGACGTATTTCAGATTATTGAAGCATTCAAGTTGGATGCAATCCATCTGCAAAGCTTCAAAAAGTGTGGTTGGTGTTGCAAACCCTCCTGTAGGAGTTCATGTCCCTTTACCAGGATTAATCCGCCAACAGATCAAACAGGACTGTACTACTCTTTTAGCCGTGCTGGCAATTTCAGGAGCTCCCAAATTTGCGTAAGCAATTTAGTTATTGTTAGAGCTCCAACATGTGCCAGCCCATGTGCCATTTGAACCATAGGTTGTAAATAGGCTGCAGGCAATTTCCATTTATCCATGTCTTTGTTGCGCCAACAACCCTCCTCGTCCAATATTCCTTCTTTAGCCCATTGCTCAAGTTCTGCTACAGAAGCAGATCTCTGTACATCTAACACTTCCTGTCTAGCATCATGCCATTGCTCAACTTGAGACTTCACTACGTACATGGAAGTACTGCTTCATTGCATTGCAGTCTCACGAGCTACGCGATCAGCAAAAGCATTACCTTGTCCTATCTTGTCAGTCACTTTCTTGTGTGCGCTACACTTCACTATCGCTATCTTCTTCGGATATTTCAGTGCAGTCAAAAGGTTATGCACTAATTCTCCATGGATTATCTGCATCCCGTGGGATGTAAGAAAGCCTCTTTCCTTCCAAAGCAGGCCAAAATCATGGGCCACTCCAAAAGCATAGCGGCTATCTGTACAGATGTTCACACACAAGTCAGTGCTAAGCTCACACGCTTGTGTCAAAGCTATTAGCTCAGCTGCTTGAGCCTACTTCTGAGGTATGCAAGCTGTTTCCACTACTGTCTGAAGTGTCGTAATTGCATATGCAGCTGAGGTTGTGCCATCTGCTAACTTCAAACAGGACCCATCAACCCACAGTTCCCCATCTACATCTGGAAGGGGCGTATCTTGCAAATTGATGCAACCATTTGTCTGTTCCTCAGTAAGGAATATACAATTGCAAGGATTCTTTGACTGAGACTGATTTGCAGGATATGCAACAAAATGGCTGGGTTCAGTGTCAGGCTTCTCTTCAAGGTAATATGAGGTGCTAACAGTGTCAATTCATATCCTGTCAGGCGAGCACTAGTTAAGTGTTGCGTCTTAGTCTGATTCAAGAGGGCATCTACTGCATGGGGTACTAGCACCAACAGTTTGCGTGACAAAAGTATCCCTTCACTCTGACGTATGGACACAGCTGTTGCTGCAACTGAAGGAAAACACCCAGGCAATGCACGAGCAACAGGATCAAGGACGGCTGAAAAATATGCACAGGGACGCTGTTTGTCACCGTGTGTTTGTACTAGAATTGACAATGCACATCCATCTTTTTCGTGCACATAGAGTGTAAAAGGCTTCGTGTAATCTGGAGTGCCGAACACTTGTGCAGAACAAAGAGATTGACATAACTGTCGAAAAGCATTCTCACATTCATCTGTCCATGGTTAGGGACATTGGAGTATCTTTCGTCAAAAGTGCTAGCAACGGTTTGACAATGTGAGAAAACCCTAATATCCATTACCTACAAAACGAGGTCAGACCAATGAATGCACGGGCATCTTTCTGAGTGGAAGGTACTGGTGTGTCTAAAATTGCTTGAATATGATCTGAAGTAAGTGCACGGCCCTCTTTAGACAGAAGGTGACCTAAGTAGGTAACCTTCGGTCTACAATATTGCAATTTCTTTCGTGACACTTTATGATGGTGTGTAGAAAGAAAAGAAAGCAAAGACAAAGTACACTCTTCACATAGTTCAGGTGTATCGGCTGCCAACAAGATGTCATCGACATATTGAATGAGAGCCACCTCTTTAGGTAAGATGAAAGAATCAAGTTGTCTTTTCAGTGCTTTGATATAGATACTAGGACTCTCAGTGTACCCTTGAAGAATTCTACAAAATCTGCATGATCGATTATTTAAAGTGAAACCAAACAAATATCTGCTATCAGGATGAATAGGGATCAAGAAGAAAGTATTCTTTAAATCAATCACGCTAAATGTAGTCGCTGTCGGGGGAACCAAAGTAAGTAGTGTCATTATGTCAGAAACCACTGGGTATTGTGGTACTACAATCTTATTAACTTCTCGCAAATCAATAATGAATCTGTAAATCCTAGTATCAGTATCCTTTTTCAAAATGGGCATAATAGGACTGTTACAAACATTGTAAGGGACTTCCTCCACAACCCCCACTTTTATCAAATCATGGACAATGCGAATGAGTGCTTCTTCGTCTTCCTGAGAAATGTTATATTAAGGCAAGCGCTGCAATGAAGCGCCCTCCTTGACACTAATATGCGATGGTAGAATAACCATTTGTCCTACATCAGTTTCTGAAGTAGCCCACAGAGCACTAGGGAGTGAAGCTAATGCAGTATCGTCTTTAACCAAACAAGATCTCTCACTCATGGGGTAGTTGTCATTCAAAATAACACACACTCCTTCAGGAGAACATTGTATCGTAGCCCTGAAATACTTGAGCATATCAAGACCCACAATATTGTCTGGTGTGTTCCGAGAGAGCAAAAATGAACATGGAGCAGTAAACTTATCAACATGGAATGCGAGTGGTTGCGACAATGGGCTAAGGGAAGGCGTTCCATCGAACCCTATCGATGTAATGGTTGAGCCAGACAGGGGAGCCCTTGGAACCAATTGTTTAGATAAGGCGCTATGAGTAGCTCCTGTATCAACCAGAAACTGATCAGTAGAACCCAAAACATGTGCTGTAACATAGGGACCCCTCTGATCTACTGGAACTTCAACTGATTCCTTACCCCATCCTAGGCAATCCTATGCATAAGCAGAATCTTGAAAATCAGACAGCACATAGTCGGACATTTGATACTGGTTCCTTCTATCAAAAGTGTTAAACCCATCCTGCCCATGTGTCTTAGCATCAAACCTAGCACAATCATTTGTGCTTCCTCTTGGCCCTGGATATCCTGAACGATTTCTCATTTGTCCCCGACCACGTGGACACTGCTGAGCACGCAGCACTGGACAATCAGAAATCCAATGTCCAAATTTCTTGCAGTACGCACACTGGTCAACAGACAAATTCGAACGAGTATAGGAAGGAAAGGACGAGCCATAAGATTCATGTCCACCTCTGTCATTACCTCTAGAAGGCGGACCATAAGCCTGAGCCAACATAACCGTTGTTTTCAACTCTTTAGTCTTTTTATCCTCATTACCCTTCGCTTCTAATTCCTGGCGTTCATTATACTGAGCCATAGTCAAAAGAGAAACCGGAGAAGAGGTAGTCCATGAACTCTCACTGGCCTTTAGGTGACTAGCTATTCCTGGCAAAAGGTTTGTGACATATTTAATGAGAAACAGATGCCTACCCGTGTCATCTGTCAATGACTGGCCACTAAAATCGTGGAATGCCTCCTCAAAGCGTTAAAAAAAATCTGAAACCGATTCATCTGACTTTTGCTTACACAACGCTAATACAGTCCAATCTATCTTTTTAGGGGGAATAATCATCTTTAACTTAACTAATATAGCTGTAGGGAGATCTAAAATCAATTTACACAGTTTCTGTGCAGGCTCCCGATCTACATCCATTTGTTCTAACTCTTTCCATAATGCCCCAAAAGTTGCACGATCATCAACTTTACGCACAGTTCTCCACATGTCAGGCGGTAATATCAATCCAAAAAACAAATCAATATTGGGCAAAGTCATGGTACAAGAGCTAATGGCACCCTCAACTTCCTCATAAAAAGCTGCTGGATTTTTGCGCAGATCAGGCAATGCATTTTTAAGGGCCATAACATCCGCTCTATTCCAAGGAGTATAGACCCAATTATAAATAAAGTAACCCTTTGCATCAGCAGAACTTTTATGATCATCTGTTCCCTCGCCTCTAGGAGGAACATACAAAGGCGCGGCTTCCCGCATAGGTTTCACATGAACTATCATAGTCTTATCTGTTCCAACGATAGAAGCTTGTACCATGCCGGTCTGAGATGTTAGTGCAGCTGCTGATGCCTTTTTCTCCGCTCGCAAACGGACTGCATCAACACGCAGTTTAACCAAACGCCTGATTGTATCAGCCACCTGAGAAAAGTAAGTATGGACGAAATTAGCGAATTCGTGTTCTGCGAATTCGCGCAAAATCGAATTGGCAATCCGCAAAATCTGCGAATTTGTGCGAATTTCCAGATTTTTGGGTTTTTGTGTGATCGCAGGATTTTTTGCGTGTTTGCAGGGTTTTTTGCGTGTTTGCGGGCCGCTTGCATGGCGAAGTTACCCATGTGG
Source organism: Lissotriton vulgaris (assembly GCF_964263255.1). Lineage (NCBI taxonomy): Eukaryota > Metazoa > Chordata > Amphibia > Caudata > Salamandridae > Lissotriton > Lissotriton vulgaris. The sequence goes on from NC_141685.1 coordinate 307,415,893, forward strand.
TCTTGTATGGGCACAGCACCCTCTGGTTCACCACTGCCACCCTCTGGTTCATCACTGCCACCCTCTGGTTCACCACTGCCACCCTCTGGTTCACCCCTGCCACCCTCTGGTGACCACTGCCACTCTCTGGTTCAGCACTGCCACTCTCTGGCTCCCCCTGCCACCCTCTGGTTCAGCACTGTCACCCTCTGGTTCACCACTGCCACCCACTGGTTCACAACTGACACCCTCTGGTTCATCACAGCACCTCTGGTTCACCACTGCCACCCTCTGGTTAAACACTGTCACCCTCTGGTTCAGCACTGCCAACCTCTGGTTCACCACTGCCACCCTCTGGTTCACCCCTGCCACCCTCTGGTTCACCACTGCCCCCCTCTGGTTCATCACAGCACCCTCTTGTTCACCCCTGCCAACCTCTGGTCCAGCACTGTCACCCTCTGGTTCACTACTGCCGCCCTCTGGTTCACAACTGCCAACCTTTGGTTCATCACAGCACCTCTGGTTCACCACTGCCACCCTCTGGTTAACCACTGTCACCCTCTGGTTCAGCACTTCCACCCTCTGGTTCACCACTGCCACTCTTTGGTTCACCACTGCCACCATCTGGTTCACCCATGCCACCCTTTGGTTCACCACTGCCACCATCTGGTTCATCACTGCCACCCTCTGGTTCACCCCTGCCACCCTCTGGTTAACCACTGTCACCCTCTGGTTCAGCACTTCCACCCTCTGGTTCACCACTGCCACTCTCTGGTTCACCACTGCCACTGTCTGGTACACCCCTGCCACCATCTGGTTCATCGCTGCCACCCTCTGGTTCATCACTGCCACCCTCTGGTTCACCCCTGCCACCCTCTGGTTCACCCTGCCACCTTCTGGTTCATCACTGTCACCCTCTGGTTCAGCACTGTCACCCACTGGTTCACTCCTGCCACCCTCTGGTTCATCACTGTCACCCTCTGGTTCATCACTGCCACCCTCTGGTTCACCACTGCCACCCTCTACCGAGACCTTTTGTGATGCACCGACAGCACAAAAGATGTGCCATGGTGCTGGGTATTAACAACGTGACGATTCTGAGAGATGCGTCACGTTTTAAAGCCCTGTGCCATCAGTAGGCGTTCCGGCGCAGGGGAGGGCGTTCCTGCGCAGGAATGCCTCCTAAAAGTGGCTGGGTGAAATCTACAAGATTTCACTCAGTCACTTTCAGGCCAATGCTGCATCAAAACCCTGCGCCTGCTTGAAGCAGGTGCAAGGCTTGATTCAGCATTGAGGAGATAGGGCCCCACAGAGCATTGCTGGAGCTGCGTCGCAAGCACGACGCAGCTACAGCAATGCGCTGCTTTTACGGCACAGATGCGTGACGCATCTGTGCCGTTTTTGCCACATGGTGCGCAGCATTGTAAATGCGGCGCACCATGGGTGGCGGAGCTGCGGCGCACAATACCTGGCGCATCCCTGGGGATGCACCAGTTATTGTAAATCTGCCCCTATACATTTAGCCAACGAGGGAGCACTTACTGATTAGACAGTAGAAAGTACTCCAGTTGAGTAGAGGTATTGCACAAAAAGGTGGCATCTTCGTGGACAAACACGCAGGGCGGGATTCATTCTGCCCGTGTTAGACTCCTTTTTTGTGCCCTTCTGCCCTCTGTTAGACTCGTTTTTCCCTTGTTTTTCTGCCCTTCTGGCCTCTGTTTGACTCATTTTTCCCTTTCTTTTCTGCCCTTCTGCCCCCTGTTAGACTCGTTTTTTTGTGCCTTTCTGCCCTCTGTTAGACTCGTTTTTGTGCCTTTCTGCCCCGTTAGACTCTATTTTTTTGTGCCCTTCTGCCCTCTGTTAGACTCGTTTTTCCCTTGTTTTTCTGCCCTTCTGTTCTCTGTTAGACTGGTTTTTTGTGCCCTTCTGCCCTCTGTTAGACTCTATTTTCCCTTGTTTTTCTGCCCTTCTGCCATTTGTTTGACTGCTTTTTGTGCCTTTTCTGCCCTCTGCATCACCACATCATCACTCAGCGCTACCCCAGCATCACTCAGAACTACCACATTATCACTCAGCACCACCACATTATCACTCGGCACCACCACAGCACCACTCAGCACCACTACAGCATCACTCAGCACCACCACAGCATCACTCAGCACCACCACATCACCACTCAGCACCACCACAGCACCACTCAGTGCCACCACGGCATAACTCAGCGCCACCACAGCATCACTCAGCGCCACCACAGCATCACTCAGCGCCACCACATTATCACTCAGCACCACCACAGCACCATCAGCACCACCACAGCATCACTCAGCACCTCCACAGCACCACACAGCAGCACCACAGCACCAATCAGCACCACCACAGCATCACTCAGCGCCACCCCAGCATCACTCAGCACCACCACAGCACCACTCAGCACAACCACAGCACCACTCAGCACCACTCAGCACCACCACAGCACCACTCAGCACCACCACAGCACCACTCAGCACCAACACAGCACCACTCAGCACCACTCAGCACCACCACATTATCACTCAGCACCACAACATTACATTATCACTCAGCACCACCACATTATCACTCAGTACCACCACATTATCACTCAGCACCACCACAGCACCACTCAGCACCACCACAGCACCACTCAGCACCACTCAGCACCACCACAGCACCACCTCAGCACCACTCAGCATCACTCAGCCCCACCCCAGCATCACTCAGCACCACCACAGCACCCTCAGCACCACCACAGCACCACTCAGCACCACCACAGCATCACTCAGCACCACCACAGCACCACTCAGCACCACCACAGCACCAATCAGCACCACCACAGCATCACTTAGCACCACCACAGCATCACTCAGCACCACCACAGCACCACTCAGCACCACCACAGCACCAATCAGCACCACCACAGCACCACTCAGCACCATCCCAGTATCACTCAGCACCACCATAGCACTACACAGCATCACCACAGCACCACTCAGCACCACCACAGCACCAATCAGCATCACCACAGCACCACTCAGCACCATCCCAGTATCACTCAGCACCACCACAGCACTACTCAGCATCACCACAGCACCACTCAGCACCACCACAGCACCACTCAGCGCCACCCCAGCATCAATCTGCACAACCATTCAACAACAACTGGTTCAAATATGTTCTCTCAATGTTTCAAACTGTATTACAAATGTCACAAAAAGATATTAATATTTCACTTCTGTTGTTGGATTTTTGTCACAATAAAATACACTGAACATAATCTTCACAAAAGTTATTTGCAAAAGTTTAAGCTATTGCCATTATAAATTAAAATCACTTTTATTTAAATATTAATTATTTAAAAACATTAAAAGCCATTGTAATTTGTAATATCAATACAGCTAAGTCACGTAAATAAAAAACATGTTGCATTACAAATGCCATAGGTGTCACATTTGTGAAAGTTCTAACTATTGGCATTGTAAATGACAAAGCTATTAATTTAGCTATGTTCAAAACCAACACATAAATAAAAAAAATTGTCATTTACAAGAGCAATAGCTCAAATGTTCCTAATGCGAGACCTATTGCATTGCAAATGCTTGTTTTTATATCTATCAGTGGTTACTGTTGAGGTTTAATTTTCGTGACAGGCGCCTCATTGCCTACTTGTAACTATTCTCTGACCCTGCTTCAAGGGTCAGAGCAGGGTCAGAGAATAGTTGCAAGTAGGCAACCAGGCGCCAGGAAGCACTTACAGGCTTACAGCAGCAGGTGCCCAAGTTGAAGTTAATTTCTTTGTAACCCTTTGTAAAAGGTTACAAAAAATTAACTTTAACTTTTGCACCTGCCGCTGTAACCCTGTAAGTGCTTGGCTGAAAATTCGTCCCCGCTGATTCGTGGATTTTGCTGCGATTTCGCGAGATTCACGGATCGCGAAATCGCGGAAAATCCGCAAATTCCGCGAGCGGAACAAATTTTCAGCCCATGCTTAGAGGAAGGACAAAAAGACCATCACGCATTTGCTTACAATCAGTTGCTACATCATCAGGTTCCAATTCCTCAGAATGTTTCCTAAACTGCTCAACAACCTCTGCAGCAAATACCTCAGTAAAATATATTTGCTCACTTTCCTGCCACTTTTTTATGTCATCTTAAAGCTCAGAAGCAGGGGCAATACTATAACGGGCCTTACGAGCAGCAGATCTAAGCTCAGACGCACGTTCAGCGGACAACATAGAACGAGTTTCCCATGCTTTCTCTGTTCTTTAGAAGAGTCCTCATCTGACTCATGAGGGGCAAAGGGAAGAATTTACGGAGGTGGAGAACGATCTAATAACAAGAAGTCATCTTGAGGTTTATTAAGGATAGGATAAAGGTGTTGCATAACAGTGTATTGGCCAGTTACCTGTAAATGGCGCTCCCTCTCTTTCAGTTCTTTTATGTCCTTACTTTTCAACTCTAATGCTTTTGCGTAAATGTTCTTTCGCTGTTCTTTTTCAATCAAGGCTTGCTCATGCTTCATTCGTTCACGCACTTCTTTCTCCCACATTCGTGCACAGTCAAGCATATCTTGCCTAGTCTTCCGCTTAAACAAACATTGTTCTACAGACTGAATATTTCGCAAATCAAATGACCCATGCATAGGCGAACACAACTCAGGATCCTTACGAGTATATTTATTCCATAACGTGCTGTAAATTATAAAAGAAATACCATACTCAATATACATGTCCCTATTAGGTGTCCCCTCCGGGGAGCCGGTTGTGCTTCATCGAGTCTCAAACTCGTACCTCTACAAAAGCAACACATCCTATGAAGTGTGCTACAAACAGGAATGCCAAAAATAGTGCAAAATATGCAGTTTTATAATCAAAGTAGCGCTTAAGGTACTCTTCGTACGTTGCGCCGTTCAAACAAATTCAAATAGAGAAAAATCTCCTCATTACCTGCCTATATAAATTGCAATTTATATATACATACAAATACAAATATTGGCCAATCATTCAAATCAAAAGCCGCAGTAAGTGTTACTAAACTACCTTACCAATCCAAGGCATCAAAAACCAACAGCATGACTCTTACCAATCAAATGGTGTCCAGGTTCCAATTGCCAAGTTCTCAAATTAACCAAATGGTCACTGCACAGTGAACCAACAGAAGAGATCTCAGCCGAGGACCGGCACCACCTGGATGGTCAGATCAGAAAGAAAGGAAAAACGTCTTGGTTGCCAAGACTCGGGTCTCCTTCAGTCTGCGATTGCGTCCAAAGCGAGATTCCAATCCTTTGTTTCGACCAGTCCTTCAGGCGTTCGAGTTGCCGATGAGCCCCACGTTGGAAGCGCCAATTTGTGGTGATGGGCCTCAGCATGGCCTACCAGTGCTAGGGGTTCTCCCTTCTCTGCACAGAGTCCTCAGACCATAGAATAGAAGTTGGCACAGAAACTGGAATAGAAAATACAAGATTTATTAAACCTCATGAGGTGGAACTACATTCACACAGCACCCTTCGGTAATGTATGAAGTAGCACACTGAATGGAAGGAGCTTGGTCCTTTTATACCCAGACAGGGGCTCAAATGAAGGCGGTATAAGTACAAAATGCTGGTTTTAGGTACATATAAGTTCATACAGAAAATGCACAGTCAACAAGTGGGAGGAGCTAACAGTGGCTGTTTTTGGCAAACACATCCTGACAGTTACATTCTAGTGGCAGCTGAAAAGACAGCTGCAAGCTCAACTGAGCATGTGCGAAGGTGGAAGATGCTAAATATATCTCGTCTCTAGGCAGATTTCAAGAGCAGTTAACAGAAAGGTAGGAGAGAGCACATGGCGAGCACATTGTAGCACATGGCAAACAAAATGGCTGACAGAAATACAAAATGGATTCCACAAAACAGAAAAGATAGCTTCTAAACACAGGATGGCTTCTGCTAATTCTAACCTAATTGCTGCCAAATTACAACAGCGGGACAACAGGAGGACCACCAAACTCGTAAAAGGCCCAAGGGGCCCGATTCACAGAATGAAGGGCCGATTCACAGAACCAACTTAAGACAAAATCCTAAACTTACTACTTTTTGTAGTCACAGAAGATAGGATTTTGTCTTAAGTTTGTCTTGAGACAAACTTAAGACAGACTTAAGTTAGGATTTTGTCTTAAGTCTGTCTTAAGTTTGTCTTAAGACAAACTTAAGACAAAATCCTAACTTCTGTGAATACCAAAAGTAGTACGTTTAGGATTTTGTCTTAAGTTAGTTCTGTGAATCGGCCCCGAAATTAAGACTCAATCCTAAACTTACTACTGTTTTGGTATTCACAGAATGCACTTACTACTTTGGGTATTCACAGAATGAACTTACTACTTTTGGTATTCACAGAAGTTAGGATTTTGTCTCAAGTTTGTCTTAAGACAAACTTAAGACAGACTTAAGACAAACTTAAGACAGACTTAAGTTAGAATTTAGTCTTAAGTCTGTCTTAAGTTTGTCTTAAGACAAACTTAAGACAAAATCCTAACTTCTGTGACTACCAAAAGTAGTAAGTTCATTCTGTGAATGCCAAAAGTAGTAAGTGCATTCTGTGAATACCAAAATATTAGTAAGTTTAGGATTGAGTCTTAAGTTCATTCTGTGAATCAGGCCCTAAGAGCCTAGGGTAAGTGTTGAAGGGGTTATGTGTAGAGGATAAAGATAGAGGGATAAGGTCTGGAGAGAATATCCCCCTCCATTCGGATCTCTATCCACATCCTTCTCTGCTAACAGACCAAACATTTCTCATCTAAATGCACTTTGTCGGCCATAACCTCCTTCCAATTACCTTCTCAACTCTCTTGTCAAACTCAAATAAAGACCAGAACTTCTCTTCTGATCCCTCTTTGGCTTTCCTTTACCCCAAAGCTGACCAAAGTTTTAGTATCGACGCAAACAATTGTCTTTGAATGAGCATCTTAAAGTTTTCACCAATTTCCGCTTCACTTGTAGCTGTGCTCGTTTCTTCCTGGCTCGCAGCCATCCTAATACCAATTAGAAATTATCCTTATTCTCACCTATTCAAAACTTCCTCGTCCAATTATCACTATCAAGTAATACTCCCCAAACACCACTGTTAACAGAGGTAAAGAAAATTACAGTTGCAGCTGTCATATTATTGCCTCACTCGCTCGAACATAAATCTTTTGAATGGAATGGGAACTTTCCCTAACAAAGACTGCGGACAATTCTCACAGGACCGCCACAAGCCTAGTTCTTTCTCTGTTCAGTTTTTCCCAAACTGTGGGTCACGACCCACTGGTGGGTCCCACGTGATAGGTCTTGAAAGTCCAAGCAATACATAAACATGCCTTAAATTCTGTATTGAGGTTGTCAAATGTTCTGCACTTCAAACACAAATGTCAAATGCCAGGCTATGTCTTTTGACTTATATATCTTTTGACATCTTTTCAACATGAGGATTGGTGTTTACAAAGTCCTCTAACTTTTCAGTCAGAGAAAGAAAAGTAAAGTGAATTATTCAACAATCTTCCCAGGGTACAGAGAGTATAAAGGAAAAAGGTGTAGGAGGTCATTTTTGGTAACACACAACAAAGTGTACATACCTGTAAATTAACTGTACACATTCAGCAGTTAGGAAAGAAAACATTTTTTTTGGTAATTCTTAAGTGTGATGGAAGCAAAGATTTCAATAGAATCAAAACAAATCAAGACACTTTACTAGGTGATGCACAAATAATAAATATTTACGGAAACCTGATTTCCACACATTTATCATTTGTGTGCAATGTAGTTTCAGTAAAACTATATGAGCCGGATTCCCAAAGGTAAACTGAGACAAAAGACTAACTGTATGACTCTCGATATTCACAAAGATCATTGATGAGTAGTAAAGTTAGGCTTTTGTCTCAGTTGACCTTAAGTTTTGATCTTAAGTTTAACTGAGACCAAAAGTCTTAAGGACTTTTGATCTCAGTTAAAGTTAACTGAGACTTTTGGCTCAGTTAGACTTAAGACCAGAACCAGAGTTAAACTGAGACAAAAGTCTAAATGTACTACTTTTAAATGTCCTTTGTGAAACCCACAATTCATAAAGTTAGACTTTCATCTCAGTTTTCCTCTGTGAATCGGGCCCTATGTCTGTTCAAATCATTGGTCATTCCAATGGAAAATGTGCTGTCTGTATATGACCGTGCACTGCAACATGATGATATAGTTAGAATCAAAAAACGCTTGCCTCATGTCTATTAAAGCAAGGTGGGTCGAAAAAGTTTGTGGTTCTAAAAAGTGGGTTGTGGTTCAAAAAAGTTTGGGAAGCACTGCTCTATTCTGTCTCTTTTCAGAAAAACAACAGCAGCAGAGATATGCAAACTCCCTCAGTTGCACCCCGCCAATACAGGTAGCCTTTGCATGCCGATATATGTGCTGTCGAAACTTCCATCTAACAGCATACTTGCCTCAAAAGGCCTAGGTTTATAGTGATGGCTATGACGCTAATCTTACTCTCAAAGCATGTTTGGTACATAAACATGTCAGAAAATAGATCATTACTTACAAGACTTAAGCAAATTCAGCCGCCTTATAGTAAAAAACATTGTCAACCCAAACTTTTCTTTTTTTAACTCACCATCAATCTCCCAAACTACAACTCTCAATCAGCACCCAGGCTCCATGAATTGGTTCCAAAATCAGGCATCTCAAGTTAAAAATATCTCATTCATCTCCACATAACATTGAAATATTTTAAAAATGCCAAAAACACTACTGTAGCATAGACTTACCTGGCATCAGTAGTCCAGTACCGGAACACTCTCTGCACCCATTACCTGCAGAAAAAAGAAAAATAACAGCATTAGAAGGCGAAGGCAGACTAGAGGAAGAGGAAAGTAATGGAAGTGAAAGGGGACAACGGACTGAAAAAAAAGCCTATAAAAGGATGACAAAAGCTCTCTTCTGATGCAAACATGAGCAGGAGCTAAGGAATGCCAATAACGAAGGGGACAACTCCTCTGCCATAAGGTTAGACTCATTGGACCCCGAAGCAGACCCAAAGGAGGGACCCAGAAGAAGACGAGCAGAGAAATTGTCATGGACCAGAGAGAAGAGCCCAAGGACACCGATACACCCCACCGCTGACTGAGATGCACGGGAGAAGGAAGATGCTGAGGTCAGCCGCTCAGCGTCCTGGATCCGCCATGGCCCATAAAAGGGTGGTGGTGGTACCTTGGTGTGTATCGGACTGGTATTGGCCAAGGCAAACTTTACTGGGTCACAGCAGGAGGACAGGAAAGTATAGGTTTCATTTTCAGGTGCCAGTAAAGCCCCAAATACTTGCAGAGAGGGATGAGGACTGGGTTGAAAGAAACTAACAATCAATGGCCCAAGATTGAAAAGTGGAGCAAATGACATAAGGACATATTAGAAGGAGTTTCCTAGTTAAAGAGATAGAAACTGGGTAAGACCCAGCTTAAAACAAAAAAGGAGGCAATTTCTTACTGCTTATAAGTTAGTTAGATTTTAGTTTTTTTCTTCTATTTCATCTAAAGAAGTTCCATTCTTTTTACAAATACTTACCCTGTGTATTGCCTGGCTCCTGGCACTTGAGGTGGGCAGCAACAGGGCAAGAGACACAAGACCAGACAGAGGGGAAGAGAAATGAATCCGCAGACGTACAGAGTCTGGGATGCACTGTGGGATATTATAATGGGTTATGTTTTGCTTTCACTTCACTGGAACCTCATAGTACTACATATAAAAAAACCTTAGGGATCCCTGTTAATAGACCTATGTCTGACCCAACATTTGTGGCAAACCTCTTCCCAACCTTTACAGTTACTTATCTGCTATGGAGCGGAGATTAGAGAGAGGGAGAGGTGGAGTTTTGTGAGTTGACATCTGCTATGGCATGCATTCTCATTCTTTTTTGTGATGTCTTGTTAAAGCTTTGAATTGCTGAAAGGGGTGGCAATAAAAGAATTCCACCATAATGTAAGCCTCTGGTCTTGCCATAGAATTCAGGCCTCCAGAAAAAGGCTTGCATTTACCCAGCAATTCACATTAATATTGTAAAGTATACTCATTCATTTTCTTGATTAAAAAAACAACAGCATTGCTGGATTTAAACATTCTATTAATGTCCATGCTAAGGTAAAATTAGCAATGTTTTCTTCGTTTTAGCAGGATGTGTGTCCAAAGTTGTTGAATAAACATAGAATTTCTGAAATTATCTGCACAAACATAACAAATGTATATTGAAAAATAAAATTGCCATTGCATAAAGAGAATATGACTTTATCAGGCGCAAGCATATTGATGTACACTACTTCAGAGAAGACACTTACTCATTTCAGTATTCACAGAAGTTAGGACTCCTAACTTTAGGACTCCTAAATGCATTCTGTAAATACCGAAAGTCTTAAAATTAGGATTTTTCTCAATTTAGTAGTAGTAAAGTTAGGACTCCTAGCTTTAGGACTCCTAAATGCCTTCTGTGAATACTGAAAGTCTTAAAACTAGGATGTTTCTCAATTTAGTAGTAGTAAAATTAGGACTCCTAACTTTAGGACTCCTAAATGCCTTCTGTGAATACCGAAAGTCTTAAATTTAGGATGTTTCTCAGTTTACTCTCGCACCATTCTGTGCCTGTGGGCTTTTGAATCCAGTCCGGGTTTGCAACTTCGCTGCAATCACGTCGATCGGAGCAGTTCGGAGCAGAGCAGGAGGGAAGCACAGCGGACACTGCAGTGGACACCGCTACCAGAGAAGCCGTGAGACGCCGCTAAGAGACGCGGCCAAAACCCTGAGCCCTGAGCGTCTGCATCCGTGCCCCCGTGCCCCTCCCGAGGCAGTGCCTTTGGTCGGCGGTTGGCCAGAAACACGGGCAGAACGATAAGAAAGCCAGAAGCTGTCCAGGCAGGGGGCAATGCACCGGAGCACCGGGACCGTGATCCCCCCCCGCCCGTTGAGCCCCGTGAGCTCTGCGAGCCCTGTGAGTCTGTGGGCTTCGACGCTGCGGGACGCCCTAGAGGAGTCGAGGGCGCGGTGCTGCGGCACACTGGAACTCCGGCAGAAATATTTGAGACGCGGCAGAGAGCTGCGGGCAGCCGCTACCAATCCCCCGGCATGGTGGAGAACCGGTGGAGAGCCGGTGGAGAGCCGGTGGAGACCTCAATAACTAAACAACTAAACAGAGCGGCAGGAACCGCGAGCTGCCTTGCTGTAGGCGGAGTGCATGAAGAGAGCACACAGCACGACGGTTGTGAGATGCGGTGAGTAGCTGTTATCTCCCCACACTGCGGCAGGTCCCCTAGTGCAATCACTTTACAGCACAGGCAAGAACCGTGAGCTGCCTAGGCGTGAGAAGTCGTGAGAAGTCACGAGAAGCCCAATAGTGAGGTGGACAGTGAGGCGGACAGTCGCAAAATACCTCACAGCATAGTAGGAGCCACGTGCTGCCCTCACATTACGGTGGGAGCAGCAGAATTTTTAGGAGGGCCCATGTGGCATTATCTCATCAGCAGAAGCGAGGCAGCAGAAGCGAGGCAGAGGAGAGGTAGAGGAGAGACCTACTCAGCAAGCCAGCAACCAATCAGTCAGCAACTTATTAAGATCCAAGATCTGAAAAGGAGTAAGGTGGACGCTCTGGTTCCAAGCACAGAAAGTAGCAAGCCAGGGAGCAAGAGGGGCCGTTACAAGAATTGGGGAGCCCCCCTCTCCTCAGAATCAGATTTAGATCAACCCCCAAAGATGCGAACCAGAAACTCGAACCTCCTATACCGCCAGGAGAATCCTCGCCCTCATAAGTCAGCAAGACGCCAAAAGGAAAAAATGCTTTATCCTAAGGGTAGAGCACCATCAAACATTGGGGCATGCTACACAGACGGGCCTGTGGAGGTGGAGGTGGAGGTGGAGGAAGAGGAGAAATGGGATCATAAAGGAGAACTTCCTCCAAGCCCACCACAGGCATTTGAGTCTAAGCTTAAACAAGACCAGGATGCCACCCCACAGACACCCATGCCTAATAAGTGCCCAACCACAAGAGGTGACAGGAAAACTTCAGCCAACACTAAGGGCAATAGAGACATACGAGCTTTTCTGTGTCACACAACGTTGAACTCTGGGCATATGGTGGTAGGTAACAAGAACGCCATAACTAGTCCTAAGACAGCTGCCTTGATTACACCACCAGGATCCAACCCCCTTAGTAGCTCGGTCAGCTCGGTTATCCCACTATCACCCAAAATAATTATGGTGTCGGGCGGCTTAACACCCCAAGTAACGACAACATCAAATTTTCTTAGCAATAACACCAGCAAAAATAGCACACTCAACTTAGGAACCGAATAGTCACGTGACATGCAAACAGATACTCCGGTTGAAGGAGAGATTGATGAACCTTGGGCAATGGATCTGAATAATATTATAGGACCTAGTACGAACAGTGCTCCAGCACTTAGCGTGCATGCTGAACCATTTGTAGCAGCAGCAACCCACACCTCGAATCCAGGCTGCCCCGCACCTAACAACATAAGCGCATGATTCAGCCTAGAAGGACGGGTGATGGAAACTGCCATGGAACAACCACCGGGCACATTGGACCATCATCTTGTACTAATTAATGACGTCTTATCCTCAATGGTAAAAGCCGCAATAATGCATGCCGACAAATTGGATGTTCAGATAAGTCTTCTTCACACAGTTGCTGGCCTGATTTCAGGCATAGATTCCAAACTAGAGGACTTGAATTCCCCGATCCAACGAGCCCAAGCAAATACATCAGTCATACTCAAATCGCAGGACTGCAGATGCAGTCCTGTGCTGCGCAACCTGGAAAAGCTCCCCGGGATAATGAATACACTAATCGAAGATCTAAAAACAGAAACTAGCAGGCACCGGAACATTATACTCCCCGAGCCAAATAACAAGGATTATACTTTGGCTGGAACCCTGCAGATCCCCCACCCCTATGACAACGCCCGTCAGAAAGATCCAACTAGGACGGCGGTAGAGCACTTAGCTTGGGTGCCAGAAACAACTACAGACGCGAGCAGTGCTCTAGATAAAGATCAAGAAACTTCAAACATCACGCATGTGCCAACCCCAGACACCAGCCACCTCTCTCGAAAAAATAAGAAAAAACAAAAAAAACTGAACAAACAAAGAAAAAACAATTGCAACCAAAAGGGCCTAATCAGACAGTGGCTATTACCGGAAATCAAAGAGCAAGGGACTTCCAGTTACAACGATTTTAAGGCCAACACCCCTTTAAAGTCGCACATTCTTTTTTTTTTTTTTTTGCAAGACCTTTATTTCAAATATGCTCACATACACAGCAGTGTGCCTACAACCCTATATAGGGCCGGCTGCCATCAAATCAACAGTGGGTATCTGCAAGCACATATCAAAGGATATCAGACAGGGACAGTCCAAGAACGTAGAGGGTGACAAGTGTTCATAGTGCAAGTCGATATCATCCTCCACATGAGTTCCCCGCTCTTCACCTATAGGTCTTATTTTCTAGTATTTGTACAGAACAGCAACAAACCCCACCCCCCCCAGCCCAAACAAACCCGGTCCCAGGTCACAATAAAGTCCATAGTATTAATGCTGAATGGTGAAGCAGTGTAGAAGGTACGCAAGGTACTGCCAGCAGTCGTACAAGCAGTGCAATCCCAGATGCAAAATCCAGCATGTGCCATCAGTCGTCATGCAAGAACAAGGAAAGATACAGACAGGACAGCCCCCCCCAGGATCCACACTCACCAGCAGAGATAGACATACCATTGGCGATAACAGCACAGCCCAACCATTCATTCAGGCAAACCCTCAGGCACACCGACACCAGGCAGTCAATCCCCGCCCTCGCCATCAGTACTGTCATCCTCCTCTAACGCAAGCATAAATGCAGTAAATGGAGCACAAATGTCTCGCGGACGAGACTTCTCCGGCAGAGTTTCAGCATAGCAAGTTAACTGACCCCTGCAGTAGACCAGGTCCTTTAACCACAATTGCACATCAGGTGCCCGCCTACCACCCCACACCATAGCCACCCTCCGCTTAGCAAGCTGCAGTGCCACCACAATCAGTTTTCGCTCCTTACATGGCACTCCAGAGGCAAGCCCTAGCAAGCATAACCGTATATCCATCGCAACCTCCGTGGTCGTCATCTTAGTCAGTGCCTCAGTCACAGCCACCCAGAAGCCATACACCCGGGCACACCCCCACACCAAATGCACGAAATCTGCATCATCCTCTCCACACCGGACACACTGCGCAGTGTCCCGAAGACCATACCTGACTAGCTGCGTTGGTGTGTAATACCATTGATGTAGAAATTTAAAGTGGAGAAGGCGGAAATTGCCGTTAGCCACATAGCCCCCAGTCATGGAGCAGCATTCAGTCCACTCCTCATCCGTTAATGGCTCAGGCAGACTCCTATCCCATCTGGCCCTAGCCAGTAGAGCCCCCCCACCTTCGTCTTCTTGAGCAGCACGGTATAGTCTGGAGAGCAGTTTAACTCTGTCCGTCGCAGTGTAGAGTAATTGCAAAGCACTCAGTGCTAAGGGTTCCTCCGGATATGTAGGATATAAGGAGTGTATGGCCGCACGGAGTCTAACATAAATGAAAGTAGCCATGACCACATTCGTGGACTGCTCCGTCACAGTTTGCAATGAAAGGAACTTGGCCCCTGGAAAAAGATCCCCCATAGTGTGAAGACCAGCACCCTGAAGGACCTGCAAACCACCAATTTCACTCGATACCGATATATCTGAATGATACAACAGCGGCATGCTCGGAGCATAGAGCGGTAACCTGCCAGCTCTCCTACCAAGCTCACGCCAGGCATTCGCCATGGAACGGACTGTATCCACCTCACCCTTATCAAACACCGAGTGAGTGTTACCCACCATAGCTCTCAACAGGTATGACAGAACAGCGCTGGCCTCAAGTGCCACGTGAGGGGTATATGGGGGCGCAGACACCCAATAGGCAGCAAAGTGCGCCTGTGCGCATAGGTAATATAGCTTCATATCCGGCACAGCGAAACCACCCAGTGCATAGGGCTTAGTCAGCACATCCCACGTCACTCGTGGTTTCTTACCAGCCCAGGTTAAGGTGGTCAGCAAAGAGCGCAAGTCGCACATTCTTGATGAAAATGCCATCAGGTTATCAGACTTAGATAAAACTAATCTTGAATCAACTCTTGGGGAAAACATGGAGGTGGGCATAGGCCAACCAACTCTTGGGGGCAACATGGAGGTGTGCATAGGCCAACGGCCCAAAGCTAGGGACACAAGCAATGAAAAAATCAGTGGGTGCTCTAACATTCAACATGATCAGACACCTTGGGGCGGTAGGCAAGCCCCCCGAGGATCCCATGAATCCCATTCATGGAGCCCCGCACGGACGAAAATGGTTAATGAAGCCTTCTGCGGCACGATTAGCACCAAAACAAAAGCGAGCAACCACCCCTCAGGCCGAAGGGGATATCAAGACCCTACTAAGAGTGTAACACATGGAACGAGGAAAGCACTGCCCGAGCTAGTAAAGCTGGACAACACAGAGCAACTGATTCAAGCCAGCACAAATTATGCAGAGAGCAACGCTGATGCTTTGGCTTTGAAACTCTCAAACGACCCAAACATTCTAGAATTGCAGATAGTGGCAACAAATAAGAATCTGATTCCCTTTACACAGGATGACCTGAAATTATATCTCTATCCGGAATATGTTTCTCAGGGTAAGTGGGACATACTAAATCGCAGCAACATATTAAAACTCTGCGCTAATATTCCAGGTCTGGAAACTATAAAAACAACAGACATCGAAAGCGTGTCCTTCCTCACTCAAGGACCAGGCGACACTAATGAAACTACAGAACTGCTTTTCTCCAACCCAGACATGGCTAGCGCACTGAAAAGAAACAAAAATCAACTAGAAGACTGGGGCATAAAGATCACGAGTCGGGCGGTGGTAAAATATCCCATGCCACTGAAACATTGCCACTTGAAGCAATTAAACGCCCCACAGACCCTGGATACACTAAGGAAGCCCCCAATGTTTGAGCCATCGCAGCCTCCTACAAAAACACGGTCCATTCTTCAAGGGACTAATAGTGACATAAATACAACTCTGCCAAGTGATGGCATAATTAAAGTCACATCAAACTCGGGCAAAGGTACCCGGTGCTGCTCAATACAAAACACTTCTAGCGAAGACTGGTCTTGGGTGCCAAGGGCCTTAAATCATAACTCCTTTCTCCTGCCACTATGGAACTAAGAACGGCTCACTGCATCGGCAAGTGGAGCGACCAGCCATGAATAAAATTGAGACAATTGTCAGACAGAGCGTGACCATTATGTCCTGGAACATAGAAGGGATTATAAAACTACTACAAGACCCGACGACACCACCGTTCCACGAAGGAGTGGACATAATGTGTATTCAAGAAACATGGGCTATTAAACCAGTTTCAATTAGGGGATTTGCGGACTACCACCTACCATCTGTCAAGGAGAACATGTTCAGCAGACCGTCAGGAGGCATTTCAATTTACATTAGGCTCTCTCGGAAAATACAATAAAGTGAGAATAAAAACATATTCAAATATGTACATGGCAGGCATCCTGAAAGGCTTTTCAACAACTAAGGGCCCACTAACAATATTGTTAATCAATGTTTACTATAACCCGAATGGCCCGAGAGCCAAGGATAAACTTTCTCACTTAATATGCCACATAGAAAATCTTTTCTTACAATTTGCACAAATGAAATCAATAATACTTGGGGACTTCAACACCCATAACATATGGGTCAGGTCAACAAAAAGCAAGAACTCTTTAGCCACAGAGGCCTTTAATACACTTATGCTTTCTTATCAGCTGTCATCAGCCCACTCTTTATTCTTAAGGGATACTCCAGGAACCTTATGTCCGCCTACGTATAACAATCATACCACCATTGACTATATTCTAGTAAGCAGTCAGCTACAGAGGTTAATGACAGACTACAAAGTTGAACAACGCAAGGAAAGTGACCATGCTGCACTAATAATTAACTTAAAGTTCACAGCAGATAAACATTTTACGGTAAAATGTGTAGGTTCATCAGATGGCGCTGAACTGTTTACCCTGATGAGTAGGAATAAATGGGGCATGGTGCCCACTAACAAGTTCGAAGAATGAAAAAAAGCGTGGGCAGACGGGCAATTAAACTAAACAAAAAGGGGCAAAATAGGAGAATGGGACCAGTTGGCTCACAACCTAGTTTTACATCTACAAGGAGGAATAATCAACAAAACCCATACACGCCCCATGCATAATCTTGGACACATCTCCTCAATCAAAGAAAGTGCGAGACAATTAAGAACAAAACGAAGGGCTTACCTGAAAACTGGCTCAGCTCTGGACAAAAGGCAACTTCAAGAAATAGCAAAAATGCACTTGAAGCAAGTATGGGCTGCAAAACGGGGTCACATTGAGGCGAAATGGCTAAAGATTTTTGGTCTATTGAGTCCTAGCAAAACGCAAGAATTCTGGCACTATCTTAACACTTTAAACCAAGGTGGCAATCAGAGGGAGAATTCAATCGATTCTGACACCTGTGTAGCCCATGTCAAAACATTGTATAATGAGGAAGGCAGTATAACTCTATTAAATACAGACCTGGATACATTCACTCAATTAACCTACTCTACTAATCCTACAAAAAATGTAAAGCAGCCGACTTTACCTGACAAAAAGACAGTTAAAAAATTTTTTTTTAAATCAGACCTAATGGGGAGCTAGGACTTAACGGCCTGCCAGGGGCTCTCTTCAGGCAAGACACAGACTTCTGGACTGACAAGCTGACTGGGCTATACGCCGAATGTCGACTGATGGGGAATGTCCCCGACTCATGGAGAGGATCACTACTTCACCCCATTTATAAGAAAGGGCTGAAATCCAACACACAAAACTACCGAATGATTGCCCTGCTCAATATTGAAGGTAAGGCTTATGCAAGCACCCTGTTACTGGACCTCTCAAAGTGGGTCAGCAAAGAGGGCCTCCTACCATTCTACCAAACAGGGTTTAGACCAGGAGCCTCTACAGTGGATAATATCATAGCGCTCCCATATCTTGCCCAGAGGGCCGTTGCCCGAAAAACCCTCCCGATCTTTGCTTGCTTTATTGATTACACGGCGGCATTTGATGGCGTGGACCACTCGATCCTCTGGCAAAAATTGGAAAGCTGGAACATCGACCCCCTCCTATTAAAAGCTATTCAATCACTATATTCAAACACCTGGGTTAGAATAAAACTATCAAATACGGCAGCCTCGGAGAAAATTGACGCAGACCGCGGATTGAAGTAAGGCTGCGTGATAGCTCCGATGCTGTTTAACGTATACACTGCAGACCTGGGCAAAGCTCTGACTGGAGCATCATTAGCAACACCACGGCTCGGTCATATGAAGATACAACTATTGCAATATGCTGACGACTTGGTGCTTTTAGACCACACTAAAATCGGCCTACAAAAGGCATTAACTTCCTTGGACAGTTACAATGCCAAGAACAAATTGATTGTAAATCCATCCAAATCAAAAATATTAATCTTTGGGTCTTACCCGAAAAAAAAACTGACAAAATGGAGGATAGGAAAGTTGTCTTTGGACTGCACACAAAATTATAACTACCTGGGAATTTGGCTTAGCGAGACAGGGCACCCAGGAGTACATCTTGATAAAATTCGGGCAAAAGGGAAAAGCATTACATATGCCCTAAGCAAACTGCATGCCACCTTACACAGCCCTACAACAACAGCAATTCGAAGAGTACTAAGGGCGAAGCTAATACCTTCACTGAACTACGCCCACAAGCCTTCCCTGGTAAATTATCAAGTACACTGGAAAAAATCCACTGCTCAGCATATAAAAAGTTATTTTATCTTCCCGCTCGCACCAGAAACATTTTAGTGCGGCTGGAGTTCGACCTAACCCAACAAAAATATGAAGAGTTGGCCGCAATGAGCAAATACTGCTTCCTTGCCACTGCGGCAAGAGAGAACACTCTGAAATTTTTTATAAAAAGTATTTTCCTGGAACCAGATAATCTGTGGTCAAATAGCCTCTGCGTCGCCAAAGACGCTCTACAGCTTGCATTGGAAAACTGTTACCCTGAATCAATAAAGTACGCTGCTATTAAAAGCGCGATAGAAAAACAGGTACGCCTCCGCTCGCGCACTTCGGATCTGGAATCTTTGGAATTAAGAGGCTTTCACGAGTCCTTAAAACTCCCTCACACAGAACGGAACTCCAAACTCCATCTCACCCAGGCGGTGGGGAAACAGGCGTTAAATAGGATTTTAGCGCTTAGATTACATCCTCTTCCCCTTAAAGATCTCTACCCCTTGGGGTCATCTTGGATAAAGCACTCAGAGTGCCGGCTATGTAAATACAAATATGAGAGTTTTGCACACATTTTCTTCTGTTGCCCGGCGTTGTCCCCTGAGCGTAACCTCTATCTAAAGCCAACCTTACTCAAACACGGTATCAGATCCATAAAGGAGGCCATTTACCACCTATTCACAATGGAAACAGTGAAAGATATGGCTACGTTCAGCAAATTCATTCAAGAGACACGCCGGAAATTGATGGACCCTCATAGCTAGGACATTGGCCCAGATGGCGTACTCCCACATCTCAGAGACAATCTAGCCCTTATGAGCGAAACCAGGCAAGAATTGTGGGCAAGCACTAATGGTCTCATGAACTTTACATTTTTAACTATGTTTATGTTGCTCTCATTTTAAGTTTCTTTTTAACAATAATGATTATCTGTAATTTGTTGCTCTATTTTATTGGTTTTGAGTAACCACAAATAAAATTTTATTCCATTCAATTCCATTCCACTAAAATGGGAAAAATCCTGTTTTTAAGACTTTCGGTATTCACAGAAGGCATTTAGGAGTCCTAAAGTTAGGACTCCTAACTTCTGTGAATACCGAAATGAGTAAGTGCCTTTTTTGAATACCAAAATGAGTAAGTGCCTTCTGTGAATATCAAAATGGTAGTAAGTTTAGGATTTTGTCTTAAGTTAGTTCTGTGAATCGGGCCCTAAATGATTAAGAAATTACGGGCTAGATGTATGAAGCTCAAATGGGTTTGCAAACGCTGTTTGCGAACTCATTTGAGCAAAATGGTACGTATAAAAGAATTTGGGTGCACAATAAGGAATCGCAAAATTTGCGATTCCTTATTTTGCGATTGCATTTAAGGAATCGCAAATTTTGCGGTTCCCTAAATGCAATGTATTTAGCAAAAAAAATTTCAAAACTGCCCTTAAGGAATAGCAAATTACCACCAACTTCTAGTTGGTGGTAAGTTGCGATTTCCTTGAAAAATGCACATTTCATCATTTTTCAAAGTGCCATGTGACGCACATACATGCCCTTAGGGGTGCAACAGGGTGTCCTTTAGACACCCCTGCACCCTTGAAATTATTCTCAATTTGCGATTAGCAAATTGCAAATCGCAAATTGAGAATAATTTCCCATTCCTTCCTATGGGCCAGGAGGCCCATAGAAATGAATAGGAAAGTATTCCTTAATTGCGAATTTGCAATTTGCGAATTCGCAATTAAGGAATATCAAGAAATCGCTAAAAAATTGCTATTTTCTTGATACATACCAATTAGCAATTTTGAAATAGTGATTTCTTAAAAATCGCTATTACAGAATCGCAAATTAGTATCTTGATACATATGGCCCTACGCCTCAGTGAGGCACACATAGTTGATGGAGACTAGCTGGCCTGCCGAATCCACTTCCCTGAGTGAAATGATGCATTATTCGGGTCTTTCAGAAAAAGAGGAATGAAGAACCATTCTTTCAGAATGGTGATTCTCTGCAAACCTGGGTAATCAGTGGCTAGATGCAGGGTTAGTAGTGAGGCAATGGTTTCTGGGTGTGAGGGATATTTATTCGTGTGTGTGTGGACGAGTGGGTGTGTGTGCCTGAGCACTGTAATATCGTTGTATATGCAACAGAATTCTGTATTTGGGCTGCACATACATGCTTACACACGCTTACAAACACATGCATGTGCATGTGTTTGTAAGTGTGTGTAAGCGTGCATGTGTTTGTAAGCGTGTGTAAGCGTGCATGTGTTTGTAAGCGTGTGTAAGCATGCACTGCTGATACCTGTGCTGCAAAAATGTTGTGATTGTGAGCAAAGCTGGCACTGCTGTTCCATTTGCTCTGCTCTCCTGTG
This sequence comes from Lissotriton vulgaris, assembly GCF_964263255.1. Taxonomy (NCBI): domain Eukaryota; kingdom Metazoa; phylum Chordata; class Amphibia; order Caudata; family Salamandridae; genus Lissotriton; species Lissotriton vulgaris. Next base: position 307,437,129 of record NC_141685.1, read on the forward strand.
TGTGTGTGTGTGTGCACATGCTCATATGTTTGTGTGAGCATGTATGTAAGGGAAGTTAGAACTGTTGTTGAACTTGCTGCACTTATTCTATGTGACTTATCAAGCTGATTTCGGTTTATTAAAAACGTGTGTCAAATATTATGTATAATTTCACATTTAAATGAAAACACTGTACTTTGCAAAACTGTATTTCCTTTTGCAATTAGGCTTAAAAAAAGGACACAACATCCATTTTGGATTTAACACTGCTATGGTGTGTGTTTTATTTTCTCCTCTCATTCATGTAACAAAATGTGCACTTATGAACTGCTCTGTATTGACACGCTGTTTTTGAAGAACTTGGGAAGATGCCTTTCATAGATTTCAAACCTCTTTCCACCTGTGCTACTGTAGGCCTAGTAATAGGTGAGACACCCATTGTTTTGAGTGTAACTAGATTTGTTCAGACACATCCGATGACATTAGGTTAAAGAGGCTGGGATTGGGATGGCATAAGAATACTATATTACATTTTGTGTTCTGATTTTTCAATCTATGAAATGATGCATGATTACCTTATTTTGACAATGCAATTTTCACTGTGTATTTTATTATATAAGACCCAGAAATTGAAGGTGAACCAGCCTGGTTTGCCCCGGCTCTTCGAGAACATAACTACATCAGTCTGTCTCTTGATTTCGACTTACAATATTTTCGCCTTGAGATTTAACGCCACATCAGACTCTTTGCTGCACCTGATTGAGAATTATGCTAACTCCTTATATTGATTTAACATGCAGCTAGAATAACTATAATTTGTGCCTTCTGTAAAGCTCTTTCATAATTTAATAAACTTTTATTGTTTGAAACTTTACAAGGCTGGTATCTCTTCTTGACTTTAGACTTACTTAATTGACTAGGCTGATGTATTTGCTCTAAAACTGGTGTCTGCTGGGACACACCATCTCTGATCAAGGCAGCACTTTATCTTGATTATCTGAAAAGATATGTCAATGTGTCTGTGAGGAAGCAGACACTGCTGCTACCTATATTGTACCAGTTCTTTTTACTGGTAAGAAGAATATTGATAGTTGTTGCCACCAGGAACATAGATATCAGTGTTGCATCAGGCACAGTGACACATGAGACCATGAGCCTCATTTATGACGCCGTGCGTCACTTTTACGCCAACGGTGCATCACTTTTTTTGACGCACCAGTGGCGTAAAAAATGTGCTTTGTTGCGCCATATTTACAAAGTGACGCATCTAGGTAGATGCGTCACTTTGTAAACACCTGCGCCACATTATACCTGCGCCAGGTATAATGTATGCAAGGGGGGCGTATTGACGCAAGGAAGGGTCGTGGAAGTGACGCAGTGAAATCTATGAGATTTCACTGCGTCACTTTTAGGACGCCGTTGCATCAATATCTTGCGCCTGCCTCACAGCAGGCGTAAGACTGACGCAGGTTCTTTCACATGGGGCTTGCCCCATGTGAAAGGACGCATTGCTGGAGTTGCGTCACTTTTGTGACACACTCCAGCAATGCGTCACTTTTGTGCTTACAGATACGTCAGAAATACTGACGTATCTGTAACTCCTTGCGACATGATGCGTCATACATTAAATATGACGCATCAGGAATGTCGCAAGGAGTGCGCACTGAGAAGTGACGCATCGCTGCTTTCACGCAGCGATGCGTCATTTCTCATAAATGAGGCCCCATGTCCTGTAGGGGCTCACTATAGCCAACATATTAGGCCCGGATGAAATTTTAATCATGTCATAGTAATTGAAGCAATTTCATTAAATTCATGTTAATCTTTATATGCAAAATTACCGTGAATTACACCCGTTTGATTAATTCTGAGTAAGTCGCACAAACATTCTACCGCAGCAGCAGAGGAACAACAACCTTTGTGAGTGGCTGTTGTGTGCTGCTATTTGATTCCGTTGCATTTAGTGTTATTTTCTTAACACAAAATGCATCCTAGGGTTCATTTTGGATGCAAGGGTGCATTTTGTGTGAAGAAAATAACGTTAAATGCTGGGTTACGCAGCACTCCTTGCCGAACTCCACTTAAACTTGCTAAATTTTTCAGTAATTTAGCGTAGTTTCACAACAGCAAATTATGCAAGGTAAGCCCACCCCTTCTAATGATAGTATTTCTCACTATCCAAAACACTCATTTTCCTTGCTAGCATTAGGCCCCAAAGCTTGCTTGATACACTAATGGCCGCAGCCATGCACCTATTATATGTGTTTGAAAATCTTGCAGTCTCCTCATGCTTAGGTCTGTCTTTGTGTGATCCTGAAGCTGATTGCTATTGCTCTTGCTTTGACATGTTGGCGCTGATAAGGCGGGATTTTTGATCTCTTATCTGATTGCTATAGATCTAGATCCCCACTCATGTCGACTGAACCTTTGTTGCCTGTCATAGAGTAAAAAGCAATCCACTACCAGGTTAATCAGCTCAAGACTTTGCACAACTCTGAAGAACCACTTACCACGAATAAGTTTTAAAGTTTTATTATAAAGCCAAAGATAACTGGAGATACAAACTTCTCAATATAAGATTCAAAAGATATACTGGCATCAATACAAACATGAATTCTCTAAATGCTCTTAGGCGACAGAAGAATATCACCAAGACTAATTCAAAGATCAGCAAGTTTGCAAGAATAGACACAAGTTGTAACTTGAGCGTCATTTACAAAAAGGAGAAAAATCCAGGTTAGACTGTCCCTACACTAGACTAAGTGACATCCCTACTTAGCAAGATCTTAACCTAAAAAGGTGTCAGCCGTGGTGACTTCCAAAGAAGTTCACTCACTTTCCCTTAATCTGTGTTGTAAATCTTTGCATCGCAGTCATGCCCTCTCTGCCTACCCATCCGCTCTCTAAGGTTCCTCAGGCCATCTGCTCTAACTCCACCCAAGGGTGCTGTCCCTAATACAAAATCACAATTACAGTTGAAACGCCCCTCAGAGACGCCCCTCACGTACACCTCTCACGTGGTGTCGGTTCTGGCTTTTTCCATGCTGATACTCCTCTGGGCTTCTCGTTAGCGTTGACCTTGCTTCTCAGGCTCTTCTCGGCAAGACGGTACCCCCCAGGAAATTCCTGAAGCCTCCTCCAGGCCTGTGCCTGTCTCCCAGAACAGAGCTCTATTCATCACTCTCTTGATTGGAACCCCCTCGCACCTGCAAACAGACACCCATGAAGTGGGCCCCAAATTCCGGCCTCCAGCTTATCTCATAAGTCGTAAAACTTCGAGCATGGTCCACAATTTATGCTTAACACGACCTGATTTTAACTAGCACATGCAGATCAAAAGAAACGACTTTATCTCTCCAGGCCTACTAAATTACATGAAACAGGCCTGTGCACTCTATGAACCTTTATTTCTCAGCCTAAACAATATTCTAACTTATTACACACTGATTATAGGAAACACTTCTATAAAACATATTTTCAGTCTATGATCGATAATACTTTGAATTATAACAACAGTGGTCCATCTTATGTGTGAATGTAAAGGCACGTTTTCTTTCTTAATGCACTGCCATGAAGCCTACACATTTCTACGTTTGGCAGCATTACATTCTCTTCTGCAACAGTCACATAACATGGAATCTAATAACATTCTAAAACCTCTAAACATTACTACATTAGCTTCTCACACTGATATATGCATTCTATATTAGTTAAACACTCGTATGTGAATGCCTTCTGTATATATATTCGACACTCTTATGTTCCTCTAACTAAACTCGTGCAACGTGCTTGTAAATATGGGGCACTTCTACAATTTACTCAAATTGCGCTCTCTCAGTTCCCCCCGTTGATGACCTTTAGAGGTCATCCCCATCACAACACCATCCCTGAAGGAATGAATTGAATCAAACAGAACTCGTTGCAACACTCCCTCGCTTTATCATTTCTAGAGCCCTCAGACTCCTGTACTGGTTATCCTGCATCGCAGCTAACCTCTGCTCCTGTTCTCTCATGGATCTTTGCAACCTATTTGACCTATACCATTGATACAGCCTCACTAATCCCCACAGTGTGATTACGCAAATCACTATTATGATGATAAGTTTCAGTATGTACCAAATGAAACTCTTCCCTAGGTTGGCAAACCAACCTCCAACTTTACCCATTCATTGACCCACGTTTTCCCACACATTCACCTTTGTCAGATCCTCAATTTCCTGGTGAATTTCAATGATATTCTGTATATACTTCTCAAGAGGTTTTGAATTGTCTGGAATGTAAGTGCAACATTCCTGGACCTTCAAAGCCTTACAGACTCCGCCCTCTTTGGCTAACAGAACGTCTAACGCAAGTCGGTTCTGGAGAACCATTGCCCTTATCGATTGCATCTCTCCCTCCACCAGCATTAATGATCTAGCAGTACTGGCAGATAATCTATCTACAACTGTTGCCAATCTCCTGATCTTAACATCATTCAGTATTAACCCTAAAAGAGGGAACATAGCACCAAATATGTCCCCAACTACCTCATCATTGCTTACATCCCTTCTCCCTCTGGCTTGCGTTCTTCCCTCTATGATTTCTAGATGCTTAGCATGATATATTTTGGGGAAGACAATTGCTAAATAACATGATCCGTACCAATTATCCGGTAGTTTCACGTATGCATTTCTTCCACAGACAAAATATACATTCGGAATCACCTGCATTCCTTTCAAGAAATCATTTGTGTAGTATTCTATTTGGAAAGCATGTTCACAACTTACTTGTCCCACAAACACATTCTCATAGTAGGTTTTACCCCTGTATATACATAATTTCCCTCTTTGCTCTCGATCTAAAGCTATTGGACCGTTACTACCCTTCCTCTTGTGTGACTTTTCCTCCTCGGTCCAATCTATTTTCCATTGACCTGAAGCCTTTAGAATCTTCTGCCTCCTGTATCGATCATCTACCTGCCCTATAAACTTTTTCTCAATTTCTGACACTTTGCAGGTCAAATTATTTCTTCGGGCATATGAAGTATCTAGCGTTCTCCAAGGAATGAAAAATTTCCTTAATCGATCCTCACTCTTGTAATAGTCCCATTTATTCATGTGCTTGTAGGCCGGGACTTCTGGTAAAACAGCGTCAAAGTTTGAAAAATAGTATTCAAAGCTATCTCGTTCATAAAATATACTAAGCAACAAACTACATGTAGTTCCATAAGTCAATGGAAGATGATGATACCTAATACCTTCGTCTACAGAGGCTTTTGTCTTTCTCTGTATTGTCCCCCTTCTTACCAGCAGTAGTAGGTTTCGATGTTACTACAACCTTTGCTTCATTTGTTGCCTTCACTTCATTTTCATGTCCCACTATATATGATACGGTGACTACTAGAACTATAAGAAAAATTACTCCCGCTAAAAGTGTGCCTACTATGCATTTTGCTTTGCGGTTCGGGTTGCCGGCCTCCATGATCTCAAGACAGTGTAGCTCTAATTTTCTGTTACAACACAAAGTCTCTTTTCTTTGCTCCTTCAACAGTCTTCTTTGTTTATTCTGTCTTTTTGAACTACACCTGGAAGCTGACAATCCTTCTTGCTAAATCAGTCTTTTGAATTATAGCAACAGACAACCCTAGCCCTTCTCCATCCACTAAATGAAAGAGTCCCTAAATTTCTTCTTCTTCCACTTGGCGCTAGGTTATCTTCTCAATCTTGTTTATTTACAAAGTCTTTCAGGTATCTACAATCATGCGGGTTCCAGCTGCTCTAATCACGTATTCTAAAAGTTCCAAACGAAGAATGATCTCCTCGAGTGCTGATACCGTTGAACCAAAAGTCGGAAATTTTACTCTGTTTAAAACCAGTTCTCTTATTCTACTCAGATATGGAGGATTGGGGACAGTGAGTGTCAGCAACCCTTCAGCCTCAACTCCAGGTACCAACAACGCCACTTCCAACGTTAAGATTGGGTCAGTACTGGTCACTGTCACTTCCCTCACCCTCCCGGATCTCCGTGCACAAGACGTCTGCTGCTAGGTAGGTCCACTCAGGAGTGGTGTATCTTCTGCAGGGCACGCGCACCCTCCTTGATCTTCTTGGACCCTCCTGTTCTTGATTCTGTGCACCTTCGTCCAGATCTGAGTCTTCGGATATAGGAGCAAGGGTTCTTCCTGGAGTTGGCTTCAAGCTCGGCCTCTTCTTCCTTTCAGGCCAACTAGCTTCTCCACGCCTTGTTCTCCTATTTCTTGTCCTCACACTCGATTCTTGGTCACTTGTGGCTTGATCAGTGTCTGAGCCGTATTCACAGCAACTTTCTCCTTCTGTGGCAACGTCAGTTTCACTGTCGTCCTGTCTTTCTTCCGCTTGATCTGACGCGCTCCCAGCTTCCTCCGACGCCCCCACAGCTTGACTGATCCCCTCTATTGATTTATCGTCCACAGCTGGATTTTCATCCGCAAGAGGAGCTGTTTCTTCCAGGGGTGCTGGAACTCTTCGAGTGTGGGAGGCGTGTATCCAATTTGGCAGCCCTCCGCACTTGACAGCAGTATTCGTTGTCAGGATTATTTGGTAGGGTCCTCTCCAGCGCACATCTAGGCAGTTCTTCCGGACGTGCTTCTTCACCACTACCCAATCACCAGGGCACAGGTCATGACATAGGTCTCTGGAAAACGGAATTTCAGTAGCCCCACCTGAAGAGACACAGAATGAATGACATCAGAAAGTCCCTTGCAATAATCCAGGATCAGATCATCTGTGATATTCAACAAAGCTGCAGTTGGAACAGATGGAAGTCTCATTGCACTCCCCATTAGAACCTCGTGTGGAGAGAGACCTGTTCTCCTGTCTGGTGTGCTACGTATACTCATGAGTACCAATGGCAGAGCATCAGGCCAGCTTAAGGATGTCGATGAACACACTTTGGCAATTCGGGGCTTTATCGTCCCATTAATCTGCTCCACAATTCCCGAAGCCTCTGGTCGATAGCTACAGTGCAACTTCTGATCAATATTTAAAGCAGAGCAAAGCATCTTCACAACTTCACTGTTGAAATGTGTTCCTCTATCTGATTCCAAAGAGGCCGGTACCCCGAAGCGTGGTATTAACTCTCTAAGCAACAACTTTGCTACTGTGAGTGCGTCACACCTGCGTGTCGGGTATGCCTCGACCCATCTGGAAAATATACATACAACCACCAGGACATACCTGAAACGGTTGCATTTCGGCATCTCAATAAAGTCTAATTGCATTCTGTTGAAAGGCCCACCAGACCTCCCAATGTGACTCAATGTAACTGGTGTCCTTTTCCCTACGTTCAATTGCTGACATGTTACACATCTCTGACACACTGCTTCTGTGGCTACTCTAAACTTGGGGTTATACCAAGTCTGCCTAAATACCCGCAACATGGCGTCTCTTCCTAAATGTACTGGACCGTGTATCTGACGTGCCATTGGACTCACTAATTCATTTGGTAATACTGCCCTTCCATCTGCTGAAATCCACAAATCCATTTCACTTTTTACACAACCTGCAGTTTCCCATGTCTTTTTCTCAAAATCTGATGCGTTCTCTTGCATGCCTTTTAGATCGTCCCAAGTATCAACTGTTTCTAGCATCATGTTTAACTCTGTCTTTTCCTGTGTCCCACCCACTTCCACTTCTGTGAAAGAGTATCCTTGCTCTGCGCAGTAGCGAGCGACCTCATCGGCATACCTGTTTCCTTGGGACACAAAATCTGTATTTTTGGTATGTGCTATGCATTTGACAACGGCAATTGCTGCCGGACCTTGTAATGCTTCTAAAATAGTCGCACAAATTCCCCATTTCGAATAGGTGAACCTGAGGAGGTCATGTAACCTCTCTGAGACCACAATTGCCCATAGTCATGAACTACCCCGAAACCATATTGGCTATCGGTGTAAATAGTGACTCGAATTTTGCTACCCGCTAAACAGGCACGTGTCAAAGCAATGATTTCAGCTACCTGAGCGGAGTGTACTCCTTCCAGGCAAGCGGCTTCCACAACTCCAGTAATGGTGCAAACAGCATAAGCTGCTCTCAACTGACCAGTATTGTCCCTTACACATGAGCCATCAACAAAGAAAATTTCATCAGGGTCGGTCAACGGCTCATCCACAATATCTGGTCTTGGCTTGGTACATAGTTCAGTCACATCAAGGCAATCGTGATCTTCACATTCCTCGTCTTATATATAATTAGGGAGTGGCATCAAAGTAGCAGGATTCAACACAGAGCACCTCTTAAGGGTCACGTTCTCCGCAGCAAGAATAACTTGCTCGTAGCGCGTGAGCCTATTATTGGTCAAGTGCTGTGTCTTGGTCCTGGTCATCAATAGTTCTACAGAATGAGGTACATACACCACTAATTGATGTCCCATTACAATACTTTCACACCTCTCAATGCTGACACCCGTTGCAGCAACGGATTTGAGACATCCGGGCAACGCTGCGGCTACTGGGTCTAAAGCAGCCGAGAAATATGCAACTGGTCTACGGGCATTTCCATGAATTTGAGCCAGGACTGACAAAGCACAACCTTCTCTTTCACAACAGTAAAGTAAAAATGTTTTTTCGTAATCTGGCATTCCCAAAGCAGGAGCACGACACAAGTCCTCTCTCAGCTGTAGGAATGACATCAAACAATCCTTGTCCCATGGTACCGGATCACTCACCTCCTTGTGCGTCAGTTTTTGTAAGGGTTTTGCTTTCAGGGAAAAGTTAGCTATCCACTGTCGGCAATAACCAACCATTCCTAGGAACATCCTGACCTCTCTTTGTGTCGTGGGCGAATTCATTTTCATGATCGCCTCTATCCTGTCTGGTGACACCTTCCGTTTCCCTTTTTCAATTCGGTGACCCAAGTACTGTACTTCTGTCAGACAGTACTGTAATTTGCTCGGAGACACCTTGTGTCGATTTTCAGCTAAATGGTTCAGCAAGGTGATGGTGTCTATCTTACAAGCTTCCTCTGTTTCTGACGCAACAAGTAGGTCATCTATGTACTGAACTAGAACCGAGTTCTGTGGCAGTACTAGACTTTCAAGATTTTTCTTCAGCAGCTGGTTAAAAATCGATGGGCATTCTGTATACCCCTGTGGGATACGACACCATGTTAAGACGCGATTTTCCAGCTTAAATTTATTTATTTATTTATTTATGGGATTTTTAATGCGCAACTAATACCCTAGGGTGTCTAGGCGCAATGAGATGCTCTAGGATATACAAAATTCAGGACAGGAACTTATTGATTAAATAGCCAAGTTTTCAGGGCCTTACGGAAGGCAATGAGTGTTGGTGCTGTTTTAATATCCAAGGGGAGTGTGTTCCACAGTATGGGGGTCGCTACCAGAAAGCGTCTATCTCCCCATGTGGCCGTTCTTGTTCGGGGAACATGCAATAGGTGGCTTGCTGCTGATCTTAGATTCTTTCCAGGTATGTACACCTGAAAAGCTTCCTTTAAGAACTTTGGTCCAGTCTGATGAATGGCCTTATAGGCGATGCAGAGAGCCTTGAATTTGATTCTACTCTCCACTCTTAGCCAATGTAGATGGCGTATGGCTGCTGAAGTAGAGTGTTGCCAAGGAATATTAAGCAGAATCCGTGCTGCCATATTTTGCACGGACTGTAGTTTGTTCAGGATGTATTTGTGAGTGCCAAGGAAGAGGGCGTTTCCATAGTCCAGCTTCGAAAACACTAAGGTGGTGATCAGTGTTTTCCCTGCCGAAGCGGGTAGGTATGGCATGAGTTTTTTTATTTTCTTCAGCACGAAGAATGCAGCAGAGACCACCTTGTTGACATGATAACCAAAAGATAGCCTGTTATCAAAGATCACTCCCAAATTCCTAACCTTGACAGCTGGAATCGGGGGGGAGCCCATCTGACTAGGCCACCAAGTTGGGGACCATTCGGGGGAGATCTTACCGAAAGTCATAACTTCGGTTTTCTCTGCATTAAGTTTCAGGCAGTTACTGTGCATCCATGATTGTACATCCAGTAACCCCTCCTGAAACTTAGCTGCTACCACTGGACCGTTCTTATGCACCGCCAACACAAGCTGGGTGTCATCCGCGTAGGTAGTTAATCGCATCCCATGTGATTTAATAACCCTCGCCAAGTCCGCAACATAGATATTAAAAAGCGTGGGACTTAGCGAGGATCCTTGAGGGACTCCACAGGGCAGTTCAGAAGTGGGCGAGTAGTGGTTGCCCAGTTTGACTGCCTGTTTGCGATTAACAAGGAAGGAGGCTATAAGGTCTTTAGCCAGATGACTAATTCCAAGGGCTGCGACACGGTCGACCAAGATGACGTGGTCGACCGTGTCAAAAGCAGCTGACAGGTCCAATAAGATGAGCACTACAGCACCTCCCGAATCCATGATCTCTCGAATTTCATCCGAGGCCTTTATCAATGCTGTCTCAGTTCCGTGTCCCTTCCGGAACCCGAACTGAGTGTCATCTAGGAGCTTATGTTGTTCAATAAACTCAGAGAGCTGTTTATTTATTATTGCCTCCACTATTTTGGCAGGAAATGGAAGGCAGGCAATTGGCCTGTAGTTGGAAGTGATGGTAGGGTTAAATGCGAAAAGAAACTGGCTCTCCTCATCTAATGGAATTGAAAAGAAGGCCTGGCACTGTGAACCACTCAGCTTGGAATGGTATCTGAAACAATATCACTGATGGATTCGGTACCACTGGACAACATGAAACAACTATGTTATTAATCTTTCGGAGGTCCTGAACTATTCTGAATTTCCCACTAGGTTTCTGCAAACCTATAATCGGGGGGTTACATGGACTACCCACGATTTTCTTCAGTATTCCCTGCTTAATCATGGAGTCGACCACTGGCTTTATTCCTGCAATCGTCTCCGGGGTCAATTTATATTGAGGCGTTCTTGGAAATTCAATATTTGGTTTTATCATGATTTTCACTGGTTCTACTCCTTTAATCAATCCTATCTCTTCTCCAGTGAAATCCCATACTTCAGATGACACAGTATCCCTTAAGTCCCAAGGGAGCTCTTCCACCGTCAGGGTAGGATACAGTTCTACGCATACCTTTGAATTTGCAACCTTAAAGGTGGCATCATCGTCGTTAGTCTGTACCTCTACTCCCTGAGGCGTGCAATATATTGTGCAATTTAGCTTGCACAATAGGTCTCTTCCTAACAGACACACAGGGCTAGAATCGCATACTACAAACTGATGTTCATCGCTGTATTTCCCTCAAAGGGTTAGTCATTCTCCGATTTGCGACTCCTACCACTTGAATGATCTCCCCCGAGATTGGCAGGTCCGGAACCACTGCTGATCTAAAAGTTGATCGAGTAGCCCCAGTATCTACCAAAAATGTCGTAGGATATCCTGCCACCTCAGCCTCAACAAACGGTCCCCTTTGATCCACCTCTAGAACTGCCCCGAGGGTACAGTCCTCCTCTCTACTCACTCGCCGTCCAGTTAGTGGATCAACGTAGTAACACTCTTCTCCTCCTACTAAAAGAGGCATTTGTCTATAGATCTTTCCTCCTGTCGCAATATTTGGTGGTTGAGGGAACTGGGCTCGAGGAGCCAATGTCCCCCCTTTGACCACCTTACCCTTAGGTATTGTCACCCCTTTTACTGGAATGGTCGGAACTTCTTCCTCCTCTACTTCCAGTTCTCCGTTTTCAGGATTATAGGGACACTCGCGTTTCCAATGTCCCACCTGGTGACACTGGTGGCACTTTGTCGTCCTTTTCAAGGTAGCAAGGTCTACTCTAGGTCTCGGATTTTCCTCGTTGTCCCTATTCTGATTATTTGATCTCCTTCCCATTGTCCCTGTTTCCTGTTGCTGCTGTCCACCCTTTCCAGCCGACTGCATCTGAACCATCATTAACTTCTCCTTAAGTTTCTGTGCTTTGGAATCTATTTCGTCACTGCAATACCTTGCGTATCTCAAAATTTCATCCAGTGGTTTGTTTTGCCAGCAAATTAAATGTTGCTGAATCATCAAACAAATATCAGGTCTCAATCCCAAAACGAATTTCGATACAAACTGTCCCTTGTCTTTGGGATCCATTACATCTAGTCCACTGTATTGTTTGAACGTTTTCAGCAATCGCTCATAAAATTCATGGACTGTCTCCTTGGGTTCCTGTCTAGTTCGGTCTATTTTCACCCAATCTATATCCTGCGGTGGCACCTTCTCCTTCAGCCATGTCATTAAGCATGGGCGAATTTTGCGAATCTCGCGTTTGCGAATTTTGCGGATTTCCGAACTCGCAATCCGCAAAATCCGCGAATTCTCGCGAATTTGCGGATTTTTTTTTGTGTGTTTGCGCGGGTTTCTGCCAGTTCGCGAGGGTTTTGTACAATTTCGCAAACGCGAACTTACCTGTCGGGTCGCAAGTTTTGCAAACTTGTTGTTTCTACGTGTCCAGCCTGTTTGGGACACTCTTCTTCATCACTGCCACTCTCTGTCACCACTGCCACTCTCTGACTACTCATGCCACCCTCTGGCCCACCCATGCCACCCTCTGTTTCATCACAGCACCCTCTGGTTGTCCAGTGTACATTATTGTGGCAAAGCAAAGCACACCTTCCCTGCCTCAAGTGACCTGAATTAATTTGGGGCTGATTAATGTGTCACAGAATATTTTTTTAGCTGGCACCTGCTTCCTTAGTGCTTCCTGATTAGTGATCTTTTGCACTTGCTAAGTGCTTTCATTGTTGCAAAATTAGTTACAACACCTGCCCTGCCCCAACTGACAATAATGAATTAGGGGCTGATTAATGTGTCACTGGATTTGAACTTCCAGCCTGGCTCCTGCTTGTCTGCCTTAGCTGTAATTCAGGACCTTTGTGTAACTATTCTGAGGGTTAGAGCAGGGTCACATAATAGTTGCAAGTAGGCAACTGAACTCTGGAGGGGCCTCTCAGGAAGCACTACAGGAAATGGCTACTAATGATGAGCTTGAACTTTTGAACCTGGTAAGTAGTTTCAGTTTTGCTAAGATCGTATTTCTGCAATTTAGCGCTTATTCGCGGGACGCGAAGTTGAACTGGGAAGCCTCGAACTCACGCGAACAGTGCGAGCAAGCCATAAAATCCGCTGCTCGCGGATTTGCGGATTTTGCGGGGAATTCGCGAATCTCGCGGATTGCGAATTTACCGAAAATCCGCAAAATCCGCGAGCGTAACAGATTTTCCGCCCATGCTTACATGTCATCACCCTTTCATATTTTTCCATTACTCTTTCTGACGGTCCATTAGTATTAGCATTTCTTTCTGGTTCTGTTGTGGGCCATTCGACACTAACTTTGCATGCTGTCCACAAGTCTCCTGGGACCACAATATCAAATAAGGTGTTCAAATCAATCCACAGTACCTTAGAGATCTTCACAAACCTCTCTACCTGCTTGTACCACTCTACCGGATATTCTCTTAACTTTGGAAATGAATTGGTAAACGCAGCTAAATCTCCCCTACTCCAGGGCACATGTACATAACTCCCATTCGCTATTTCTCGCAAAGGGTATGCCTCCATCCGCAGTGGCCCTCCCTCCGGGGACATCACAATCGTGCTTCGACTGATAGTCCCTTTCTTGGACCACCTTTCTTCCCATTTATCCAGATCTCTCCATGCCCTTATTCCTGTGATCAGTTCCCTAATGTGTGTTTTTAATCCAATTGTCCTCCTCTCATCGAGGTCCTGATCTGAATAATGCAGCCTATGGTTACCCTGTAATGCCTTTGTTCTCGACAAGTCTACCATATACTTGTCTGCCAGTTCAGATAATTTTTCGTGAATTGCTCTCGCCTTCCGAGTAATATCCTTTGCTATAAACAGCACCTCATCTTGCTCGTACATGTCAATTCTTTCTAAAGGCAACGTACCATCTATTATCTCGTCCAGGTCAGATTTTAAACTGGTTACATCGAGCCTCTTTGCCTTTATCACAGCTTTCAGTGTGTTGTCTCTAGAGAGCCCATCTACTTCTCTCCCATCACAGCTCCGAGTCCTACGTCTAGTCTCGGGCATGTTATGGGGAGTCCTCCCATGCTCCCATCTCTCCAGGTCCCATGCAGTTCCATCCCCTCTTGGTGTGTGGTGAAACACTGCTCTATTCCCCATGCTGTCGCAATTCCCATGCTGTCTATTATCGCTCAACACATGGTAAGACCCTTCGCAGCTCCCCATGTTCCCGCGATCCCGCTCCTGTCCATGATCGCTTGACGCATGGTGAGACACGTCGTGGCTCCCCATGTTCCCGCGATTCTAATGCTGTCTGATATCGCCAGGTGCATGGTGAGTGCACTTAAAGCTATCCCTGTACTCTTGCGTCCTTCGGTCTCCCTCACTGTGAATGAGGCGAGACGCCCTTCCACACTCTGTACTTCCACCTTCTCGCTCCTGCTTACTTCCACCGGGGATATGACGGATCTCTCGTCTACCCTCCTGACTCTTTCCGTCCCACTCCTGACCGCTTTCGCTAGCCCCGCAGTGAGACAATGTCCCATTGCCCTGACTTTCCCATTCAGCTTCCACTCTTGACCTATTACTCGGTGTTCCTGTGGTAGCATCCCACTCCCTCAAGTCAGCTCTCAACTCCTTGAAGGATTTCGGCCGTGGTCCTCTCAGATCCATCGGTCCTCTCTGACCCCCCTGATCTGTTCTGGGATCCACTGCTGAATCTAATGGGGTGCTCCATTCTCTCGGTCCTGGCAATTGCTTCCGGGCATTTATCATGTTGTTCCTTCTTTCCATTTCTGCTCTTTCTCTGTCTAGCCGTACCTGTTCCTCCTCTCGCACTTTCTCTGGGTTATAAATCGATACTATAGGACCTATGGTAACGGGTACTTGGAGAGCATCTGGCAATTGGTAAGACTCAGCACGCTCCGTTTCTGGCACCTTCTGTACCACAAACCTTCCGACTACTCTCTGTACTGGACTAGGTTGAGGTGTTTCCTCACCTTTGGTGGGTTCCCAATCCATTATAGGGAGTGGTCTATACTCCCCTATGCCAACCCTATCTTCCCTTGGGAGCTCGGTACCTTCCATCTCTCTATTGTACGGAGGCGGTCTATCTATCAACAACCTATTTATTAGGCTATCCTCTGTCTCGCTCTCATCATCCTCCTCTGGGGCTCTCTTGTCTCCTGTAACCTCTATCACTGGGTACAACTTATCCACTTCGATAGTCTGCACTCCCATTTCTTGGCTTCCTCATCCCATTTGGCGTCTTGCACTGCTCTTACCGATCGTCTCACTCTTTCTTGACGTCTGTTCTGGTTCCTGTCATGCACCGCCCTAATCCACACATTAAGGGCTTCAAACTGTGTTGGTCTAGGCAAAGGTCTCAATGAAGACATAACGGCTTTTAGCTGGTGCAACATTTCTAATCTAAACGTTCCGTATTTCGGAAACGTCAGTTCCTCGTTCCCTTCTGTAATCTTACTCCAAGTGCTAAGCCACAGTATAGTATGCAACCCAACATTCGTAGCCATATAATGAGCTGGTGTACCCTCTGGCGGGGCCTCTTCCCCGTAATACGATTCTCTCCTTTTTCACTTAAAGATCGCTCTAAAACATTTAAAACACTTCATGTTCGGAATCTACAAGATTTTCGTATTTCCTTGTGTTCGTTTACTTCCTGATGACAATCCACCAATCCCAGCGCGGTTCTTGCTAACCGGCCTATCCCAGCGCGGCTTCACACCAACCGGCGTATCACAGCGCAGCTCGCGTCAACCGGCCTATCACAGTGCGGCTCTCTCTGACGTCACTCGTCTCCCTTCGCAGCAGTTCCCCTCCTTTCTCAGCTCGTCTCCCGGTCATGCATGCGTCCCATTCATACTCTAAAAAATTATTACTTCCGACCAAGCGATCCCTTTTCTTGACTGTACGCCCACAGTCTAACTGTAATTGTCACCTTAACTGACGAAATGTCTTTCCGTGAACGTCCAGACAATCGCCTTAACTGATAGGTTACTTACACACGGTAACTTCCGACCAGCGTCCGTTACCCATACACTCACTCTTGTGTTCCCCCTATCTCGGTCCTGCGGGCGATCAATGGTACCTCATGACCCCCTTTACAATGGTCGACAATTACTCTGGATGTCCGATACACCCGAACCACTTAAGCTCTTCCTTGAACTTAAGATTTTTACCAGGTTGCGCGCGCTCACAACCCTGCCTCAATCACACTACAGGCATTCAACTCCGCATGACATTACAACACAAATACAACACAAAACACCGCAATCTAGCAACGCATGACCCTTATTATACTCACTCTCGACCGACTCTGCTGCTTTTCTCTCGCGCCGTCCGCACCTTCTGCGGTAGGCGATTCTTCCGCTGCTCATCTCTCGATCTCTAGGGGCCTCGGGGTAATCTTAACCTAGTCTAGATCACCTTCCTATAGAAGGCAACCTTCCTACACTGCTACCAACTGATAAGGTGGGATTTTTGATCTCTTATCTGATTGCTATAGATCTAGATCCCCACTCAGGTCGACTGAACCTCTGTTGCCTGTCATAGAGTAAAAGGCAATCCACTACCAGGTTAATCAGCTCAAGACTTTGCACAACTCTGAAGAACCACTTACCACGAATAAGTTTTAAAGTTTTATTATAAAGCCAAAGATAACTGGAGATACAAACTTCTCAATATAAGATTCAAAAGATATACTGGCATCAATACAAACATGAATTCTCTAAATGCTCTTAGGCGACAGAAGAATATCACCAAGACTAATTCAAAGATCAGCAAGTTTGCAAGAATAGACACAAGTTGTAACTTGAGCGTCATTTACAACAAGCATTTACAATGCAATGGTCTCGGCATTATTAAAGGTAGAGCTATTGGCATTGCTCATGACTTTTTTTAAATCATAAATAAATGGCATTGTCATTTACAATGCCAATAGCTTAATCGTTAAATAAATGGCATTGTCATGTACAATGCTAATAGCTTAATCGCTCGCAAATGCATGACCTATTGCATTTACACCCACAGAGCCACAAACACAAAGCCACCCACACAAACATACAGAGCGACCCACATAGAGCCACCTACACAGAGCCACCCTCACACAGACAGAGCCACCCACACATAGAGCCACCTACAAAAATAGCTATCCACTCAGAGCCACACACCCCCAGCCACACACACACACCAGGGGGCAGGAGAGCAAGCACAGCCAGGGGGCATGGGAGCAAGCACAGCCAGGGGGCAGGAGAGCAAGCACAGCCAGGGGGGCAGGAGAGCAAGCACAGCCAGGGGGCAGGAGAACCAGGGGGCAGGGGAGCAAGCACAGCCAGGGGGCATGGGAGCAAGCACAGCCAGGGGGCAGGAGAACAAGCACAGCCAGGTGGCAGGAGAGCAAGCACAGCCAGGGGGCAGGAGAGCAAGGCAGGAGAGCAAGCACAGCCAGGGGGCAGGAGAGCAAGCACAGCCAGGGGGCAGGGGAGCAAGGGGGCAGGGGAGCAAGCACAGCCAGGGGGCAGGGGAGCAAGCACAGCCAGGGGGCAGGGGAGCAAGCACAGCCAAGGGGCAGGAGAGCAAGCACAGCCAGGGGGCAGGAGAGCAAGCACAGCCAGGGAGACAGCGTTCCAGATATTGACGCATACTATATGTTGCATGTCACCGTTATTCATGGATATATAATCCCAGTTCATCTCTGTACATTGATACGTAGGACGGCTCACCTTCATTTATTGAAATGTAATCCCAGTTCATCTCTGTACATTGACACGTAGGACATCTCACCTTCATTCTTCAAAACGCAGTCTCAGCTCCCCTCTATGCCTTGATATGTTGCACCAGCATATCTTGCTAAATTATTATGCCAGTTTTGCACCAGTCCTCACTGTACATTGATATGCATAATTAGTTCACTTCTATATCCAGATATGTAGCAACAGTTTACCACTATACTTTGATATGCTTCGTTCAATTACTTTTATATCTTGATTTACATCATTGGCTCCTCTCTATGTCTTATTATTATTTAATACCAGCTCATCTGTGTACCTTGTTTATTAATAGCACCCAATTACTGTTCTTGAATATGTAATGTTATGTAATGTGTGTACATTGCTGTATAATACTAGCTCACCTCGGTGCTTTAGAAAGTTGCATCGGTTCAGCTCCCTTCCTTAATAGAAAATACACGTTCACTTGTGTATGCTAATATGTAGCACAGTAAATCACCTCCGTGGCTGGTGTGTTGCACATCTCTGTACCTTGACAAGTTGCACGAACTCTGTACTTGATAAGATACATCAGCTCATCACTGGGCTATAACGTTACCCCAGACCACCTTTGTACTGTTACAGGAGCTCTCCTTTGCACCTCATATGTTGCACTAGCTCGTCTCCATAAGTAATAGTGTCAGACACATATAAGGGAAAAGATGAGAAATCAGTGAGTACGAGATTACATAATGTAGATTCAAATGCCAGTGTTTTTTTCCGGATACATACTAAGACTATATTTTCGAAATAGTAAATTGCGTTTTTTGGCACGGCAAGTATTTTTTTAGGTTTTAGTACAATTTCATGTTTGCTTATATTTTGTTTGCTTTTTTTTGGCCATGTTCTTTTATGTACATGACCAAATGCTAGCCGTGGTCCGCGAGGCTTACGTGGGCCAGAGCTTCCGGAAGCCTGGTGGGCTCTGGCATCGTGATAGGTCACTCTGTCCAACCAGCATGCCTCAGAAATATCTGCTCCACTTAGAGAGCTCGCTCATGGGGGAAATTGCGCGCCACCTGTTCAGTGGAGGTGGAGGTTGTGGTAAAAGGTGCTGCCTCCATGTGCTGCGTAGTAGATCTTATACAGAAGAGGACAATGTCCAGTGCTTCTGTATGCGAACTGGATTTTCTGAGGCCTGACACAGTAAAAGGAGCAGCTTTAATTATCCACACCTTAGAGGCGTGGAATCCCGTTTCCAGAAACTCTGAATACCCAGGTAGTGAGTGGCCCAGCCACAGCAGGCGAGAAGGTGCAAAATACCCGTGAGCAGTGAAGTTCTGAGGCTGTATGGTCCGTGCAGTGAAACTTGAGGATGGACATGCCAGAGAGGCTCGGTATCCTGCGCAGTGAGACGCAAAGGTACCCCTGCCTTGAAATGCTCTGTATCCCGTGCAGTGAGACGCAAGAACAGACGTTTTTGTATCCCGCGTAGTTGCAGTGATTCTGTCCACTCCGTGCAGTGAGACTCAAGGATAGACATGCTTTGAAAGACTCTGTAGCCCATGCAGTGGTGCAGTGAGACGCAAGGATAGATCTGCCTCGAGACGCTGTGTATCCTGTGCAGTGAGACGAAAGAACAGGCATCCCTTGGGATGCTCTGCATCATGTGCAGTGATGACACTGAATCCCGAAGTCCCTTGAGATACCCCGCATTCCTCCTCCGCAGTCCTCTGCACTGGTAGTTTTCCTGCCCCGGGTCTGTTTCGCGCCCTCCGGAGCTCTAATGAGGATTACTGGGGTGTCATGTGTGAGCGAGCCAGGGGCTGCAGATGTGATCAACTTCGCGCAGTGGGGGGGTGGGGGGGGGGGGGGGGGGGTCGGAGGGGGGACGAGAATTATCGCACTGAGGGAGGACGAGAGACCTGGAAAGAGGGAGGGCTAAAAAGGAATGAGAGAGGGAGACCAGGGGCATGTATTTATTCTGATCTGTAACATTTGACCGTAATTTTCTTTCCAACTCTTTAATCCCATGCCCGGGTTCGCATGCTAAAATGACTATGCAATATATATATTTTTTTTTTTACTTCCCAAAATATTTTTATTAAGACATTGCTGCAAAAGAATGCTGAAGAGGAAACAGGCACATGCATTTTTATGGATTAACTTTACCACGAATGAAGATTGCGGATTCGCACAAGGTTGAAAACCAAAGAAACCCTGTAGTTTCACCAGCACCGCAGCAACCCTTTTGATGGAGAACCATGGAGTCAAGATGTCTGGAGGCAGGCAGTCAAGCTAGCATGAGGTAGCGCAACATTGCATGAAGTGGTCATCTGTTACATAATCTGGTGCTACTAATCATGATAGGTCAATTCATTACGAACAAGATGTCTGACATTTACAGATCACAGGCCTTCATCTCGCTCTGCTCGAAGCTCCAAGTGACCAATGCAAAACAGCCCTCTAGGCTTTCACTTTAAAAGGATCCACCCCTTTAGGCAGCGTTTGTCAAACCAGCGGCATATAAAAGGACAAATTCAAAACGGCACATATGAACCAGAATTGTTACTCAGATCAGTCTTTGAAAAACTAATGTAAACAGGTTTCATTGAACTGGACTTGCATATCTGGATACAAAAGCGAACACAGAATAAATCTTCTTGAATATAAGATAATTTTGGTTATGGATAAACCCCCATTCTGTCCTATCACCATCATATGATGAAAAATATCCTGGTATATGTACAGCAAGTATTTGATTACCAAAAATAGGTGGATGACTATCCTCAAGCAGTTAGTAATGTAGTGACAACAGTTAAAAATGTATCCGCTATACCAAAATACATGAAAACTTCAGTAACAAAGTAAAAAAAAAAGAAAAACCCTACGACTTCTGGCTTCGTGCCTTATCATGGTCAGGCATCACAGCAGCAGTATGACTGTTAAAGGCACATACAACTCCAGCTGCAGAGCAGCGTGTTTGGGTGCATGCTTAAATAGGCATGTCAACATCGGCAGCACTGGGATTTGCCGGTCTGTTTCGCGCCCTCCGGAGCTCTAATGAGGATTACTGGGGTGTCATGTGTGAGCGAGCCAGGGGCTGCAGATGTGATCAACCCCGCGCAGTGTGGGGGAGGGAGAGGGGACGAGAATTATCGCACGGAGGGAGGGCGAGAGACCTGGAAAGAGGGAGGGCTAAAAAGGAATGAGAGAGGGAGACCAGGGGCATGTATTTAGTCCGATCTGTAACATTTGACCATACTTTTCTTTCCAACTCGTTAGTCCCATGCCCGGGTTTGCGTGCTAAAATGACCACTTCATGATGGCTTCGAATGTGGACCCTCTGGTCCGTCAAAAACGACAAAGGCACCTACTGCTTCTTAGTAGTACGCTCGTGTCATATTGCCAAACCTTTCCTGTCCTGCGATGTCCCACAGCTGCAGACGCACCATGGTCCATCCTGCTGTCCCAGCTGATCACCTTCAGGGCGAAGTCGACGCCGATGGTAGCGCGGTAGTGCTGCGAGAAGAGCTGGTGCACATAGCGCTTGATGATGCTGGTCTTGCCCACGCCCAGCTCTCCGATTACCAGCACCTTGAAGAGGTACTCGCGGCGCTCTGGGGGCGCCGGATACCCGCCAGCGGCTGAAGCAACCTCGTCACCGCTGCTCGGGCCGGACATGCCCGCTGGAAGGCGACCCCGGGGGGCGGCGGCAAAGGAGGAAGTGGAGAGCAGGGTGAACGGGTGCCTAGAATAAGTAAGTACGTAATAGCACAACCAGGTGAATTGAGGTAGTCTCCTGTGAAGTCTTTCTACACCCCCGACGCCTCCAAGGCCCCAGAGCCCTCAGTAGTAAATGTCCAAGAGAAACTTCACGTCTGCCTCTTCCCATGACTATGCAATATTTATAAGCAAGCGAAGAAACAGGAAATATACTTGATCAGGGAAATAAAGCTGGGGTTATGGAGACAGAAGAACTAACCGAGCAGACAATGTGCAATTTGTTTTAATAAGCTCTACCCCTTTTGTTCTTTACAATGTCATGACACACTAACTCACCACCAAATTACACTGCATGCTCTATTAATGCGGGCAGGCTCCGCAGTGACAAGCGAGCGTATCCATTAGCGAATGTCTACCACTGACACTCCGGTAAGTGAAACTCGAGAGCTGTCGGAGACCCGCTGCATGACGGGCTCGAGAAAGGGAATGAAAAATGTTTCCTTTGTGTTAGGGCTCTGGCAGCAGCGCAGAAGATCCCATTTCATGAGCGCCTTTCCCATCTGCGCCACCCCTATTTCAATTAGCCTTTATCCGGCACACTGCACACATGGCCCACGCGGGGCGGCCAGGTCAGCGGGCAGCCCCCTCCACAGCAGCAGCGCAGAGCCGGGCCTGGCCGCGAGATCAAGAGGAAGAACTGGGGAAGCGAGCCTCCCTGTGCTGTGACGCCCACCTGAGATGAGTGCTGGGGTGCCGTGGAGCAGGGGTCTGACACGGGTGGAGCTGGGCTGCAATGTGGAGGTTGCTGGGCATTGCAGGGACTGCTGGCTGGTGAAACGTGTGCCTTGTGAATGTCTGTCGCGTCAGGCGGTCGGGGAGCAATGGCGGCTGCGAAGCTTCAGCAAATTTCGGACAAAGAGAGGCACAGGTTACACCTCGCGTCCGACCCTCCAAGCATTGAATTATTTGAGGGGGTTGCGGCATGTTTTCTACGTTGGGCACGACGCGATGCAAGCCAGCCAGCTATGTAGCGGGGGCACACCAGCGGGTTTCTAAAACGTACAAAGTGCGGGTGGTTGGCTATGAGGCCATGTACGAGTCATACTGAGGAACGAGTGCAGGGCTCTTTTGAGAACTGATTCCTAGAAAGAGTTTCTGCCTGGCTGCGCGAGCCTGCCTGCCTGGCGGTGGTCTCAGCTCTGCTTGGGTGTGTGTGGTCGGTCCCCCCTGTCCTGCTATATGTTCCTGTCGAACAGGCCTCTCAGAGACAACCTTGCACTGGAAGACTCGGCGACGGACACGGAGGAGGGCAGAGGGAAGGGGGGAGGCGAGCAGCTCCTGAAAGCGCTGTTTGCTCACCTTCACTGCGGTGCTGCGAGGAGGAGGCTCTCCTCTGCACTTGAAGACTCGGCGACGGACACAGAGGAGGGCAGAGGGAAGGGGGGAGGCGAGCAGCTCCTGAAAGCGCTGTTTGCTCACCTTCACTGCGGTGCTGCGAGGAGGAGGCTCTCCTCTGCACTTGAAGACTCGGCGACGGACAAAAAAAAATGGCGGCCTCAAGCTATCGAAATTTTTCGAATTCGGGGCGTGTTTTGCTGTCCTGAGTGACGGACGACGTCACGAGCTAAAGAACAGCAAAACTTACGCCCCCGAATCCGAAAAAGACGGGGCTTGTTTGGAGTGACTCACTTCTCTTCCAATGGCTGGCCTCTGTTTAGGAAGCCAGCCAATGGAAGCGAACTGAGCTGAGAGGCGGGTCTAAACTGACCTACTAAGAGTCATTAAATCTCCTGACCGGAAGCTGCTTCGCAGCTTAACGGTCCCGAGACCTAAAAAGGAGAAAAATCCAGGTTAGACTGTCCCTACACTAGACTAAGTGACATCCCTACTTAGCAAGATCTTAACCTAAAAAGGTGTCAGCCGTGGTGACTTCCAAAGAAGTTCCCTCACTTTCCCTTAGTCTCTGTTGTATAGCTGTGCATCGCAGTCATGCCCTCTCTGCCTACCCATCCGGTCTCAAAGGTTCCTCAGGCCATCTGCTCTAACTCCACCCAAGGGTGCTGTCCCTAATACAAAATCACAATTACAGTTGAAACGCCCCTCAGAGACGCCCCTCACGTACACCTCTCACGTGGTGTCGGTTCTGGCTTTTTCCATGCTGATACTCCTCTGGGCTTCTCGTTAGCGTTGACCTTGCTTCTCAGGCTCTTCTCGGCAAGACGGTACCCCCCAGGAAATTCCTGAAGCCTCCTCCAGGCCTGGGCCTGTCTCCCAGAACAGAGCTCTATTCATCACTCTCTTGATTGGAACCCCCTCGCACCTGCAAACAGACACCAATGAAGTGGGCCCCAAATTCCGGCCTCCAGCTTATCTCACAAGTCGTAAAACTTCGAGCATGGTCCACTATTTATGCTTAACACGACCTGATTTTAACTAGCACATGCAGATCAAAAGAAACGACTTTATCTCTCCAGGCCTACTAAATTACATGAAACAGGTCTGTGCACTCTATTAACCTTTATTTCTCAGCCTAAACAATATTCTAACTTATTACACACTGATTATAGGAAACACTTCTATAAAACATATTTTCAGTCAATGATCGATAATACTTTGAATTATAACAACAGTAGTCCATCTTATATGTGAATGTAAAGGCACGTTTTCTTTCTTAATGCACTGCCATGAAGCCTACACATTTCTACGTTTGGAAGCATTACATTCTCTTCTGCAACAGTCACATAACATGGAATCTAATAACATTCTAACACCTCTAAACATTACTACATTAGCTTCTCACACTGATATATGCATTCTATATTAGTTAAACACTTGTATGTGTATGCACTCTGTATATATATTCGACACTCTTATGTTCCTCTAACTAAACTCGTGCAACGTGCTTGTAAATATGGTGCACTTCTACAATTTACTCAAATTGCGCTCTCTCAGCGCTATGACTGCCTCCATGTGTGCTTAAGCGCTCTGTTTCTTCCAAGTGTCAGTCCAGAGCCGTCTCACTCTGATGGAGGACCTGGCTTGGGAGTTCGGGCTGGACTGTTTCCACAAGGAGTAGGGTCAATACTGATTTGCATATGAATGGGTCTAAACTGGGGTGACGTGGTGAGAAAAAGAACAATGGGTTTAACCCACATGATTTGACTGGGCAGCAGCGATCGGTGCAGGTGAGTGCGGCAGGACGGGATGGGGGAGGGGAAGCTGACAGACGACAACAAACTATTCCGTGAATGTTTGATTTGCCCTGCATTCCGTCCATCCTTCGTGTGTCTTTTGCTGCCTCACTATGATAGGCAGAAAGTCACAGCCTAATGAAATTCAACCAGTTAATGGGATAGCCAGAATGCAGGCATTTTAATACATGATCAATTTGCTGAGAGTTCAATGTGAACCCTGATCCTTAAGACTGCCGCCTTTTCTCCTTGAGAGGCAGAGACTGAATGTCAGGAAGCGCATTGGCTGGAGCCGTCTTTTAATTGTAATTGCTCATAGGGCTGGCATCAGAGCAGGCCCTCTCGCGCGTGAATCCGGCGCGCGCTCTTCAGGGGTGAGTAAAGATGAGGCCGGAAGTGGATGAGTAACCGCGTGACGGAGGGTGGGAAATGAGCCTTGACTGGAGGCGACGGATGAATCTTGCGGCACGTGCTTATCTGTCCTTTCTTCATAGCTTCTCCTGCAGTGTCAGCCGAGCCGGAAGTGCGTTGTGATGTGACCGAGCTATTCCTCTCTGCTGCCCCTCAAGTGCTTGACTGGGGCGCTGGGTAGTTTGTTTGTCAATTTTACTCATGCAATTTGGTTCACTGCAGTGGGCAGAGCTAATATGGCCATCTTTTATGTGCCACTCACGAATTTTATGCTTGCGAACGAAAGATAAATGCGACGCATATGGACCTAAAGGTTAAATATAAACAAGTTTATGTGCATGGATTGGAACATGAAATATATTTTGTTTGTGCTAATAATTTTTAAGGATAGCAGGGAAGGGACAAGCAGCAGGAGTGTGGGAATGGGAGAGAAGGGTTGGTCAGTGAAGGAAGGCAGAGGCGTAAATCAAGCCCTACAGTGCAGGGGGTGCAAACCTTCAGGGGCCCACTTACCCTTAATGGGCCCCTATTCTGTCCAAAGACTAATGCATATTTTGAGGTATCAGCCCCTTTTCACATGCTGCAGGGTACCCCATCATTTTACGACATTCCAAGCAGTGGAATAGAAGGGAGACGAGGGAACATGAAGGATAAGAAATAGGCCGGCTCAAGGGCAGTGCAACAATGCCACAGTACCAGGTGCTGACTTTAGGGGGCGTCCTGTGTGCAAGTTTCTTTTGGTTTTAAAACCACCTGCTGGCCTGTTCCTTACCTCCAGCAATTTCAAGGCAACAATAAAAATGTCAAGATAACTCCACTGATTAAGGTTCTTCTTGGAGAGAGATGGGGTTTTGTCTAGTTGGGGTTTTGACTGACAATGAAATAGCACAGAGGATTAGTGTGCCTATTGCAAATAATGTGTACAATGCAGATCACAAAGTGCATATAGTGTAAATACTAAATAGTTCAGCAGGTTACTGCTTTTAAAAGAGAAATCCTTTTGTTACTTGCAGTTTATAAGATAAAACCCGAATATAGAACAGTGAATTATTAACTGTCATCAAAGAACTGCATGCACACTGCAAAGTATAGATTTAGAACATAGATTAAGGTTGCAAAAAGGGTTCAATTGGGTATTAATCGATTCTTATTATTAAAGAGAATCCCCAACTATGGTGTTCCATTTTGAATTCTGAATTTCTGCTTCTCCAGACCAAGCACCCTTAAAGTATACTGCCTGCCAGTATGGATGACATGTGACTCCTACACCTTGTAGTCAGTCCTCTGTTTTACTTAACATTTCCTACACGCTAATTTACACACATAAGATCCATTGTCTCTGTGTGATGTGTGTGTGATGAAAAGTGCTCTGACACCCTACACTGGTATGAGTGGTGCTATATAACTAATTAAAAGCATCTGGTTATGGAGACATGAGGGAGACTGCTAAGGGAAACAACCATTACAATGCATGCATTACAACACATGCTTTTACCCCACAAGCCATTACAACGAAAATGGCTTGCTGTAGTGGATACAAGGTGTTGGATTTAACTGCAACACCTTCCCTGCTGTTGCACAGACTGAAGTTAGAATAGTAAATTATACCTGTTCCCAGGGGCTTAGCTAGAGCTTGTGGCGCCCGGGGCTATCCTTCAGATTGCCGCCCCCCTGGGAGGGTGCTCGGGAAAAAGGACGGCGAGCACCTGAAAGAGGTCCGAGAGACACGTAGTATCGCCGCTAATAGTTACCTCCATCATGCAAGTTACATGCACATACATGACACGGTCCAGGTCTAGACAGCCCCGTCCCCAAAATAGTGCCACCTGGGGCGGACCAACCCCACCTAGCTACGCTCACACTCACTCTTCTCTCCATCCATCCTTATCTCCATCCAGCTATTCATCACACACGTTAACACGTCAAAACAATATGGAAAGAATCCTTTTTCTTCCTCAAGACCCTACTGAATAAAAACCTTACATACATTTCCAGGATTAAGATCTCCACATATTACCCAGCATAGTCACAGAAATAGAAGAATCCAGTGGACTGTATGTAGGCCTTGCTCTGTTACTCAAGTGCAAAACCCAGCGTGTACAAAAGGCAGCAGTAAGGCTTCTTCTACATCTTACAGCCACAGAGCTTAGTAACGTTGTATGTCACACCTCCAATAGCCCCCAGTTTCTCAGAGGATTTTCTTCGAAGGGCTTGGCATAGTCCACAAAATCACCTACTGAGCTTACATGAGACATGAATGTCCCTGACCAAAACCTAGAGTCAGTATCTAGACACCTCCCCTTTCCACAAGAGGGGAAATGACACCCTTCTCACTCCAAGCAGCTAATATACCATGAGACATGTTTCCTAGATTAATTTACAACTTTTTAGAATACCTAAGATTTAGGAACGATCTAAAATAAGGCACTTTCCCACATCTACTAAACAATACGCAAATACTAGTGCAATGCCATCTCACCCTTTATGGCTGCTTACTAAGTTCCCACTCCTGTCCACCTAGGGACTTTAGATTCCATCAACGAGCCTACAATCACCTACTACCCCTATGCATCATATATCAAAGTCCAACAACAAATCATGATTGAATCACCATATCCATCTATCTTCTTTTACTTATTTTGCTATCTTTAATTTCTTTCCTATATTGTCTTATGAGGCTGAGCTCGTGCTTTTGCTTATATTATGCTCCTGTAGAACCCCTATATCATTACCGGTTGTAAAGTATGCTGCTTACATACTTATTTCCAAAATTCATTTTAATTTAGCTGCTTGTGTATACTTTTGTAATAAAATGTTCCAAAACCCACAGAAAAAATAATGAGCACTACTAGGTGCATCAACTGTACAGTAAGTGAATAATTTGCTGCCTAACTCAATAAGGCTCCAGTTGAGTGCAAATGGTACTTCTTCACCACCCAGCAGGAGCCTATGTGGACCACAGAGCTGTGCGTGAGCAAACAAAATAAATGAGGTAGCAAACAGTGCATTACAGGAGAAAAAAGTGACAGGTGTGCAGGTTAGGTTACAAGAGAAAACAAAGTACAATTTGAGGTATAATACTGCAATATATGCTACAGTGGCGTAACGAAACTTGAGGGGGCCCCCCTGCAATGCACATGGAGGGCCCCAACAGGATATGCATATGTGAGGCCCCAACTTCAACTACAAACAAATGGCTGACCTAAAAACAAAACACATATTACCAGGCAAAGTGTGGCCTGCCTGACGGCAAAATCAATCTGGATAATAACCTCAGGACGACTCGGGCCTCTCTCCCTCTGTTACGTGAGGAAATGTCAGTCCCTAAAACTGAGTCTAAATGCCCACCACCTGCAGCTGCAATCACCGACATTAATAAAGCAACAAAACTTGCCTTAATTACTTCAAAAGTGAGCGTCCGTTCATTCCCCAAGGAAACCTCAAAGTACACGCAGACAACAGTGTCTCCTCTCTGTGTGTGTGCTACAGAGCCGATGGGGCCCTGGAACACGAGGGCTGCTGCAGGACCTGAAAAATTATGTTTTAATGACCCCAGGATGCATCCCACCCCACCCTCTGAGGCTCCTCTCTCCAACACTCACCTGATGCCTGCCCTGCAGCTCCAGTGGTAGGCGTGAATGGGCGGCAGGAAACAGGACAAGGCATAATTAAATTATTGCCGGTGGCCACGCCATCTCTCTAGTCATTTCCGGGATGCCTCACGCGCGCACTTTTAATTCTCCTGAAATGCGCTTCACAATGGTTACCAGCCCCATGCCCCCACCCTAAAAGAGAGAAGACCCACGGAGCACTATTTAATTTGTAAAAGAGGCCACAGCGAGGTGTAATGATGGGGAACCTAACACAAGTTATGTAAGGACTTCACATCCCAGACGGATGTGAAGTGCTTACTGGCTGCATGGCCGGGCCCCCCCGCAACGCGGGCTCTGCGTGGGCCTGTGTTACGACCCTGATATGCTAGACACGCAGGTATAAGAACAAACGTTACGTCAATTCGGCAAGTGGGTTGCTGGATAAAAATTCAAATGGAATTAATTTTCGCTTTACCTTCATTTGTCCGTCGGTGTCGGTGTCTCTCTCGACTCGACTCGAGGCGGCACAGATAGCAGGCCAGGCCCAGTGCATGCAAGCACCAACAGTCAACTCAAGAGAGCGCACTGTGCACGCACTAGTCTGCGCCACTGCTACAGCGTGGGCGGGGGCTGGCCAAACAGATACCCAGGGCCGTCATTGGAAGCGCTTTTGCGCTCTACAGGATTGACGGCCCTGGCTGGGACATACCGCCTGCTCTGTGTGTTTGTCTGCAAGCAGGTGTGCTTGCACTTCACTGCCGCCTGCAAAATAGTGCCGCCTGGGGCGGACCCCCTCCGCCCCCCCCCTAGCTACGCGGCTGACTATTCCAAATTCCAGGGCACCCCCGACAGCGGGTAAAAGCATGCTGGGTAAAAGCATGCGTTGTAATGTCATACAACCCACTACTAAAGGGTAGTACTTAAGGAATCCAGGGTGGAGGTGGTCATTGGAGGGGCGCGACCAAACATTGTCGCACCAGGTGCCACCAGTGCTAAAACCAACCCTGATAAGAAGGAAGGTAAGGGAAAGTGGAGAGGAAACTGCAGGAGGGAGGAAAGTAAGAATGACTAAAGGTAGGACAGAAGAAAGGGAAGAAACGGAGGGAGAGATTGGGAGGCAAGAACACATAAATGGAAATGCATAGGAAAAGGGAGGGGGTGTGGGTGTGAAAAAGATGAAAGGAGGAAAGGACGCAAAAAGGAATATGCTTAATATAAAAATAAGAATGAAGATGGAATAGGCACTGCCAAAACCAATAGCTCTAGCCTTTTTTTTGTTTAGGGAAAGTGTTTGGTTGTGTGTCTTTGGGTACGTTGCTACTAGAAGTCCTAGAAAGAAAAGCCCAAAATCAAGCAACATCTTGGGCTTGAACAATATGAAACGGGGAGGTGTGCCCCTCTGCTGGAAGACTGCATTAGTAGATTTAAGTGATACCTTCAAAGAAGATTATTGAGCAATCCCAAAATTAAGTTTTCTTTGTAAGCGGTGAACTACAAATGCATGAACAGGAAAATATTGCATAATGGCAATTTTTGACATAGTGTCAGTATTTTCACTGCCGCGTCAAGAAAGCATAGGAGCACACATGTCTGTACTTTAAACACATAAAAATGGTAAACCCAACCACATATAATTGTGACAACAAAGTAAAACAAATGAATGCACATGGATGATTAATGAACAGCACTGTGGATGACGTAGCTGGTCCTTATGTCAAACAGACCAAACGTCTTTTACTAAAATCATATTTTCTATCTGCACCTCATCATAATAACCTAATGGGAACATAAATGAGACAATGAAGCAATTGATGAAAGGCCATGGCCTTGATGGACATCCCGTCTATCAATGGCAAACCATGAAAGCACATGAGACTATCTCTGCTTCATGCTTCAGCTGCTGCTGAAAATGTAACGTCTGCAAAATGCCATCCTATAGCTAATGACTGAAGAGGAATAGCCTAATGCCCTTTCCTGTACATACTTTTTTTTGCAGGATGTTATATAGTGTTTGTTGTATATTGTGTGACAACAGGGTCTTGCCAGGCATTTAAAGCTATTTGGCATATAGAGTGAAAGTGACATTAAATTAAAGAAATTGGAAAGGAAGAAGCAGAGAAATTTGATAAAGAAAATAAAAAATAACATGTAAAATAATGAAAGCTATATGGGAAAAGAAAAATAGCAGGAACGAATGAGAGACAAACTATATGATAAGAATAAAAGAAAGAAACAAAAGGACAAATTAAGGAAAAGCTGTAAAGTGAGAACAAGAAGAAAAGAGGTAGAGATTATTGTATGACAAAAGAAAAAAAGTGAATACCAGAGAAATACATTCAAGGAAAATAAATGAGAGAATGATTGTAACATTATGTGATGTGTAAAATCCTTACACCCACATGCATCAACCTATTTAGGAAGTGCAAACGGTGCGAATCGGTAAAATCGGCCGTTTGCACTTCCTAAATAAGTTTTTGGGATGCATCATGCATTTTTATGAAATTCGCTATTTTTAACGATTTCCAAAAATGCGATTGTTTTTAAGGAATCGCAAATTTGCGATTCCTTAAAAGCAATGCATGATTGTTTTTCTAATTGCGAATTAGCAATTAGGAGGTGCAACTTACCACGAGGTTGAACCTCGTGGTATTTTGCGAAAAGTTTTGAAAAAGCTCAAAAATGCATTTTTTAAACTTTCATGTTTCAAACACGCATGTCCTTAGGACATGTGTGTGTGAAACATGCACTTCAAATTACATTTCTGGGGTGAAGGGGGGGGGGTCCTTTGGCCCCCCCTCTGCACCCTTGGAATGCATTAACAAATTGCGATTTTCAAAAAGAAAATCGCAATTTGTAAAAGCCTTCCTATTAGAAAGGGGCGACCAATTCGGTCCCCCCGAACGTATGGTAGGGTGCCCTGAACCTCCCGGGAAACCATTTTGGGCAGGGGGCGTGTCTCGGCTGGTATGCCCGAAGCGGCGTAGCCGGGGCGCGCCTTTTCCCGCCCAAGAGGGGTTGTCCTAGACACCTACACCGTTGGCCACGCCCTGGAGGCGGGCCGAAGGAGGGTACACGCCCTCCCGAGGAAGAATAAAAGAGCAACAATCCTAAGAAACATCCTCTTGTTCCAGTGCTTGGAAGCTGCACCTCCTCGTTGCACGTGAGCCCTCCACGGAACAAGGAGCCAATTTTGAGAACTTGTAATTTTTGTGCTTCTCTTTCAGCGATTTCGAATCTTTGGATCCAGGACCTCGTCGAGCAGCAAGTTTCGAATAGCCGACGACAATGCCTGGCAAGAAGGTCGGAAAGAAGGTTGGAACCGAACAGATGCTTTGCATGCTGGTGAAGGACATGGCGAACATGAAGAAACAGATGGCGGCAATGAATAATACGGGCAGACCGAAGAAGGTCATCGGACCAGCATTGCCGGGAGTAGTCCCCGCAGGGAGAGGTAAAAGGGCCAGGAATAGGGCGGCAGGGGGGGAAGCCCCAGTTCCCGAGTCACCCCCGGCAAGCCCGGTTAGTCCAGTAGAGGCCCCCGTTCCGACTCCGGACGCGGGACAACCGATCCCCGTTGTAGTTACGCCCAATAATGAGGGGGATATGCCTCCGGAGTTGGCCGCCCAATTGGCAGCATGGCTGGGGAGAAATACAGAGGGCACTATGGCGCCAGGAGACACGGCCAAAGAGACCAGGTTACTAATGAAGCAGTTGCGGCAATCGAGAGATGCTGCGAAGGCGAATCTCCCTATTGTTTTCCCCTCAGGTTCCCTCAGAACGACCGGCGTCTGGCGTTGGAGCATCAGCAGGATCAGCTACCGATTCGGGTAAGCAGCCGTTGCCGATGGCGGGGGAGGGATCGTTACCCTCGAGGAGGAAAAGGGTGGTCCAACATATCCCGCTGGCCACGAAAGAAATGATTTGGGCTGATAAATATGTGAATATGTTTTCTCTCTTAACTGACCACCATCAGCTAGAGCATGTCAAGAGTCAGAAGGACTTGTTGCACCCGAGCGTATGGCGCGCAAAAATGGCGGCATTCAGGGTGGATGAGACAATTTCTAATTGGGGCAGGGCATTTGCAATGTTCACGGCGATCATGGGGGAGCGTAGGACAGAGGTGTTGACTGAATTGGCCTGCTACCAGACACGTATAATGGGTTTCTATGAGACGTATGAAGGCAATCAATGGTTGGGTTACGATAATAAGTTTCGTAAGGCCAAGGAGCACGACTCATCTCTGACGTGGGATTGTTTCGACTCCATCTCGTGGCTGAAGCAGCTCATGCCGGGCACGACGAAGTCGTCTTCGCCTGGCGGGAATGGGGCGGAGCCTGCCCGCCATTATTCGGCGGCGCCCTTTCGAGCAGGCACCAATAGTGACCAACAATCAAGGAATGGTGGGAATTCGGGTAGGAAAGGGGTCTATTGGAGCTTCAACAGAGGCAAATGCACGAGGCCACAAGGGACATGTAAGTTCAGGCATGAGTGTGCGAGGTGCGGACAATCTTCACACCCTGAGAGTTCGTGCAGAGCCAAGAATGGTGATACAGGGGGTAGAGGAGGGACCAAACAGGTCTAATATCGACCGAGGGGCACCACTACCTACCCCCGTAGACATCATGGCAATGATCCCTTGGCTGAATGAGTACCCTGATCATGTCTCCGCTGGGGTGTTGCGAGACGGTTTCTCGTATGGTTTCCACATCCCGGCGGGGGATTTTCGGGGGCAGTCGCAGTGTAAGAACCAGCTATCGGTTCAACAGAATACGGCGGTGGTGCAGGCTAAGATTGCAAAGGAGGTTGCCCGTGGCCGGGTTGCTGGCCCATATGGACAACCGCCAGTCGCTAACTTCATTTGTTCACCGTTGGGAGTAGTCCCCAAGAAGGACCCAGGTGAATTTAGGTTGATTCATAATTTGTCGGCTCCGAGGGGTCTCTCGGTGAATGATGCGATTGACCCAGGAGTTTGTTCGGTGCGGTACGCATCCTTCGATGAGGCCGTTGCCATGTTGAATCGCCTGGGGCCCGGAGCACTGATGGCCAAATCGGATATTGAATCAGCGTTCCGGTTGCTCCCGGTACACCCCCAGGATCAGCGTCTGCTAGGTTTTGTGTTTCAAGGACGCTATTACATGGATAAATGTATGCCAATGGGTTGCTCCATCTCTTGTGCTTATTTTGAGAAATTCAGTTGTTTTTTGCAATGGGCGTTCACCAGAGCTACGGGCTATACGCAGGTTATGCATTACCTTGATGATTTTTTGTTCTTGGGGACAGCCGGCGACACGGAATGTGCACAGGCTTTACTGAAATTTTGCGATCTCATGAAACAATTCGGCGTGCCATTGGCACCAGGGAAGACAGTGGGGCCATCTACTTCACTCGAGTTTCTTGGAATTGAGCTCGATTCAGTGGAGGGATGCTTCCGTCTGCCCAGGGGAAAAGTAAAGAAATTTAGGGCCTCTCTAGAATTGTGTATCAGCAAAGAAAAAGTGACTCTCCATCAGTTGCAACAAGCAGTGGGCCAGCTTAACTTTGCCCTTAGAGTGATACCTATGGCTCACCCCTTTTCCCGCTCTATTGCACAAGCCATGGTCGGTCTCAAGGAAGGGCACCACCGCACAAGACTGTCTGCAGAGGTTCGCCAGGATATGCGCATATGGTTGGCATTTCTGGCGGATTTCAACGGTCGCGTCGTGTGGAACAAGCCACCAGCTTCCTCCGAGGAGCTGGGTTTATGGACCGACTCGGCGGGGAGTGTGGGATTCGGCGCCATCTTCGGTAATCAATGGTCGGCGCAAACATGGCCGACGTGGTGGCACGACAGTGGGCTCACAGGTAACATTGGGTTTCTTGAGCTGTTTCCCATTTTTGTGGCCTTAAAGACATGGCCAGATGGGTTTCGTGACCGCACAGTGGTGTTTTGGTCCGACAACATGACCGTGGTTGAATGTATCAATAATCAGGCAGCACGCTGCAAATGGATTTTGAGATTACTGAAGGAAATTGTACTACTGTGTTTGAGACTAAACGTCCACTTTAAGGCGAGGCACGTGCCGGGTGTACTGAACCAGGCGGCTGATGCACTCTCTCGTTCCCACATGCAGGCCGTCAGGGGTTATCTACCTTCAGCGGACTTGGTGGCGGCACCATTTCCCGAAGCTCTCTGGTTTCTCGGTGCCCCGGATTACAGGACCTCGTGGGAGCAAGTCTAGCACCCAGGACAAGGAAGGCATACGAAGGGGCGTTCCGTTCCTATTGGTCATTTTTGGGTCCAGCTAGGGGGGATCATTGGGGGCAGGAAGAGTATGTCCTGAAGTTCCTAGTGTCACTCCACCAGGCAGGCCGATCAGCGGCAACGGCCAATACGCACCGGGCCGCCATTGCTTTCATGGCGCAGGCGCATGGCATCAAGGACCCCACATCGTCCTTTCTAGTAAAGAAGGCACTGCGTGGGTGGCAACGCCTCGAGGGTCGTAGAGGGGATGTGAGGCGCCCGATCGGGCTAGAAAGATTGTCCCTGTTAATGTCCGTACTCCCTGCAACATGTTCATCCCAGTCAGAGGCAGTGCTGTTCCAGGCCGCTTTTGCATTAGCATTCCATGGGGCTATGCGGGTAAGCGAGCTGGTAGCAAAGAACAAGCAGGATACGGGGGGAGGTCTGTGTCGAGAACACATTCTGATCAAGGGTGATTCAATGGTAGTCACAATAGCCAGGTCCAAAACCGATCAGGGAGCTATCGGGGACAGTGTGGTTGTCCAGCGCATTCAAGGGTCCCCCACGTGCCCAGTGAAATGCGTGGAGGCATATTTGGCGCAAAGGGCAGTATCGTGGGGGGGAAGCTTGTTGAGACACACCGACGCCACCCCGCTGACTAGGTTTCAGTTTCAGCGGGTGCTAACGATGGCAATCGCGGCAGCGGGCTTGGACCCGAGCGATTTTGGGACCCATTCCTTCCGGATAGGGGCTGCTACAGAGGCTACAACCAGGGGTCTGAGTATTGAAAAAGTGAAACAATTGGGGCGTTGGTCCTCGAACTGTTATAAAAGGTATGTGCGGTTGCACATGTTGTGAAGCCAATGTCATGCACTCACGCTTCTTGTTTTCTGTTTGGTTTACAGTTTCGCGAGCAGGCATTGCGGGGCGGACTGTGCAGTTAACCGGACACCTGGGGACCAGCGGTCAAAGATCACCGGCTGAGGGAAGAGTGGTGTGGATCGTTGGCCACTCATACGTGAGGCGTGCCGGGGACGTATTCAAAGCAGGTGACATGATTCACGTGGCTGGGGAATACGGGTACAGGGTGACCTTCCACGGAAGGGGCGGGCTCTGTATTGACCAATTTCAATGTTTTATTGAGGGACTGTTAGGGCGGACAAGGTCACCGCCGTCTGTAATCATAGTACACCTGGGAGATAATGATTTGGTGACCATTGGTCGACGAGTACTGCTCGAGCGAATTCTATCCACTGTTAGTTGGTTGGCGAAAAGGGTTCCTGGGTGCATGATAGCATGGTCACACATGATTCCCAGGAAAATGTGGCGGGGGGCCCTCTCTGTGACAGCTCTGAATCATTCAGTTAAGAAAGTCAATAACAAACTTAGTAGGTTGTTTCGCTCAGGACAGTTGCATTGTATTCCGCATGGATGTATTCGGGGGGGACCACATGTATCTCAAAGATGGGGTCCATTTGTCCCGGGAGGGGAATGTCTTACTCATAGGAGACTTCATAGCACGGTTAAGGGGTTTGTGAGTTCATGACCTTTAAGTAGGAGTTTGTGGGGGGTCCGGATAGCCGGTCAACTATCCGGCCTGTGGCGGTAAGGTCATGATCGGTGAGCAGTAATTTGAAGATCCCTTGAGGTGGGGCGCCACCCATTATGGATGGGAGCACCCAGGGGGAGGTGGCCATTGGCCCCTCACACGGGGAGGCGGCACCCTCTGAGTAGGGGGTCGCCTAAAGGGAAGGCGGTCATAGGCCCCTCCCAGGGGAAGAGGCGGCTACGGCCCCTCCTACGAATTTCCCGGGGCCAGGACATCCGCGACGGCGGATGTGGTAAGAAGTGTGGGGTGGGAGGGGGGTCTACGCTACCTTCTAGACACCTCACACGAGTCCTCGGACGACCACTAAGATGGCGTCGAGTTAATAAGGGGCCCCCGTTAAGACAAGGGAAATTGGAAGTAGGCTCAGAGGTACAGTCCTCTGTGCGCCCGCCCCTCACAAGTGAGGGGGGAGTTCTGGTATTAGGGATCTGACACCGGTTACGACCTTGCCGTTGGCCCGTAATGTTAGGATGTACAATTTTTATTTAGAGAATATGCATTTGCAGGATGTTTAGACTCGTCTTGGAGAACCTTTGTATTAGAGATTTGTTAAGGTTAGCCATTAAACATCGTGATGTATAAATGGAAAATTGTACATAATATGAAACTGTTATTTTAATGTTTTAATTTTGTTTTATATTTTAATAAATACGGCTGGGAGGGTAACTCCCTCCCGCCTTCCAAAAGTTCAAGAGCTGTGTCCGTCTTCCCATCCTTGGGAGGGGGTGACGGGTATCCCGGCCATATGATCCCTAAGGGCCTTTTGGCCCATAGGAATCAATGGGAATTGCGAATTCGCACTTTGGAATTCGCATAATATTTGCGATTCGGTAAAAATTGCGATTTTTACCGAATCGTAAATATTATGTGAAAATATACATGCATCCCATTTTGCGAATTCCAAATTGCGATTCCCTATTTTTCGCAATTTGGAATTCGCAAAAGGCCGGGATGATGCATGTGGCCGTTAATATCTATAGGTGTAAATCTTAATTTTTAGAACACTGCATCAGATTGTTCACTGATACAAATCATCACCTAAAAATGTGTGTGTCTATAAGCACAGCCATATCTTCGACACAGACTTTTAACTCAGCCAAAAGTTAACTTTAATAGCGAACACCTGATCATACAAAGTTTGAGTCACCAACATTGAGAAAAAAATTGTTTAAATGTAACACATAAGCAAACTCTGAAAAATATTAATTTATGTCACACACAAAAGAACATGTGTGTACATGCTCTTGACGAAGCAGTTAGATTTCAAGAAAAGGAATCAGTCCTACATTAATCTAAAAAAGTGTGAGGCTGATTCACAATCCTGTTACAGGACGAAGCTCTCCACAAGTGCTCTTTTGTGTATTCTTACATGCATTTTCTAAATCATCCACAAAACATCCAACTCCCTGGTATTATTGTGTAAGAATAAACCCAAAATAGTCACATTTTATTCCAATGTTAGACTTTTTGTGGTCCGTTCATTGTCATGTAAGAGTAGGTAAAAGTGTACAAGAGGAGTATACTCCAAAATCCCTTTGTAAATAGGCCCTAAAGTTTCCTCTGCTTAAGTACTCAGATGTACTGCACGGAGAATGGCACGGAAACCAGTGATGGTTCAGCCATTGAACTCATGACTCTCAATGTGCCTTGGGTTATCACAATCTTTGTTGGGGGCATTAAAGACATCAAGCTGAAGAGTGATGGTCAAAGTCCTGCACTACTGCAGGTCCTCAAGACAATGCTTAAATTGTACAGGTGTGGGCACATTGCACATTTTTGGGGACAGAAATCAGGTTTCTCGCATGATTTGCATTTGAATGACTATTGTTTTTATTTATTAAAAAGTCTCCACAGAAGTAAAATGCTTATATTTATTTATTATGTGTTCCATCAATGATTAGATGGCCTGTTTGTACATGAGTTATGTTCATTTTTAAATTAAAAAGGTTATTCAAATGTTTTATAATAAAATGATATTTCTTGTTTCTTTGTACATGATGTTTAACGTTAAATTACATTTATATATAATGTTTAGAAAATGTAAATAAATTGTATTATTTTAACATTATTTACTGTTAGATTCTATTTAAGCCCCTGTCTCAATTATGTTCTATTGGAGTGTTTTGCAGTACCTGTTAGAGACCATCTGTGGTGTTAGCCTTTCTCCAAAGCAGAGCAGGATTTCATGTATGACTGTTTTCTGGCCTTTTGAGTTGTAGAACCTTTAGAGGTGCTGTTTGTGTATAGCAATGAGCTATACACAAAGTAACTACTTCGGAAGGTATTACCTATTAAATCTTTCAGAAACTATCATTGTATAAGGTGCAAAGATTAAAGGCAGTCCTGGGATTTAATAGGAAGTAGTTACTGATGTAATTTCCAGAGCTTTATTTAAGTTATTTTGCTTCATCAAATATAATCCCAAAATATCACCGCCACGCCTGTGGGTCCGCCCTCTCTATTAGGAGTGAAGCAGTCAAACTGCCACAGAACCTCTGGTACCGCCAGGATCCTGGATCCCGCAGGGGTGCGGATTGGAGGCCAAAATCACGGTGGTGCCGATGCCAACACCGCCGAGCGAATTATGACCTGCCTCTCCACCAAGCATTTCATGGTGGTGAACCCACCATTAATATGCTGTAAATGTAAATGTAAATGTATAGGCATTTGTATAGCGCACTACTTACCCGTAGGGTCCCAAGGCACTTCGACCGCTGCGAAACCCTTCCTGGCTTCCCTGAGAGATGGTCCCTTAATGGGTATCTCCAGGGTGAGACCAGGCATCCCCGGCGGTCTGGTGGGGCCGTTAGTGAAGATAAGGCAAGCTAATGCCCAGAGTTGCCGAGTGTGATCGCTGATCAGAGTGGGCACCGAGGCGAGAGAATTATCGAGTCCGCTGACCCTGGTCCAGAAACCTGCCGCGCCGGGAATTGAACCCTGGTCCCGGGCCATCCTCTGCTCTCGGGTCTGCCGCCTCTAACCAGTGAGCCACACTACTTCACTTGGTGGAAAGGTAGACAAAGGGGCCCTCAACAGGGCCCTCAGGCAAATCTGCCCATGGGAGTGGGAGTATGGGAATAGGATGTGACCCCCCAACAAGTCCATGCTCCTGCATGCACTGTGTGGCATGCACGAAATGGTGCATGCCACACAGTGCACACAACATGGCAGTGGTCCCATGGCGGCAGCATGACTGCTGGCTGTAATCCTCATCCAAACCATGCCACCGCCATGAGACCACCACTGCACTACCCGCCGGCCCTGGATTCTACTCAGAATCCGGCAGATGGGTTTACCAGGGGATAGGTGGACCTCCTGTGGATACAGCAGTGGCGGTCTTACAAGATGACCGCCAAGCTAGTAATCAGGCCCCATGAGTTTTGTAAAAAGTTATAACCAGTTCAAAATTGATTCGTTTTTTTTGGGTGGGGAGATACTAATGATTTTCTTGAGCTGCTGGAAGTTCAGGCATTGCTTCAAGATATTTAATCCTCAAAACATGTACTAGCTTTGTGTTCCCTGGGTCAGAGGAGCTCTACCTGTGCACAGGAGGAGAAGGAAGATAGAATGGCCAGATGTATTAACATTAAGAATAC
The DNA here is from genome assembly GCF_964263255.1 of Lissotriton vulgaris. Lineage (NCBI taxonomy): Eukaryota > Metazoa > Chordata > Amphibia > Caudata > Salamandridae > Lissotriton > Lissotriton vulgaris. The sequence continues at coordinate 307,477,142 of NC_141685.1, forward strand.
CTGTTTCCTCACTGAGAGTATCTCTGAATCTCAATTAGGAAATCAGTGTTCCTAATGTATGAAGTACTTTTATTCCCAAATAGTGATTCTTAGTAGGCCACACATCCGCCTACCTCATGAATATTTATGATGTAGGTCGCAATTTGCAACCCATTAGGAATCACAGCCATTACAGAGCTGGTGGCCTGCTGAGCTCAGCGGACCACTATTTCTGTGATTGCTTTTTAAATAAGGAAAACATTTTTTTAGCAGAAAACGGGATCCACTAAAAAAGAAAAAAAAATGAAACTTTGATGCTTAGTTTTTTTTAAGTAGGCAGTGGTCCATTGTACCACTGCTTGCTCTTAAAAAACGTTATTTCACCATTCTGAAAGGGGAAGGGCACCTCAGGAGACCCTTGTCCCTTTGCGAATGGGTTACCACCACTTTTAAACTGGTGGTAATGTATAATTGTTATGCAACCGAAGTCGGTCGCAAAATAGTAATACATACCATGCCGATTCAGTATTAGGAAGGGACGCAAAAAACATGCCCCTTGCAAATACCCAATCACAAATGGAAACTGTGATGCAGTAACAAGTTACCAAATACTTTTTGTACATTTGAAAAATCATTTTTACAATCACATCCATGCCTGTACTTCTGGCATTAAGAAACAGATTAAAAGAATAGTGAGGAAGACAAAGGAGCAGCAAACATAAAGCAAAAGTGAGGAAGGTTCAGAAATTGATTAAAAAAGGAAGTCAAATTGAACAACAAATAGTGAAAAGAACAACAAACGTACAGGGGAAGTCGAGTGGTGATATGTTTAGGCCTCCTGGAAGGTTCTATCAGTCGAAAAGATTTATGGGTCAGGAGTGGAGTGATAGAGGGATGTGTGAAAGACCCAGGAGAGGAGGCAATTAGGCCTGGGGATAGGAGGGTGGAAATAGGAAAAAACGGTTTAAAAGTGTGTCAACTATGCCATCATTGACCGAGCACAGGGATGAAGGAAAGCAATTTGGAGGTCATAACTACCTACGAAGCATGTTAAAAAAGATCACCTTTAAATCAGACCGTAAATTGTATGTCAGTGTGAAGAGGTGGTCCTGCCACTGGAAAAGGAGCATCTTTTGTCCTTTTTTTCAAGAGATCTAAGGAAGAGCCATCCTGACAGCATCTCTGTGAGCCGCTGGTCAGCGCTGCATGGTTTTGCATGGCAGTGCTTGTCTGCAGAGACAAGCACTGTCAGGGGAATGTAGAGCTGGGGCAGGCAGCCTGCTGCCAGCTTTCACCCACCTCCCTTGGGTCTCCTAAGACCCAAGAGAGAGAGAAGGTTCATAAGCCCAACCATTCTGCCACCTTGCTCTGTTCTCCACAGACCCTGGTGAGGTGGCAACACAAAGAAGAAGCAAGCACTTCACCTGGCGAGGTAACAACAGTGAGAAAGACATTTTATTTGCAAAGGTTACCATAGTAGTCCCTGGTACTGAAGGTAATTACTTCGTGTGTTGATACGCTTCTTAAAAAAGATTGGCATACCGAAACTTACAGCGTAGTCACGCAATGACTGAAGTGGGCTGAGGCATTGCCCCATGATGCATATTCCAGTGGGTAAAATCAAAATGCGACCTGATACAACCAACAACAGGCTAATGGAGGAAGTCTGGCTGAAAACCCCTTCAAGAAACTATGGGGCATATTATTAAGCAGGGCGTTAAAAATTATCGCTGTTTTAGCGGCAAAAAACTGCAGCTTCAGAGGCGAAAATGGGCTTAGTAATATGGCCTTGTGAATTCCAAAAGAAACCCATGTTCTTGTGTGAACATGGGCTGCTATTGGAATTCTCCAGGGCATATTATCAAGCCCATTATCGCCGCTTTACAATGGTGATAATTTGAACGCCCTGCTAGATAATATGCCCCTATGTTATACGTATACATTTTGTAACTCCAAAAGGTCTTATCTAACACCAGACCTAAAAAAAAGTCAATTGGTCTGGCACTGGCTGCCCCACTTTAGCCTTTGCTAATGCCTTCTTGGTGATGTTTTTGTAAATCTTCATTATAAATAGAAAGATTTGAGAATCTATATTATAAAGCAAGTTTGAAAAATAGCTAAATAGAAAGATAGACAGACAGACAGACAGATGGACGGATAGATAGATAGATAGTGATTGCGCAAATGTCCTCTGCGGGGGGTGCAACAACAAGCTGGTGCTGGCGGCGGGGTAAGGACAACCCTACAATAATTCTGTTCGAGCAAAACCAAGAAATTACACCGCACTCTTCCTGATGATTTCAAAAAAGCAGGTTTATTGACCCATTTTCTCCTCGCACTCCTACATGTTTCGAACTATTGCAGTTCCTGCTCACGGTAGCTTTTCAAGTCCTTCATTCATTTCTACATATTTATACTGAGATTCCACTTAACCGTTATGGGGCATTGTGGGATTTGTAGTTTTCAGTATGTTCTACATATTATTCGTGGTATTACCTCCCAGTCTAGCGCTTTTCAGTGGCAGGAAAAGGGCTAGACTGAGAGGAAATACCACGAATAGGAGTGCGAGGTGAAAATGGGTCAATAAACCTGCTTTTTTGAAATCGTTAAGAAGAGTGCGCTGTAATTTCTTGGTTTTGTTCGAACAGATAGATAGATAGATAGATAGATAGATAGATAGATAGATAGATAGACAGACAGACAGACAGACAGATAGATAGATAGATAGATAGATAGATAGATAGATAGATAGATAGATAGATAGATAGATAGATAGATAGATAGATAGATAGATAGATAGATAGATAGATAGATAGATAGATAGATAGATAGATAGATAGATAGATAGATAGATAGATAGATAGATAGATTAACCCCTTCGAGGCTAATGACGAGCTGGCCTCGTCATGGCGCTTACCTGCCGTGCGCGGATGACAAGGCCAGCTCGTCATAAAACAATGTAGAATAATAAAACCCAGCGCAGGACGGGAAAACGCCTAGCAGCCATGGGGTTAAACAAACAGTACAGCTTCAATTAGTAATGTATTGGTTAAATATCTGAAAGCACTGCATACAAGAGCACTGAATAAAACTAGAAAGTCAGACAAACAGGGCATACAGACTAAATGTTTTTACAAGTATAACTGTACTCCTCACAATACATACCAGCATGACATACAACAAAGTTATAAATGCACTTCATTGCTGCATTCTAAAAAGAGGATAACTTCTTAAAGAACAGTTTCAAATGGACACAATCCAGAATACTGTGAAATAGCAGCAAGCAGATAAAGGCCACTCCAAACTGAATTTACATTAAGTTCAAGTTTCTGTTTCTGTTATGGAACTCAGGAGAGATCCACATAAAAGGCAAACATACAAACAATCTTATGTATAAGAATGTACCATGTACAAATCCTATTAAACCTTCATATTCATGGTATTCACTACAGACCATACACGATCAAGTCAGTAATCCCAGAAATACAATAAAATCAATTCAAATTTGGAAAGCACTTTAAAAAGTTGACAATTCTGTTACCCAACAGTTAATTGGGGGGCAGGGTCATATAGTATCTGCTGAAGAGGTTTGCACAGACAACTTCAGAAACATAGGTCTCAGCCATTTTCGATGACACAATAAACGAGCTGGGCAAGTAAATAAGATGTGATTCAAATCTTGGATCCCATTCTGATAAAGTTTTGTTTTAAAAAAAGATCTTTTAATAGATTTTTTTGCAAAAGAGAATACACAGTGTGCCACACAGTGATCAATGGATACATAATTGGCAGTTGTGTGCAGATCTGCATTTACTACATCAACCACAGGAGAAGCAGACCACTGCCACTGCCTAGCAGCCTAACTGAGAAAGATTGATAAAATGAAAGAGAAAAAAGGAAAAAGGAACATTCACTCAGCCTTAATAACAACATCCACGTTGAACATAGAGATCCTGAAGCATGTAATCAGATATACACTCTGGTTATTATGAAAAAGTTAGAAATGGGTTGTAGTTACGTCATTCCTAACTTTTCTGGCACATAAGGATTGCTCGAGAGGAGGCCAGATATCTTTGAGGCAATAACATTACGCATAAGGTCCTAATTGGCAGTGAGTTGTTCCAGGAAATAAGCTGCATCTTTAAGCCAGTCAGTCGCAAGCAGCAATGTGCATCTACCCCACCTCATCACAACTCTACGTTTGGCAGGCACAAGGAGGATCAAGAAGAGCCCTCAACTTATGAATTTCTACACGCACTTCTTTAACATAGCCTAACAAAGCAACTCTGGGGGAACACTCAAGGGGATGCCTAGTAATGTCACCAAATAAGGAAAGCACTTCAGCTTAGTCATTAGAAATTCTGGGGCAATCCCATGCCAGGTGTATAAGGAGAGTGCATACATTTCACATCAGATCTCAAAGTTGATGGATATATTTAAAATGAATAAGGCGGAGACGATAGTTGGAAGACAGCGCACACCCCTGAGCACAGCAGAAGTACCATTGTTCATCTGAAAGAGGAGGTGTTATATCTATATCCCATGCACTCTTGCTCACTGGGGTGCATATGGGTCTTGTAATCTGCATCCCCGTAAACAGTCTTGTAATGAGTTTGCAGGATGATGAGGTGGTCAGGAACGTCTCGAGGACACAGAATATGGGTGGTGCGTCTGGGAAAGACGCATATATAATGCGGGTGGGAGCACGTATTTGATAGAATGTAAAAGTGTAAAGCATGGTGCTATCATCACCTTGTAATGCCAGCTGCTGCAAAATAAAGATACCTGTCCGATAGATCATATTCATAGGTGTGAGGTGCAATTTGTGCATTTTCGTGGATGTACCAGAGGCACGGGTGATAGGATATGAAGGTGGTGCAAAGAGGTGCTTAGTGTGGGCCCCTCAACGGAGCCCAGTACCACTACATAGAATCCTGCTGAATTGATCAAAAACTCACTGAACTCTGGTCCGCAATTCTATTCTGTCTCACCACAATCAATAAAACAGAAATCTCACATACCCTTGGTAAAACATTACTCTATTATGTGCTAACATGCATATAATCATCTCACAGAAGTGAAAAAGAAAATACAGCAAGCAGTGAGAGAGGTGATGATTTTGATGTCCTCACTAACCTAGGGAGAGAACCAAGCAGATACCTTGAACCCAAAGATCACTTCATACTGAACGATTGGTGGTGGTCCCATCCTCCTAGGACCACCCCAAGCACAGTTATGGGCAAAACAATACAATCCCGACCAAATAACCTGCAAAGCATTATGGGACATTATTCTAGGGTGCAGTGAACATTATAGTATCTAATATCAAAACATTCCTCAAGGGGCAGGCTCTCGGCTCAGCTGAGAGCTAATACTATAATATTCACTGCACTAGAGAATCTCTCCCCATAATGCTTTGCTGGGCCTTAGTATGGCATTGTATTTTTGCCCATAACTTTGCTTGGGGTGGTCCTAGGAGGATGGGACCACCACAATCGTTGAGCTTGATATGCTCTTTGTGTTCAAGTCATCTGCTTGGTTCTCCCCTAGGTTAGGGGGGACCCCAAAATCTTCACCTCTGTCATTGCCTGATATTTGTTAAAACTCACTTTTGTGAATTGGTTATATGCTTTTTAGCATGCAAAGGTACAATTGTTTTATCATAGGGTTGTGGGTGCAGTAGCTTATTCTAGAGTTTTTGTATGAGTTCCGTGCATAGCTTGGTGAAACTCCACCCATCTAATCCCAATTAATAAAACAGAAATCTCACATACTTTTAGCGAAACAACAAATAACTATCTTTAGACATTAAAATGCATATAGTCATCTCATGATAATGAAAATATAGCAAGCAGTACCTTCAGTTAACCAAATACCTCTATCTTTATGTGCTAAAATGTATATAGTCATCTCACAAAAGTGAAAATGTAAATAAAGCAAGCAGTGAGAGAGTTGATGATTTTGGGGTCCTCCCTGACCTAGGGAGAGAACCAAGCAGATGCCTTGAATGTAAAGAACACATCATGCTGAATGATTCGGTGGTGGTCCCATCCTCTTAGGACCACCCTAAACACAGTCAGTTATGGGCAAAAATACAATCCAAAACAAAGGCCCTGCAAAGCATTATGGGACGATATTCTAGAGAGCAGTGAATATTATATCATCCAATATCAAAACATTCCTCAAAGGGCAGGCTCTCGGTCTCAGCTGTGAGCTAATACTAGAATATTCACTGCACTCTAGAATCTCACCCCATAGTGCTTTGCTGAGCCTTTGGTTGGGATTGTATTTTTGTCCATAACTTTGCTCTGGGTGATCCTAGGAGGATGGGACCACCAGCAAATCGTTCAGCATGAAATGCTCTTTGTGTTCAAGGCATCTGCTTGGTCCTCCCCTAGGTTTGGGGTGACCCCTAAATCATCACCTCTCTCATTGCCTAATGTTTTTTAAATTTCATTTTTGAGAATTGGTTATATGCTTTTTAAGTTGTTTTATCAAAGGGATGTGGGTACAGTAGTTAACTCTGGATTTTTTTGCAAGAATTCCGTGTTTTCAGTGTAATGCGTAGTTAACAGATCTCTGCAACCTCTGCTAGTAAAATGGAGTTTATTGCCCACGGTTAGTCTCTAACATACAATGTGACATCATCCATGTATATCGAATCTAAGATTCTGTGTGGTGTGAATGCAAGTCCATGCTGCGCGTAAATAGCAAACAGTATAGGAGACAAGGGGCAACCCTAACTGGTACCTCTTGTCACCGCAAAGGAGTCAGAGAACCTGTCATTGACATATAGGTGGGGAACAGGTTGAGAATAGTCATCCAATCAATTTAATAAAGGTGGAGCTCATCTCAAGATGGGTCAATAGGGCGAATAGGTATGGCCACTCGAGTGAATTGAACGCCTTAGTGGCGTCAAGAAAGACTGCTGCAGCGCGCATAGCCGAGTCAATTGTATGAAGTAGAGCAAAGAGGTCTGCTGGATGTGGGATGTAGAATGACTGGGTACAAAGTCTCTTGGTCAGGTCTAATCATGGCAGGAATCAGAGGGAGAAGGCATGAGCCTAAAAGCTTGGCAAGGATTGTGTTTTCTGTGTTAATTGTGGAAAGTCGACAGTATGAATCACAACAGAGAGGGTCCTTCCCAGGCTTAAGGATCATTACAATTAGAGCCTTGTGTAGAGAAGAAGGCAGGACCCCAGATGAGAGTAATTCCTCATACATAGGAAGCAAGTGCAGAACTAACAAGGGGCCATATTCCTTATAGAAGGCAAATGGAAAGCCACATAGGCCAGGTGTCGTATCAGCATGCGTGGATCCGATTATCCTGAGAACTTCTTCAGCAGTAAAGGGCTCATCTAAATACCGTCTTTGACCATCCTGAAGCCAGAAGAGTTGAATGGAATCAAAGAAAGCAGAACAATCAAGGTGGGAAGGGTCACATCTGGTTCAACATATAGATGAGCAGGCGTCTACTAGAGCTTGCTGTACAGCCTCCTCACCCAAATGCACATGCGACTGATCGTCATGTATCTTGGTGATATAATTGCTTGGCCAGGGCTTGTGGAGCAGATGAGAGAACCATCTGCCGAGTCTATCACCCTCCCCATAGCGCTAAGCCTGCACCCTTCTACCCAGATAATGAGTTTTCCCGATGCGTTGCTTCTTCAAATTCAGAAATCTTGCCACGTATAGTTGGTAGTGTAGAGGCATCGAATATGTCAACATTTTTTAATTCTAGTTCCTTGATTTCATTTTCATGATGCACAAGATCACCACGCAGAGCACGGAGTACACACACTTGTTTTGCAATGCAGGCTCTTCTGATGACTACCACTCTCCTGATCTCTTCTCGGAACACCTGGTCGCGTAGGGCTCCAGGAGGGAGCTTCCACATAAAGTCCAATGGAGAACTATCTGAAAGGATCAGCTCTAAAAGAACTGGAGCGTGAGCAGAAAGGGTTCTGGGTAAATGGGAAACTTGAACCACCCTTGATGATACATCTCTGGAACCAAGCCAAAGGTCTATGAGCGACCACAAGGCATGGGCCATGGATATGCAGATAAGCTCCATATGGTCTATGTTTCGAGAGCACCAAAGATCAAGAAGTTCAAAATCATCCATAATGAGACACAGCTGTGCCGCTGCTCGAGATGAGCGTGACTGGAATCACTAGAGAGATCCAGTACCAGATTGAGCACCACATTAAAGTTACCACCCCACAGTATTGTACCCGGGCAAAGTGTCCTGGCTGGCCTCCAGACCTTGGTGAAGAACAGGGAGTCATCAACGTTGAGACCATGCACAGAAAGAAGAAACTTGATAGGGTGTTCATGCAGGATACCTGATAGTAGAACAAACCTACCTTGCGCATACACCAGAGGATTCCCTTTCTTATAAGGATTGCCACTCAGCAGCCATAGTTATAATACCATTCAGAAAAGGGGGTGGTGATGAACAGAGTGTCTGAATTAAGCAGACCACTCTTAACCAGTCCAAAGATCAGGGCTTGATCCATCACCGTTATTTATCTCACTGCACCATCCCAGCTCAGAACCTGGCTATACGCAAATCAGTCTGTCCCTGGCCCAGTGCATCATGGGAACAGGGCAGACTAAACCACCAAGCAAATTCTTCACCAGAAAGGAGACAAGCTACCGGGGACCGGTTTCTGGCATTTCAGCCTTCTTCAGCCCGGCTTGCTTGAATCCTGATGGTGCAGTGAGAAAGGGACTCATGTCTGAGTATACCCTGCCACACCTATAGTGGCCAAAAACGATTCAAAAAAGGGGGTGGTGATGAACAGAGTGTCTGAATTAAGCAGACCACTCTTACCCAGTCCAAAGATCAGGGCTTGATCCATCACCGTTATTTATCTCACTGCACCATCCCAGCTCAGAACCTGGCTATATGCAAATCAGTCTGTCCCTGGCCCAGTGCATCATGAGAACAGGGCAGACTAAACTTCCAAGCTAATTCTTCACCAGAAAGGAGACAAGCTACCGGGGACCGATTTCTGGCATTTCAGCCTTCTTCGGCCCGGCTTGCTTGAATCCTGATGGTGCAGTGAGAAAGGGACTCATGTCTGAGTATACCCTGCCACATCTATCGTGGCCAAAAACGATTCAGAAAAGGGGGTGGTGATGAACAGAGTGTCTGAATTAAGCAGACCACTCTTACCCAGTCCAAAGATCAGGGCTTGATCCATCACCGTTATTTATCTCACTGCACCATCCCAGCTCTGAACCTGGCTATATGCAAATCAGTCTGTCCCGGGCCCAGTGCATCATGGGAACAGGGCAGACTAAACTACCAAGCCAATTCTTCACCAGAAAGGAGACAAGCTACCGGGGACCGGTTTCTGGCATTTCAGCCTTCTTCAGCCCGGCTTGCTTGAATCCTGATGGTGCAGTGAGAAAGGGACTCATGTCTGAGTATACCCTGCCACACCTATAGTGGCCAAAAACGATTCAGAAAAGGGGGTGGTGATGAACAGAGTGTCTGAATTAAGCAGACCACTCTTACCCAGTCCAAAGATCAGGGCTTGATCCATCACCGTTATTTATCTCACTGCACCATACCAGCTCAGAACCTGGCTATATGCAAATCAGTCTGTCCCTGGCCCAGTGCATCATGGGAACAGGGCAGACTAAACTACCAAGCCAATTCTTCACCAGAAAGGAGACAAGCTACCGGGGACCGGTTTCTGGCATTTCAGCTGGCATTTCAGTCTTCTTCGGCCCGGCTTGCTTGAATCCTGATGGTGCAGTGAGAATGGGACTCATGTCTGAGTATATCCTGCCACACCTATATTGGCCAAAAACAATTCAGAAAAGGGGGTGGTGATGAACAGAGTGTCTGAATTAAGCAGACCACTCTTACCCAGTCCAAAGATCAGGGCTTGATCCATCACCGTTATTTATCTCACTGCACCATCCCAGCTCAGAACCTGGCTATATGCAAATCAGTCTGTCCCTGGCCCAGTGCATCATGGGAACAGGGCAGACTAAACTACCAAGCCAATTCTTCACCAGAAAGGAGACAAGCTACCGGGGACCAGTTTCTGGCATTTCAGCCTTCTTCGGCCCGGCTTGCTTGAATCCTGATGGTGCAGTGAGAAAGGGACTCATGTCTGAGTATACCCTGCCACATCTATCGTGGCCAAAAATGATTCAGAAAAGGGGGTGGTGATGAACAGAGTGTCTGAATTAAGCAGACCACTCTTACCCAGTCCAAAGATCAGAGCTTAATCCATCACCGTTATTTATCTCACTGCACCATCCCAGCTCAGAACCTGGCTATATGCAAATCAGTCTGTCCCTGGCCCAGTGCATCATGGAAACAGGGCAGACTAAACTACCAAGCCAATTCTTCACCAGAAAGGAGACAAGCTACCGGGGACCGGTTTCTGGCATTTCAGCCTTCTTTGGCCCGGCTTGCTTGAATCCTGATGGTGCAGTGAGAAAGGGACTCATGTCATGTCTGAGTATACCCTGCCACACCTATAGTGGCCAAAAACGATTCAGAAAAGGGGGTGGTGATGATCAGAGTGTCTGAATTAAGCAGACCACTCTTACCCAGTCTAAAGATCAGGGCTTGATCCATCACCGTTATTTATCTCACTGCACCATCCCAGCTCAGAACCTGGCTATATGCAAATCAGTCTGTCCCTGGCCCAGTGCATCATGGGAACAGGGAAGACTAAACTACCAAGCCAATTCTTCACCAGAAAGGAGACAAGCTACCGGGGACCGGTTTCTGGCATTTCAGCCTTCTTCGGCCCGGCTTGCTTGAATCCTGATGATGCAGTGGGAAAGGGACTCATGACTGAGTATACCCTGCCACACCTATAGTGGCCAAAAACGATTCAGAAAAGGGGGTGGTGATGAACAGAGTGTCTGAATTAAGCAGACCACTCTTACCCAGTCCAAAGATCAGGGCTTGATCCATCACCGTTATTTATCTCACTGCACCATCCCAGCTCAGAACCTAGCTATATGCAAATCAGTCTGTCCCTGGCCCCGTGCATCATGGGAACAGGGCAGACTAAACTACCAAGCCAATTCTTCACCAGAAAGGAGACAAGCTACCGGGGACCGGTTTCTGGCATTTCAGCCTTCTTCGGCCCGGCTTGCTTGAATCCTGATGGTGCAGTGAGAAAGGGACTCATGTCTGAGTATACCCTGCCACATCTATAGTGGCCAAAAACGATTCAGAAAAGGGGTGGTGATGATCAGAGTGTCTGAATTAAGCAGACCACTCTTACCCAGTCCAAAGATCAGGGCTTGATCCATCACCGTTATTTATCTCACTGCACCATCCCAGCTCAGAACCTGGCTATATGCAAATCAGTCTGTCCCTGGCCCAGTGCATCATGGGAACAGGGCAGACTAAACTACCAAGCCAATTCTTCACCAGAAAGGAGACAAGCCACCGGGGACCGGTTTCTGGCATTTCAGCCTTCTTCGGCCCGGCTTGCTTGATTTCTGATGGTGCAGTGAGAAAGGGACTCACTGAAATGCCAGAAACCGGTCCCCGGAAGCTTGTTTCCTTCCCAGTGTAAGAATTGGCTTGGTAGTTTGGTTTGCCCTGTTCCCATCATGCACTGGGACAGGAACAGACTAATTTGCATATAGCCAGGTTCTGAGCTGGGATGGTACAGTGAGCTAAAAAACGGTGTTGGATCTAGCCCTGATCTCTTGACTGGGTGAGAGTATTCTGCTTAATTCAGAAACTCTGTCCATCACCACCCCTTGTTGTTAAATATTTTGTCCACCATAAGCGTGGAAGGGTATACTCAGATGTGAGTCCCTTGCTCATTGCACCATCAGGATTCAAGCAAGCCGGGCCGACGACGGCTGAAATGCCAGAAACCGGTCCCCGGAAGCTTGTTTCCTTCCCAGTGTAAGAATTGGCTTGGTAGTTTGGTTTGCCCTGTTCCCATCATGCACTGGGACAGGAACAGACTAATTTGCATATAGCCAGGTTCTGAGCTGGGATGGTGCAGTGAGCAAAAAAACGGTGTTGGATCTAGCCCTGATCTCTTGACTGGGTGAGAGTATTCTGCTTAATTCAGAAACTCTGTCCATCACCACCCCTTGTTGTTAAATATTTTGTCCACCATAAGCGTGGAAGGGTATACTCAGATGTGAGTCCCTTGCTCATTGCACCATCAGGATTCAAGCAAGCCGGGCCGACGACGGCTGAAATGCCAGAAACCGGTCGCCGGAAGCTTGTTTCCTTCCCAGTGTAAGAATTGGCTTGGTAGTTTGGTTTGCCCTGTTCCCATCATGCACTGGGACAGGAACAGACTAATTTGCATATAGCCAGGTTCTGAGCTGGGATGATACAGTGAGCTAAAAAACTGTGTTGGATCTAGCCCTGATCTCTTGACTGGGTGAGTGTATACTGCTTAATTCAGAAACTCTGTCCATCACCACCCCTTGTTGTTAAATATTTTGTCCAACATAAGCGTGGAAGGGTATACTCAGATGTGAGTCCCTTGCTCATTGCACCATCAGGATTCAAGCAAGCCGGGCCGACGACGGCTGAAATGCCAGAAACCGGTCCCCGGAAGCTTGTTTCCTTCCCAGTGTAAGAATTGGCTTGGTATTTTGGTTTGCCCTGTTCCCATCATGCACTGGGACAGGAACAGACTAATTTGCATATAGTCAGGTTCTGAGCTGGGATGGTGCAGTGAGCTAAAAAACGGAGTTGGATCTAGCCCTGATCTCTTGACTGGGTGAGAGTATTCTGCTTAATTCAGAAACTCTGTCCATCACCACCCCTTGTTGTTAAATATTTTGTCCACCATAAGCGTGGAAGGGTATACTCAGATGTGAGTCCCTTGCTCATTGCACCATCAGGATTCAAGCAAGCCGGGCCGACGACGGCTGAAATGCCAGAAACCGGTCCCCGGGAGCTTGTTTCCTTCCCAGTGTAAGAATTGGCTTGGTAGTTTAGTTTGCCCTGTTCCCATCATGCACTGGGACAGGAACAGACTCATTTGCATATAGCCAGGTTCTGAGCTGGGATGGTGCAGTGAGCTAAAAAACGGTGTTGGATCTAGCCCTGATCTCTTGACTGGGTGAGAGTATTCTGCTTAATTCAGAAACTCTGTCCATCACCACCCCTTGTTGTTAAATATTTTGTCCACCATAAGCGTGGAAGGGTATACTCAGATGTGAGTCCCTTGCTCATTGCACCATCAGGATTCAAGCAAGCCAGGCCGACGACGGCTGAAATGCCAGAAACCGGTCCCCGGAAGCTTGTTTCCTTCCCAGTGTAAGAATTGGCTTGGTAGTTTGGTTTGCCCTGTTCCCATCATGCACTGGGACAGGAACAGACTAATTTGCATATAGCCAGGTTCTGAGCTGGGATGGTGCAGTGAGCTAAAAAACGGTGTTGGATCTAGCCCTGATCTCTTGACTGGGTGAGAGTATTCTGCTTAATTCAGAAACTCTGTCCATCACCACCCCTTGTTGTTAAATATTTTGTCCACCATAAGCCTGGAATGGTATACTCAGATATGAGTCCCTTGTTCATTGCACCACCAGGATTCAAGCAAGCCGGGCCGACGACGGCTGAAATGCCAGAAACCGGTCCCCGGAAGCTTGTTTCCTTCCCAGTGTAAGAATTGGCTTGGTAGTTTGGTTTGCCCTGTTCCCATCATGCACTGGGACAGGAACAGACTAATTTGCATATAACCAGGTTCTGAGCTGGGATGGTGCAGTGAGCTAAAAAACGGTGTTGGATCTAGCCCTGATCTCTTGACTGGGTGAAAGTATTCTGCTTAATTCAGAAACTCTGTCCATCACCACCCCTTGTTGTTAAATATTTTGTCCACCATAAGCGTGGAAGGGTATACTCAGATGTGAGTCCCTTGCTCATTGCACCATCAGTATTCAAGCAAGCCGGGCCGACGACTGCTGAAATGCCAGAAACCGGTCCCCGGAAGCTTGTTTCCTTCCCAGTGTAAGAATTGGCTTGGTAGTTTGGTTTGCCCTGTTCCCATCATGCACTGGGACAGGAACAGACTAATTTGCATATGGCCAGGTTCTGAGCTGGGATGGTGCAGTGAGCTAAAAAACGGTGTTGGATCTAGCCCTGATCTCTTGACTGTGTGAGAGTATTCTGCTTAATTCAGAAACTCTGTCCATCACCACCCCTTGTTGTTAAATATTTTGTCCACCATAAGCGTGGAAGGGTATACTCAGATGTGAGTCCCTTGCTCATTGCACCACCAGGATTCAAGCAAGCCGGGCCGACGACTGCTGAAATGCCAGAAACCAGTCCCCGGAAGCTTGTTTCCTTCCCAATGTAAGAATTGGCTTGGTAGTTTGGTTTGCCCTGTTCCCATCATGCACTGGGACAGGAACAGACTAATTTGCATATAGCTAGGCTCTGAGCTGGGATGGTGCAGTGAGCTAAAAAAACGGTGTTGGATCTAGCCCTGATCTCTTGACTGGGTGAAAGTATTCTGCTTAATTCAGAAACTCTGTCCATCACCACCCCTTGTTGTTAAATATTTTGTCCACCATAAGCGTGGAAGGGTATACTCAGATGTGAGTCCCTTGCTCATTGCACCACCAGGATTCAAGCAAGCCGGGCCGACGACTGCTGAAATGCCAGAAACCAGTCCCCGGAAGCTTGTTTCCTTCCCAGTGTAAGAATTGGCTTGGTAGTTTGGTTTGCCCTGTTCCCATCATGCACTGGGACAGGAACAGACTCATTTGCATATAGCCAGGTTCTGAGCTGGGATGGTGCAGTGAGCTAAAAAACGGTGTTGGATCTAGCCCTGATCTCTTGACTGGGTGAGAGTATTCTGCTTAATTCAGAAACTCTGTCCATCACCTCCCCTTGTTGTTAAATATTTTGTCCACCATAAGCGTGGAAGGGTATACTCAGATGTGAGTCCCTTGCTCATTGCACCATCAGGATTCAAGCAAGCCGGGCCGACGACGGCTGAAATGCCAGAAACCGGTCCGCGGAAGCTTGTTTCCTTCCCAGTGTAAGAATTGGCTTGGTAGTTTGGTTTGCCCTGTTCCCATCATGCACTGGGACAGGAACAGACTAATTTGCATATAGCCAGGTTCTGAGCTGGGATGGTGCAGTGAGCTAAAAAACGGTGTTGGATCTAGCCCTGATCTCTTGACTGGGTGAGAGTATTCTGCTTAATTCAGAAACTCTGTCCATCACCACCCCTTGTTGTTAAATATTTTGTCCACCATAAGCGTGGAAGGGTATACTCAGATGTGAGTCCCTTGCTCATTGCACCATCAGGATTCAAGCAAGCCGGGCCGACGACGGCTGAAATGCCAGAAACCGGTCCGCGGAAGCTTGTTTCCTTCCCAGTGTAAGAATTGGCTTGGTAGTTTGGTTTGCCCTGTTCCCATCATGCACTGGGACAGGAACAGACTAATTTGCATATAGCCAGGTTCTGAGCTGGGATGGTGCAGTGAGCTAAAAAACGGTGTTGGATCTAGCCCTGATCTCTTGACTGGGTGAGAGTATTCTGCTTACTTCAGAAACTCTGTCCATCACCTCCCCTTGTTGTTAAATATTTTGTCCACCATAAGCGTGGAAGGGTATACTCAGATGTGAGTACCTTGCTCATTGCACCATCAGGATTCAAGCAAGCCGGGCCGACGACGGCTGAAATGCCAGAAACCGGTCCCCTGAATCTTGTTTCCTTCCCAGGGTAAGAATTGGCTTGGTAGTTTGGTTTGCCCTGTTCCCATCATGCACTGGGACAGGAACAGACTAATTTGCATATAGCCAGGTTCTGAGCTGGGATGGTGCAGTGAGCTAAAAAACGGTGTTGGATCTAGCCCTGATCTCTTGACTGGGTGAGAGTATTCAGCTTAATTCAGAAACTCTGTCCATCACCACCCCTTGTTGTTAAATATTTTGTCCACCATAAGCGTGGAAGGGTATACTCAGATGTGAGTCCCTTGCTCATTGCACCATCAGGATTCAAGCAAGCCGGGCCGACGACTGCTGAAATGCCAGAAACCGGTCCCCGGGAGCTTGTTTCCTTCCCAGTGTAAGAATTGGCTTGGTAGTTTAGTTTGCCCTGTTCCCATCATGCACTGGGACAGGAACAGACTCATTTGCATATAGCCAGGTTCTGAGCTGGGATGGTGCAGTGAGCTAAAAAACGGTGTTGGATCTAGCCCTGATCTCTTGACTGGGTGAGAGTATTCTGCTTAATTCAGAAACTCTGTCCATCACCACCCCTTGATGTTAAATATTTTGTCCACCATAAGCGTGGAAGGGTATACTCAGATGTGAGTCCCTTGCTCATTGCACCATCAGGATTCAAGCAAGCCAGGCCGACGACGGCTGAAATGCCAGAAACCGGTCCCCGGAAGCTTGTTTCCTTCCCAGTGTAAGAATTGGCTTGGTAGTTTGGTTTGCCCTGTTCCCATCATGCACTGGGACAGGAACAGACTAATTTGCATATAGCCAGGTTCTGAGCTGGGATGGTGCAGTGAGCTAAAAAACGGTGTTGGATCTAGCCCTGATCTCTTGACTGGGTGAGAGTATTCTGCTTAATTCAGAAACTCTGTTCATCACCACCCCTTGTTGTTAAATATTTTGTCCACCATAAGCGTGGAATGGTATACTCAGATATGAGTCCCTTGCTCATTGCACCATCAGGATTCAAGCAAGCCGGGCCGACGACGGCTGAAATGCCAGAAACCGGTCCCCGGAAGCTTGTTTCCTTCCCAGTGTAAGAATTGGCTTGGTAGTTTGGTTTGCCCTGTTCCCATCATGCACTGGGACAGGAACAGACTCATTTGCATATAGCCAGGTTCTGAGCTGGGATGGTGCAGTGAGCTAAAAAACGGTGTTGGATCTAGCCCTGATCTCTTGACTGGGTGAGAGTATTCTGCTTAATTCAGAAACTCTGTCCATCACCTCCCCTTGTTGTTAAATATTTTGTCCACCATAAGCGTGGAAGGGTATACTCAGATGTGAGTCCCTTGCTCATTGCACCATCAGGATTCAAGCAAGCCGGGCCGACGACGGCTGAAATGCCAGAAACCGGTCCGCGGAAGCTTGTTTCCTTCCCAGTGTAAGAATTGGCTTGGTAGTTTGGTTTGCCCTGTTCCCGTCATGCACTGGGACAGGAACAGACTAATTTGCATATAGCCAGGTTCTGAGCTGGGATGGTGCAGTGAGCTAAAAAACGGTGTTGGATCTAGCCCTGATCTCTTGACTGGGTGAAAGTATTCTGCTTAATTCAGAAACTCTGTCCATCACCACCCCTTGTTGTTAAATATTTTGTCCACCATAAGCGTGGAAGGGTATACTCAGATGTGAGTCCCTTGCTCATTGCTTCACCAGGATTCAAGCAAGCCGGGCCGACGACGGCTGAAATGCCAGAAACCAGTCCCCGGAAGCTTGTTTCCTTCCCAGTGTAAGAATTGGCTTGGTAGTTTGGTTTGCCCTGTTCCCATCATGCACTGGGACAGGAACAGACTCATTTGCATATAGCCAGGTTCTGAGCTGGGATGGTGCAGTGAGCTAAAAAACGGTGTTGGATCTAGCCCTGATCTCTTGACTGGGTGAGAGTATTCTGCTTAATTCAGAAACTCTGTCCATCACCTCCCCTTGTTGTTAAATATTTTGTCCACCATAAGCGTGGAAGGGTATACTCAGATGTGAGTCCCTTGCTCATTGCACCATCAGGATTCAAGCAAGCCGGGCCGACGACGGCTGAAATGCCAGAAACCGGTCCGCGGAAGCTTGTTTCCTTCCCAGTGTAAGAATTGGCTTGGTAGTTTGGTTTGCCCTGTTCCCATCATGCACTGGGACAGGAACAGACTAATTTGCATATAGCCAGGTTCTGAGCTGGGATGGTGCAGTGAGCTAAAAAACGGTGTTGGATCTAGCCCTGATCTCTTGACTGGGTGAGAGTATTCTGCTTAATTCAGAAACTCTGTCCATCACCACCCCTTGTTGTTAAATATTTTGTCCACCATAAGCGTGGAAGGGTATACTCAGATGTGAGTCCCTTGCTCATTGCACCATCAGGATTCAAGCAAGCCGGGCCGACGACGGCTGAAATGCCAGAAACCGGTCGCCGGAAGCTTGTTTCCTTCCCAGTGTAAGAATTGGCTTGGTAGTTTGGTTTGCCCTGTTCCCATCATGCACTGGGACAGGAACAGACTAATTTGCATATAGCCAGGTTCTGAGCTGGGATGGTGCAGTGAGCTAAAAAACGGTGTTGGATCTAGCCCTGATCTCTTGACTGGGTGAGAGTATTCTGCTTACTTCAGAAACTCTGTCCATCACCTCCCCTTGTTGTTAAATATTTTGTCCACCATAAGCGTGGAAGGGTATACTCAGATGTGAGTACCTTGCTCATTGCACCATCAGGATTCAAGCAAGCCGGGCCGACGACGGCTGAAATGCCAGAAACCGGTCCCCTGAATCTTGTTTCCTTCCCAGGGTAAGAATTGGCTTGGTAGTTTGGTTTGCCCTGTTCCCATCATGCACTGGGACAGGAACAGACTAATTTGCATATAGCCAGGTTCTGAGCTGGGATGGTGCAGTGAGCTAAAAAACGGTGTTGGATCTAGCCCTGATCTCTTGACTGGGTGAGAGTATTCAGCTTAATTCAGAAACTCTGTCCATCACCACCCCTTGTTGTTAAATATTTTGTCCACCATAAGCGTGGAAGGGTATACTCAGATGTGAGTCCCTTGCTCATTGCACCATCAGGATTCAAGCAAGCCGGGCCGACGACTGCTGAAATGCCAGAAACCGGTCCCCGGGAGCTTGTTTCCTTCCCAGTGTAAGAATTGGCTTGGTAGTTTAGTTTGCCCTGTTCCCATCATGCACTGGGACAGGAACAGACTCATTTGCATATAGCCAGGTTCTGAGCTGGGATGGTGCAGTGAGCTAAAAAACGGTGTTGGATCTAGCCCTGATCTCTTGACTGGGTGAGAGTATTCTGCTTAATTCAGAAACTCTGTCCATCACCACCCCTTGATGTTAAATATTTTGTCCACCATAAGCGTGGAAGGGTATACTCAGATGTGAGTCCCTTGCTCATTGCACCATCAGGATTCAAGCAAGCCAGGCCGACGACGGCTGAAATGCCAGAAACCGGTCCCCGGAAGCTTGTTTCCTTCCCAGTGTAAGAATTGGCTTGGTAGTTTGGTTTGCCCTGTTCCCATCATGCACTGGGACAGGAACAGACTAATTTGCATATAGCCAGGTTCTGAGCTGGGATGGTGCAGTGAGCTAAAAAACGGTGTTGGATCTAGCCCTGATCTCTTGACTGGGTGAGAGTATTCTGCTTAATTCAGAAACTCTGTTCATCACCACCCCTTGTTGTTAAATATTTTGTCCACCATAAGCGTGGAATGGTATACTCAGATAT
The DNA here is from genome assembly GCF_964263255.1 of Lissotriton vulgaris. Taxonomy (NCBI): domain Eukaryota; kingdom Metazoa; phylum Chordata; class Amphibia; order Caudata; family Salamandridae; genus Lissotriton; species Lissotriton vulgaris. Next base: position 307,496,518 of record NC_141685.1, read on the forward strand.
GAGTCCCTTGCTCATTGCACCATCAGGATTCAAGCAAGCCGGGCCGACGACGGCTGAAATGCCAGAAACCGGTCCCCGGAAGCTTGTTTCCTTCCCAGTGTAAGAATTGGCTTGGTAGTTTGGTTTGCCCTGTTCCCATCATGCACTGGGACAGGAACAGACTCATTTGCATATAGCCAGGTTCTGAGCTGGGATGGTGCAGTGAGCTAAAAAACGGTGTTGGATCTAGCCCTGATCTCTTGACTGGGTGAGAGTATTCTGCTTAATTCAGAAACTCTGTCCATCACCTCCCCTTGTTGTTAAATATTTTGTCCACCATAAGCGTGGAAGGGTATACTCAGATGTGAGTCCCTTGCTCATTGCACCATCAGGATTCAAGCAAGCCGGGCCGACGACGGCTGAAATGCCAGAAACCGGTCCGCGGAAGCTTGTTTCCTTCCCAGTGTAAGAATTGGCTTGGTAGTTTGGTTTGCCCTGTTCCCGTCATGCACTGGGACAGGAACAGACTAATTTGCATATAGCCAGGTTCTGAGCTGGGATGGTGCAGTGAGCTAAAAAACAGTGTTGGATCTAGCCCTGATCTCTTGACTGGGTGAAAGTATTCTGCTTAATTCAGAAACTCTGTCCATCACCACCCCTTGTTGTTAAATATTTTGTCCACCATAAGCGTGGAAGGGTATACTCAGATGTGAGTCCCTTGCTCATTGCACCACCAGGATTCAAGCAAGCCGGGCCGACGACTGCTGAAATGCCAGAAACCAGTCCCCGGAAGCTTGTTTCCTTCCCAGTGTAAGAATTGGCTTGGTAGTTTGGTTTGCCCTGTTCCCATCATGCACTGGGACAGGAACAGACTCATTTGCATATAGCCAGGTTCTGAGCTGGGATGGTGCAGTGAGCTAAAAAACGGTGTTGGATCTAGCCCTGATCTCTTGACTGGGTGAGAGTATTCTGCTTAATTCAGAAACTCTGTCCATCACCTCCCCTTGTTGTTAAATATTTTGTCCACCATAAGCGTGGAAGGGTATACTCAGATGTGAGTCCCTTGCTCATTGCACCATCAGGATTCAAGCAAGCCGGGCCGACGACGGCTGAAATGCCAGAAACCGGTCCGCGGAAGCTTGTTTCCTTCCCAGTGTAAGAATTGGCTTGGTAGTTTGGTTTGCCCTGTTCCCATCATGCACTGGGACAGGAACAGACTAATTTGCATATAGCCAGGTTCTGAGCTGGGATGGTGCAGTGAGCTAAAAAACGGTGTTGGATCTAGCCCTGATCTCTTGACTGGGTGAGAGTATTCTGCTTAATTCAGAAACTCTGTCCATCACCACCCCTTGTTGTTAAATATTTTGTCCACCATAAGCGTGGAAGGGTATACTCAGATGTGAGTCCCTTGCTCATTGCACCATCAGGATTCAAGCAAGCCGGGCCGACGACGGCTGAAATGCCAGAAACCGGTCCCCGGAAGCTTGTTTCCTTCCCAGTGTAAGAATTGGCTTGGTAGTTTGGTTTGCCCTGTTCCCATCATGCACTAGGGCAGGAACAGACTAATTTGCATATAGCCAGGTTCTGAGCTGGGATGGTGCAGTGAGCTAAAAAACGGTGTTGGATCTAGCCCTGATCTCTTGACTGGGTGAGAGTATTCTGCTTAATTCAGAAACTCTGTCCATCACCGCCCCTTGTTGTTAAATATTTTGTCCACCATAAGCGTGGAAGGGTATACTCAGATGTGAGTCCCTTGCTCATTGCACCATCAGGATTCAAGCAAGCCGGGCCGACGACGGCTGAAATTCCAGAAACTTGTCCGCGGAAGCTTGTTTCCTTCCCAGTGTAAGAATTGGCTTGGTAGTTTGGTTTGCCCTGTTCCCATCATGCACTGGGACAGGAACAGACTAATTTGCATATAGCCAGGTTCTGAGCTGGGATGGTGCATGAGCTAAAAAACGGTGTTGGATCTAGCCCTGATCTCTTGACTGGGTGAGAGTATTCTGCTTAATTCAGAAACTCTGTCCATCACCACCCCTTGTTGTTAAATATATAGTTAGAATACCAAGCAACATGTTATTCCCCGACCCATCAAGATCGTAATTGTTAGAACGTCTCCACAGTGAGGTGCAATTTCTGTAAAAAGAGGATGTCCACAGAGTTTCTTTGCAAATAAGTAAAAGTCTGACGCACCTTATGACAATCATTTAAGCAGCATACAGTCCAGGTTAGTAGCAGTACATTAATTGACCCAATAGGGAATTAATGCTGGATGTGACAGTGAGAAGAGTCTGCCTAAATATAGAGCCAGGAGTGAGTGAATGCATGAGGCAAGAGATATACAAATAAAAAATGTTAGAGATAACAGTCGGTCTAAAGATCACACAAAACCCCAAGATCAAGCAAAGCACCCACTTGCGCCAACCCCACCTTAACTAACAAACACAAGAAAATTTGGGATTGAACCAATCTGGGAAACATCCCGTAGAGGTGACCAAAGAGATCGGCTCACTGCCCAGCTACAATGAGCTGGGTGGCCAGAGAGGACAAAGATAGAGGCACCGTATCAAAGCATCTAAGGATGGAGTCCATTGGGTGAAATCCGGGGATAAATACAATATTCCGTTGCAAAGTGTGCAGAACAGGTCACATGAGCATGAAGTATGCAGTTTAACACCGCAATTAATCAATCCAGATGAAGGATGAGCATATCAATCAGTAGTGATGTTCCAAGTATTAGACATGGAGGAGGACCCTTTGGAATCCTGCAGGGAATAAGGCAGTCCACGTATTAGTCAGTTTTGCTGAGCTGTGATCCTTCTAGTACGTCATGTCTCCTGGGTGATCAATTTGCTTTCAATGGGATAGTTTTGGCACACCAGCCCGCCTTCTTAGGATGAGTGAATTTTACCTGCATGTTCTATTCGTAGTGTTGCAGTGCATGCTTAATCGGCAAAAAGTCTCTGCACGCAGTTCGCACTGAGACTGTGAAGTCAGGAAACTTGGAGACTTCAGATCCTCTATAGTGAAGTGGTCTATGCTCCCTGGCAAGACGCAGTGCGGTGTCACGGTTGTGATAATTTAGCAGTCTTGCAATAATGGGGCAAACTGGGGTGCTTGGCTGCAGTCAAGGGCAGAGGCACCTATGTGCCCTTTCGACTGTAAGCATAGGAGATTAGTCCGAGCCAAAGAGGGTGCGCGGTATGTCTTCCAGAAAGTCCTTCATCATGCCTATATCTGTTGATTCTTTTGCAAATGAGCTCCCAAATCTTCATTTACATTTGTTATTACCTTGAGCACCTTTTCCAAGTGAAGTAGTTTTTAGCTGGCTGTAGCCCATTTATCTTCAGCATCTTATATACGCCACTCGATTTGATGAAGTCGATCATTATGCTTATCGACCTTTTCTTTCAACCTATAGAATCTGTCTGCAAGCAGATCAATTTTGGTGTATATTGCTGTCAAGCTCTGTTTCAGGTCTAGAGACATGGGAGCATATTATCAAGGACATGTGATAATTATCGCAAATCGTGCTTAGTGCGATTTTCATTATCGCCGTCTATGGCTTGAGTACATCGCTGTGTTAGCGGTATATTAGCAAGGCTTTGCACAATGCCGATGTACACACCAGCGATAGACTGCGATATTCAGCATTTGTGTGAGAAAAGCAGCGATAATGGTAGTGCGCTATTGAAAACCTTGCTGATAGGGGAGTGTGGACTTAACATGTCAATCCACCTCCCTTTGTGAATATAGCTTAGTCAAGTTTGAAGCAGGCGTTAAATTCTGGCGATAACTGCGGTTAGCGCTGCTTTTGTTATCGCTTGACCCGCATTGGGCGATGTTGTGTTGGCGACGGATTCTATGAGGATTCGGTGAGGAACGCTAACTTTGCATGTCATTAATGATGAATATCACTGACATGCAAAGTTGAAAGAAAAAGGCAGCTAACTCAAGGAAACTCACGCTGAAGCTTGTTAGCGAGTCCTTGTAAATAGTGAGTTAAAAAAATCGCCGCTTTTTCTGCGCGATGTGCCGAAAAAGGAGATTCCATTTTATTCCTTAAGTTACTTTTTAAGTTACTCTAGTTATAGTCTTCATTTCTACATGTCGTACCCTCAAAAGTTACAAATCTTGATGAAATATGAACTCTGATTGGGCAGGGACAAGGGATTTGTCATCACCTCATGCTGACATGTTTAATTTCTTAATAAACTCTTTTGTCCAACAATTCCTTCCCCTTTGGCTCATTTATTATTCTGTCTTATTTCCTTTCTCATATATTTAATGTTGCATATCAGGTACATCTTGTATGCAGTTTCACAGTCGGGAAGAGGTTTCACACAGCTGTCATCCTTGACTCTTGGCTGTCTGTCAGCGACACAGTCAGCGGGTCACATGATGATTCCACTGCGCAGGCTTAGCTTGTCTCCATTTTCACCGCCATCTTTTTCTCTTGCATGCCACATTAGGCTCAAATGTAGACTATTAGTAAAGGAACCATAAACAGATGTTAATTTCTCAAATATCTGATTTTCACTGTTCACCACCCACTTCTACTCTACCCCATGTTATTTTCTCGTTCTTTAAGCGAAAGCTTAGCAGCAACAGCTCTCGTTAAATTCAGGTAAGCACATGCCAGGCATGTGGTGCCTCAAGACTAAATGTTAGTAATTCCTGCTCATGTATGAGAGTTTTCCCTCTCAAACGGGTTAGTCAAGTTGTTGTCTACGTCATTCTGGTTTGCACATGCGCAAAAGCATTTTCCAGTTTGAAGTGGGTTTTAGTAGCGTTGCATTTTATTCTTCATTAATTAAGCATGCATAAAGCTCTTTCCCCATATGTAAATGTTATGCGGATGTTAATTTCATTTTCTTTACAATTTTTACAGATTAGTACTGTTAATGAGGGATTGCTCCAAGCAAGTTTTGTTTTCTTGATTCCTTGCAGCATCAATTCCACCTCACACCGCAGCCAACTTCAGCAGCAGTGACGATCAGGGGACTTAAGCTCTCATCAAATAACCTAAATATATCTCGGAAACTCCTGATGCCTCAACAAGAGCGGATAAATTGTGGTTTCTGCTCTCTGGCTGGCAGAGCCTCAACAGAGTGTGGTCATCTCTAGCGCCCCCATTCTGATAAAAGTTACATTCTATAAAGGTTCCAAGGAAGCATGTCTAGCCACAACAAGATGTAGGCCTCCTTTAGTTGTAACACAGGGAGTGAAAGAACAAAGTTTGAATCTAATCCAAACTGGGCTGCAAAATACAAGACATTTCTGTAGAATAGTGTCTTATCCTTCTTGTCCACAAGGATTTCTTGTCTCATGAAATAGCTTAGTGTTTCCTCTTCACTCCTCTCAAAGGAAGCCACCCTGCGTACCACCCCCACCAGGCCCAGATCAAAGGCACTTTTGATTCCCATTTCCAGCATTAATGCTGCCACTGAAATCGAGGTATTGCAAGAAATAAGATTTCTTAACACTTGCCTTTCTATTTTATTTAGGTAACTCCATTTAGCAACAACAATCAACTATTAAGACCTTTGGGAGTGAGATCCAAAATTACTATGCTATCCTCATATAATATGTGTAACTGCAACAAATGATGGATGGAATGCTGAAAGATTCAAACATTCTCCCCAGTCCAGAGATCTGGGTTAAATCCATCGTTCTTTTGCCCACTAAGCCACCCCAGTTTGGGCCCATCCATATGCAATGCATTCTTAACCCTGTGCCTCATGGGAACAGTCCAGACCGAACTGCCAAGCCACGTCCTCCCTGGACCATAAACAAGCACTCTGGAACCTGTTTCAGGGTATGTCACCCTTCATCAGCGAAGCTATCTTGAATCCAGTAGCACAATGAGCAAGGGACCCACGTTGGCCATACCCATCCCACCTAGGGCGAAAAGGGTAACTGCAACAAATGATGGACGGAATGCTGAATGATTCAAACATTCGCCCCCAGTCAAGAGATCTGGGTTAAATCCATCAATCTTTTGCCCACTACACCACCCCAGTTTGGACCCAGCCATATGCAAATCAGTCTTGACCCAGTGCCTCTTTAGAACAGTCCAGACCGAACTGCCAAGCCAGGTCTTTCCTGGACTGGAAACAAGCATCCTGGGGCCGATTTTGGGGTATGTCACCCTTCATCAGCCAGGCTAGCCTAAATCCAGTGGCACAGTAAGCAAGGGACCCACGTCTTGGCATACCCATCCCACTTAGGGCGAAAAGTGTAACTGGACAGAATACTGAATGATTCAAACATTCCATCACCTCCTTTTGTTTGCTTTGTTTGCCCTAAGGTGGCAGGGTATGCCCAGATGTGGGTCCCTTGCTCGCTTTGCCACTGGATTCAAGCTAGCCTGGCTGATGAGGGCTGTTAGCCCTAAACCGATCCCAGTATGCTTGTTTACGGTCCAGGGAAGACACGGCTTGGCAGTTCGAGCTGGACTGTTCCCATGAGGCACAGGGTTAAGACTGATTTGCATATAGTTGTGTCTAAACTGGGGTGGCAAAGTGAGCTAAAGCATTATGATGGATTCAACGCAGATCTGTGACTGGGGTTGAGTGTTTCAAAAGTTTCAGCACTCAATCCATCCTCTCCTTGTGTTTGCTTTGTTTGCCCTAAGTTGGCAGGGTATGCCCAGATGTGGGCCCCTTGATCACTTTGCCAGTGGATTCAAGGAAGCCTGGCTGATGAGAGCTGTAAGCCCAAAACTGATCCCCGGATGCTTGTTTCCAGTCCAAGGAAGACATGGCTTGGCAGTTTGGGCTGGACTGTTCCCATGAGGCACAGAGTCAAGACTGATTTGCATGTAGCTGTGTCCGAACTGAGGTGGCAAAGTGAGCTAAAGAATGACGATGGATTCAACCCAGATCTGTGACTGGGAGTGAGTGTTTGAAAAGTTTCAGCACTCCGTAAATCATCTCCTTGTGTTTACTTTATCCTCATATAATAGACCTGCTACTGGGCTTCCCCCAATAGTTTGGGTTATACCCTACTCTGTGTAATAAAAGTGGGTAAATGTGAAATATTTAAATAGAAGACCAGCTGTGCTAAAAGGCACCTTTGTTATAGGTCATTCTTGATTATTATTTCATTTGAGAGGCTCTGATTCCCACCTAATAATACTCTACACCATGTAGAAGAGTGGAGGGCGATAACTAGGTGCAATAGGGTGCCTGGCATACCTAAGCCTGATAGCTTTTTCCACAGTATTGATCAGTCCATTTTATCAAATACCATGGAGAAATACACAAAGGTGACATAAGTCGCACCCCCTCTAGCAGTTACATATTTCTCAAAAATTATTTGTAGGGCAGCTACATTGTCAGTGGTTCCCTGATTTCTCCTAAATCCTGTTTGCTCAAGTGGTATGATTTTATTATATTCTGCCCATACGCTTAACTGTATCAGCAAACATTTTGTAAAAAAGTTACAGACAGAATCTAGTAAAGCGATCTGAATGCAATTTCCTGGCAGTTTTTATCACCCTTTTTAAAAAGCGGGACTATAATCCTTCTGCACCAAGAAGGGGGAACTTTCCCATTCTCATAGCAGCTTATAAAGACCTGAAACGATATTTTACCCCAAAGGGTTACTTTCTGTTTCACTACCAAAATTGGGACCTCATCCAGATCCATCGTGGCAGATTAGCACATTCTTCTAATGGGCAGCTCAATTTCCTTTATCAATGGAGAATTATGGGTGGATATACTCAATTACAGAACAGGGAATTTATCAGCTCTCCATTTGCCGTGAATAGAGCAGACATAAAGCAAATCCAACTATCTTCCTCAGTTGTTGAGGGGAAGGATCTAACCTTTGTCCAATATCCTTCTGCTACTAGCGCCCCAAAAGTGCCCATCTGCCCCTTAACAATGACCTCTCTTAGGTCGACTCAAAGCCTGTCACTAGCCTCCATTTTTTGATGAACCTTTAAGCGGTTCCTTCACCTCTTCATTACAGACAGGCGGGTATTTCTCTCAGGCAAGTATACTATAAATTGTTTCCTGATTAAACGGTTTATTTCTCTATTTATTAGGTCAGTCAATAATAGGAGAATCGAATTAGGAATAGGCTTAGAGTTGCTCTTGGACAATCTTCAAGTGGAATTTGTTACAATTGTCTTCATGAACATATTAAAACTGTGCAACACATGACCCACCCAAAAGTCTAAACTGTTGACAGCATTTTCTAATTAACCCTTTAGGATGAATATCATTCTGGGGCCCGTGAGTTCTCCCTGATTTTTTCTGAAATTTAGAGGAGGCCCCATCGAAATTCCAAGAATAAATGGGAGAGGTCTTTATCCACAAGTGGGGAATAATGGTACAGCTAGAAAAAGATGAGAGGAATCGCTATATCTTACGTATTTCCAATTAATATTATTAGTGAGAAGAATCGATACGCCCCTCTTTGCGTTACCCTTCCTTGATGGCCTAGCTTTAAAATGATGACTGGAGCTCCCCTTCATACCAGGTCTCCTGGAGGCAAATCACATAAGCACTTAACGCACTTAAGAAATGCAGCTTCTCTCTATGATTCCTGCTATGTTCTAGGAGACCACTTTTGGGTCAATGCTAGGTGCGGGGTATCAGTGAATAAGTAGGCATGCATGCACTGTTTAAGACAACCAGTTCCATTTTTAAATTTCATCTTTTCCACATTCATCATGACTATTCTCAGATCTCCTAAAATATACTCATCTACTATTCTTTCCTATGTGGACGTTCACTCTCTTAGGATCTGCCAGAGGTTTCCCATTAAAGGAGTAAGAGAAGTCAACCCCCCGTTGCCCCCATTTCTTTACCATAAGACCAATCCTTCATCCTGCCCGGCTACTTCTTCAAACATAGGAAAATCATCAATTCCTTTGGTTGCAAACTTTCACTTGTTTTGCAGTATCGTATTCACAATCATCTTGTTAATCTCGATTTAGTCCCTGAATCAAGGTGCAACAAAGTAACCAATGAAATATCCCTGCTTTGAATTAAATTCAATGTTTTGTGACAGCGAGACAAGTAAGTAGAGATGCATGATTCAAAATTAAATCTGAATCAAAAAGAAAAACAAAATCTAATATAAGAACATTAACATTACTTAAAAGCAAACAGTATTCTTCCTGGTCAGATAATGTCGAGAGACCCTTCATCTTACATGGGTCCACAAACTGCAGAGCTGCAGGATTAAGAGAGGAAGGGCAGGGAATAGGCTTACAGCAGGGAGGCACTGCTGCTGACTCAAAAGTGCTCCTCTTGATTGGGAGACTTATGGTAGGAATTTTTAGGCCGACACCAGAGGTTCTAATTGGGGGTCTTGACTCGATCCCTCTGGCTATTGGGGGGTATGCACCTCATCTCTAGTATGGCCCTTTTTGGAAATGTGCTGGTTCAGCATTTTCTTCCCTCTCCATTTCTTTGTTTTGCCTTTAGATTCAGATTGAGGAAAATGTAGAACATCCCTGCTTGATTCCTGCATAGATTTGGATTTTAAAATGGGGAGCACTTCAAGTTTGCTATCCACGGAGGATCAGACTGCTACAGGATCGGCCGAACCAAAGTCAAAAATATATGTTATTGAGAGAGTAGGGCATTCTTTTGAGGTATCTTCACATTCTTCAAACTGTGGCTTTTCTGCTTGTGATGCAAAATTGGAGATTCAAATGTGTGAGATCACAGCATTAGGGTCACTCTCTGTATTTACTTCTGAAACCACACGAGTAGGTACCATTTAGCCTCACAGAGATTGCCTTGTGCTACCTTTCCTTTCTCATCTTTTCCACTAATCAATACTTTCAATATTTCAGTAACAGTTCAAGACCCCTCCTACAAAGTTTTCTAATTAAGCTAAAATAGAAGATAACATTCTTTCCAAGAAAAGCAGCATGGTGGAGACCTTTGCCTCCTGTTCAAGAGGATTACACACCTAATTGCCAATTAATTACAAATCTGGTGTATGACAAATTAGTAAAGAGTGTTCCGAGGGCATACTGAAAAGTTGCCCGCCAGTAGTCAGTGTCACTAAAGGCGTGGCCGGGGTATGCAGTTTATTGTCCTTATCTCGTTGCTTGCTCTTCCTCAATAGTTCTTGACCTATGTCTAGAAGAGTGAAATCCTCATTCAATAGACAATATGTTTATCCTTGAGGCAAGTTATCTAGAGACACTACTGTTGGCTTATCAACAATGTACATGGCTGCTCAGGGAGATTAACCCCACTTTGCCCCAAAGAGGGTTTTGTGCTATCACTCAAGTTCTCTTGGGTCACTTTTTTCTTTAGCCCAAAAGGAGAAATTCTGATTCTTGCCTTTCAGTGCATTAATACGGGATGCTTTGTTCTGCAACAGGTTAGACTTAGCATGGTATAGGCACGCCCCAATAATCAAGCGCCCGGATGTCAGTTTCTTTGCTGTCATTATAGTTGTTATCTGCCCGAACCAATGATGTTAGCACACTCCTTGCAGGGAAAAATCAATAGCAAAAGTTGGGGTGCACGGGCTGCAAGCCACACAGAAGCTTAGCTCGGCCACTTTTGCTGCCCCCAGCTTTAACCACTTCCGAGGCCCCCCATCAGAGGGCCCACTTCTCCTTAGAATTCCTTCTTCTTCTGCCACCTACTCCAGCCACACCTTTGCACAACCTTGCCCTAGATAGAATTAACCAAGCTCACATCCAAAGACCCCAAAAACTGATGAGCAATAGTTCAGTGGCAACATTAGTTGGGCTTCAACACCGGCATGCAGCAGAGGTGGGTGTGTGGGGGGACTAGGCAGCACACAAAGAAGCTCACTGGGGGACTCACCGACTTCCCTTCATTTGTTCTTGTGCTTGAGCTTGTATTTGTGCTTCGGGGGAGCGATACAACAAGCATAATATATTGGACTCCACCGATCTCCACGGGCTTACCGTGCTTTTAAGCAAGCTGTCTGTGTTTTTTGACGGCTTTCCTGCCACCCCTTCCCACTGCTAACCACTGCCTTTCTACCCACCACAACTCCCACCAATCTTCAAGACAGGCAGTCCCGCAACCTTGCCTTTGCCCTGAGGCGGGTGCCTCCCGCTTTTGGCCCACTTCATTGCGGGCGGCAAGCAGGGAGTGGCTCACGTTCTCGGGGCTCATTTCACCTCGCTTCTCCTTGCCTTGCATCTCATGCCGCGACACCCACCACAAGATGACGCAGTCTTCACTAAGTTTCTGCTTCCACATGAATTTACATCAGCAGTAGCAGGAGACAGGAACAGATAAAGCTGGAGTGTGCCCAGTGCTCACATCTGACAGAAAGTGTCTGTCTAGCTGACAGAGGCATAGCTAGAGCTTGTGGCGCCTGGGGCTATCCTTCAGATTGCCGCTCCGCTGAAGGAAAAGCAGAAGGAAACCCAAAACCTACATCAGTTCTACCTACCCTTTTGTGACATCTCACTCATAACATCACAGCTTGTGCAGGACCCTTGTCCCCTGTCCCCTGTCTGCCCCGTCCATGACCTCAGCAATGTCTGCAGACCGGTCCACCACACTGGGTTTGAGCACGATTCCCCTGTCAGCACCTTCAGGATACTACAGGTGAGTCCAATGCACCTGATCACAAGACTAACTTGAGTTCTGCAGTTGGGCAGTACCAGGCCGGATGATGGGGGAAGAGGGTTGGGAGGGGTAGTAAGTTAAAAACAAAGCTAGAAGGACAAAATATGCTTATTCTGTCCCAAGTTTCTATTGTCTTTACCTTCAGGTAAAAGCAGATAAATCCAAGTTAAAGTAATTGGTAGGAAATGCATTTGTTTGCATTATGATATTTTATTGATTAATTCAGTCATTACAGATGTGTGTAACCAGACAGTAAAAGAAATAGATTCCTGGTGGTGGTTGGTGAGGAGTGGTGGTTAACGGCTTCTGTATCCAAAGCAGTCTTGTTGAATGGTCACCTAATTCTGTTTCCTAGGAAATAGTCTATGGCTAATGAAAGACACTGGACAAACACTGCCCTTAATGTCAATTTGAACCAGGACTGTTCAAACTCTGTTATTTGGCATCATGCAAGGACTAATCACATTCAGGGGCATCATATAGGTCCTGGAAGGTCTTCTGACATTCTGCAGTCCTAATCAGCTTCTAAGGCTGCTTCTTAATCAGTTGCAGGCTTTTGGGCTGCTCAACCATGCCATCCTCAAGCTCAGCAATACTGCATTCATTACTGTCTACTCTTCAAAACTGTATAGGCAGTTTTGCAGTAAGTTTACCCGGGAGGTGAGGCGCTTACCGTGCAGATGGGCATTTGAGGTAAACAGGAAGTGAATATATACCAGTAAGTCTTTCTTAACGAAGGGCTGATATTAACAAAGTGGCATAACACAACTGTGGAATACTGTGGCGCACTGCCAATAATTGCAGATTTTAATAGGAACGTGGTCTTGTGCATTGCTGTGGAGAGATTGGTAAAAAGAAATTGATAACATGCTATGGGTTTAAGTAAGGTAACATGATTCATCTAAGCTGAGCGCATAGTTTTCCAACGCCCTTTTTGTTAGATCACCTATAAGCGCTAAGAGGTGGTTAAAGGAAAAGATAGGCACAGTTAAAGACAATGCTTCAAGTCATGTATTTCTGACCCGTCTGGAAGATAGGGATGTGTTTCTCTCATATCTTTGCAAGGACCTGGTTGACGAAATTGTATATTACTGTCATCTACGATAATCAACACAATTATTGGTGTTTCATCTGACCTTATAATTAAAATAAATAAAAAGTGTTTAAAAATCTTCAGCTAACTTGGCATGAGGTCCGAATGGAGTCAGACACAGGCTGTAAGTGACTGCAAAACTGCATCTAGAGCAGCCAGCTGAAGTTACTAGGCGCTTCTAGTTTAAAAGGCAAGAACATTTTTTTTAACTGTCTAAATGAGACATCTATATATTTTTTTTAATATGAAGCTTGTCAGTTCGTGATGGTAACAGCCAGTCTCACTTCCTGTGAGGAAGGTAACAAACCAGAGAATTTATTAACAGCATCCAAGTACTTCAATGATCACCGAGTGCCACACAAAAGCGTGATTTGCAAAAACAATTTCAGGTTTAAGAACCTTGATAGGAATGCATTTACTTTGTCTTACATTTCTTTAATCAGTTTGCAAACCAATTCACTTGAGAAATGCAATTACCTCACTCCTGGCGAGGGGAATTTTGCACGGCCCAGCCTCCTCGTGACCCACTGACTCCAGGGGCAAACCATGCCACCCGGGCATGATTCATTTCATGTTCAACAGCACAGTTTCACAACTGTGTGCCCTGGGCTGCGGAGGCCGGTGCAATCCTTGGGGTTGTATCCGGTCGCAGGAACACATTTTTAAAAAGGATTCCTGTGTGGTGTGAGGCGAGCTCATTGCGGAAGCCTTCCACAACTTCCATTCTCTCTCAGGCACTGCTGACGTCGCATCGGGCAGCAGCAGGGAGGCACGTGACATGCGGTGCTGCTGCGCAGCCTCGCACTACAAACGGCGGCGATGGGGCACTGGCCCGTTATGGTGGCCTTCATAATGTATTTGGGTACACTGACGGACAGTGAGTGTCCCTAAATAAATTATAAAGGCCACCGCAACGGGCCAGTGCCGGGCATGAAGCCGCCCTAAAATAGACCGCCCCCCCCCCCCACTCCCCTAACTACGAGGCTGCTAGCTGAATGTATTCACTGAAAGAGAAACTAGTCAGCGGCTGGAGTAGGCTGTACCCACAGCTCCATGCTGTAGGTTGTAGTGGGCGGAAGGAAAATCGGAATGAAACAAAAACAGACCAATGGATTAAAAGAGCTGACTGGAAGTGCCTATAAGTAAATATATTATCCATATTATGTTAGTAAAATCAAAAGGTCCTGGCTAAATCCTGACCAAAAGAGGCACCTGTCTTTCATCTGCATCTGAGACATTGTCTCCCTTTCAGTCACTTAAGTTACCCATGTCTCCCTCCCACTATGGCTTTTACCATTCCCAGGCACTCAGGTGCATTATTCATCAGTGTTTTGTAAAATAATGGTATCCCCTCCATTGGCATGGGTTCATGAGAACTCTAGTCTCTGAAGGCGAGCATGCTTGGAGATCTGTCAATTGCTCTTTACATTTATGTTGTGCACATCTCAGTTGTAGGTATTTAACGATCTGAGTCCTAGCCAAACTAAATTCCTCCTTGTTAGAGACTGGGTTACTGGTTGACTGGGGTGTGAGTCCTGGTCAAGCAGCAACCACAATCCTAGTCAGGACAAGGCACAAGAAAACCCTAAAATAACATGTGCTCACCCCCTGGTAGCTTGGCACCTAGCAGTCAGGCTTATCTTAGAGACAATGTGTAAAGTATTAATGCAGCAGTTTAAACAGTAAAGCAGTGAAAACATCCCATAAAAAGATTCCACACCAGATTTGAAAAACAGAGCTATATTTAATAAACAAAACAAGATCAAAACAACAAAAATCCGGGGGCGTGGCTTGCCTCGAAGACGTACCTCTGCTCGAAACTCCTCACCTGTGTCGAAGACGCGAACAGACATTGGATGATGCCAGGAACACTCTGGGATGCCTGAGCACCTTACATTGAAGCAGTGAGTGTATCGCGGTCCTGATTAGATTGTGGCGCCATTCTGTCCCAATTGCGCAATTATGTTTTTCTTCAAAGAATGAATTTCTTTGCCATTTCCTGGTCATGGAATGATTCTCACTTCCTCAGCAGGTTATTGTTTTACAGTGAGCAGCTCCTATGACAATATAATGTGGCACTTGATACCATCTTTACTCACTAAGCGTCATTTTTCAGCATTATTACTGGAAGTAGGCGGCGGCCACTTTAGGAGCACCTTTTTTCTCCCCAAGGACCCTTCCTTGAGCTAATGTCCTTATACCTCTCTAACAGCGCTGCACCTCACCTACAATGGGCCAAGGACTAGTTTGGTTCCCTCATTCTTCAATAGCTACTTACTGTTTTGCGCTATATTCTGTCACTTCAACCTTGACTGGATGTTGCTGAGGTGAGCTGTGAAATGGTCTTCTTGTATTCCACTCTACTGTACTGGTATAGTGCGTTTTCATTGGTTTCTACGCCAGGCTTTTTCTGGTGGTATCTCGATCATTTTATGGATGGCCTCTTTCAAATATATTGATTTTAATTCATAGGATCACACACAACATTTGCTTTGAGTTTCTTCTCATAAGCCCTTCTCCCCCTGCAGGGTTTTTGCTGCATGCTGCCCTTTTTTGCTAAAACAGAGGGTGTCTTGTGAGTCTTATGGGCAGATTAATGCCTCCATTTCCTTTGTCTACCAAACCAAAGCTCACTTTTATTCAAAATGCAAAGATTTTTTCAGAATTTTCCAAATTGAAGACTCTCTAACGTCATCTCCGCACACCTCAGATACAATAATGGAATCCACCCAAGCAGCTTCTGGGATATCCAATACTAAACATCTGAAAAAGGACCCTCCCTCACCTCCTAAGTCATCATCGCTGGTTTCTATGGAACTATTGCTCCAAGAAATCAGGGCTCTCCGACCCTTTATGGAAAAGACTAACACTAAATTACAAGTCTTAACGGACAACTTGTCCCAACTTGAAGCACAGGTCTCTTCAATTGAGCATGTTTCTTATCTTCATTCTCAAGTTACTGTGCTCCAAAAACAGGTTGAGGATTTGGAAAACCGCAACAGGCGGAACAACTCGTGAATTTACGGACTGGCAGAGGGGCTTGAGGGATCTGACTCTCTTGCTTTCTTCAAATCATTTCTTTCTAAGATTCTTCATATGCCAGAAGGCATGATGCTCAGCATCCAACGAGCGCACCAGCTTGGTCGTTTGCCATCTCATGCATCATCCTCAGAAAGGCCAAGAGGAGTCATATTGTATTTCTTAGTATACATAGACTTACTGAAGGTATTGGCAGCAGTTAAATCTTCTCCAAAGATCACATGGTCAGGTTCATCTTTGTTCTTTGCTCAAGACTATGCTAAAGCTACGGCCAACCGTCGCAACGCCTTTCTCAATATGAGGGCCGATCTACGCTCGCTGGGAGCCAGATACGGTCTCTTTCATCCCTGTTTATTCAAAGTCACCTTCAATAACAAGACAACCACATATGAGGATCTACTTTGTCTGCAAAGTTTCATTAACTCATGCAAAGCACCCACCATGGACTCCTCTGGACCTTCTTCTTCATTTCATGTTTGAATTTTGGATATTACTTTTGCTTAAAATGCTGTTTGACTTTTTATTCTCCTCATTACATTTGTTTTAGAATTGAGCTTTTCTATTTGCATTATCCTCAGTATGCTATGCTCACAGTTTTTTATGTCATATAAGTGTTAATTGTCATTCCTGGTTCTTATTATTATTGTTGTCTTCGTTCGTTCTAGTTTAGTATCCAAAAATGTTATCACTCCCTTCGTCTTCACAGGTTCCCCATCCTGGTCCTATGCTGTCTTCCTGGTTTCCGTCCAGCCGGCCTCGGATGTGTCATCTATCCTATGTGGTTCCACCCCTCCTTCGTCTCTTCATGTTTCCTACCCCATGTAGGTTCGATCCTCTCCCATACTTCTGTTTCTCCGTTGTTCCTAATCCTCTTTTTTGTATTTTTTCAAATACTCTTTTTTTGTTCTTTTTAGGTGTCATTGTTACCCTTTTTTTCTGTACTATTTTCGCTCACACATCTTTAAATTCTTTGCTAATTTCTATTGTTATCGCTGCTACTCTCCAGCTTTCACTACTAATTCCTTTTTTCACTTTGCAGCTTTCTCTTCGTTTCTTACTTCCAAATCACATATTAATCCTTATGTTCCCTCACCCCAT
Organism: Lissotriton vulgaris; assembly: GCF_964263255.1. NCBI lineage: Eukaryota > Metazoa > Chordata > Amphibia > Caudata > Salamandridae > Lissotriton > Lissotriton vulgaris. The sequence continues at coordinate 307,513,318 of NC_141685.1, forward strand.
GGATCTTGCTTATCAAGTATATCTTCCTTTCTTACTCTTCTCTAAACATCCTTCCTTTTCTAACCATGATCAATGCATATATGGTATATTTTATTCTTTATATCTTTTCTACTGGTTTGATTACTCTGGTTTATCACAGTTTATTATTTCCTCTCGCTTTTTGTTCTCCCTGACCCATTATGCAGTTAAGATTAATATCGTAGAATGTTAGAGGGCTAAATTCTCCCATCAAAAGACAAAGAGTTTTTTCCCATTTAGCTAAATTAAATGCGGATGTAGTTTTCTTGCAAGAAACCCTCTTACAGAAGATGAATCTTTAAAACTAAAAAAGGTTGGGTGGGAGAAATAGTTTATTCCAGTAGTGATGGTAAACGAAATGGAAGTCTCTTCATTTTCATTTAATTTCTCAACAATCAGATACAGAAGGAAGCTGGCTTAATGTTAAATTGATGTTGAAGGATGTTTCAGTCTCTTTTTTAATGTTTATGGCCCTACTGGTGGCGATTCTTCTTTTTGGCTTTCAATTGCTCATCAGATTACCATTCACATGGAGGATAATTTTACATTGGCAGGTGACTGCAACCAGGTTTTTGACCCCTTTATAGATTTGAACTCTAAATGCTCATTTATCCCTAGTAAAACACATAAGTCTTTTACCCACACGATCACACAACACAAACTTCTTGATGCATGGAGGTTGTATAATCCAACCACTAGAGAATATTCTTTCTATTCCCCAGTGCATCATTCCCAATCATGGCTCGAATATTTCTTTATCCCACATAATATTTCACAGTCACTTATGAATGCTGAAATAGGGCCCATATTATTATCAGATCACGCTCCTATTTCAATTGATTTGCATATTCTACCCAAAACTAATGCCCCGAGAAGATGGCGATTTAACAATTCCCTTCTTCTTGATTCGGAATTTTCCTCTTCATTTAAGACCTTTTTTACCGAATATTTTCTTTTTATTCAAACTGGCTCGGTACCATTCTCCATTATTTGGGATGCATTTAAAGCTTCAGCAAGGGATTTTATTATAATATATGAGGCAAAAAAACGTAACATTGCTCGCAATAGTACACATTTGTTATTCCAAGACATTAAGAGACTGGAGCATTCTTTTTACACATCCAATTCAAAGGATGTTCTTAACACCCTTATAAAGACAAAGTTGCAATTCAATAAGGAGTCTACTGACAATACCTCATTGTATCTTTTGAAATCTAGCTCAAAATTTTATGGTGGTAGAAATAGAGCAGGTAAACTTTTAGCCAACTACTTAAAAACTAAGCATACAAAATTGAACATTGACTCTATCTATGATGATAATTCTGTTTTAAAGTTCAAGGATACAGAAATTTTAAATGAATTTGCTTTATTTGACAAAACACTATTTTCTTCTGAAACAACTCCCACAGATGATACGCTTTCCCGTTTTTTTTCAACCCTACGAAAACCTCAAAAGCTACCTGCTGAACTCTCAATCTTAGAAACTCACACAACAAGAACTCTTGAATTAACTCAGGCACCTCAAAAAAGACAAAGCCCCTGGGCCTGATGGCTTCACTGTTGAATTTTTTCTCCACTTTCTGCCTTATTAATGCTCAAAATACACCTTCTAATTGATTCTTTTTATTCTTTAGGAAAATCCGGGGGCTCTTTCTCAGACGCTCATATTTGCTTAATTCCTAAGGAGGGAAAGGATCTAAAGTACGGCAAAAATTTTAGACCTATATCACTTGTTAATATAGATTATAAAACTTTCTTCAAAGCATTAGCTCTTCACTTAGACCCTTATCTTCCACAAATCTTATGCAAAGAACAATCCGGTTTTGTGAAAGGACGAGTTATACAAGACAATACCAGACTCTTTTTTAACATTCTATCTAAAGCTCCGTATTTGAATCACTCTTTAGCAGCTATCGCATAAGATGCAGAAAAATTATTTGATAGAGTGGAATGGCATTATCTATTTTATACCCTCAAATGGTTTGGTTTGGTTTGGCCTAAATTTAATTTCCTTGGTCTTGCTATTAAATTCTAATCCTCATGCTGCTGTATGTGCCAATGGCCTAATATCTCCTCTCTTTGACCTCGGCAGAGAGTGCATCAGGGATGTTCCCTTTTCTTTTCAATTTGGCCCTTGAACCCTTCCTTTCAAAAATCCGGCAAAATTCACAAATTAATGGATTTCAAACCCCTACTACTAATGTTAAACTAGCGGCATACCCCAATGATATTTTACTTTTCATTTCCAACCTGACTGAGTCGATACCTGCCTACCTTGAGGAAGTTGCTGCTTTCACATTAATCTCAGGTTACAAACTAAATAACTATAAATGTGAAATTCTACCATTGACTAAATACACCTTTAAAGATGAATTCACTCCCACCAACTTCACCTGGAAATCCTCTCCTATTAAATAATTGGGTCTAAACTTCACGTCATCCATCGAAGGGACAGTCATATTATATATGAACAATTGCATTAAAAAAATCTCAGATCTCACAACTAAATGGCCTCCTCTTTATCTGTCCTGGTGGGGTCGTCTGGATACTATCAAAATTATGCTCTCCCCCATTGTTTTATACACCATCTCTAATATTCCAGTTCCTATATCTACTAAACTCTTTAAAGCTGTCAATTCAATACTATCTTCCTTTTTATGGAACAAGAAGAAACCGCGTATGTCCATCTCTAAATTAGCACATCCCAAAGAGGAAGGAGGGATTAACTTTCCTAATTTCTCTGTTTATCATAAGGCTTTTGCACTGAGACAAGCATCACACTGGCTGCTTGATTCTACGGATACTTCTCCGCTATGAGCATCAATTGAACTCTCATTTAACTCTCCCTTTTCATTCTAAGAATATCTTTCTTTCTCTTGTAAGCCCCAATTCATATCCACTCCTTTATTTAAGTTTACCTTCAAATTACTAAATCCCATATATCCCTTAATCCACAATACTCTTGATTCTTTTTTAGCTTCACCCATTTGGCACAATAGGACTTTATTGATACTTAATAAGCCTTTTTATTGGCCAACTTGGAAAAACATGACTTAATATGGGTTAACCAATTGTTTTCAAGGGGGAAATGCCTCTCTTTTTCTTCACTTAGACAGTTATATGCTTTACCCACTTCATTCCTCATCAAATACCATACTCTTCATAAAACCATACTGGATATATACACGCTCCTCTCAACCAATGCTCAATCACTTCAACTAGCACACTCACAGACTGAGCTGTCCAACCTTTTACGTACTCAACCCATGGCATCAACCTTATATACTTTTCTCCAATCCAATCCTACAGTGAGACACAAATCAAATATTGAAGAAGTGTGGGGAAACGATTTTGATGTTGATTGGTCCCTAACATTATGCAACGCTATATAGACTAAAATACGTAAATACTCGAGAGCAGCCAGCCTAACGCAAACTTTGTTTTATATATACAACAGGCTCTTATTTTCTCCACACACCTTGAATAAACAATTTCCTAATACACCAAACACCTGTTGGTCTTGTGCATCTCCTGATGCCAATTTATTTCATATGTTATTTTTATGTCCACCAGTGCATCATTTCTGGAAATGTGTCTGGTCTCAAATCAATCAAATTTTCGCCACACATAACTCGTTCTCTGTAACTATCGTCTTTTTAGGCAGCCTCTCACCAATTTGGGACAGTAGCACTACCAATTTCAAAATCATTGATTTATTAATAGCAGTTGATTTTCAACAAATAACAAGAAATTGGAAATACTTTACTAAAATTTCATTTAAGACTTGGTGGTATGATATATGTCATTACCACAGATTAGATACATTCTCCAATTTCCCTACACCTATGATCACTAAGAGAATTCTTTGACAACTGTGCCAAACAACATTCCTTATTGCAGCCCTTCCAGCAAGAAGTACTCAAACCGCCATAATTAATTTAATTTCCTCCTCGTTATTTATATATATTCTCATTTTATGCCTTGTTTATTCATGACATTGTTTGATAGCTTTTGTTTTTCTTTCATCAATTTGTGCTGGAATACTTTTATGATATGTTAGTTGTTGACTCTAATATTGTATTGTATATTGACACCTAATTTTCTTTAAATAAAGTTTTCTTTCAAATTTAAAAACAACAAAAATCCAAACAGTAGAACCAGAGGTTTGAATTTTTAAAGAATAAACTGTAAAATAGTACCTAAAAACATAAAGTGCCAACAAGAATTATCTGGTCGCGCTGTACTGGGCCAAATACAAACTTTCAAGCTGATCATGATGGAGCGCGGGTCGGATACAATCCCAGATTAGTCACGCTGAAAGTTTACCTTCTCAAGTTTTGTGACAAGAGTCCTACTTGTGTGGAAAATGAATGCCAGGAGCAAAGAGAGCGTCCTTAGTAGTGGTCACATTGTACGAAGAGTAGGCCGGCTGTCGCTGATGGACGGGCTGCTGCTTCGTGGTGGTGGTCCACACAGGTGATCGATGCTGGCTGTGCAAGGAGAACAACTTGCAGCTTTAATTTAAGAGCTCAATAACCACACCAAGGGTCCAGCACCTGAGGGGCACCTCTAGGGGATCAGGGAACTCACAGAAGATGGGTCCAGGTGCTGTTGGGAAGCCTTTTATGTCATTGACGCTTAGATCAGGAGGCCAACAGACTAGCCCTTTGAGTCACTGCAGGCGCCTAGATTCTAAATGGAGATGCAGTCCCAGTTATTCCTTCCCAGGCAAGAGGGCAGCAGCTACTTCAGAGTGGTAGTCCAGCAGAGTAACAATCCGTTCAGCAGCACAGCAGCACATCAGTCCTTCTTCCTGGCAGCGTGTCCACAGGTCCAGGAGTGTACTGAAGTGGTGGTGTCTGAGGTACTTATTTTATACCCAGGTGCCCCAGTTCCAAAAGATGTGAGTAGCTTCTAGACAGTGGCTTTGAAGTGCAGGGAATTCCCTGCCTCCCCTGCCCTGGCTCCAAGCTGGCTAAAATAACAATGCAGGGTTGTTAGGCCCTTTGTGTGAAGACAGGACAAAACCTACTCAGGTATAAGTGAGGTTGCGCCCAGCTCCTTCCTCCGATATTGTCGTGATGGCCCATTCAGTCACACCTAAGCACCTGTTGTATGTGGCTGTCCAGGAGGTGACCAGAGACAAGCTGCAAGCTCCAATAGGCTAAGGATTGAAAATGCCAACTTTCGAAAAAGTAAAAGACATACAAATGATGGACGGAATACAGAACAAATCAAAACATTCACCCCCAGTCAACAGATCTGGGTTAAATCCCTCTTCTTTTGCTCACCATGCCACCCCAGGTTAGACCCAGCCATATACAAATCAGTCTTGACCCTGTGCCTCATGGGAAAAATCCAGCTAGAACTGCCAAGCCAGGTCCTCTCTGGACCAGAAACAAACAGCCGAGGACCGGTTTTAGGGGTTCACCCCTTATCAGCCAGACTAGCTTGAATCCAGTGGCACCCACGTCTGGGCATACCTGGCACACTTAAGGCGATAAAGCAAAAGACACACAAATGAGGGAGGGAATGTAGAACAAATCAAAACATTCACCCCCCGGTCAACAGACCTGGATTAAATCCATCATTCTTTTGCTCACCATGCCACCACAGTTTAGACACAGCCATTTGCAAATCAGTCTTGACCTGTGACTCATTGGAACAGCCCATCCTGAACTGCCAAGCCAAGCATCTTAAGACTGGTTTTGGAGTTTCACCCATCATCATCCAGGCTAGCTTGAATACCAGTGGCACACTGAGCCCAACGAAACATGTTGGCAATGTTGAAGTGATGATGGTGTATTGGTAACCATTTTTAATCGGGAGGGTTTGCAGCTTGGAATAAAATTGATTGTCCAGCAAGCTCTACCTGGTTTTAAAGGTGATAATTATGTTCACTGGTTCTCACAGGGGTTCAATGAGCACATAGATTGAATAGCAAACACGGTTGCTGCACTCACTATTTACCTTTTCCCTACATTTTAGTTTAAATGGAGAAAAAAATGTTCTTTCTTCTTGCCCACACACAAAGAGAGAGAGCGGCCGATGATGATAAGTGGGTAAACTGGCAATTACTAGCCAGCAACCCCCTTGGGTGTCGCTACCGTGAGGTACTCTCTCTCTTCCCTCACAATTTTTTGATGAAGGTGGGACTTAGCCTGGTTGATGTTGTTTTTAGAGTGGAGAGTAACACACTGTGACAAATCAGAGTAGTGTACGTCATCACACTCTAGGGAATTGGGAAAATTATTGAGAATCCTTAGATTGTCATTCCTGTTAGGTGTAGGTGTGATAGTGGGGAGGTCCTTTTTGTTTATAACTCCGTGGACTCGAAACAAGCATCCTAGGACTGGGTACAGGGTTTCGCCACTCATCCACCAGGCTAGCTTGAATCCAGTGGCACAGTGAGCCCAGGAACCATGTCTAGGCATACCCAGTGCAATTAGGGTGAGAAAGCAAAAGACACACCAATGATGGCTGGAATGCAGTATGAATCAAAACATTCACCCACACTCAACAGATCTGGGATAAATACATTGTTCTTTTGCTCACCATTCCACCCAAGGTTAGACCAAGCCATATGCAAATTAGTCTTGGCCCTGTGCCTCAAAGAAACAGGTCAGCCCAAACTGCCAAGCCAGGTCCTCCCTGGTCCAGAAACAAGTATGCTAGGACCAGTTTCAGCCCTCATCAGCCAGGCTAGCGTGAATCTAGTGGCACAGTGAGCCCAGGACTCACGTCTGGGCATACCCGGCGATAAATCAAAAGACACACAAATGATGGACGGAATGCAGAACAAATCAAAACATACACCCCCAATTAACAGATCTGGGTTACATCCATCATTCTTTGGCTCACCACTCAAGTTTAGACCCAGAAATATGCAAATCAGTCTTGACCCTGTGACTCATAGGAACAGTCCATCCCAAACTGCCAAGCCAAGCATCTTAGGACCGGTTTTGGAGTTTCACCCATCATCAGTCAGGCTAGCTTGAATCCCAGTGACACACTGAACCCAGGATCTATGTCTAAACATACCCAGCGCACTTAGGGCGAGAAAGCAAAAGACAAACAAATGATGAACGGCATGCAGAATAAATCAAAACATTCACACCAGTCAACCGATCTGGGTTAAAACCATTGTTCGTTTGCTTACCATGCCACTCCAGTTTAGACTCAGCCATATGCAAATCAGTCTTGGCCCTTTGCCTCATGGGAACAATCCAGCCCAAACTACCAAGCCAGGTCCTCCCTGAACCGGAATTAAAGCATCCTTGGACCGGTTTTGGGGTTTGACCCATCATCAGCCAGGCTAGCTTGAATCCAGTGGCACAGAGAGCCTGGGACCCAAGTCTGTGCATACCCGGCACACTTCGGGCGATAAAGCAAAAGACACACTAATGAAGTACGGAATGCAGAACAAATCAAAACATTCACCCACAATCAATAGGTCTGGGTTAAATCCATCATTCTTTTGCTTACCATGCCACCCCAGTTCAAACCCACCGTTATGCACATCAGTCTTAACCCTGTGCCTCATGGGATAGCGATTCTGTGTGTGCAAGGTAGCCTTTCACTGCTTCAGTGTAAGAAGTCACACTTTTGTATGAGTGACATGGTCAGTTCAACTGAGGACAATGCCCTAAATGTAACTTGACAGCAACAGTGCAGTTGTACCAAGCACTGGCTCTGATGTACACTATGTACTACTTGTGCACCATGTCATGACTTTTGCCACACTGCTTGGTGTCCTTTGACCCCCACTTTCTTGTATTCCCACTTTTGGAGAAGCGAAAATCACTTTTATTACCTACTTATTTGCACCTAACCTTTTTTTTGTATAGGCTTTCATTGCCATTTTACATCAGCTGTTACATATAGTATCACAGGTCAGCATAGTGACAGAATGGATCATAACAATATATATTAAGCAGAAAAGGGGTCTCTACTCACCCAGAACCCACATCCCCGTCCCGTCCACTGTACAACATAAAGAATCAACCAATAAATCAGATTTTGGAAATAGTACCTATCACCACCCTCTTGTCCCAATAATCATGGGCCCAACCTCCCTCCCAGTTTAGTTAAAGCAGGACGAGTGTAAGCATTGCAATCCATGTCCACAAATCATCCTCAATGTTATCATCTCTATGGGTTTTCTGCATATGACATTCATCCGTATTTGCTCATTCCATTCAGCCATATCTTTGAGCCACTCGAGCAAATGTGGCAGCATACTGGGACATCCATTGTGTAGCCTACCGTCGCTTGGCGAATGTGTGCCCAAACATCAAAAGTGTCCTAATTAATTTCTTTTTCTTTTTAAACAGAACCCGTCCTAAGAGGAATTGCCCAATATCCCTATAGGAGGCCATCCAGTGGTCCCACCAAGAGAGGCCAGAACCTCTTCCCAGCATTCAACCATATCTGGGCAGCTCCATATCATATGGATGAAATCTGCATCATACCGGATTGCACCTGGGACAGGAGAAGGATCATGTATTGGTAAATAAAGTGCAATGTTGTGGGAGATAAATACACCTGGTGTATTACATTAAATTGAATCAATTTAAAGCAGGCATTAGATGACATTGTTCTGTCTCCCTCATGTACAGAGACCCAGGGCCATATTATCAAGATCGGCGATAACATTATCGCCGCTTTAGCGTTCTGGTGTGAACCTGGGCTTCTATGGGAATTCACAAGGGTATATCATCAAGCCCCTTATCGCTGCTTTGGCTGCAGTTTCCTGCCGCTAAAGCAGCGATAATATTATCACCGTTCTTGATAATATGGCCCCCAGTCCTTAGGAGACAATGTAGTATCCAGTAGATTTTACAATCTATTTTCACAGGTACCGCATCCATCGACAAGTCCTCCTTAAGGGCCCAGCAAAGGTGAAAAAGCAGTCTATGCCCATCCCCAAGTTCAGCAAGGAATTCCAGGGGCACCCCAAGAAATGACGGCCTAATTGCTCGGGCTGTCGCTGCGATTTTAGAATCCTGAAGAAATTGGCCTGCACCCAGGCAAGACAAGGAAATTGTGTCATTCTTTGCACCTAACTGAATTCCTCTGCATCCAGTGATTATCCCCTTTCTACATGTGCACCCTTAACCACCTTGCACTTCCCTGAAGATCGTGCACTTTGCTCCCTAGTACCTGGCAGTATCTCACTCCCAATAGTGATAATCATTTTGGCTTAAGAATAATAGAGGGGCGGGAAGTGTACATGGGTGTGGGGGCAGTGCCCTACCAGTCATGGGAGATGAAAGAAGGGGAAGGCAGGAGCAGTTCGGCACCGCTGATTGCATCAGAGCATGATATTCAAAATCATGCTTTTTGGGGCTATGAGTAAAACTGAGGGAAACATCCTTTACCCAGACTTCAATTAATAAATCAACATTTGTAGAGCATAACTCTGTTACCCTTAGGGGTATCTAGTAAGCCTGGGCAACGAACTACGTTCTGCTATCAGAGTTTGTGGAGATTTGTTAATTACGCATTCCATTAAAAACACTGAATTCAGGGAAAAACTAAGTTACTCCACGTAGGGGAGTCAGATACTAAACTGCACCCACAAATGCTTTGATAAAGCACCTTTACATGCTAAAAAGCATATAACCAATTCAAAAAATGAACTTTGATTGAGAAGAATATCAGGCAATGCAAGAGGTGATGATTTTGGGGTCCCCCTAACCTAGGGGGAGACCAAGCAGATGCATTGAACACAAAGAGCATATCATGCTGAACAATTCAGTGGTGGTCCCATCATCTTAGGACCACTGCAAGCACAGTTATGAGCAAAAATACAATCCAAACCAAAGGCCCTGCAAAGCATTATGGGACGAGATTAGCAGTGGGCAGTGAATATATAGTATCCATTATCAAAATAATTCTACAACGAGCAGTAGTTCAACTAGTGGTTACTTGGTGTCCCTCACAAGTCAAATGCAAAAGCATTGAAATTATTACATCAAGCTTCAGTTCAACTAGTCATTGCTAGGTGTCCCTCATGTCAAATGCTTTTGCATTTGACTCATGAGGGACACCTAGTAACGACTAGTGGAACTGCAGCTTCATGAAAGGGTTTCAATACTTTTGCATTTGACTCGTGAGGGACACCTACTAACGAATCCATTTTGCACCTCGGCTGCGATGTTACCACATGCTACATTAACCTGCAAGTCATTACGACGATTTGCTGTAGGGGGCGCATTATTGGACTGGTATTGAATTTTTAAGCCCAGCACCTGTCCTAATGCATAGACTGGAGTTGGAATTGTAATTTATACTACTCCAAAGTCAAGCACCCCAAAAGCAAGTCATTGTAACAAATTGCGTGGTAATGTAACGCATGGTAATGTCGCAGTCAGGGTAGTGATAGCGTTGTAAAGTCATGTGGGGTAAATGCATGCAGGGTTCTGTCATACAACCTAAAACTGAGCATGTACTGGGCCACATAATATACGCCCTTGAGGCTCAAGCTAGGATAGCTGTATCATTAGCGAGGTGTGGCCGCACTTCTGTGCCACAGTAATCTTCTAAAGTGGGCCAATGCATTATTTGGCCCAAGATGGAGTAAGATCATCCTTTAACTAAGGGGATATGGTGGATCAAGGAACCATTTGTCTATGTGGGCTGTTCCCTGTTTGCGTTTATCTCATACAAGCTGAAGGGACTGGGGTGGAGTCTGGCAAGCAGCATCTGCAAACACAACCCATGCTGGCATGAAGCACATCACGCTGTAATGTTTTTCAAAGATTTTCAGGCTTGAAGTGCTGCAGAGGATTGAGTTTTCCTGCTCCTTCCTTAAAGTTAGTGATTAATTTGAGCTGGTGGTTGCAGAGGGGGCTCATTCACACTCATTTTTAGGGATTGACACTTATCAGAAGCAAAAGAGAGAAAATCACAAAAAGGGTAAAGAAGGAGGAAGAGAAAGGAGACGAGAGGGACTGAAGTATACTGACAAAGGAAAAAAGCAGGGATAAAAATCACCTGGAAAAGGCAGATAACAGGGCAGGAAGTTTCTGGTTGTGAATTAAAGGGGCATGAGGTTGAATCTAGACTGTGCAGTCTTGGTATTCGGCACCGCAACAATCAATAGTGGCAGCCACAGGCTTATACAAAACCTTTGGGCGCTGACACTTATTGTTTTACAAAAACAAAACTGCCCTGGTGTGGTAAAGGTAAAGAGCAGAGCTCCATTTTTGTCTTGGCTAAACTTCCTAAGCAGTGGTGGTGCACCCATTAGGGTGTTGGGGCATTGCTCTACTTATATTTTACACTCCCCCATTCCCAAAATAATGTGAACATGTAATTGAACTCAAAGTTAAGGTTTCTACATTCTCCCCACGGCAGTCAGTCTTCTCCACTGGAGGGTTGCGTAATCAAGTCTGAGGCATGTCCTCCAAAGCAGTGCAGCAGGCCTGGGGGAGGTGGGGCATGCATAGTGACACACACTCATTAGCCAGTGCACCACGGACCAAGTGCGCATGTTGGTTGGATGGCTGCCGTTCCCTGCCAAGTCCAACTTGCTCACTAGAGGCCTCCTAGTCATCTCCCCACCTGTGCTTCATTGAGCCGGGGGTGACTCAAAGCTGCAGTCCCTGGTCTCAATATGAGCATTGAGGTTCCCTGCCCTAGCCAATCCAGGCACTGCTGTAACAGCAGAAGCAGCATCTGGATTGGCTGGTGCAAACTTACTTTGTGTGCACGTGACATTACTGAGGCAGCGTGGGCATGGGAGGAGGCTGTCTCTCTCCCCTTCGTGCGCATGATCCATGAACAGAGACAGTCGGTTCAGTTGCTTGCTTTAAATTACTGCAGGCCTACTATGGCACCCATTTCATAACCATAGCTGTGCCACCACCAAAGCCAAGATCCACAGGGCAGACACAGCACCAGCTGCCAAGAATGCTGCCCATGGGGCTAGGTGCACTCTGGACCAGCCGCACCACGCTCAGCGAGAAGAAGTGCAGACCCTAAGAGCTGTGGCCCGATGGTGAGCGTGTTTGCAGGTGCGTATTATCACAGATATACAATACATTGCTGCAGCAAGTGCATTAACCAACGGGGCTATGTAAATTTTACTCTGAGAATATTTGCTGGCTAGACATAGATCTCTGCTAGCCTAAAATGTGGACTTTTGTGAATAATAAGGCTTGCCAAAACAACTTCGCAATTGCAATTTTCTTTGTTGACAATATCTTTGTGTATATAATTTGTAAAATAATGTATGGGTTCTGGCAGACAATAGGCTGTTACTGCCCCTCTTATTTCTCCTCTCTTCCACATTCCTCCTCCTCACCCACTATTCTGCCTCGTCAATTCCCCTTTGCTTCCCCCTCTCCATGCTGTGAGTTTTAGTAATGCACGTATCCAGTCTCCCTTCCTTTTGTCATTAAGTATGTTCCACTATAGTCAAGGGTGCCAAAAAAAAATGGCGGCGGATGAAATTTCCGCTTGAATTCTCCTGCAATTGCTGCCAAGAAATATCAAGTAAGCAAAAGGCACACAATTGATGGACGGAATGCAGAACAAATCAAAACATTCACTCCCAGTCAAGAGATCTGGGTTAAATCCATCATGCTTTTGCTCATCATGCCACCTCAGTTTAGACCTGGCCATATGCAAATGAGTCTTGACCCTGTGCCTCATGGGAACAGTCCTGCCCGAACTGCCAAGCCAGGTCCTCCCTGGACCGGAAACAAGCATCCAAGGACCGGGCCAGGATAGCTTGATTTCAGTGGCACAGTGAGCCCAGGACCCACGTCTGGGCATACCTGGCGCACTTAGGGGAGAAAGCAAGAGAGACACACAATTAATGGACGGAATGCAGAACAAATCAAAATATTCACCCCCAGTCAAGAGATTTCGGTTAAATCCATCATTCTTTTGCTCACCATGCTACCTCAGTTTAGACCTCCCCATATGCAAATCAGTCTTGACCCTGTGCCTCATGGGAGAAATCCAGCTAGAACTGCCAAGCCAGGTCCTCTCTGGACCAGAAAAAAGCATCCTAGGGCCGGTTTCGGGGTTTCACCCCTCTTCAGCCAGGATAGCTTGATTCTAGTGGCACAGTGAGCCCAAGACCCACATCTGGGCATACCTGGCGCACTTAGGGCACTAAAGCGAAAGACACACAATTGATGGACGGAATGCAGAACAAATCAAAACATTCACCCCCCGTCAAGAGATCTGGGTTAAATCAATCATTCTTTTGCTCATCGTGCCACCCCAGTTTATACCTGGCCATATACAAATCAGTCTTGACCCTGTGCCCCATGGGAACAGTCCAGCCGAACTGCAAAGCCAGTTCCTCCCTGTACTGGAAACAAGCCCCCAGTCGAGAGATCTGTCCATCAATAGTTCTTTTTGCATTTGTCACCCAGAGTGGGACTGGTATGCTCAGACGTAGGTTCCTTGCTCTCCAGAATGGCATGGTGAGCAAAAAAACAACGGATTTAGGCCAGATCTCTGTACTGGGGTGAATGCATGACACTGTTCTGCATTCTGTCCATCAATAGTTTCTTTTGTGTTTGTCACCCCGAGTGGGACGGGTATGCTCAGACGTGGGTTCCGTGCTCTCCATGTCACTGGAATCAAGCTATCCTGGCTGAAGAGGTGTGAAACCTTGAAACCGGTCTTAGGATGCTTGTTTCCTGTCCAGGGAGGACCTGTCCTGGCAGTTCGGGCTGGACTGTTCCCATTGGTTGCAGAGTCAAGACTGATTTGCATATGGCTGGGTCCAAACTGGAATGGCATGGTGAGCATAAAAACTATGGATTTAGGCCCAGATCTCTGTACTGGGGTGAATGCATGACACTGTTCTGCATTCTGTCTATCAAAAGTTCTTTGGACAAGAAATATCAAGCAGGCAACACTGCAACTGCAAGACTCATTACTCTGCAATGTTATACATTAAACTCCCCTAAGCATACATTTCACCTTTGCGAGTGGGTCGCTTCTAAAGAGATAATCAAAGTGAAGTTTATGGTTGTTTACACCCACCCATCTGGACGCGCCCTCTGCACATCTGGATGTCACGTCTATTCTTAGTGAGCATCTCATTCGCAGCCGTCTGTTTCCGCACACATCAAAGCTCCCCGTGTCACCGTCATCAGACCTGCTTGTAGGCACGAGTCTGTTCCATTCCCTCACACCTTTAGTGCACACATCTGTCTGTCCTTTTCTTCATACACTGAGTTACACATCCAATCCAAACAAACCAGCCATCCAGCCAAGCAAAAACTGTCCATTCATGTGTTACTTCACCTATCCATTCATGCTTCCTGTGACCCACAGACAGACTGTCGAATTTTGGAGCTGGGGTCTAAATAGAGTTCCCCGGGGGCATTCAGTAGAGTGGAGGCAGGTGTGTGTGTGTGTGTATATATATATATATATATATATAAATATATATATATATATACACACATACACAGTTACCCTCCACCCATTTGTCTGCCCACCCCTCTCTAGTGCTGCCAGCCGCCACTGCATTGCAGGCATTTTGCCCCAATTTAAGTATAGGTGAAAACTGAATTAATGTCATGAGAATACTTTCGCCCACATGAAATGATGCTGCCTGGCAGCTTTGGAAACAAACTGCTTAGAGGGTCAGGTAGAAAAATAGATCACTAAAACCTATAGTTCCTAATGAAACTTCCTCCCAATGAGGGGCACTTGAATAAGAGATGTAGATCTTTGTGTCGTCAGACTGCCACATGTTACAATCCCAGCATCATAGCTCAGCGGGTGAACGTAACTGCTGAAGCAACGCTTGCTTATCGCCTGACTTCACAATTGTCAGTTTCCATAATGTGGCTCAGTAGATTAATACGCTTGCTGAGGAGACCTTTGTTTAGCTTTCAGTTTACAGGGATGCAGATTTTTTCGCGTTTTTAAAGCCGAATGACATTTTACAGCCTTACTGCAGGGTACCGGGGCGACCTATTATTTCCACTCAAAATGGACTTTTGGAACCCCTCTCTAAATATGTTGATTTTTACTTACACGATTATATGGAGGCCTTACCTAGCTACTTAAGAGACACTGGTGACTTCCTGATGAAATTGAAAGAAGTTGTGTGGAAACCTAACTATTTATTTCTGGTCATGGACATTACATCTCTGTATACCTCTATTAATCATGTTGATGGTTTGAATGCAATTGAATACTTTTTGTCTACAAGAGATATCAGGTATTTTGAACACAGCAAAATGCTTATCAGTATGATTGATTTGTGCCTTAAAAATAACTTTTTCCTTTTCAACAATGAGATCTTCCAGCAGATGCGTGGTGTTGGCATGGGTGCGTGCTTCTCCCCCAGCTACGCGTGTTTACACGTGGGCTGGTGGGAGAAGCACGTCCTAGGTGGGATCCGCGACTGTTTGGAGGAAGATGAAACAGGCATTGTGAAAATGTGGCGCTTCATTGGCGATGTTTTCATAATTTGGCAAGGTTGTAAATAATCAGCCGAAGAATTTGTTAGTAACATCAATAACAATTCTTTAAACCTAGAATTTTCTGCCAACATCAACAATGTTAGTGTCAACTTTCTAGATGTGGAGGTTTATATTAGAGACAATAAGATCATGACCAGAATGTACAGAAAGTCCACAGCTGGAAATTCTATTTTACACGCACAGAATAACCACCCACATCATCTTATCAAAAGCATCCCTTATGGGGAGTTTTTAAGAATTAGACGCATATGTAACAACGAGATTGACCTCATAATTTGTCTTAATGGATCTTATCAGAGATTCTTACGCAGAGGCTATCATGTTAATTCCCTCACCAACTCTCTGAAAAGGGCTTTGTCTAATCAGACAGTGGTAATAGCAGAGCAACCCACCATTGAAACATCAGAGGAGGTTGCTGTTAAATCTGAGAAACCCACCATTCGTCTTATTACCACTTTTAATAATCACGAAAAGAAGATCAAACAAATTATTAAGTCCAATTGGCCCATCTTGAAAACTGATATTGTCTTAGGCCCATTGTTGGAAGATATGCCCAGCATCACTTTCCGTCGAGCACCCTCGATGAGGGATGCTCCAGTAAGAACTAGTCCTGAGACCGTTATAAAACCAAACTGGTTTTCAAACAAAACAGGTTTTCGAAAGTGCAGTTCGTGCAGGGCTTGCAAGTTCGGTATTAATACCACCGAATTTGTTGAGGGCTTGACAGATGCTGTGATCAAAATCAATAACTTGTATACATGTAAAACTGACCATGCGGTCTATGTTTTAAAGTGTACGTGCGAGTTGCAATACGTTGGCAGCACAAAGTTGCAAGTATACAACCGCATTTTACAGCATCTTCGTGCCATAGTAAACTCTGACCCCAACTACCCTGTGGCACGTCATTTCAAGTTGGTACAAAACAATAACTTAAATGACTTACAATATTTTGTTATTGATGCAGTCCCTCCACACAAAAGAGGTGGAGACAGAGAAAAGAGACTAAGACAGTTGGAAAGCCAATACATTTTGAGGTTAAACAGTAAGATTCCGAATGGCCTCAACATGGGGGAAGATCTTAATAACTTTCTGTAAATATTTTATTCCATCATATGCATGATATTTTATATGGATTTTATACCTATTTATATGGTTTTAATCTATTATATTCATGTTGCGGATGGTCCAGGAATGAATGAATTGTTAATCTCTGTGATTTGATTATATATAATGGATCTATACATACATTATTTATATTCTAGCTGTGATGCTATGATTCTCATGGTTAGTCCGTTTTCTGGTCACTTTAATCCTTTACAGAAATGTTGCATTTTTCTGTATCTAAATATTGATAAACTTTGTCCCCCTAACATATAAATGTACTGCTATATTTTGCACTTCTTTGCACTTTGCACTTTCTCACACTTGTTTACATCTTGCTTTAGGTTTTAACCTGTATATACATTGCTCTCTCCCAAACTTTGGGATAATGTATTTTGCACTATTTTTATGCACTAATTCCTTATGTGGTTTAACCCTTTTTTTACTAGTTTGATACTATGACCCCATGATATCAGTTTACATCGTTTAGTTATGATGTATAGTTTATACTGTGGTTGACTTTATTTGGGCACTTGCCCTTTATTTCTTCAATTGTTTATTTCAATTTAAAACATATGTTCAATGTTTTGCATTTTACACACAATTTTGTGTTTTAAACTGTATATTGGTTGACCATAGTTGATTATGAAGGATATTTCTTCTATGTTGTTTGAATTATGGGAGGAGTCTCGTTATAACCAGTATTTAACCACGTGTATCTCTGGGTTTGTCATGTGATCAAGTCCGTGTTTCCCGGACGAAACGCGTCATGTTGCCGTCTCCATCGATGGAATAAAGCACTTCATTCACCTTTAACTCCTCGTCTTGTAGTCTGTACCTGGTCTGTGTCCGTGCGCTGTTTCTGGCACCTCAGGATTGTGAATTCTTATTCAATTGACGAATTGGCCGATTTCGTCTTCTACAGACCCTCTCGTTCTTCATCCAGTGGCTGGTTTGCAGTTTTGGCCGCCTTCGCCTTTGGCGACTTGTTTCTACCCGGAAGGAGCATTGCGTGTGCCAGCCCCCAACGACCCGGAAGTGAATACGGATTTGCTACGCGTCTCGGCTCGCTGGAAGTTCTCTGGTTTCCGTGAGGAATCATTTGGTTCGGAGGACCCGAGTTTTTCTTCGCTGGCAGCGTTCTAAGGTGAGCCGTTTGACGTTTGTTGCTACCGTTGGGACACACGTGGGTCTTACGAGATTTAAGGAGATATTTGTTCATTTTTTCCAATACATGGTGAATGATACACGTGGAAATATTTTTGAACTTGTGCTAATTTCTACAAACTTTCCGCAATTAAGATGGCGATGGCAGCTGACATTTTCAGAGATAGAGAGCAAGCAGCAGATGCTCTTTTTTTAAATTTACCGGCGGTTGCTACCCTTGGGGGTAAATCTAAGGAGAAAACCACTGAAGGTGACGATGTTAAATCGAAATTGAAAAAAACTTGAAAAAGTGCTCCGGACGGAGCTAACTAAATGGTGGGAACAAAAAAGTCTTGAAAAATACAAGGAAGCTAAAAGGGTGCCTCGTGGCTTAAGAGTATTAATAGCACCATCATTTGAAAACCCCAATCCCCTCATGCTGAAGGAGTGGGCACAACATAACCTTGATGCATCCATGGGCATGGTATGCATCTTAATCAAATACGCCGAAATCGATAGAGTCGAACTAATGTCCCAGATTGAGAAGCTTAACCTCGAATTAAACGCCATGGAACAACAGGAGGAGATAACTAAAGGGCGGGAAGATATCAAAAAACGTCTTGATAAATATGAGGAGACCATCAAAACCCGCAAGGCATTTAAGTTCGCCAGAGATAAGGCTGACTATGAGAACGGGAGAATATTTACATTCTCAAGGAAATTCGAGTCAGCCAAAAGACAAGCACTAACTTCATCTGTGCCAGTGTCAGCAGCAACGTCTCAAACTCCCTAAAACCAACAGGCGGGAGCCCCTGAAGGATCAGATACTGATATGAGTTCTATCTATAGCAGTGGGGGTTCCGATGAGGAAACCAACGAGCAACAAGTTGGGGTTAGTAGCTTTACTCCATCTGAGGAATTGGTTTTTATGGTGGAAGATCGGTGAAACGCCTTAAGGTCGAGAGGGACACAGCAAACAAGAGGAAGAGGCGAAACAAATCCCGTAAAGAGAGGAGGAAACGCCAACAATTACGGGAAAAAGAGAAGAGGAAGGGGGAATGCCCAAACGAAATCATAAGTAATATTTTGAAGCTACCCACTACACTATCTTCTGATGACAAAACTTCGTCTACTGAAATTGGGATTAACGATGATAAACATGAAAACAATGAAAAAATTGAAATAAATGAACAAAATACAAAAGAAAAAAACACACAAGAAAAAGATAAAACCGCTATGAATGCTAATTATCATCCATGTGACTCCGATGTAGAAAATACTGTGATTAATCTGACTGAACTTGACCTCAATGCAGCGGAAACTCAGCTTCTTTCATTGGGACTTTCCTTTTGCCCTAATAATGGATTCAAGTATGTGCAAGCGAGAATTGACACCTTTAAGTTTATAAGGAAACTTAAGCTTCTCAAATTTCACACTACCAACAAGAAAAGTGAAAAAGCCAATACCATTTTGAATGAATCTCAGAGTCATAGAAACTTTTCTATTGCTGATACCAAGGCTTTGAAGGTTGCTCATTCCCTTGCCAATGATGACAATGATGCCCCTACCAACACGCAGGATGTATTAAGTTCTATGGGAATCAGCAGTGGCAGTGCTGGTAATAGTCCATTTTGTCCCAAATCTACTTTTGTCCCGGTGATGCCCAGGGATGCCATTGACATTTTTAGCGATCGGGTCGTTGAAGACCTTAAGGAACTAAACAAAACTGTGGCTAAAAGTAAAAAACGTAGAAGCTTTAGAGACAAACAATACTCTCTGCTGATGCGAAAAATCTAATCTAAAGGTGATATCATTGTCAATAAAGCTGACAAAGGTGGAAATATCGTTTTGTGGCCACGCACTATGTATCTACAGGAAGCTGAAAGACAATTAAGTGACCCTGCTTGCTATAGGAAGGCCTCATTCAATGAACTCAACAAAGTAAAACTACTTGTACATTCCAACTTGGCATCTTGGAAGAGGGAAGGACTGACCAGTAAGAAAGAATTTGATTTCCTCAAAAAGGATTTCCCTATCACTCCTACTCTATACTTGTTACCCAAGATCCATAAAGGCACGATACCTGTACCGGGGCGACCTATTATTTCCGCTAAAAATTGACTTTTGGAACCCCTCTCTAAATATGTTGATTTTTACTTACACGATTATATGGAGGCCTTACCTAGCTACTTAAGAGACACTGGTGACTTCCTGATGAAATTGAAAGAAGTTGTGTGGAAACCTAACTATTTATTTCTGGTCATGGACATTACATCTCTGTATACCTCTATTAATCATGTTGATGGTTTGAATGCAATTGAATACTTTTTGTCTACAAGAGATATCAGGTATTTTGAACACAGCAAAATGCTTATCAGTATGATTGATTTGTGCCTTAAAAATAACTTTTTCCTTTTCAACAATGAGATCTTCCAGCAGATGCGTGGTGTTGCCATGGGTGCGTGCTTCTCCCCCAGCTACGCGTGTTTACACGTGGGCTGGTGGGAGAAGCACGTCCTAGGTGGGATCCGCGACTGTTTGGAGGAAGATGAAACAGGCATTGTGAAAATGTGGCGCTTCATTGACGATGTTTTCATAATTTGGCAAGGTTGTAAATCATCAGCCGAAGAATTTGTTAGTAACATCAATAACAATTCTTTAAACCTAGAATTTTCTGCCAACATCAACAATGTTAGTGTCAACTTTCTAGATGTGGAGGTTTATATTAGAGACAATAAGATCATGACCAGAATGTACAGAAAGTCCACAGCTGGAAATTCTATTTTACACGCACAGAATAACCACCCACATCATCTTATCAAAAGCATCCCTTATGGGGAGTTTTTAAGAATTAGACGCATATGTAACAACGAGATTGACCTCATGAATTGTCCTAATGGATCTTATCAGAGATTCTTACGCAGAGGCTATCATGTTAATTCCCTCACCAACTCTCTGAAAAGGGCTTTGTCTAATCAGACAGTGGTAATAGCAGAGCAACCCACCATTGAAACATCAGAGGAGGTTGCTGTTAAATCTGAGAAACCCACCATTCGTCTTATTACCACTTTTAATAATCAAGAAAAGAAGATCAAACAAATTATTAAGTCCAATTGGCCCATCTTGAAAACTGATATTGTCTTAGGCCCATTGTTGGAAGATATGCCCAGCATCACTTTCCGTCGAGCACCCTCGATGAGGGATGCTCTAGTAAGAACTAGTCCTGAGACCGTTATAAAACCAAACTGGTTTTCAAACAAAACAGGTTTTCGAAAGTGCAGTTCATGCAGGGCTTGCAAGTTCGGTGTTAATACCACCGAATTTGTTGAGGGCTTGACGGATGCTGTGATCAAAATCAATACCTTGTATACATGTAAAACTGACCATGCGGTCTATGTTTTAAAGTGTACGTGCGAGTTGCAATACGTTGGCAGCACAAAGTTGCAAGTATACAACCGCATTTTACAGCATCTTCGTGCCATAGTAAACTCTGACCTCAACTACCCTGTGGCACGTCATTTCAAGTTGGTACAAAACAATAACTTAAATGACTTACAATATTTTGTTATTGATGCAGTCCCTCCACACAAAAGAGGTGGAGACAGAGAAAAGAGACTAAGACAGTTGGAAAGCCAATACATTTTGAGGTTAAACAGTAAGATTCCGAATGGCCTCAACATGGGGGAAGATCTTAATAACTTTCTGTAAATATTTTATTCCATCATATGCATGATATTTTATATGGATTTTATACCTATTTATATGGTTTTAATTTATTATATTCATGTTGTGGATGGTCCAGGAATGAATGAATTGTTAATCTCTGTGATTTGATTATATATAATGGATCTATACATACATTATTTATATTCTAGCTGTGCTGCTATGATTCTCATGGTTAGTCCGTTTTCTTGCTGCTTGAGGTCACTGGTCACTTTAATCCTTTACAGAAACGTTGCATTTTTCTGTATCTAAATATTGATAAACTTTGTCCCCCTAACATATAAATGTACTGCCATATTTTGCACTTCTTTGCATTTTGCACTTTCTCACACATGTTTACATCTTGCTTCAGGTTTTAACCTGTATATACAGTGCTCTCTCCCAAACTTTGGGATAATGTATTTTGCACTATTTTTATGCACTAATTCCTTATGTGGTTTAACCCTTTTTTTTACTGGTTTGATACTATGACCCCATGATATCAGTTTACATCGTTTAGTTATGATGTATAGTTTATACTGTGGTTGACTTTATTTGGGCACCTGCCCTTTATTTCTTCAATTGTTTATTTCAATTTAAAACATATGTTCAATGTTTTGCCTTTTACAACCAAATTTGTGTTTTAAACTGTATATTGGTTGACCATAGTTGATTATGAAGGATATTTCTTCTATGTTGTTTGAATTATGGGAGGAGTCTCGTTATAACCAGTATTTAACCACGTGTATCTCTGGGTTTGTCATGTGATCAAGTCCGGGTTTCCCGGACGAAACGCGTCATGTTGCCGTCCCCATCGATGGAATAAAGCACTTCATTCACCTTTAACTCCTCGTCTTGTGGTCTGTACCTGGTCTGTGTCCGTGCGCTGTTTCTGGCACCTCAGGATTGTGAATTCTTATAAATATATATATATATACACATACACAGTTACCCTCCACCCATTTGTCTGCCCACCCCTCTCTAGTGCTGCCAGCCGCCACTGCATTGCAGGCATTTTGCCCCAATTTAAGTATAGGTGAAAACTGAATTAATGTCATGAGAATACTTTCGCCCACATGAAATGATGCTGCCTGGCAGCTTTGGAAACAAACTGCTTAGAGGGTCAGGTAGAAAAATAGATCACTAAAACCCATAGTTCCTAATGAAACTTCCTCCCAATGAGGGGCACTTGAATAAGAGATGTAGATCTCTGTGTCGTCAGACTGCCACATGTTACAATCCCAGCAACATAGCTCAGCGGGTGAACGTAACTGCTGAAGCAACGCTTGCTTATCACCTGACTTCACAATTGTCAGTGTCCATAAAGTGGCTCAGTAGATTAATACGCTTGCTGAGGAGACCTTTGTTTAGCTTTCAGTTTACAGGGATGCAGATTTTTTTCGCGTTTTTAAAGCCGAACGACATTTTACAGCCTTACTGCAGGGTCTAATTAAATGCTGCTACAGATTGAGGTGGTGAAATGCCTGGGGGCTGTGGAGATAGGGATTAGATGGTATGTGGGGGCTATCCTGGCAAAAAAAAGGCACTCACCGTAGGGCAAACACCGGACTCAGTGTTTGTCTCGTGGTGAAAAGTCCCAAATCCCCTAGAACCCGGAACCCCCAATAGAACTGGACCCCAACACCACCCAAACGAGTTACCAACAGGACACAAGGCAATCTTAGGTTGTGGATTATTTTATTCTACATTCACATAGCAAAGTTTGTGCAAATCTGATAAATACAATAAAAGAAAAGCTGCATAAAGATCATAAAAATCTAATGTAAATCAATTATAGACAAAGTGTCAAATCATGAGGAAGACAAACCATCAACACAATAGCTTCATGTAAAAATGGATCAGCAATATCCAGACTTTTACCCCAAGGGGCGCCTCGCAATCCTGAACACCATTGGACCACACAAGGTGCAACCACCTCCATCCACGAGGGGTGGTCCCATGCCCCTGTACCCTTGTCCTCACAATGGGCCAGGCCCCCCGAACACCAAGCTCCCCAGGGGCTGCAGAAAAGGTGGGCAGGAGCAGGGCACCCGTGCCGACCCCCGAGATCTAACTGTGAGCCCTAGCCCGCAAGCTGGTGTACATCCTCTGGTTGGCCCAAGACAGCCTAACCTTACCCCTTGGTACTGTCCTGAGGGGGAGGGGACTGCTCCCAAAGGACCCTCCCCCCTGCTAACTGGTGGCATGGTGACTTATGTATTCTGGAACCTGCCACGACGTGCGACCAGGGGCCCCGGGTACTTCTTCCTCTCCACCACAAAACATCCACTGAGCAAATGCCCAAATGTCCCTGATCAAGACATCCGTACCAGCGTCAAAAAGATGAACACCATCCTCATGGAACATGTCCCTACCCCTGAGGAGTTTGTGTGGTATATTCCAAAGGCGAAATAACATGAGAGGAGTATCAACACGAGGACCTAAGCAAAGGTTCTGAGTGGGATGCCTATGAAAAAAGAAATATTTTTCTTTTTGTAAAAAAACCCTCACTCACCAACCTGGTTGGTGACATGCTTCATCATTGGGGTCCACCCTGATGGCCGAGTGCCATCAGGGTGTGCTACAACACCTGATCTACAGTGGAGCTGGTTTTTTGTGCAAATGGTGCAGAAAGTGATGTTAAAAATTTTTCGGGTATAACTTATGTGAAAACGATTTTATTCAGAAGCTACTGGACAATATAAAAAAGTGTGAAGATACAAAAAAAGGTTTTTATGACTGTGTGTATCTATGTGATTGGTCTACAAGTTTCAACCTGTAGGTTGAGATTTCCAGGTTTTCGTCAGGACCAGAAAAAGGAGGAAAATGGGTTCAACTCACGCTAATGTCTGTGAGTTAAGTCGAGTCACACACCCATGACTGGGAGCATTTTTCATTCATCAATGTGAATAAATCCCTTACTCTCTCTTTTTGTTTATAGATATTCCAAAGGCGACCTGGGCCCAGGCACAGTCTTGACATCTCAGCGTTCTAATGTCTCACTGACACATTTAATGTCCAGGATTTTATGTTCTTCCCCCAATTCCGGCGTGGCACCACGTGTGACCATGCAATGGCGGCCCCAGGAAATGCTCTACCCAGTTGTGCAAACTCCAACAAAATGGCCTCCCTGAGGCTTTTACAGTCTAACCTCACCAAAACATTACCTCCAAGGGGAACCGCTATGAGATCCGGGGACTGGAATTCCTCACAACCCCTAACCACCTGAATTAACCGTTGCTGCTGTGAGATGTGCAAACCACCTATCCCACACCATCGGAATGCTACGTCACGCAGGGCAAAAGGCTTTGGTACACAGAGCAGTTGCAGCGTGTAGGCAACCCGGCAGACAAAGGAGTGACCGATCACCCAGACGACCTTGGATGGCATCCTACTAAAAAAGAGGGAAAGACAAAACACACATGAATATGCATGGACCAGAAGCATTGTTACGAAAGCCAGGTATATGCTTGGCTCGGAAGGAGATGTTGGCTTTCAGACACAGTAAAATCAGATGCTTCAATAATCGTAGCACCCCTGGGCAGGACATCCCCTGTCTATTAATCGGCTCAACTACCGCCATATGGTCTGACCAAAAAATAACACTCCTATTCCTGAGAGCCTCTCTCCAGATGGTTACAGCCACTATGATAGGAAAGAGCTCCAGAAAGGCAACATTGCATGTGGTGCCGCTGTCGTGCCAGGACCCGGGCCACTCGCCCGTTCACAAATCGGAGCCCAAAGTTGCCCCAAATCCAATGTTGCCAGCAGCATCAGTAAAAAGGCTCAACTCAGTATTCGTAATCGGCTGAGAGGACCACAACACAGAGCCATTAAATTGCTGCAAGAAACCCTCCTAAATTTGTATGTCTTCCCTAAGTTCGATAGAAAGCCGGGAGTGACAGTGCCTCTCCTTAAGACCAGACATCGACCTGGCAAAGGACTATGAAAAGGCACGAGCTATCGGAATAATCCGCATCCTGAAATTCAATTGGCCCACCAGCACCTGCAATTGATGAAGAGTCACTTTCTTGGATGCCAGTACATTGTCAAGGGACCGGCGGAAGGCCTGAACCTTCTCTGCTGGGAGGTGACATTCCCCTGCTACTGTGTCAATCTCAATCCCCAGGAATGTAAGGCAGGTTGAAGGATCAACAGTCTTATCTGGTGTGATAGGCACTCCGAATTCCTTATAGAAAGAAGTCAAGGTATCCAGTGCCCTAGCGCAGACGTCAGACTGCGGGGGCGCTCAGAGCAAAGAATCATCAAGGTAATAGATTATGTCAACATGGCCTGTGGCTGAAGTAAATATCCATTGCAACAGGGAACTAAATTGTTCAAAATAGGTGCAAGACACGCTACAACCCATGGGCATACATTTATCGTGTTAAAAGGCACCTCCAAATTGAAACCCCAGAAGGTTGTAACCGATAGAAGTCAGAATGCAGTTTCTATGTCTGTCTTTGCCAATATGGCACCCCTGCCTAACTTCTGCAAGATTGCCAGGGCCTGGTCAAGAGATGTGTATCTGACTGAGCATAACTGAGGATTAATGGCCTCATTCACTGATGTGCTTCTGGGTGCAGATACATTATGAATCAATCTGAAATGACCATGCTCTTTTTTTAGTACGACTTCCAATGGGGAACAAACAGGCACATGCATCCAGAAATGAGATTACGATTCCTTATCTGCGATTTTTAAGGAATCGCAAATAAGGAGTCACAAAATGCGATGCATCACAAAATCTGCGAATAAATAAGGAATCGGTAAAAATCGCAGAAAATATTGCGATTTCTTGTTTTTGCGAACTCGCAAATTGCGATTTCGCAAATTGCGATTTCGCAATTTCCGGGGTCGCACATTGATGCATGTTTATGACATCAGAACCAGGAAGTGTGCACTCCAAGTCTCATTTTCAGTGCTGAGGCTCAGGGAGAGGAGGGAGCTGGCTCTGGGAGCAGTAGAGGAGTTTGAGAGAGAGAGATTGAGAACACCTGCAAACAACAGAACATGGAACCCGCACAAACAGCAGAGGACAGCCAAAGTGCCAGAAAAAGAAAAGAAAAGTGAAATTCTCTGAAAAAGAAATTGAAAATCTGATAGAGGGAGTAGTGCATAGCCACGATAAGCTGTTTGGAAAAGATTTTCTGAAGATACCTGAGCAGGAGAAAAGGAAGATATGGATCCAGATCCAGAACAGAGTCAATGCAATTGGGGTGACTCACCGTACCAATGAAGAACTAAAAAAGAGATGGTACGATCTGAAAGTCGGGCCAAGGTGCGCATTGCAGACCGGTTGAAGGAGGCACATAAAACAGGAGGGGGTACACCACCAGACACTGGAAACACTCCCATGGAGGATTTGGTGGAGTCAACAATCCAGCCTGAAGCTGTTGTTGGTGTGACGCAGCTGGACACCTCAGGAGCTGCACACACGTCTGAAGGTAAGAGGAATGCATGTTTACATTGTCCCAATTACTGAAGTCAGAATGTCAGCTCAGCACAGCATAAGCACACACTGTAAAGCATTTACTACAATTACATTACTATGAGAAGTGCATCATGGGAGATGTAGTCAGGGCAAGCAGTTACAATGACAAGCACACACATATGTATAAAACGATTTCAAATAGTGTAGCAGATGTTCAAAATAAATTCAAATTTAATATTTGTCAACTGTAACATAACCTCAAAAGCATACATTAATGCTGTTTTGCACTGTTTAACCTCACAGATGCAGAACGAGGTGAGGCCGGGGATAGTGAAGTCCTGGAAATGCAGCACAGCAGCGCTTCAGAACCTGAGGACACACCAGCTCTGCCAACTACACAGTCACGTGTACCACATTCCAGTAGGTCACCTGTCCCAACACTGGTTCCCATGGCGTCAGAAGATGAGGCCAATGCAGCACCTGACGTCAGCATTCGTCAAAGTATTAGCGCCACAACTACACCAACACAGATCTGGAGAGGCAATCGCAGAGTGCAACGGAGAAGACGCAGACCACGCAGACCACAGCAGGTGGAGCAGACAAATCAGGTCTGGGGTGGTCTGGAGGGACAGATGCTCCGTTCACATCGCCTGCAGGGCAAGAACACTCCATTAATCAAGGAGGAAATAGCAAAGATGTCAGGCAACATAGTAGTACTGGCCAGTAGTGTGCAGGAACTGACAAAGGTCATGCAGGAGGGGCATGCATCGCACAATAGACAGCATCGCCAACTCATGCAGCAGCTCAAACTGCAAGTAAAGTCTAACAATAGGCTGGCCACAGCAACAGCACTGCTGGCGCGTAGATCTGTGACAATGCAGACCCAAATGTGTCATTGGAACGGAGATGTTGCCAACGCACTAGATCAAGTAACAAATGCGGTTGAGATGATGAATGCATCTACTAGTGGAGGCAACATGTCTGCACAGGAAGAAAGTAGTGAGTGTGCCTCAAACATGAGCTGTACAACTATGCCAGTTGCAAGTGCAGTGAGACGCAATACACGCAGCGCCACCCCATCCACTACCAACGTAAGGCACGAAGATGCTGCCGCTGACAGGCGTCTGGGTGTTTGCGGGAAAAAAGCGCTAGGCTCCCATGCACAATATTTGCCTGAGATGGTGAATTAACCATTGTTACAATGTGACCTAATCACTGACTTTCAAGTAATAGTTATTTTAAATTTTCAAATGTTTTTGGGCAAGACTCTTGTGCCACTAGTCACTTTGGAAGTGTGCTTCAGTTCCCTGGTCACAATTTGTTTACGTAAAGCTTACTTTTCATTTCATGTACTGTGTTTGTGTCATCATTACTCACCTTAGAAGTAATTCTGTGTAATCTCCAATCTGCGCCTGCGCCCTTCTGCCGCCCCTGATCCTTGTAGGGCAGGGAGGTGTTGCACTTGCTGGTTCCCATCCTCCGAGTCACTGTCAGACAGCTCCATTTCCAAACCTCCCTTTGTCGCAATGTTGTGCAGCATGGCACATGCTGCTACTATCTTGCAGCATTGTTCAGGGTTGTATTTCATTGCTCCTCCGGTCTTATGAAGGCGTCTAAATCGGCTCTTCAGCAGCCCAAATGTTAGCTCTATCACGTTCCTTGTTGAGATATGTGCTGCATTGTATCTCCTTTGGGCGGCAGTCGTAGGATTGAGATAAGGTGTCATCAGGTATTTTCGCAAGGCGTATGCTATGTCACCTACATGTGAGGGATCAAAGGCTGTCAGTTGTTGTTTGACATTAACATTTGTACAATGAATGGAATGCTGTATTGCACATATTGACCTAGCAAATGTCCCTCTCCAAAATCTCCCCTTGCTAGACGTGTCTGACTGTCACTTTGCCTGAAGATATATGAATCATGTGCACTGCCAGGAAATTGCAAAACAATGTCCGTTATGATGTTTTTGGCATTACACACAACCTGAAAATTAAGGGAATGATAACGTTTCCTATTCCTATACAAATATTCCTGTGCTGCAGGGGGACATATTGCCACATGGGTGCAATCAATACAACCCAGTACTTGGGGGAAGCCTGCAATTTGGTAAAACTCCTGCTTGGTCTTAGCAATGTCATGGGCTGTGGTAGGGAAACTTATGTGTGAGTGTATCCGGACCATCATGGCATCAAGGGACGCTTTGAATATTCGTGACAATGCACTTTGCCACACAGCTCCTGCTACTGCAATTACTCCCTGAAAACTGCCTGACGCCAGTAGATGTAGGCAACATAAAATCTGTACATGCGTTGGGATTGTATTGGTCCTATGAGTCTGTCGTTGCAGGATGGGGTCCAATTCATTGATTAGATCATGAATCATTTGGGCATTCAGCTCGTTCTCCTGCTGTCCTAGCAAACTTATGCGGACTCTGAAGATGCGCTCATTGGTTCGCCTCCCTCTCTGTCAAGCAGCTTGCAGCCTCATCCTCCTCGCCATCAGCTACAGACCTGCCATTTTGACTTCTGGGACCTCATTGTGGGTGGGTTTTAATCAGTTTCTGTTGCTTTTCAGCTGTTTCAGATTTGCACTCATGATTACCACCTGGTTGTGTCCCTTCTTAAATTGCGATAGCTTTTTTGCGATTTCAATGGAAATCGCAATTTGCGATTTTTTATGCATTTCAATTGCAATTCCTTATTTGCAATTCTGTATTTGAGAATCGCAAATAAGGAATCGCAAGTGTTTTCGCAGAATCATTTTGCGATTCCTTATTATTGCGAAATATTACAGATTTTCGCAAAAATAAGGTTAATGCATTGGAACACTGTTATTTGCGATCGCAAATGATCTTTTTTAGCGATTCGCACGTTTTGCGATTTCTTAATCGCTTGATGCATGTGCCTGTAAGTTCGTAAAAGGAGGGGTAGAAAAAGGACGTGCTACCCTACCCAAAGAAGCTTCTTTCTCAAACCTTTTGAGTACCACTTCGCAATGTGCGTGAGCAGATACTAAATTGGTGCAGTGCAATATTGGCGCTACTGACGAGACAGGTATCCTGAAACCTAAAGAAAAATCCAAATAGAGTAACTTTGCCGTGTCACTGCTCGGATATAGATTCAGCTATGGGATCAATTTTAAAATGTCAATAGGGGTGAGCAGCATAGCATTACCTGGTCCTTGGACTTCTTATTGCACTTGAACTCTGGGTGAGACGGGTGACTTCAGAAGGAGCAGCTGTGCTTGTATTTGCATGATCCCGGAGGGCATGTGCAAACCTTTCTGTTAAAGGCCCCATAGGAGCCCTTTCTCTCCCCTGACTGTTGCGACGAAAAGGCTGTTTAAAAGGGGCCTTATTATTAACACTTTCCAGCCAAACATTAACCTCTGTCTCGTCCCACCCAACGTCCGGGTCCTCTACCCTGGCCCACCTAAAGTCCCGGTCATATCCCAACCAAGCTCACCCTCCATAAACATGGTGAGCTTTCAGAATTTT
Organism: Lissotriton vulgaris; assembly: GCF_964263255.1. NCBI lineage: Eukaryota > Metazoa > Chordata > Amphibia > Caudata > Salamandridae > Lissotriton > Lissotriton vulgaris. Next base: position 307,543,685 of record NC_141685.1, read on the forward strand.
ATTGGAATGAATGTTCATAGAAGTTGCCACCTCGGGTTTCTTTTCTAACATAACCGACATATACACATTAAAACCGAACAACCAATTGGTGATAGATTCCTCAACTTTAGGCTTTTTCTCCCTAGGAGAAGCGTCCTTGCCCTCCTTTTCTTTCTGGTCACCTTCCCTTCGCTTTGCCCTTATCAAAGAAAACACATCAGCAAATTAATTCTTCCAAATCTTTTCTTTGATCTCTGGTGGGACATGCGAAGATAACTTTCCGGGCCTAGGAAACAGCGATTCCTGCCTCCCTACAGGGTTGACGACCACACCCACTTTGTTACGCCTGAGTCAGGTTTTGTACCTGTGTCTGCAATAGGCAGATCTTTAGGCCATGGTGCCTGAGCATCAAATGGTACCGTTGCACTACCCAGGCTAGCAACCAATGAACGTGCCGCCCCAATAGCCTGAACCTGCTTCTTCAGGTCAGCAATCGCTACTATGACCTCGTTGGATGGAGACCAGGGGTGGTTGACAAGGAAATAGGATTCCCACTAACCGATGGAGCAGCAAGTTTATTAGGTAACTGTGCCACCGAGAGCAGGGCCTGCGCTACAGAATCTCCATTTTGTGGATGTTGAAGGAGGGGAATAGAGGGTGTAAGGCAAGCAGCGGTGAGGGAGTTATCGAGGGGGTGAAGGATTGAGCAGTAATCCCTCCAGCTGACCCACCAGGTAAATATAATAATGTTTGCCTAATGGCTTTAAGTGCTGTGGAGGCACCCTGCTGGTCAGATGGTGGGGAGCAATAGCTCGGGTGACCAGAATTTTAAATCCAAAAACCGGGACATTTCACAAAATAGAAGAAGGACTACAATTTTACTTCAAGCGATGAGAGCGCTCCTCAGCAGAGAATTACAGAACAGGCAGTAAGAACATACATAAAATGCCATTTTTAAACCCAGTAGCTTGCCTTTTAATTAAATTGTTTTCTTGATACAATTGCTAACTATCCCTGCTTTGTAAAACATAAAAAACACCTCCTACCGTTTTGAGTCGAACCTCTTTAAAAACGGGGACATTAGCTACATTTTATTGAAATTTGCTCGGACAGCTGGTTAAAAACTGGGACCGTCCTGGTAAAACGGGGACGCCTGGTCACCCTAGCAATAGCGCTAGTGCACTGCAGCGCACCCGGGGGGACGACAGGGGCACTGGAATTCAAAGGCACCATATTCAGTGATGCTGCCGGGGCCACAGCAAGGGGAGGCGGGATAGGTGGTAATGCAGCATCCTCTGCAACCGTAGGTATGATAGGGGTGGAGGCAGGGGTCGCCCTCTTGCTCTTATGTTGGACTGTGGGGAATACAGCGCTCGGATACATGGGAGCGTCGCGGGCGGACTGTCTCTGCAGAGCTACTCTCCCCTTCGGAGCATGAGTCTGGACACTCTTCCCCCCCTTCCATATCCAGCTTAGCCAACACTTAATAATTGAGCCAAATCTGGGTCCTTATCTTTTCTCTTTTCTATCTGGCCACCTTTAGTCTGTGAGGCCATGACGAAACTCAGAGGAAGGGGGGAGCCCAGAAACTAAGCAATATAGACCTATAACAAGCAGACGGCACAATGAAACGCCAGTATTGTGTCCTCAGCTCTAAACCTCTGTCCCTGCATACACCCCTCCTTAGCACAGTGACAACGTGATCTCTAGACCCAAAAAGATTGAGAAAATAGTAATGCTGTAAACAGAGCACTCACAGCAAACCAAACAGACCAACAACAAAAGCTTAGGGGGCTACTCCACTGTGCACTGGGGAAACAGGGCAAAACACCATGGGGCTTATTTATGAGCACTTGCGTCACTTTTGCGCTGTCGGTGCGTCACTTTTTGTGACTCACTAGCAGCGTAAAAAAATGCACCATGTTGTGTCATATTTACAAAGTGACGCATCTAGGTAGATGCGTCACTTTGTAAACCCCTGCGCCACATTATACCTGCGCCAGGTATAATGTATGCAGGGTGGGCGTGCTGACGTAAGTAAGCCTTGTAGAAGTCGCACAGTGAAATCTATGAGATTTCACTGCATCACTTCGAGGACGCAAATGCGTCAATATCTTACGCCTGCCTCACAGCAGGCGTAAGACTGACACAGGCACATTTGAAATGGGACTTTCCCATGTGAAATGACTCATTGATGAGTAGCGTCACTTTTGTGACACACTCCAGCAATGCGTCATTTTTGCGCCTACAGATACGTCAGACGTACTCACGTATCTGTAACTCCTTGTGACATGATGCGTCATACTGTAAATATGACGCATCCAGCAAGTCGCAAGGAGGGCGCAATGAAAAGTGACGCATCGCTGTTTTCACGCATCGATGCATCACTTTTCATAAATGAGGCCTCATTCCTATCACCCACTGTGACTCAAAAGGAACCTAATAATTGTATTGAAGAGAAACCAATCCAAAATGTTCACAACTTTACTTAATCAGTCACCGGCTGAACTGCGTTCCTGGACCAGGTGCCACCAGATCACCAATGCGAGTCTGTGGCCACCATGGGCTTGGGAGGCACTCTTCCCCGTAGATATGGCTCAAACCCAGGCAGATTACCCAGGTCTCCGAAGCAAGATGCGGCCCGCAGTGGCTGCTTGCACCGGGCGAAGGGCTACGGCACTCTGAGCGACTGCCCCACAGAGATAAATTGTCTCTGATAACGCAATAGGAGAAGGGGAGCCTGGAATGCGGCTCGGCGTGGGCCAAAAGCAGAAGGAGCCAGGCCCCATAGTCTGCCCCCGTCGGAGAACGCAGATGCGGCCCTGCGCAGAGCAGCAATGATGAGGATGTGAGACTGAGGCCAAAAGGAAGGAAGTGGACTCAAGATGCTGCGTCCGTCTGCTCTGTCATCGGCAGCATTGACAAGGTGAAGAAAAAGGCCAAGGACAAAGGGCACATGTTCTTTATACCCACCCTGGACACCTAAGCGGCAGGGGCGGCTCTAGGCTCATGGTGGCCCTGGCCAGGGAGCGTAGGTAGGGGGCCCCGGAAGAGAGGGTCCGAGCGGGGCGGATCGCGGAGGCCAGTGAAGAGGGGGGTCAGGGTGTTTGGAAGTGGAACAGAGCCGAAGGCCGCCAAATCCCTGCCAGGTGCCGCCAGGCAAATATGTATCCATTCTCAGAGGATTATTATATTCAGGATATATATTGGCGTGGTGGCCCCTGGGGTTTGGTGGCCCTGTGCAGGTGCACATGCCTAAGGCCGCCCCTGTCAGCGGCAGTGCCCAGCAATGACGCACTTCCGTCCGCCCGCCAATCGTGAGGCGTGGTGCAGTAAGGCAGCGGGGGCGAATCCAGTTTTGTCCGGCTGAGGCCGGCATCCTGCCAGATCGAACTAGTCCCAGCCCACGGGGGTCTGTGTCCTAAACGCCACGTCCATCCCCCCATTTTGGGGGGTGGACACTCTGTCTATTCTGCCCCCACTCAAGTGCCTGCACTGTCCTACATGAGGGGCTACTTCACAACTTTTTCCTCTTTGTGTGCTTCTGGGAATCTCTCTTGTGTGTCTCACTCTAAGATGATTTTGCTGACTATGGGGCATATTAGCAAGGCAGGCGATTTGAAATTATTGCTGCTTTTGCGGCCGTTTTTGGCCGAAAAGTGACGATAATTTCATTGCCCTTTCAGCAAAGACACGTGTTCTGCTGATTTTGCGCCCTTGTCAACAACGCCCAGCTTTGCATCTCTAATGAGATGCAAAGTGGGCGTTCCAGGGCAAAATAATAGGAGAGTTTCTCCTATTATCAAGCTGCTCGTTAATAAGCAGAGCGTTAGGAAAAGTAGCGCTAACCACAGTTAACGCTACTTTCCTAACGCCTGCTTGTGACCTGTACTTAGCCATGTAATCCAATGGGAGGTGGATTACATGGCTAAGATTGTCCTCCCCTATCAGCAACGTTATCGCCATTTTCAATGGAATATCGCTGGAAAACCAGCGTTATTCCATTGAAAACGGCGATAATCCCCGCTATCGCTGGGATTTTTATCTCCATGGCGCTCAGCGTTGTTAATACAACGCTAACATTGAGATTATCGCTAGCGATAGCGGGCGATAGAATTCCTCACGCTAGCACCGGCCAGCGATAATTATCGCTGCCGCTTGCTAATATGCCCCTATGTTAGCACATTAAACCGACATCTATTGGCCTTACCATTGCTTGTCTTCCCTGATTCCCATTTCCCATCATTGTCCCTCCTCTAGAGCATGCGTCCACTCTATTCGTACCACTTCCTTCCTTGCCTCCTCTTCCTTTACCCTTTCTTGTCCACTCTCATGTCTGAGATTCTATGTCTTCCTTTTTAGGTTTTGCCTGGCGAAAGCTGCGCTTTCTGCGCAGCTTTTTCGCGCAGGCGAAAACCTGATGATAACTGTAGTGTAGCTTGGTTCGGCCCTCGTCGTTGATTGGCTGGCTCCGTAAACGGAGCCTTGCCATTGGACGAGGGGCCTGTCCGTCAATGCCGGACCAGACACGGGGGCGTTCCCGACATTCTTTGGCTTTTGCCGACGTCACGGGACGCCGGGAACGCCCCCGTGTCTGGTCCGGCATTGCCGGCACTTCTGCGTCTCTCCTAACCCCGTGACTGGCCGGCCGGCCAATCCTAGCGCGGCCGGCCGGAAGTGCCCGCCCCCCGCAACAAGAAGGAAGACGGCAAGCAGTATGGCGGCGCCCGCGGGGCTCCCGTGGCCTGGAGGGAACCCCGGGAGATGCGGAGGACGTTGCCGGTCTAGGTGAGTCGATTTGTGCTCCCGTCCCCGTTCCCGCCCCTTCTCCCGCCCAGCCACGCAGAGCACCGGCCGCCCGCTCTCTGTCCCCACCGCAGGCCCGGAAGGCGCCTGCCGCCCGCTCGCAGTCTCCCCCGGCGCGGAAGGCTCCCGCCGCCCGCTCCCAGTCTCCCCCTCAGGCCCGGAAGCCCCCTGCCGCCCGCTCCCCGTCACCCCCGCCGCCGAAGAAGGCCCCTGCCACCCCTCAGCCTGCCAAGAGCGCTTCACTGCTGGACCTGGGCACGCAACCTTGATCTACGAGTGTCAGCCATTTAGAGCCCCGCCTCGGCTGCTTTCAGTTTGCAGCACTCTACTGAATTACGGGAGAGGGCACAGAATACAAAATATAATAACGCGTGGCTTTTACGTTTCTTTAGACGTGTACGAGGTGTGAGCTGTAATGGTGGGTCCTGTGATGAGGCGAGGTGCATCACAGACAGGTGTATCGTAACTCAACTGCGCTGAAGTAGTTAAACTTTCTCCAGAACATGGTCTGAGTGAGTGCCTTTTTGGGGTCTTTTGCTTGTGCGCTGTCCAGAGGTGTCCTTCTCAAGGGGGCTGTGTGTGTTTCGCGGTAAGGATTTTTAAGGTGCTCTCCCAGAGAGCGGCCCCACGGGTGGCATGGTGTGCAGTGCTCGGGTGGACCGCAGTCTGAGGGCGGTGGGGACAGGTTAGCTTGTCACCGGGGTACCTCTGTTTCACCACGGGTGGCATGGTGTGCAGTGCTCGGGTGGACCGCAGCCTGAGGGTGGTGGGGACAGGTTAGCTTGTCACCGGGGTACCTCTGTTTCACCACGGGTGGCATGGTGTGCAGTGCTCGGGTGGACCGCAGCCTGAGGGTGGTGGGGACAGGTTAGCTTGTCACCGGGGTGTCCGCTGGCCCCCGGTCGCACAGAAGCTGGGATTGTAAAACAAGTCTCCCTGCCTCGTCTGACACTTTCAAGGGCAGCCTTCTGTCTTTACATTCTAAACGCTGCATCCCTTCCTATGGTATATCCGGCGCTCAGTGGCCGTGAACTAAGATTTACACATTGTAAATACATGTAATCAATAGCTCCTCAATCAATCATACTAGCAACAATATTTATTAAAACTGTTCAATTGTTTGAGAACACTAAACCGGCATCATATTGTATATTACGTTTTATATAATGCATATAGATAGTACTCTTTGGCGGGGTCTGAAAGTGCGCATTGTAGCAGTCGCCTGTTTCGCTGTTGGCGCTTCGAGCTACATTCGAGCAGCAGGCAACATAACACCCCGTGACGTCATCTACAGACCAGGCACTACAGTCCTGCCTGCCCCTTTCCCACCCTTCCCTACTCCGGCCCGCACTAGATTGTCTGACCCCAGTGCCCCCGGGGGGCCTTACCGCACCCCTAGCACAGATGCTAATAATTGACTGCGGAGACATTCGTATCAGAATTTTAGAAAGAAGGCCTGTGTTTGTCAATACGAGCCCTTTGTTCGGCCAGTCCTGTGGGCTGCCTGCTGGCACCGAAGTTGGTGTCATCATCGTTTGACGTCATCCGGTGAGCTGGCGACACTTGAATGTTCTGTAGAAACCCTAATGTACTGGTAATCGTATCCACGTCTGTACTTGTAGTCATTGGTCACTCTGGTCCACTAATATTTGTCCATTTCCTGAACACCGTCTACCTAATTACTTGAAGGGTAGAGCTCTTGCACCTGTTTATCTATTTTGATTTGTATGTTTCACACGTTGTTTCATTATCTTTTATCTACTTGTATGGGGGTCATACTGTGTCCAGCCTTGCATTTTTTAATCCTTGTACTTCTTTTACTGTTGGTCGTGAACTTCTTATAAGTAGGATGTTTGTGATATTTTTTGTTGTGATCATGGCTTCTCTTAAGCAGGCAACTCATTATAGGCATTGAGTCAATACAATAATACACTTCCAATGTATGTTTTTTTTGCCACACTGCCCAATCAATACCTTTCTGTCCACCTAATACTTCATGCACTAATTCACCAGTGTAGTGCTTACGCTTACAGGAAACACAATAATGATGTTTGGGACAGAGAGAACAGCAGTATCTTGATAAACGTCCTTAATCTTTTTGTATGCGTAATCTGTATTTGCCTGTCCGGGTGCTGCCAATATTTGATTCTAGGCTTTGCTGTCTTGTGTAATGAAGGCAATGGAAGGAGGTTGGTAAAGTTTGTTAGACAGTATTTGTTAGTATTTTTCCTATGCGTATTGTCCTAGTCTTCATATACCTTCATGTCTTGATATATTTTTGTGACCATATTCGAAAATAGCAAGGGCCCCCTGGTGAATGCAATTCCTACGGCAGGGTAATACACAATGAAAAGTAACTTTCCTTCATGTCAGTGTGTGTGGGGGGGCTCGCAGTGTGTGTGGGGGGGCTCGCAGTGTGTGTGGGGGGGCTCGCAGTGTGTGTGGGGGGGCTCGCAGTGTGTGTGGGGGGGCTCGCAGTGTGTGTGGGGGGGCTCGCAGTGTGTGGGGGGGCTCGCAGTGTGTGGGGGGGCTCGCAGTGTGTGGGCGGGGCTCGCAGTGTGTGGGCGGGGCTCGCAGTGTGTAGGGAGGCTCTGTGGGTGTGTGGGGGGGGCTTTGTGTGGCTGTGTGTGTGGGGGGCTCTGTATGGGTGTGTGTGTGGGGAGGCCTCTGAGTGTGTTGGGGGGCTCTCTGTGGGTGTTTGTGGGTGTCATTTGCGAGAGATAAAGCTAGTGGCATTGTAAATGACAATGCCATTTATTTATGTTAAAAAAACATAAATAAAAATATTGTCAAGAGCAATGCCAATAGCTCAAACTTTAACAAAGGCAAAACCATTGCATTGTAAATGCTTGTTTTCTCTGCGTTGGTTGCCTGCTGTCTCCATTCTATGCGTGCTCTCTTCCTTTCACGTTCCTGCACTGTTCTTCGGTGCACAGGAGTTCCCTTCTTTCCTTGTCTCTTCTTTACGCATTTTCTCTCATCCTTGTAGGTCTTCGTGTTCTTTTCCTCGTCTCCCCTGTTCATCCAATTCTGCTCATCCCACCCTTGACTACTCTCACTTTCTTTTTCTTCATCCTTTCATTATCAGCTGATTGATTTAAAGAGGTAGGGGCATATTATCAACAGCATGTGTTGAATATCGCAAATCGCGCTTAGTGTGAATTTGATTATTGGCGTCTATCGCTGGATTACTTCGCCATGTTAGCGGCGTATTAGCAACTCTTAGCTCACAGGCGATGTACAAACCAATGATAGATGGCGATAATCATCATTAGAGTGTGAAATCATGCGATGGTTTCACAGCGCTAATGAAAAGATTGTTAGTATGGTAGTGTGAACTTAACCTGTTAATCCACCTCCCATACTAAACATGCTTAAGTCAGGTTTTGACCAGACGTTAGAATCCGGCGATAACCGTGGTTAGCTGTACTTTTAATATCGCTTCGCAAGACCGGTACCGTCTTGTTAATACAGCTCTGTTGTGTTAGCGCCCTCTTTCATGTTGTATTTTTTAGGGAACGCCTACTTTGCATCTCATTAGCGATGTTTATCGCTGGAATGAGATGCGTTACAAAATCACATGTTAGCGACGCCTTGTAAATAGGGCGATAAAAATATCGCCGCTTTTGCAAAAAGTGCTGCTAAAGCGGCAATATTGCCCTTGATAATATACCCCTCAGAGAGATGCCTGTACCTGTGGCTGTTTGCATGGGTGGGGGGTGTTCTTTTTTTAAAAAAAGACTATTAAATAAATTGACTGGAAATCTTCCTGCTTGTTTCTAATAAGGTTTCTACAACTGCAAGCAGTAAAATGCACTATTTGAACCCATTTTTTTCAAAACGTTTTTGTGGCGAGAATCTCCCAGCACTTAAAGTGGACAGATGGCTCCATGTAATTGGTACACCACTTTTCCATTCCTAGACTGTGCTTTGGTCGAGTTGTTTTCAAATGCATTTGTCCAATTGGTTCACTTACAATGAATCAAGACTACAACCCACAGAATGCATTGACATGTAAACGTGGTGCCCTGGTAGCCTGGACCCAGTTGATTACCTTACCCGCACATCTTCTGCCATTTTAGGCTTGCTCGAACATTTAACTAAGATCCCGACTTTGCCCCCCACCACTATCAAATTCCCCCGAATGACACTGAGCAGAAATACGTTCACCTACCTTCCCTACTAGACAACAAAGGTACGTCAGGGGAAGCAGCAGAGCTTTCTCTCAACTTGGATTTCGTTAACATTATCGCAATTTTAGCGGCAGAAAACTGCTGCTAAAACGGCGATAATGGGCTTGCTAATATGTGTTATAGAATTCCAATAGAAGCCCAGGTTAGATGTGAAGGACATCTAACATGAGCCTCGATTGGAATTCCATAGAGCATATTATCAAGCCCATTATCGCCACTTTATCGGCAGTTTCCTGCCGATAAATCGGCGATAATTTTATCGCCCAGGCTTCATAATATGCCCCTTCGGGTTTCTGATGTTCGAGGGTAAAATTGTCAGTCACAATGAGTGAAACTTCCCGATGACAGACCGCAAACACAATCAGAAAAATAAAAATATGCTTAAGCAACGAATATGCCTTCTTGACGCACACAGTATCACGTTGTCACCTCTCTCATCCCACTCCCCGGGTCGCTCAGCTCAGGATGCCCAAGAGAGCATCTTTTCAAAGGCATCCCCCCCCCCCCCCCCCCTCCCAGGTGCAAAACGCCAGGAAACAAACACTCTTCCCGGAAATTCACGCGCCTTCGGAGCGCGTGCTGCGCAGCCCGCTAGCACTGGAGGTTTCATTCTGAGAAACAAGCTCCAAATCAGTGGAAGGCGCCGCGCGGCAATGAATGCGCCAAATTAGGTCTTAATCAGCCGGCGTTCTCTGGGGGCTCAAACCAGGTGAATATGGAGCGAGCGAATCACTCTAAAATAGGCAATCAGCGTTCAAGCTCCTTTCGCAAAAGAAAGTGTGAACTTCTGGTTTCCTGCCTGTGTTAAGTGAAATCGTGATTGGCATCCAAGAGGAGGCTACCGTGGGAACAACTTTGAGCCACGTCACTGACAGGCACTTTACAGCCACTCGCTCCTTTTGTGGTGGGGAAGGGAAAGACCAGTCAAAGTGTTGGGGCCTGTTAAACAACAAGTTAATTTATCAATGTTCAGTCCCGGCCATGGAAAAAATGATAAAAGGTAGATTTTTTTAAAAGTCATTAAAAATGTTTTGGAATTTTGGGCCGCATCAGGAGCGTGAAAGCCCTTTATACATACAATTGCAATACAATACCCGTGGCAATCAGTTCCTATATCTGGGTTACTTCAAGAGGTTACCTATTTACTGTAGAAGTCGTGTTTCTCCCAAATTGTATTTGTAAACATTTTCTTTATCCTAAGTAATGGGACTAGAAATGTTTTAGATAGAATGAGCACACTATTTCCTTTGAATATGCATCGAATTTAGTCTATTGCCTAATTTGATTATACAAGTATAATTCTGCTTACTCGTCAAATTGCCTCAAATATTTACAATTTCACAGAAAGCAAACTTTCTTGTAATTCGTGCCCGCAGGAGAGAGGCTCGAGCAGGAAATGTTTCTCTGAGAAAATAATTAATTTTGTGCAGTTCACACACTTTTTAATCAACATATTGGCTAATAAAGAGTAACTATCAATTTAGTCGTTCACACCTTTTCATAATTCATATTTCCGTATTGCCTTTTATGCTAAAACTACTCTCCTGAGATACTTCTTATAGTTTTTGTAGGCCACTTTTGCTCTTGCCTAGGATTATTGGGCATAATGTATTACATTTTGAAGAATTATTACGTCACAGTTGTCTTTTTTTTTTTACACGTGTTAACACTGTATGAGCACCTACATACAACAATCCGCAACTAAAAGGTGACAAGGCCAGTTACTGTGGAGCAATACATGTCCAGCATTTTTAGAAACTAATGATCGAGGGAGTAGCCAGTATAATAAAATATCTTCCACTTTGAGCCATTTGACATTAAATAATGGAGCAAAGTGCGCAAACCCTAATTTTCCCATGAAAGGCAATGAGCATTGTTCGCCCAACTAAAATGAAATAAAATGGTGCAAAAGAATGCATTTGGCATCATGATTGCAAAGACATTTGGTGAAAAGTGCATTTACATATAATGGCTTCTTTCTTTCATTCTTTCCTTATTTCTTTCAATTTATTATTTTCATCGTGTCCTTCCTATCCATCCTTCTTTCCTGCTTTCTATTGTATTTTTGCTTCTTTCCATTCTGATTTCATTCCTCTTTCTTTCTATCGTTCTTTCTGTTTGTCCATCGTTCTTTCATCCCATCATTTCATTCTTTCTATCTTTCTGTCTTACTTTACATTCCTATCTCATTGTCTTTCCAGCCGTCTTTCATTTTGTTATTATTTGCCTATTCCTTCATTTCTTCTTATCATTCTTTTGTCATTCCTTCTCCCCTTTATTCCACTTGTCGTTTTGTATTCCCTTCATTTGTTAATTCTTTCCCTTCTTTACTTCCATCACTCTTCCTTCTGTCTCACATTTCTTCATTCAATTATTTTATTTTATCTTCCTACTCTACTATTGTGAATGTCTTTGTACTTTTTCTTAAGCTTACCAACGAGTAGCGATATTTATCGCTAACTAGGCTTAGCAACAATTTTTTTATCGCTACGCATCGCCGGAAATTATCGCTGAGATAACGTGCTATTAGCAACGTTTATCTCCAAAGCGATAATTTTTCTGCCGATAGCTTGAATACCGCTGAGAATACAGCGATATTCACGCATTAGCGATGAAATGCTCTTAGCCATGTTATCCACCTCCCATTGGATAACATGGCTAAGAACTGGTCTGAGCAGGCGTTAGTTTTTGGCGATAGCGGGAATATTTCCATCTCTACTCCCGCCTTGCTAATAGGCGATAGCGATGTTAGCGACTGCTTACAGGTTGGGTACGCCCACTTTGCATGTCATTAGCGATAAATTCAGCTGGCATGGGAAGCGGGCCCCAAACCGCTCGCTATCGCCTAAAAGCTGTCGCTAACATCAGTTAGCAACAGCTTGCTAATATAGCGATAGAATTATCGCCGCTTAGCGGCCGAAAACGGACGCTAAACCGGAGATAATTGCCTATCGCCCCCCCTTGGTAATATGCCCCCTAGTCCGTTTAAAATCGAGCTTGCACTAACTACAGAAAGTGTACTGTCTTCTATTTTCAATGGACGTTAAAATACACCATGTGATCATTGTTTTTGTTTTTGGTGCCTTTGTTCTAACAGGGATATGTGAGACTTCTCAGTTTATGGGACTGGTATGCACCCAACCAAGGACAACCTATCTGTCTCAGTCCACTCTGTACACAGTGTTACCATTCTCGTCACCTGAATAGACTCTCTGAATCCAATGTAACCATATTATGAGAGAATCTCCAAATGTATTTTGGAGTAAAACATTTCTTGTTGCCTGTTCTTCATTGGCTCATATCCTGAAAATCATGTACTTGTGTAGTAACATGTGAAGCTCTTTGTCTAAAGTCCTTTAAAAGGACCTGTATTTACTCAGTTGACGGAATCCTCATTTCCAACTCGTAGAATGCAAATCTATGCTGGATTTACTATTAAACTTTAATGACTTGTTTGTACTTAAGATCTATATTCTTTGCTTTGCTGCTAACTTTACTGATGATATATGTATCTATTTTGCTTAGATAATTATTTATATAAAAGTCTTGAACCTTCAGCCAGAGTCAGTCATGCTTATTGTGAATGTCACAGTCTTAGTTCATGACTGGTTTTTACATGCGGCAGAGAACGGTCCAATCGCAGAACATCAAAGTCCGTATAGTGACTACACAGCTCCCGGTTTGAACCATTGATGCAATCAAGGTAAGTTAAGGTAAAGTAAGTAAAGTAGATTTACGCGCAAAGACTATATCGTTACCATTTTACATTCTTCATTTCTTCCTTCCATCTTTTCTTCTTGCTTTCCTTCTTTCCGTTCTTCATTTTATTTCTTTCCTCCGTTTGTTTTTTCCCCTTATTTCCATTCATCTTTTGTGCCTTTTCCCATCCTGATTCCTTTTTACTTTCTGTCTTTCTCTAGCTATTTGTGTAATATTCTACTTCTTTCCTTCAAACTCTCTCACTCCACTTGCTTTTCACTTATTTTTATTTTACCATTTAAATCATTTTATTTCTGTCCATCACCGTTTTTGACTTCTTTGGCAACCTTTGACCCCATCACACAACTTTGTCACGGTAATTATTCATGCAGCACAGTGAGCCACAGATCAAAGTTAGGAAGGGCCATAAAATTATTTATTTGGCTTCAGTGACACCCCCACATAGGCTCATATAGGGGGTGCTTCACTACACCGCAGCTATTGATCCATTTGCAGTAGAAACACTTTGTTGTCAAAATGTGCAAACTATGCAGAAGATGGTGGATTATTTGACGTGTGGCAAATCCATACTTATGCAGAAAACGCTGCGACCTCAGGTTCACACAATTCCTGTGACCCTGCTTATAAGTCAATTGTTAATTTCTTTCTATCAATTGGCCTCAAGAGAAAATCTGTTGCATCATCCAGGTAAATAATGGAGAAATTAGTAAGCGTAACCAGAAAAATGCCAACATGTATGTGACATGGGTGCTGCTGTCAAATTTAGAAATGACTGCCAAGCTGACGGTCATTTCTAAAGCATGGGCCGGAACAGCCGTTACAGATGTTCCTGTCAATGCTGTTTACAGTTTGTTGTGTGGCTTTGTCAACAAGATGGAGCTGTGCCCCAAACAAACTTTTTTTTCAAAATAGAAAATACTGTAGGTTTTTTGTTTTTTTAAACGAAAAAAGAAAATACTCCCCTTGCCATGAGTCCACGCCCAAGGCAAGGGGAGCATTTAGCAGTTTTCACTGCTTATATATATTTATTGATGATAAAGCCGTTTGGCGATGCTGCCTTTCACAGATCAAATTGCCCCACCACCGGTGGACCAGATCTTCCGTGAATATGTGGTAACATTTTAAAAAAGTCAGTTGTTTTTTCCCCCTGGGCGGAGGGATGGATCCCCCTGGTATCCCTACCTTGGCCTCTTATATGTTTTTTAAAACTTATTTCAAGGACAGGGGACTCAGTCCACTGGTCCTAAAATGGCTGTCGCCACATCTTTGTTGATGTGGTGGCAGCCAATCAGATCTTAAGATCCGTAACCTCCATGGATCCCCCATGGGTGAAATATACAACATTTTTTAGCCTTCATTTCTCAAAAACTACCGAATGGAATTACACCATATCACAAACAGCACACGTTCTGGACCAAAATCTAGCATTCTTCCAAATTTGGTATAATTCTGCTTGGCAGTTCTTACAGTATCACCTTTCAATTTTCTTCTGAAAAAATGAATGTGGAAAACACATTTTGTGACCCTGCCTTTTTTCTCAGCCCCTGCTTGACAGATCACCCCAAAAATTTCCTGGAAGGAGCTGAGGTGGATATAACTTTTTTGGGAAAGTTTTGTGAAGATTTGTCAAATGGCACCAAAGTTCTAGGTTAGTCAAAGAAATGCCTTTCCTATGGAAACATGGTCCTAACTATAACTATAACAGCCCGTCTGGCTGAAGAAGGAAGACTGGACCTACTTGCCTTGAACCCAGGACCCCAGAAGTTAATTCAAAGGCAGTTGGCTGACTGTCTGTTTGAGCTACAGTGAAACAACAAGTTTCCAGGGGCAATTCCTGCTTTCCAGTTGGCCAGTACTATCTAGAGCTGGCCTGGTTCCCTCTGCTTGCCTCTATGGCAGTGAATCCTGACCCCACAAGCTCTGTCCTCATGGTCCTAGGCCCTTGGCTGGAGTCAGAATTTTCTTCTCCCTGCTTAACTGAAGGTTCCATCAGATTTGGTGCAAAGCCATGGAGGGCTCTGCAAAGAAGCGCAGTTCCGAACTGAAAGTTTCACCGGATCCAATGCCGAGCAACACAATGCCTCACAGAGCCATGCCGTGCAGATCCCATCTGAAAGCTGTACCAGATCCCACTCAGAGCGGCAGGAAGCCCCACAGAGCCATGCCGCTCCTACTTGAATATGGCGCCATGTAGAATGTGAAGTGCCCACTCCTGGGCACCCCCAAGGTGAAGCCAGGCATCCTAGCGTTGATGGGGCCGTTGTGGAGATTAAGCAAGCTATTGCCCAGAGTTGCAGAGTGGGACTCATGATTCGAATAGGCACCGAGGCGAGAATTATCAAGAAATTGAGCCCAAGACCCGCCGAGGCGGGAATTGAACTCTGGTCCCGTGCTAGACCTCTGCATCAGGGTCTGCCGCTCTAACCATTGAGCCACACTTCTCCACCATGCGACGCTAAGCCCCATCAAGTCTTGCTACGCAGCTGAAAGTATCACTGTATCCAGCATCAAGTTACTCAGAGTTCTGAAAAGCAACACCACGCAGACTTTTCATCAAGGACAGAACTCCCAGCAGACTAAATGCAGTCCTGTACCCGGCCGATGCTTCATTACGGTCAGCTGGAACATGTGACTTTATGTTGGTCCAGCATGACCAGATAGCCTCAGTTGCACATCTTGGCGCTATTGTTACCTAAAATGTTAAAAACGTGTAAGTCAGATTATACGGATTGGATTTTTTTCATTTTGGTGTCATTTTATTCATTACAATTATCTATATTTAAAAAAAGTAAATAAATAAAGTTCATTTAGGATGTTTCTTTTTTACTTAATTACTGTGTTTGTGCAACATAAATACTTTACACATTGCCTCTAAATTAAGCCTGAGTGCTTATTTTAAGCACTGGTTTATTTAGTTACTTTTGTGGTTCACCCTGAGAAAGACTGCAGTTATCACTTGAGTGGGGCACTCCGATTTTGCTAGCAGAGATTTTAAGCACATGATTAGCACAGTGCCATCCATGCTGAGCTAGAAAAGTGACAAAGCAATATGCAATTTTTGCAGCAAAGACATAAAGAATAGGATTAGCTCATGCCATCCATGCAGAGCTAGTTTGGTTTTAGCCCCTAATTAATTTCTTTACATGAAATTCTTATAGTCCAACCCTCATGTTAGTGTGTTTGGTAAAGTTTTTTTCACATAATTTGATTTACACCAGGGTAGGAGACAAGAATGTCTTGTCTCTCTTTTACTTTTTTTATGTTTAGAACCATTCTTTGAAAGGATGTGTTGTAATTTTAATATCTGGTTTAAAATATGGCTCAGAAGAAATTAAATTAACTGACTATGCTGAGTGCATTTTGAAATACATGTCCAACCCTATTACCTTTTTGAACCTTTTCCTACAGGAAATGTTGTGCTCTGTCTCAGGTTATCCAACTAATTTTACTAAGACTAATCTACTGCCTTTAAATTCTCTATGTTATTTACGGAGGACCTGATTACGAGTGGGTCGGCTAATTCCAACTCATGCGTAAACCCCTGTTTATGCATGGGTCGGAATTATGAGTTTGAAGTATTTACCATAGATGATAATTACCGGACATGTTAAATAACTCAACCTTCGTTAAATTTCATCAGGTCACACCTCAGAGGAAAAGCATGCAGTATTTACTGTATAACCTAGTATTTACTAAGCATGCAGTATTTACTATATCGTGCCTATTTTGGTGCGGTAACCACAAATATCTGTGTTTTTCCCCCACAAATTCATAATAGGTGTTATATAGTTGTTAGTTTGGTGGTATTTAATATGGTATTGTTAGAAATGAGGGTCTGCAGTTGGCAGAGGTAGGTACCTTTGTCCAAATAGGGACCCTTGCTTCTAGTCAGGTTAGGAGGGATACACACTTTAGATAACCCCTGCTCACCCCCTGGGTAGCCTGGCATCAGCAGAAAGACTTATCCCAAAAGCAATGTGTAAAGAATTTGTACTCAAAACACACAGTAATCAGTGGCACACCACAAATGGACACCACACCAGTTTAGGAAAAATAAAGTATCTTTATCTAAACTCAAAAAGACCAAAACGTCAAATATCCAGCATACATGTAATAGGAATATGACTTTGAAAAGGTTTAAAGCAACTGGGTCCATAGAAAACTATGGATGCATGATTTCTCACAAAGTATATCAAAATTCACAAGGCCAAACAGTCACAGAGATGGTAAGTGTCGAGAAACAAAGAGGTGCGTCAGTTCCTGAGACCATTGGGAGGCAATGCGACAGTTCTGCTGCACGCAGGAGAAGTGATATGTCGTGTCCGGTCTGTAGGGGCAAGTGATGCGTCGACTCCAAGACGATTCTGGTCTGCGGGTGATGCGTCGGGAAAACTTGCTGCAGAGGCACGATGCGTGGAAATCCAGGATGCCTCAGCGATTGATGCAGCGGTATCGAGCGGCGCTGCATCAGTTTCTTCATCTGCGATCCCTCAATGTGTCGGTCCTTGCAGTGGAGACAGGCGCTGCATCGGTTTCGGCAGCGGAGTTGCAATGCATGGAGATTATTCTCACACAGCAGTGCTGCATCGGAAAACAGACACAAGAAGAGCGATGAGTCAATTTATTCAGTTCTTCTTTTTTCCAGCTCCCAAACAGCAGAAGCAGCGCCCAGAGGCCCAGAACTGGAACACGTACCTCCTGGCAGGCCAGAACTCTTACCAGCAGAGTTCAGAGGAGCTGGAGGTGAAGTCTTTGTGTCCCAGAGACTTCAGAACAGTAGGCCAGCACATACAGGCCCTTGAAGATCTTCTTCAAGTAGGTTCAAAGCAAAGTTCCAGTTTTTGCCCTCTCCTTGGCAGAAACAGCAACTGCAGGCCAACCCCACACTGCACACAGCAAAGAGGCAGTACTCCTCCTCACAGCTCTTCAGCTCTTCTCCTTGGCAAAGGTTACTCTTGAGTCCAGGAGTGATCTAAAGTTCGGGGGTTTTAGGTCTAATACTTATGCCCCAAAATGTATTTGTTCTCTTTGTGCAAGGGTCTCGAAGCCCAGTCCAAACCAGTTTTGTCCTCACTCATTCAGTATGACCACAGGGGGTGGCAACAGCATTTTGCTAGGAAGTAGGGCCCTATTCAGGTGCAAGGAAATCACCGCCACTACTCTAAATTCAGCCAAAATCTATTCAGCTCAGCTCTGAGTCATTCAGGAAGGGCCAGGCGCACCTCAACTACCCCCCCCCCCCCCATGCTGTCTACAGTGAGTGCACATCCCCAGCCACTGTCACTCCAAAACCAGACATTAAATACACAAACAGGCAGAAGCATACCAAATGGTTAAACAAGAAAATGCCTACATTCTAAAAGTGCCATTTTTAACCACACAATTTAAAAACCATCTTTACTAAAAGCTGTGTTATTAAATTCTGGGTTCAGAGAGCCGAAACTTTATTTCTCTATCTTGTCCCAATGGGAAGTTATACTTGTAAGATGTTACAAAGCATTTCCCATTCTATCCAATGAGCAAGGTAGACTTTCAATAGTGAAAAGGAAATTGGCTTTATTTCCCTATCAGGACATGCCACACACACCGGTACATGTCCTACATTTCATATACACTGCATACTGCCCAGGGGGGTACCTAGGGCCTACCATAGGGGTGCTTTACATGTAAGAAGAGGGAAGGTTAGGGCCTGGCAAGTGGGTGCACTTGCCAAGTCAACATGGCAGTTCAAAACTATGCACAGACACTACAGTGGCAGGTCTGAGATACCTTTTCAGGGCTGCTCATGTGGGTCGCATAACTAGTGCTACAGGCACACTAGTAGCATTTGATTTACAGGCCCTGGAACACTCAGTGCACTTTACTAGGGGCTTCCCAGTAAATCAAATATGCCAATCATGGAAACACCAACCTATAAACAAAATTTACACAGAGAGCATGTGCACTTTAGCACTGATTAGCAGTGGTAAAGTGCCCAGAGTCCTAAAACCAACAACAGGTCAGGAAAAAGTAGGAGGAAGAAGCAAACATTTTGGGGAAAACCCTACAAAAAAGGTCAAGTCCAACAGAGGTATGATATGGTATCTGTTAGAAATTGGGTTGCTGGTTGTCAGAACTATGTTCCTGTCCAAGAAGGAACCACAATCCTAGTTAAGGTAAGTCAGTAACATACTTTAAATTAACCTGTGCTCACCCTCTGGTAGCTTGGCACAGAGCATTCAGGATTAATTTAAGAAGCGATGCGTAAAGTATTTTTGCTCACAACACACAGTAACACAGTGAAAACACCACAAAGGTACTCCATAACAGGATAAAAAAAAGACTAAACTCTTTTTTGAATGCTTAGAAACAAATAGCGCCAACTGGGGCTATCTGGTCTTGCTTGACCGGGCTAAATCCAAAAGTTCAGGCTAACAGTGATGGAGTGCAGGACAGATACAGGGATCAGCCTTGGCCCACTGAACAGTAACTTGGATGTGTTGATGCAGAGGACGATGCGTAAAGCAAGGAAGGCGATGTGTGGTTGTTGATGTCTCAGATGAAGCGATGCGTCAGTTGTCAGGTGTGCAAAGTCAAGGATGCGTAGAGAGTCAAGTTGTGATGAACATCTGTTCGATGCATCTTCATCAAACCACTGGGCTGTATGTGATGCGTTGGCACCAAGCTGCGCAAGTCAGAGATGTGTCGGACTGGAGAGCGATGCATAGTTCAATGCGATGTCCGCGGTTCATGTAGCAGGTGCAATGCATCGGTGTCGTAGGAAATGTGTCAGTTCTGATTGGCGGGACATCGTCGATGCGTGGATTGTATGGGTTGGAGCACAGAAAACTCACTTCCAAGGGCCCAGGACTGGATTGGCACCAGTTGGCAGAGCAGGACTTACCACAGGCAGAGTCCAGCTGCTGGTTGCAGGTTGCAGTCTTTGATATCCCTACGACTTCAGGAATAAGAGGCAAGCAACAAATCCTTGGAGATACTTAGGCTCTGGGATATACAGATGAAGGTCCAGTCCTTCTCATTTCAAGGCAAGAGGCAGCAGGCCAACGCAGCAAAACTGTTCAGCAGAGTTGCAGTCCCTCCTGGCAGTACAGCAGTCCTTGTTCTGGTAAAATGTCCTCAATTCCAGAAGTGTTCTGATTTGGTGGTGTCAGAGGCCCAGTACTTATAACCAGTTGGGCCTTTGAAGCAGGGAGACGTCGAAGAGATGCTTTTGAAGTGCACAAGACCCTGCCTTTCCTGCCCTGGCTCCAGACTCACTACATGGATATGCAAACCTCTGTGTGGGGACAGGACACAGCCATGTTAGTGTCAGCTTCTCCCTCCTATCCTGCTCAGGATGACCCATCAGCATGCAGATTGCCACTCAGTCACACCTACCTTTCCTTTTGTATGGCTCTCTAAAGGGAATGCTGTAAGTCAGCTGTCACCCACCCCAGACATGCATTCCAGCGATTACCAGAAGGCACCAAATGATTACAGTAAGAAAATGTCAACTTTCTATAGTGCCATTTTCAGAATTGCAATTTAAAAACCAACTTTACCTTCAATTGTGTTTTTATATTGTGATTCCTGCGACACCAAATTTGGAATTTGAAATTACACGTATAAACTGTAGTTAAGCAATCCCAGTGTTGTCCTATGGAAGATATAGTCCATGCAGTAGTAAAAACGACTTAAAGAAAGAGGATGTGGCCAAACGGCTATGGTAGTCGACCTCAAATCTGCGGAACCGGGTTCGGGTCTCAGCAAGGACGCGCAACATCCTGTGATTATGGGAAAATCACGTAATCTTCCCGTGCCTAACAAAAATGAATGTGTCCTCATGTAACGCGACTGGTGCATGTGTAAAGTGCTCTGATACCCGAGACCTTCGGGTCAAGTTTGTGCTACATAAAACTCCGGGAAAAAAAGAGTGGGTGGCACAATCAGCATAGAAATCACACTCATTAATAGGCTTGAATCCCAGTCACGAGTTAACAATGAGGATAGTGATGTTGTACAGGAAAATGACATCTAAAGAAAAAGAAGCGCCTGATTCTTTTGTATCAGGATCCCTTGCTGACCCACAGTGAAGTATTAGGACTGAAAAGATAGAGATTGAAAAAATATAGAGAATTATCTTAGAAAAGATTAAAAATAGATTTGCAAAAGAAGATTGGAAAGTCTTGTCAGGCATTGGGAAAAAATTAGAGGAGTGGCTGTAAGAACGCTTGCACTAGAGAAGAAAGTGATGAGTAAATCTCTTGAAGTTGAAAATGTTTTCCAGGGAATTGGCCTCACTAAAGGCGAATTAAAAACCGACACTGGAAGCACTTGAAAGAATAGAGGTTCAGTCAAGGAGAAATAACGTTTAGATTATGATTATGAATGTTCCAGATGTGGTAAATCTCATCCAGGATTGGCTTTTTAAGGGGACGATGGAGGAGCTTCACTAACTAGTGCCACAGGCCTCTCTATTAGGTGCCCTCACTTCAACTTACCTAACATGGCAGCCTGTTTGAAGAACACCATGGAGGATCTAGGACTATGAGATATTTGAAGAGAATGAAAGGGTCAATAGAAAGTCTCTTTGGGCCCGATTCACAGAAGTAACATAAGACAAAATCCTAAACGTACTCCCATTTCGGTATGCACAGAAGGCACTTACTTATTTCGGTATTCACAGATGGCACTTACTCATTTTGGTATTCACAGGAGTTAGGAGTCCTAACTTTAGGACTCCTAAATGCCTTCTGTGAATACCGAAAGTCTTAAATTTAGGATTTTTCTCAGTTTAGGGCTCCTAAATCTAAGGGGCACATGCATCAACCTATTTAGGAAGTGCAAACGGTGCGAATTGGTAAATTCGGCCGTTTGCACTTCCTAAATACGTTTTTGGGATGCATGAAACGATTTTTCAAAATTCGCTTTTTTTTGCATTTCCTAAAAATGCAAATGCATTTAAGGAATCACATTTGTGCGATTCCTTAAATGCAATGCATCAATTTAAAAAAAAATGCGAATTTTGAAATAGGAAGTGCAAATTAACACGAGGTTGACCCTCGTGTTAATTTGCGAAATTCTTTAAAAAAGCACAAAAATGCATTTTGGAAAGTGTCATGTCACAGACACACATGTCCTTAGGACATGTGTGTGTGAAACATGCACTTTAAAATACATTTCAGGGGTGCGGGGGGGGTCCTTTGGAATTCCAAAAAAAAGAAATGCAAAACGGCATTGATTCCTATGGGCCTCTAGGCCCATAGGAATCAATGTAATGCCATTCCTTAATTGCGATTCGCAATTAAGGAATCGCAAATTCCGAAAATTAAGAAATCCTAAAAAAAATTAGGATTTCTTGATGCATAGGATTTTGCAATTCCTAAATTGTGATTCCTTAATTTTCGCAATTTAGGAAATGCAAATTCCTACAATGATGCATGTGCCCCTAACTTTACTACTCCTAAACTGAGAAAAATCCTAAATTTAACCGAGGCACAAAAAAGCAGGAAAAAAACTTGCAAAACGCAAAAAGGGGCAGGGTAGAAACAACCTGGGCCAAAAAAAGCATTTAAAAAAAAGAAAAATCGGCAAGAATTTCTGCCGAAATATTTTTTTAAAGCGAAGCGTGGGCTCCCACGCTTCGTTGTTAATTAGCCCACGAGGGGGGCAAAGTCCCGGGGGCAATGTGTATACTGTACCCAGCCCTGGGACCGCCACCCCATGGGGCTTAAAAAAATTATGTGGGGGGCTTTCAGCCCCGCGGCCCTGGGACCCCCACCCCACGGTGCTTTATAAAATTAGGTGGGGGGCTCTCAGCCCCACCCAGCCCCGGGGATGTCCACCCCCAGGGCATCTTTACATTAGGTGCGGGGGCTCTCAGGCCCCCCCAGCTCTGGGGACCACCACCCCGAGGTTTCTTTACATTAGGTGAAGAGGTTCTCAGGCCCCCACAGCCCCAGTGACCGCCACCCCCTGGGGATTTCAGAAAAGAATGGTGGGGGGCTCACGGCCGCCCGCAGCCCCAGGGACCCCCACCTCCATGGGTTTTTTCCTTTTTAAAATACCCTGTGTGGGGGGCTCAAGCCCCCCCCAACCCCCAGGGAACGCCACCTACCTGGGGCCCTAAATATTTAAATTGGGGTTCTGTGACGGACCCCCAGCCCTGGGGACCACCACCCCTGGGGCTTTGTAGGTTGTGGGAGGGGGGCCACGCGGCCCCCCTCCTGGAGCCTTGTTGTGGCACCGGGGACTGCCACCCCCCAGGGCTGACTCCTGCAGAGTCCCGGGGTGCCCACCCCTGGGACACTGTAGTTTGCTATGGCAGGGCGGGAACCTCGTGGAAAAAAAACCGGCATCATGCGGAGGCCCCGCCCCCTCGCTGCAGCACTATGCAAATGGGGAACGAATTCCCCTTGAATACTAGGGGTCCCTGGGGGCCAACTAGCCCACCAGGAACCTTCAGCCTGCACCAGGGGGCTGCGTTGCAGAGAGGTGTTCTGAGGCTGCGTCCCTTTTTACACCTCGCTGCAACCCAGCTCAGTGGCGCTTAGTGGAGGTAATTGATGGGCTAGTTGCAAGGGGAGTTAATCCCCCAACTTAAAACACACCACAGGGTGCGTTTGCACTGTTGTGAAGGGATGGGGGGGCAGGTCCTAAGTTGACGTGTGCAAGCACACCCTGTGACGCAGTTTAAGTTGGGGAGTTAATTCCTCTTCAATCCTGAGAGTCCCTGGGGGCCAACTTGCCCACCAGGTACCTCCAGTAAGCGCCACAGAGCTGCGTGTTTGCAGGGCGTGTTTGCAGACATGTCACCTCAGGCTACGCCCCCTTCCTTCACCATTGTGTAAATGCGCCAGTGGCAAGTTGTAGGTTGGGGAATTAATTCTCTTTTAATACTGAGGGTCCCAGAGGACCATCTAGCCCAACAGGTATCTCCAGTATGCGCCAGGGAACTGTGTTGCATACAGGTGTTCAGAGACCACATTCCTTTTTACACCTCTTTGCAATGCAGCTCTGTGGCACTTACTGGAGGTACCTAGATGGGCTAGTTTAACCCTAGGGACCCTCAGGATTCAAGGGAACTTAATCTCCCAACCTAAAACGGCCACAGGGCGCGTTTACACAGTGATGAAGTGAGGGGATAGGCCTGAGGTGACATATGAAGACACGTCCTGTGATGCATTTTAAGTTGGGGAAATAATTCCCCTTCAATCCTGAGAGCCCCAGGGGGCCGACTAGCCCACCAGGTGCTTCCATTAAGCACCACTGTGCTGTGTTTCAGAGAGGTTGCCCAGGTCGTGCCCCTTTTTACACCTCTCTGCAATCCTGTGGGCCCCTGGGGGACTACTAGTCCACCAGGTGCTTCCAGTAAGCGTTACTGCACTGCGTTGCAGAGAGGTGATCCAGACTGTGCCACTTTTTACACCTCTCTGCAACACAGCTCTGTAGTGCTAACTGGAGATACCTGGTGGGCTAGTTGGACCCAAGGGACATGCAGGATTCAAGGGGCCTTTATCTCCCAAATTAAAACGGCCACAGGGCGTGTTTGCACACGTCAGCTCAGCCCCCCTCCTTTAACCAGTGCGCAAACGCACCCTGTGGCGCGTTTTAGGAGGTAGTTTTAATCCCCCTGCCCTATTATGTACTGGGGGCTTATAGAGGAGGTCATTCTAATCACAGGGGTACCCAAAGGCATAGTGTTCCCTAGTGTATGTAGGTGTTTTAACTGTATTCTAAGTGTCTTTTAGCATAGCACTGACTCCAGGACTGGTTAGTCAGAGTCAGTTACCACCAGTACCCATCTGAAAAAATTCCAAAAACTTCACCAAAACCCAGACACTTATAAATTTACCCAGGCTCTCTCCTTGCAGTACTCTAATCATTCAGTCACTACCCAAGTACTCATGCACTGAGCCAGGCCTTAGCACATAGACTGCTTCAAACGCCTATCCACTATGCATTCAGTCCTCTAACCACCTACACACTTGTCTTTCACACTTTTAATTCTCCAGTCAGTATCCATACACTTCAGCAAACACCCTGTCACTCCCCTTGCACTCCTGTAGTGACCCATTCAGCACCATTGACTAATCCATTTAATGAGCCAAAACCCAACCACTTATAAATTCACCCAGGCACTCTCCTTGCAGTACTCTAATCATTCAGTCAGTACCCAAGTACTTATAGCTCTGCACTTATACATTCAACAAAAAAAACAATATTTCAGTTATAATATTTTAAAAACCATTTGTATTTCAATTTATGTTAAAAATAGGTAATGTAATTTAAAAAATAAAATGTGTACAAATAAACAGTTAAAAAACTGTTGAAAATCAGTGTAAAAATACATGTAACTATTATTCCATAAAAAAAATATCCTTTAAAAAACCTTTGAAATTCACTGAAAACGCCATTTGTTTCAGACATGTTATAGTTAGGAATTGGCATTTAAAAAACCTTAGAAATTCACTGAAAAAAACATAGGTTTCAGGGCTGTTATAGTTAGCTGGACATTTCACTCGTACAAAACCATTCAAATTCCTCTGTTATAGTTAGTTCTGCTAACTATAACTCGTGTGCCCGCAATCCACTGCTGATGATGTCTCATCTTACATCATTCATGACATGGTCAGTGACATCACTAATGACATCACTGATGACATCTCAAATTACATCACTGATGACATCATCCAGTGAATGTGGTTTGGTTTGTATTATATATATAGCAATCTGCATTGAAGAATGAGTGGATATATAAATATAAATATCTGGATGGAGGATTTCTAATTCCTAACTATAACATGTCTGAAGCCTATGTTTTTTTCAGGGATTATATACATAGATATATAATCTATCCTGTATTGCACTGTCAGTGAAATAAATACAATTTGGATGGATCCTGTTGGCTCGTGGTGCTGCTCATTCCCTCTTTGCAGCAAAAAGGAATTGGGGTTTTTGTGGATATATATAAAAAAATATATATATATATATGTATAGATCAACACAAAACAGAGGCCCATTTCTGGAGACAATTGCCTTTAATCCAGGACATGTAGCACATAGCTTCCCTCAGCCCTACATGTTTCAACACTACAGCCTTGCTCATGGAGAGGAAGTAGTCAACAAAGTGCATCTGTGCATCCATCTTTTATACTGTCTTTGGTCACCTGAATGAGCAAGCCTCTATCTCCCATAATGCATCATGGCATATAGGTAAGTACTGTTGTTTAACTAAAGTGCTCATTGCACTAGCAAAGATAGTGTATTAATTATCTTTGGCTTCATGAGGATATGCTAAATAGCGAAAGAGACGGCAGCGCTGGGAGGGATTTAGTGAGGAGGGAAACCTTGTGCATTAATCGTTCCTTAGACGGAGCCTTTTTCCTGGTGGTTCTAACATTTCAGCATTGTGTTGTTAACATGACTTGTGACTGAGTTCCATTTGGATTGATTGAACATCAGATGCATTATGAAGCCAAAGATAATTAATACATGATCTTGGACGCGTTTCACCTCAACCCGCAGGCTTGCTCACCAAGGTGAGCAAAGCAATGTTACGAGTTTCTTGGTGAACTTGTGGTGTTAAAATAATCAACGTTTGATGTATTATACATCCACATAAAATATAGCATTAAGTAAAACATGTGTTAAAATGCACAAATGCACTTAATTCCTATGTTAAAATTTAGTAGATACAAATATTATATAACTATTGGGAACTTTCCTAAAATCGCCGTATTGAAAAAAAGTGTTACCTGTAAAATGTATGTTATTTCATAATACTCGAATATTAACAATAAAACTGTGCAAATACTGCAATGTAAACTACATTACGGCAATATGCCAGTATTTTCAGAATGTTTTACCATTGTCTTCTATACTGTGCGGAGCCAATGTACCAATATTAAGTGCAAAATGAAAGTGTCAAAAGTGCAAAGTTAAAAACAACATATGTCATGGCATCAAGATGCAGATACTATTCATTAATAGTCACAGTGAGACTACAATGCTTTACTTGACATTTGCATAATAGTGACACCGCTGTTTAAAGCATCTATAAAAGTAAGTACCATTGATCAACCAGGTCTACGGTAAGTACAAGCAGCCTACTGTGTTTTGACTATTTACAGGAAATTATGTAAATCTTCCCCTACATTCAAACCATGGGGGTACATGGTGTCAAGCTCAACTATATGTCTAGATTCAAGTTGCCTCAGTTTTTTCTCACGGTTCCCCCTCTCTTATTACTAGGGACAGTGTCGATCACAAAATACTGGAAACTATCAAGATTATTGTTATGTTCCCGTTTAAAGTGTCGCGACACTGGGTATGCTGGGTCGGAATTAAGAATTGCACGTAAATGCTGTAAAATACGTATGTATACCTGTAATTTGGTGCTGCCTACGTACTAAAGTCCACAGCCGCGTTGAAGAATGTAGACCGCATGGTCCGTTCTGCAGGTGTAATGGCTTTTCAAATTGCTAGGTTTAGTATCAAATGCAGTATAGTAGGAAGTGGTGTTAACTCCAAACTTGCAGGCACGGCAAGTGCTGCATTTGAAAAAGCCTTTTTTCGGCGCTAACCAGTTCATTTTTACATGGTTATTTTTGCATTCAGGGCTAGTCTTCACCAGGTCATTATGCATAGAGTAGGCTTTTCTGAAAGTGAGATTGTGTCTGTCAGGTAAAATATGTCTCAAGGTGGTATCAGTTAAGACAATTGGCCACTGTGCACTAATGATGGATTTATTAGCATTAGCTTGTTTACTATAGGTGGTAATGAGCCTTTACGGTTCAGGCTCCAGATTTGTGGTAGTGGCCATCTCTGATGCAGTTTCAGCTAGAGACTAATCTGGGGGAGTTTTCCTTTTGCTACCTTTCAGTATGGACAATCTATCTTTCGTGTTAGCCTTCATAATAGCCAAGTCCAAGCTTCATGGGTTGTACCCCCTTTCTAAGAACCTTTGCTTAGCTGCTTGTGGATGATGTATTAGGTCTTGATTAGAGCTGCAGGCCCTGCGAATGCGTAAAAACTCCCCATATGGTATACTAGTGATGGTATGCTGCGGGTGAAAACTAGTAGCATGTAGCAGTGTGTTCCCAGCTGTGGGTTTCCTATATAGGCATGTGTATATTTTGTTGTCTTTAACCTTGTTAAACCTTGTTAAACCTTGTTGGTCCTTGTGGCCGCTCCAAAATTATGGAACACATTGCCTCACTCAATCAAGACCAGTACTTCCCTTTGGTCTTTCCGCAAAAACCTTAAAACCTGGCTTTTTAACCAATGAACTCTCAGTCCCCTTGTTGGCTAAACATTGCAGTTACTTAGCGCCGAGATGCCCACGGGCCTTCGTTTCTCGCTTTACAAATGTTTTAATAAATAAATTTAACGTACACCGTAATGTCAAGGAAGTTGGCCATGGTCTTGTCAATGTGATATGTAAAATTCAATTTCGTTCTATTCTTGTTGATGTTGTCTATAAATAATTTGGTCTGGTTTTCAGTTCCACGCCAAATTGATGAAGACATCATCAATGTAACGCCACCACTTGATAACATGATTAGTCCAAATTTGACTATGCTGTACCTGTAGGACATGCTCCTCTCACCAACCAACATGAAGACAAGCACAGCTGGGGAAGAAGCACGCCTCCATAACTACGCCTTGCATTTGTTGATATACGTTTCCATCAAACATGAACACATTATTAGTAAGACACCACCCAATAATTTTGAGAAGCATGCAGTTGTGATTATACATGGATATGGGTCTTTTGTTGAGGTAATGCTTAACTGCCTTTAGCCCGTCTTCATGTCTAATACTGGTATTCAGGCTGGGATGTCTAAAGTAAGCAATAAATACTCATCAGACCATGTTTGTGATCTCAATTTGAGCAAAAAATCGCTGGTGTCTCGTATATAGGTTGATGAATCAATAACGTGTTCCTGCAGGTAAAAATCAACAAATTTTGAAGTACATTTGAAAATACTGTTTTTGGCTGGGATATATATATATATATATACATATATATATATATATATATATATATTTTTTTTTTTTGCCACAAAGTGATCCTGCAGACAGCGAGTGCGCTCACCAGCGTGTGCTCGGCTCAGGGGTCGGATCCTGACCCAGTTTAGAGTTTATGTCACAAAAGTAGCGGCACAACCAATTTCTTATTGAAGCCTTTTAATCGGAGCTTCACCCCACCAACGCATTTCAGCCTCACAGGGCTTTGTTCACGGTCAGTAAGTCCTTCTACTATTTTCTTTTTTATACTGGCCCATATTAGCCTTAGGTGGCATTATGGGAGTTGTAGCATGAAAACAGTATTAACAAACAATTCACATATTTAAAAGAAAGACTGGTGTGTCATTAATTGCATATGCATTTCTTAACATGTTAAATCACATGAGCAAAATAATTCTTTTGTATTAATGATTGGAATAGTTCCAGTTATTACTATCAATTTGTTGTAGGGTATAGTACCCAATTAAAGTGAAAGTATTTCAGCTGGTACTATCAAGTTCACTCAAAATGTATATGGAGGTCTTCCCCAAAGTTCATGCCTCTTGGTGTTTTTGTTCGTAATCGGATGATTAGGCGAGATTCAATTTGTCGCAATTTACGAACTGTGTCGCTTCCTCTTTCCATTTTGGTGAGCATTTTTCACCCCATAGAATCTCATTGTTCTCCAATCTCCTTCTTGACAAGCATCTATGTGTTTTGCTGTTGCGTAAAGCATGTTTTTATTTTTGACCGCCCTGATGTGTTCTAAGATCCTCTGTTTCAGCATGCAGGTGGTACTGCCTACATACTTGATGCCACATCTGCACTCGATGATATATACCACATTTTTAGACGTGCATGTTATCTGTTGGTCAATATACATGATGTTACCATTTGGTCCCTCATAGCTTTTTTTGCTAGTTCCTATTTTACATGCTTTACACGTAGAGCATGGTTGAAATCCTTTCCGTTGGTCTTGCAGCCAGTTTGTTTGAGGTTTTTTTTTAAAATGACTTTTTACTAGGAGATCTTGAAGAGAGATATTCTTTTTGTAGGTGATTGCTGGTTGTTTTCCCGCTAGTTCTCCAATGTCCGGATCTCCAGATATGAGATGCCAATATTTCTTCATTTTATTGGCAATGATTCCACTTTGTGTCAAGAAAGTCGATTTGTTTTCTGCTTGTTGTACAGGTGAATATATATATATATATATATATATATATATATATATATATATATATATATATATATATATATATATATATATATATATATATATATATATATATATATATATATATATATATATATATAGTGTGGTTCGTGATAAAAAACATCTATACACCACAATCAACAAAAAGAAGTTTCACATTTCCAAACAAAATCGATGTTACAAACAACTGATCATGAAACTTAAAAAGGATCACAACATAATTGGGCCGATAAGGGCGGGAATGTGGTCCTATGGCCCAAAGACATGTATCTCCAACAAGCGGAATTATAACTCAATGATATGTCGTGTTACCGCCGAAGTAATATCCAGATTGTCAAAAACACATGGGTTGAACAACATCAAAAGCTCCAAATATGGAGAAGTGCTGGGCTACTTTCACACGAGGAATTCAAATACCTCAAAAAAGATCATCCAGTTATCCCCTCATTCTATCTGATCCCTAAGATCCATAAAGACAGTGATATACCACCAGGCCGCCCCATCATTTCGGCCATAGACAGCTCTTTGGAACATGTTTCAAAGTACATAGACTTCTTCTTACAGAGCCATGTCAAGAATCTCAAATCCTATGTTAGGGATTCCTTTGACTTTTTGAGCAAGATTGAACATTTTGTTTGGGAAGAGAACATGGTACTCATGACTTTGGATGTTTCATCCCTTTATACCTCGATCCAACATGGCGATGGACTCAAGGCCTTGGACTATTACTTAAACAAAGACTTACCTCATCCGACGGCACACAACAAGATGCTAGTGGAAATGACTAAAATGTGCCTCGAACAGAACTTTTTTATCTTCAATGGCGCAATTTATCATCAGTTCAGAGGTGTGGCGATGGGGGCCTGCTTCTCACCTAGCTACGCGTGTTTACACGTTGGGCTATGGGAGGAGCAGGTCCTAGTCGGTCAACACCATCATTTTATTTCTAACAATATTGTTTTATATTTGCGTTACATTGATGACATTTTTTTGATCTGGAGGGGTAGTCATGATAGTGCCAAGGCTTTTGTTGATTTGATTAATTTGAATACTGTCAATCTTAATTTCACTGTAAATTTAAGTTCTGAATCCATTTGCTTTTTGGATGTCGAGGTATTTGTGGAGGGTACCACCCTCAACACGAGACTTTACAGGAAGCCCAGTGCCGGAAATACCATTCTGCACTCCAATAGCCAACATCCGGCTCACTTGATTCGGAGCATTCCCTTTGGAGAGATGCTCCGAATTAGGAGAATCTGCAACACGGATGCCGAAGGTTACGTTTCCTGGCTAGGGGCTATTCCACTGAAAATCTCAGTAAAGCGATCAGGCGTTCTAATTCAGTGAGCAGACAGGAGGCACTGATTCCTAAAACTAACAACACCCATTTGGATGTTTTCTTGGCAGGGGATGGTCAAATCAGCTCCCCACGACTCATTTTGACATTTAACCATCAACATGGGGCTCTTCGCAAAATTATGAACAACAATTGGAACCTGGTTCGAAGTGATCCAGTAATTGGTCACAAAATAGATATCAAACCAGTACTAACATTCAGAAGATCCCTTTCAATGTCCAAGGCTCTAGTTAGCAATACCTTGGAGCCCAAGACCTCTACCACCTGGTCAGTATTGAAGAAGGGCTTCAAGAAATGTCCTCAGTGCAAAGCCTGCCGATATGGCAGTAATAGGACCCATTTTAAAAGTCCCTTCCATGAACATCCTCCTGCGATCTCCAAGTGGCTTACTTGTAAAACTGATTATGCCATTTATGTGTTGGAGTGTCCGTGTGGGCTCCAATATGTGGGCGGTACCAAACTGCCCGCCCACAAACGGATACTCCAACACATACGTGCAATATCTGGGCATGATCAAAATTATCCGGTTGCGGTTATGGGGAAGTAGGTTAGCGGTTGCGCACACCGCTTCCGTTAAAGCCCCTGAAGAGAAGCATATGGAGCTTCGAAACGCGTCGGGCAGATCCATTACGGAGTGGCATTTACAAGCGGATCCCTGTCCTCACCTACACATAAATCAAGCTCTGCTCGTGTGCTACTCAAAGGTGGACAACCTTGGAGCGACAATTTATATGCGGCCGTCCAGCCGCGGAGTATGCACCACCCCATCATCCTTGGGGGTCACGGAAGTAAAGCAGCAGCCGTACACGGGATCGAGGACAGGCCCACTTGCGGGGTCCATATAGGACTTGATTGTGCGCTTTCCGCACCACACTTCCCATAATACACAGTCTCATTTGAGCCTCCCATTGGTGGGTGTGTCATATGGAAAATAAAGAAGTGGGTTAGCAGTTGCGCTCACCACTTCCGTTAAAGAGCATATGGAGCTTCAAAACACGTCGGGCAGATCCATTACGGAGCGGCATCTACAAGCGGATCCCCGTCCTCACCTACACATAAATCAAGCTGCTGCTCATGTGCTACTCAAAGGTGGACAACCTTGGAGCGACAATTTACACGCGGCCGTCCAGCCGCGGAGTATGCACCACCCCGTTATCCTTGGGGGTCACGGAAGTGAAACAGCAGCCGTACACGGGATCGAGGACAGGCCCACTTGCGGGGTCCATACAGGACTTGATTGTGTGCTTTCCGCACCACACTTCCCATAATACACAGTCTCATTTGAGGCTCCCATTGGTGAGTGTGTCCTATGGAAAAAGGAGAAGTGGGTTAGCGGTTGCGCACACCGCTTCCGTTAAAGCCCCTGAAGAGAAGCATATGGGGCTTCGAAACGCGTCGGGCAGATCCATTACGGAGCGGCATCTACAAGCGGATCCGCGTCCTCACCTACACATAAATCAAGCTGCTGCTCGTGTGCTACTCAAAGGTGGACAACCTTGGAGTGACAATTTATATGCGGCCGTCCAGCCGCGGAGTAAGCACCACCCCGTCATCCTTGGGGGTCACGGAAGTGAAACAGCAGCCGTACACGGGATCAAGGACAGGCCCACTTGCGGGATCCATACAGGACTTGATTGTGTGCTTTCCGCACAACACTTCCCATAATACACAGTCTCATTTGAGCCTCCCATTGGTGGGTGTGTCATATGGAAAATGGAGAAGTGGGTTAGAGGTTGCGCACACCGCTTCCGTTAAAGCCCCTGAAGAGAAGCATATGGAGCTTCGAAACGCGTCGGGCAGATCCATTATGGAGCTGCATCTACAAGCGGATCCCCGTCCTCACCTACACATAAATCAAGCTGCTGCTTGTGTGCTACTCAAAGGTGGACAATCTTGGAGCGACAATTTATACGCGGCCGTCCAGCCGCGGAGTATGCACCACCCCGTCATCCTTGGGGGTCACGGAAGTGAAACAGCAGCCATACACGGGATCGAGGACAGGCCCACTTGCGCGGTCCATACAGGACTTGATTGTGTGCTTTCCGCACCACACTTCCCATAATACACAGTCTCATTTGAGCCTCCCATTGGTGGGTGTGTCATATGGAAAATGGAGAAGTGGGTTAGCGGTTGCGCACACCGCTTCCATTAAAGCCCCTGAAGAGAAGCATATGGAGCTTCGAAACGCGTCGGGCAGAACCATTACGGAGCGGCATCTACAAGCGGATCCCTGGCCTCACCTACACATAAATCAAGCTGCTGCTTATGTGATACTCAAAGGTGGACAACCTTGGAGCGACAATATATATATATATTTGTAGTTTATGTGCTCCAATGTACTTGTGGGCTCAAGTACGTTGGGAGCACTAAGCTGCAAGCCTTTAATCGCATACTCCAGCACCTCAGAGCGATAGTCAACTCCGATGAAAAATATCCGGTCGCTCGGCATTTTGGCTTGGTCCATCAGAAAAATGTAAACCACCTTAGCTATTTCATTGTTGACGGAGTCCCCAAAAACATCAGAGGGGGTAACAGAGAAAAATGTCTCAGACAGTTAGAGAGCAAATACATTCTGCTTTTAGATACGAGGATCCCTAATGGATTAAACACGGGGGAGGACCTTCATTGTTTTTTATAACCTCCAGTTATATAAATCTGACCACATACTTTTATGGTCCAGTCTTCCAGCTTTAGGTTGTACTTAGCCTCCTCGCATCTGAACATTAATCTGGTTTGACTCAGAAGTACATTCCAGAATCGACTAGTTCCAACCCGTTTGGATGCATTCCCTTATATCTATCTGATGTGTTAGTATTATTGTACACATTCACTGTCTGTGTTTCATTTCCCCCATCACAACTCTGCCTGTATCACTATGTAGATTGTCATATTAATCTTTCATTGAAGAGGGTGTGTTTGATCCGCTCTGGACTGACATTTCCAGTTGTTACGTAGTATCCTTGTGGGTGATGGCTGAGGCACTATGTCCTAATATGGGTTTCCCCGTTATTTACCAAAATATGTATTATAATTTTGGGGATACTAACTTTCCATCCATGATAGTCACGTGGTCTAGTTAGGGTTCTAGGGTAGCATGCAATATGAGTTTTTAAACATGTAAACCTCTTAATAAGGTGTAACATGGTTAGGCCTGAGTTTCTCCTCACAAATTTCCCTATCCACTTTTTAATATTTTTGCCAGCCACATATGAGGTATTAGGGATCAGGGTTCTGACTCCTAAGTTGGCTGAATTCGCACTTTTGCACTTTATATTTTTCGCACTAGGGTTTTTGCACTTTTGGGAGTATAGCGGTTAACACTAGCACTTTAGCGGGCAACTTTAATGGTAAATAATGAATTTTAACACTATCATCCTGTGAACCAAGGATTCGAATGTCGAATCAACAGTGTATTTATTTGTATTTAAACGGATATGAGCTCAACAGATCTGCAAGTTGTAAATATTGTACAGATAGATTTATAAAATATTGATAAATTGTATATTTTCAGGCAATGTATTTGTACATTTAGACTAATTTCTAATTGTATATACTGACTTTTAACCGTTGTATATATTGATCTGTTTTTCACTGTGGATGAACTACAATTTAGTGTTTTTTCAGTTTCCATTACTAGGTACGC
This sequence comes from Lissotriton vulgaris, assembly GCF_964263255.1. Classification (NCBI taxonomy): domain Eukaryota; kingdom Metazoa; phylum Chordata; class Amphibia; order Caudata; family Salamandridae; genus Lissotriton; species Lissotriton vulgaris. Next base: position 307,578,586 of record NC_141685.1, read on the forward strand.
CCTGCTTTTGTGTTAATTGGTCACCCTTTATAAGCAATTTCATTGGTTTTGTTTGGCATGTGATCAAGGTCACCGTGTAGTGACCGAAACGCGTCATGCTGGCGATTGCGTGTAAATAAACCACTGTGAATTTACCCTTTGCGCTGTGGAGTGGTCTGTACCTGTGGTTTCCGTTGATGCAGATCGGATTTCCTTCCTTGTGCTGATGTAGCGGAGCAGGATATATATATTTTTTTTTTTTCTCGCAATCCTGACGGCATACTTTTTTACATGTGAATGGCGGCGGCGACCCACTTGGGTTCTACTCATAAACTACCAGTCCCAGAAAGCTTTGCTTCAGGTGTTACACCTGCGTATAATTACTGTGGGTATTTACTGGTGTTTGCCGCTTGCCGTCATGTCACATGGTCTGCCACTGAAGAGGGCGTTGGCCCGAAACGCGTCTGGCAGGAAAAGGACTTTGTTCGCGGCTCGCGCCCTTGCGGTGGCATTAATTCCTACCCGTAAGTGCATTCCCACCATGGGGCAACCCTTTCTTCCATATATATATGTGTATTTGTGGATGCTCTTAATCAGAACAATGACAATCTGTTCTTTATGGCCAACATTAGCAAAGAGCAAGCAGATTTCCTAGACGTTCATGTCACCATTGCTAATAATACTGTGACCACATCGTTATACCGTAAGCCTACGGCTGGTAACAGTATATTACACGCTAGTAGCAAGCATCCCCAACACGTAATTACCAATATTCCGTATGGTGAGTTGCTGAGAGTTAAAAGGATCAGCAGCACTCCGGAAATTTTTGAACATGAGGCACAAATCACCATGAACAGACTTAGAGCAAGGGGCTACAAAGACAAAGTCTTAAATAGCGCGCTTAGGCGGTGTCGAGCTAAGCCTAGGGAATCACTCCTGACATCCGAAATTGTAGAACTGGAGTCAGACAACCCTGCTCCTCGACTCATATTGGCATTCAGCAAACAAGAGAGACAGATAAGGTCTATTGTGAGGAAGCACTGGCCTATCCTTCAAACTGATAGTGTCTTGGGCGATATCATCCCATGTGCCCCCACCATAACTTATAAAAGAGCACCAAGCATGCACAACTGTCTAGTTAAAAACAGTCCAGAACTAGGTAGTGGCAGTACCTGGCTAAAACAAAAAGGTTTCTTTAAATGTTCCTCCTGTAGGGCTTGTAAATTTGGTGTTAACACGTCACATTACCATACACCTTTCAGTTCTAGGAGGAAAGCTATCCGAGGATACTTTAACTGTCACAGTGAGTTTGCAATATATGTCCTGACGTGCACCTGTGGCGTTCGTTATGTGGGCAGCACTAAGCTACAGGTGCACGCCAGGATCTTGCAACACTTGCGTGCCATAGTAAACAGTGACAATACATACCCGGTAGCACGTCATTTCAAATCCACACATAACAATGATCTGTCTAACTTAACATACTATGTTATTGATGTGGTAGCGCCCCTCGTCCGAGGAGGCGACAGAGAAAAACTGTTACGAAAAAAGGAAACCGAATATATTATTGAACTAGACAGTAAATACCCGAACGGGTTAAATACCACTGAAGACTTGCACCATCTGTTGTAGTTCTGTTTACCTCTGCATTTTTTCTGGTTTTCTGATAATAACTCCAAGAAGTATACCCAGAGAATATTCACATGTGGTCTTTCTTATATTTTCCTTTTCAAGGTCTTTCTGAACTTAACAACTGATACTTGATGGCGCCGACGTGGCACCGTATGGGAGTCCAGCCAGGATTCTTTAATTATATAGATCTTGATGTACATTTGCTCTATGTAAATAGTTATCTCTCTATCCACTCGAAGTAGAAATTGGTGATTAATGAATTCTATGTCAACCAATAATCTGTTTTTAGCTCACATTTTTTCACTTTCACTTTAGTTCGCAGTGGTAAAAATCACTAGTGGGTTTTGTAATATGGGTGTTGGCACGCTTAATGTACATGCATATATCTTAGTCGTGAATTATTCATACTAGTATGATTCATGTTCTAGGATAAGTCCTTATGATTATAAGATTGTTATGGAAGGTCATCATTGTGTATGTAATATATGTAGATTTGTATATAGAAATAGAGTATATATTTATGTAGATATATATATTTATATATTTTTTCATACATTTTTGTGATATTGTATATAGATAGTATATTTTTCTAGGTGTATATATATTTATTGACCAATTGGACAAATTTTGCATAGGACTTATATATATTTTTTGTACATGGCCATTATGTATTATATTAGGGTATTTGCATTCATGCAGATATTATTGTTTCAGTGCCATTCTCACTGCTGTTTAGATTGTATATATAGGTGTGCACGTACTCTACAATATAAAACGTGTTCTTTCTATGTTTACACCTTGTGACTCACGAAAATGGGTGGAGCATCACTTCAAAAAAATGGTTTAAATTTGTAGCTGACCTGGTGCGCGGTGTGTGACCAAGGGCACTAGTTGCTCGAAACGCGTAACCAGAGAGGTTTCTAATAAAATCTCCTTTACTGCAGCCATTGGGTCCGTGTCTTCGTTTCCACAGCAGGAGTGTGGCGTTTTTGAAGATTGTACCTTTCATATATATATATATATATATATATATATATATATATATATATATTGTTGGAACTGGCCCTTTTTGCAGGGTCATCCCCAAACTTTTAGCTTCTTCCTCCCTTATTTTTCCTGACCCGTGGCTGTTGGCTATAGGACTCTGCGCACTTGACCACTGCTGATCAGTGCTAAAGTGCATATGCTCTCTGTGTAAATTGTTATTGTGATTGGATCTACATAATTGGCATATTTGTATTACCAAGAAGTCCCTAGTAAAGTGCACTGGGTGTGCCAGGGCTGGTGATGACAAATGCTACTAGTGTGCCTGCAGCACTGATTGTGCTACCCACAGGAGTAGCCCTAAAATGGTGTCTCATGCCTGCCACTGCAGTGCCTGTGTGCAGTCTGTGAAGTGCCATGTTCTCCTGGTCAGTGTCCCGACTGACCAGGCCTAACCCTTCCCTTTTTGTGCACATTGGTCACCCCTATGGAAGGGCCAAGGTACCCCCCTGGGCAGGGTGCAGTGTATGTGAATAGCAGAGCATGTACTGGTGCAGGTGACATGCTCTGGTAGTGAATTACAGCCATTTTCGTTTTTCACTATTGTAAGGCTTTCTTGCTCCATAGGTTAACATGGGGGATGCTGGCTACAGTGGCTACCACCCTTTCTTCCCATAAAAACAAGATAGGACATAAGAGTCTAGTATCCCTGAACTCAGAATTTAATAACACATCTTTTAGGAAAGGTTGTTTTTAAATCCTGTGTTTGAGAACAGCACTTTTAGAAAGTTTCTGTTCTCTTGTCTGACCCTTCTGTGTGCCTTGGCCTATTTGTGTATTGACTGTCGGGTTTGAGAGTGACAGGGGCTGGACATTCCCCAGGAGGCTGTCTGAGTCAGCCCTAGGCTGAATGACTGCATTTGCAACTTGAGTGGTGGGAGGAGATAGCACCTGGGCCTGAATAGGGCTGTGCCTGCCTTCCACAATGCTGGCTCCAACTCCTGCTGGGCGGCTGATGACCCTGCCCCTCACTCTGAAAGGAAAGGAGAAGCCAGGAAAACAAAGCGCTCAAGAAACACCCAGAACTGGTTCAGACCGGGCTCAGGGCCCACATGCACAAAGAGAACAAAGACTTTTAGGGGTGTAAGTACAGGACACCTGACAACAGAAAATTATATCATCCTGGAATCAAGAAGGAACCTCTGCCAAGGATCAAGCTGGAAGACTGAAGAAGGAAGACTGCCCTGATGTGTTGCCAGGGCTGACCTGCAGTAGCTTTGTTGCCAAGGAGAGCGGAAGGACTTTGCTTTGTGCTGTGTCCCCTTGCTTGAAGTAATTTCCAAGGGCCAGAAGAAGAGCTGGCTCCATGTTCTGAAGTCCCAGGAACAAAAGGACTTCACCCCCAGCTTCCCCTGAGCTCTACTGAGAGAGTTCTGTCCTTCCTGGAGTGCGTGGCCCATGTGTGGTGCCTCTGGAAGTTGTACCTGTAGTGGGAAGCTGGAAACCAAGATTTAAAGACTTTGATACAGAAAAGTTATTGCATTGCTCGCTGCGGAGCGCATCCCCGACAGTGTGAGGAAATTCCTGCCGCTATGAAGGTCGAGATCGTCGCAGCACCTGTTGCCGCTGTCAGAGTCGTCGCATCCTTCGTTTGCGGGACGCACCCGATCGGTGCGGGAAGCCTAACATCGCTGCGAGTGTCGTCACAGAGCCTGTTGATGCTGGGTGAGATCGCCGCACCGCCTGCTTCCGGACGGCATCATGTCGCTGCGAGAGTCATTGCCGAAGCCATCGCATCGAGGAGCTGCGAGAGAGAGATCGCCGTTGGATCGCGCATCGTCACCCCGGAGATCACAGCAGCCCCTACGAGATCGACGTATCCTTCCTTTGCGAGAACAAACTTCCTACGGAACCTACGCACCGGAATCAATACAAGTGGCCTTCCTCCCCATACAGACCGGATTCATCGCAACAAACCCGCTGCTGCACCGGGGCTGTTGCACAGGCCTCCCCAGGGTCTCAGGAGCAACGCAGCGCTTGTTTTCCACCGCACTAGCTTCTGCCTTTGGAACTTTGTTGCAACTAAAGGTACTGTGTCTGAAACGTGACGCAACTATGAACTTTTCACGCAACTGTGGATTATTTTATCGCAACCTAAAGAATTTTTATTGCAACCTTAAGAACTCTTTTGAAACCATATTCTTGAACTGTGTATGTTGGATTTTTGTTGTTTTGGTCTTGTGTAGTTTAGATTAAATACCTCTATTTCTCTAAACTGTTGTGGAGTCAGTTTGTGGTGTTTTCACTGTGTTACTGTGAGTGTAGGTACAAATACTAGGTGAGTGTCTCTAGCCATTATAATGGGCGTTTATGTTTAGTTGACCGGTTGGCGTGTTGGAGATTTTAAACAAACCATATGTTTGTCTTATTCTCCTTGATTCAAATCTTTATTGTTTTATATTTTCTTAGACCCAATTGCAAACTGGTTAACTTGGCGGCTATTAAAACAACACAATAAAGAAATTTAATAGGCGCAAGTCCCGCAATTCATAAGGCGTTAATTTGGTAAGCGCTGGTGTTCTACGGAATTGTTTCTCTCGCTATAAAGCTGACTTTTTTAGCGGCTTATAAAAGACCTCGATGATCTTATTAATTTGGCTTTTATTTTTCTGACACTAGCATTTAGTAGGTTTATTTATTATTTTTTCAGATCTCTTTCATATTGAGCCCTTTATCTTGGGATCATTCTGAAATAGCACGGCAGAAATTGCAACCGTATCACCTTTAATTTGTGAGGCATTGCATTCTATTTTAAGTACATCGAACAACCAACGCTTTTCTTGTGCAGAAGAGTTTCCATCTATATTCTTTTGGTAAGTAGTCTCATTCCATGTACTAGCTAGTATCAGGGTAGAGTAGGCTTGCCGCTGCTGATATGGCATCTTTATATAAAAACATACGTTCTATGTTATATATTTTTCACATAGATACTACGTGTGCAACTTTTGGAAAAATGGTCCAATGAGATACATATGAACAAGAGTATACTACTATCACTTGTTTGAGTATCCTATTCCCACAAAAGGTGAGCAGATCAGGTTATCTGGCCAACGTTTATCTGTAAATTTCTAGTTAGTCCTAGTTGCGATATGTCTTGCATCTTGCAAGGCAACTCTAAATGTGGTTTTTCCTATCTCGTTAAAATTTCCACTAATAGGTGACTGCTGCCAGAACAAGTGTTTATGGTCTCTTCTCTACATTGTTAAAACGTGCAGCATTAATCTGCGAATTTTCACTTTTTAAGTAAGTCTATGTTTACTTGTATACGTAATAATGTTCTTGTCTCCTATTACAGTAACTGGAAATGCGACTGCTCTAATATTGTATTATATCTAATGTTGTGTCATATGTTTATTGGACATTTATTGCTTGTATAAATATAGGGTATGGTTGACATTTAAAGGTGGTCTGTAGTTATTATACATGTAAACTGAATGAATTTTAGGAAGTAATTTTGGTATACAATTGATTTTATATAAATTGATACAATGAAGTTTGATTTGTTTTCTATTTTTGTTATGTATTTCAGAATTGTTTGTGGTTCCTGAAGAAGGCGTTTTCCTAACGCCGAAACGCGCGTCGATTGTATTAACTGCCACATTTTTAATGATATGTTTTCAATTTGATTCTCTGTATATTTGCTGTTCAGTACAACAATGGTTTTAATTTAACTGTATAATTATTATTATGTGTTATTAATGTGTATGATTTATGATTGTAATATGAATATATATTAAAATACAAAATAGGTTTTTTCAATAGTGTGTCTTTGCATGTCCTCCTTTTTCGCAACCTTTATTCCTAAGTTGTTGTTATAATTGCCTAGGATTGTTATACACAAACGGCACAAATACTTTACACATTGCCTTCTGATTAGCCTTGACTGATCGTGCCAAGCTACCTAGAGGGTGAGCAGGGGGAGGGTTTCCTCCTTGCCCTGACTAGAAGCAAGGGTCCCTATTTGGACAGTGGTACTTACCTCTGCCAACTAGAGACCCCCAGTTCTAAAATATATATAATGTATATGAAGAAAATAAAATTCAAAAGTAGCACACTATATATTTAACATTATAAATTAAACATAAATTTGTGTTTATCATAAAAGGACATGACTGTTATAAAATTTCAAACCAGAGCAAAACCAACCAATAAAATGAAACTATAAACAAACTTAAGCAATAAAATCACTCAATCAAATAAATCAACAATATAAGAAACAAACAAATTTGATCAATTTAATACTCCAAAAATGGCAAAACCTACAAGAAGAGGAAAATCAACTGGATTTTCTGAACAGAGCCCGAAAACAGAAATATATATATAACTTGACATCTACCTTGCAAAGTAAGAAAACTTATATTTAAACTAAACCTTAACTCAAAATTAAAAATGATAAAATAACGAATATTCATCAAAACACTATAGGCCCGATTACAACTGCGGTGGTGGGGCGCCGGGCCCGCCCCACAGCTATACTGCCAAAGCAGTAGTCAGACCGCCCACCAGATTAGGAGTTTACTGCTGTCTGGAGGGTTGCTTTTTGGCATTCCCACGGCGGTAACCTTAAAAACAGGCATTACAATTGGAACACCAAAAACAGTTCCTGCTTGGCAAGGACTGAAATGTCCATGCTGTGCAGGACCTGGGGCACATGCACACAGGTGTGCCCCCCTGTGTGCATCCCCATGCGTAGGAGGACAGGACCCCCTTTGTTTCCCCTTGCCATGGTGTTTAGGGAGGAGGAACCTCCATGACCCCGTTGGCAGAGAGGAAAATTGTAATACACTTGGCAGGGCTGCTGCATATTACTGCCTCCTGATAGCCGCAATACCAGCAGGGAATGGTGGCTCCCTGGAGGCTATGACAGTCCCATCACCCGACTTTTAATAGGAACGGTCTGGAGACCGCCGCGCCCTGCGAGTCTGCCGGTCTATGGACTGCCAGGCTCGTAATCGAGCCTCTATGACTTCCATCTCTTTACATGTACTTACTAAAAGAAAATAACACAACATCAAGAAAGTTTAAAGATAACAAAAAACAACACTGATCACGAACCAGATAAAAACCCATTACAAATTAAGAAAATGTAAACAAATTAAGAATAGGTAACTCATTATAAAATAGAAAGACCCACAAAGAAAAAAAATAACCTCTACAAAATACAAACAAATAAACATTTAAAATGAAACTGGTACTCTTTTTTTCTACCCACAAAAAATAAACCTCTTTTTTCAAGTTATAACACCCCCAATGGAAAAGCTGCAAAAAGTGTGACTGATCTAAAAAGAACGTGCATGTAAGTCGAAACAAGAAAGGCTGTTGCAAAATCTTATATGTAAATAACAAATGTATAAATGTTTTAAAATTGTAATTCTTTATATAATTACAATATTTTCAGACATAATGACAGAAAGAGTAATATATAAAACATCACAGTAAGGAAAGCAATTGTTAAGGGCCCGATTACAAGTTTGGCAGTCTTGCAGCTGCCCTGCTGCAAGACCGCAAAACTCATAGTCAGTCCCCCTGCCAGATTATGAGTTCATACTGTGTGGGCAATCCTGCTGCGGCAGTCCGACGGTGGTGCATATCTAAGGAACATAGGTGTGCTTTTGACATGCACAGCTATGAAACCGCCACAGCCCGTTCTTGCACGGAAACAAATGCACAATGTTGTGCCTTTCTTTCTGTGCAGGAACAGGGGCTGTAAACATACAGGGGGCACATGTGCCTCTATGCATGGACCCCCATGCACAGGGGCAACAGGTGGCCCTGCTATGGCCCACCCAGTTTCGACACACCAGCCTTTTCATGGCGGGCTCACCGCCATGAAAAGGAGGGTAGTGATGAAACTTGTAATATGCTCAACTGTACCGTAGCTGCACCGCTAGCATATTACTTCCTCGGACCACTGTGCCTCCACCACGAGATTGCGGATCCCTGGTAGTAGCAGCAGTCTATTGGCGGTCCAACTGCCAAAGTAGAAAGTCGTAATATATAGCTGGTGGGCGATCAGTCTGGTGCTCCACAGACTGTCACAGTGACTACAGTGGTCCAATGGACTGTCGTAGTCACTGTGACTATGGCGGTCCAATGGACTGCTGTAGTCGTATTCAGACCCTAAGTCACCTGGACTACACCTACACCAAGGAAAGTAAATTGATGGAAACTGTGAATTGGATATGTACACAATATTACTCTAATATACTCAAAAAGATGATGTAAATAAAGAAAAGGAACATAACCCCTCCCCAAATAACATAAATAGAAGCAAGGGAGGTATTTAAGTACATAAGACAGGCAAGCCCTACTTCCCAGGAGCCCCCAACAAAAAGTCTAAATGATATATTCCCTATAGTCCCCAAACACAACACAGGCCAACTATCACCTATACCCACTTTAAAATCTTTAATTGCATGAAATACGAAAGCAGTTCCTCTCCTGCCCCTGGAAGGTACCAAGATACAGTAATACCTGAACACTTAAAAAATAAACATAATGAGGAACCCTTCCTGTTATATGACAGCCCAAACAATGCTAAATGGTTCCTAATGTTTTTACAGCAGATAAATTACTAAAACTAAACCATTTTCAAACCTGGTATGATGGATGGGACCTGCCCCAAACCATTCACTCTTATATACAGCATACACAGTGAATATTACAACACAAATATACCAACACATATGACCTACTACCAAATAAACTAAATTGCACTTACTACAAACTCTTAAAACCACATTAAACATAAAACAAACAACTATTACCCACAAACAACAATCATAGACTTTAAAAAAACCATGATTTAAAACATTTTAAAAGTTTACCCACATACAATCATACAAGGCTATTACCATAATTTCAATCAAAGCATATGGAGACAACAATCTGCACTAAGTGTGGAATATGCTGCAAATGTTTAATTTGCCTTTGAAATAAAAAAATTATAGCACTAGTCTATGTCCCTGTTACGAAGGTAGCTAGCCACTACAATTTAATCATTGAAAGCCCTTTCTACCAACAAAACAAACAAAATCTAAGCACCCTAATCGAGTATACATAGAGAGGCAGACTATATCACTCTGGACACAGAAGCAAACCCAAATTCCAAATACCATGGTGTAATGTCTATGACAGCCTTTGAAGTTTCTGCTGTAGGGATTACGGTGTTGGTTTCCCACAGTCTGTCAGTGCCAGCCTTTCTGATACACACACCCCATATCACCATATGAGCCTATGTTACAGCCGGTTCTCAGGTGTAACAGAAGCTCCCATAAGAAAGAATGGGAATCCAACGGAATAGTGTTTGGTCGCGTTGAAATCCGGCAGTCGGAACCGCCGACTGCAAGTCGGTCGATCCCAAGTCCGAGACTTTGTCAGTCTGAGGCTTTCCGACTGACATCATAATGAGCCCCTAAATGTACTAAAAAACAATAACAACACTATAACTAACCTCTAGAAGTCCCTCTTATTCCCTTACCTCAAAACTCCCCAAAAAAACTTTCTAAAGGACTTACTTATTCCGACGAACAGCAGCAAAAATAGAACAAAAATGACACAAATTAGCTACAAAATAGAAGGTAGCAGTATAAAAAATGGGCTCTAAATGAAACTTAAACAAGCATTACAATGCAACGCTCTCGCCTTTGCAAAAGTAAGAGCTATTGGTATTGTAAATGACAAACTTTTTATTTATGTGTTGGTTTTGAAAACAGATACATGAATGGCATTGTCATTTACAATGCCAATAGCTTAATCTCTTGCAAATGCGAGACCTATTGCATTTGGTCTCGTCTTTAGTAAAGTTTAAGTAATTCTGTTTGTAATTAGGTGGCTTTTTAGTTTTGCTTTTATTAGTGATTGTACATAACATGCATATGTGTGCATTTATGTATATGTAAATATGCATTAATATTGGTATTGATATAGCTATGCAGATGTTTACATGTTTATATATGTATGTTATATACACATACATATATCTAAGCATATATATGCATGTTATGTTCATGAAAGTTTGAAAAACACTAATAAAGCTAAAGCTAAAAAGCCACCTGATTACAAACAGAATTGCTTTATGTGTAATAAAGATGAGACCTATGACATTTTGTTCACTAGTGCTTTTAGGCAAAGAGTAAAAGTTTGGAGTAAGGTTAGGCTGTTTTTGCAGATTGACTAGTAGAGAGTGAGTAGTACATAGTGAGTAGAGAGTACTAGAGAGTAATAAAGTGAGTACTAGAGAGTCCTAAAAATGAATGTGTCCTTGTGTAATGTAACTGGTGCTCATGTAAAGTATCCCAATACCTCTGGGTCGAGTTCGTGCTGTATAAAGCTACTTCCTCAAAAAGAGAATGTTAAAGAAAATAAAAATTAACTGGGAATTTGTTCCAATCGCCCAATAAAATTTGTGTCGTGTAAAACACGGACCATCTTCTTTCAACAGCCATAACCTTGTCAGGCAAAATAATATGTCTTCATAACTCTTCTAACTTTTAAGTTCAGAATCAAGAGGCATTGACTGATTTTAATATGGCAGCGGTTGTGAATGACTACGCCCTCGGTGAGGATACGGTAAGGCAATAAAGCACATGTGCTTCGTTAGATACCACTGCATGTGCGCAGTCTTACGCTAGCCAAGACCTAAAGGACTATCTCCCCATAAAGATGAATGGGAAAAGAAGTTAAAACTATTTTGCTATTTTTTGTTATAAAAGATGTAAAACGTGTAAAAAAATTGCTAAAAATGTAAAATATGAAACAACTGAATTAATGTTAACAAAAATGTTAAACAATAGAAAAAGCTTGAAAAATGTACAACATACAATACTTTTAAAATAAGTTTTAAATTTTTTATTTAATAATAAAATGTACAAAAAAAGGTGCTTCTAGGGAAAGGGAGTGGTCCACAGGAAATGCCAAGTCTATATCAGTTTTCACGTTTCATGTAATGAGGAAAACACACTCAAAAAACTCTGGACCGCTTGAGTTTTGTAACAAATAAGACTTTGAGGGGGGTGATGAGTGCGTTTGACCAGATTGTAAGTATCCTTAGGCTGAATCCTTGCTTTTGTAAACAGAATCAGGAGTCCATGTGATGTAGAAAAAATACTTTTATTGGATACGGTTTAAAACAAGCGGCCGATTTCGAGCGGAGGAAGAAGACGAGACTCGAGGATTATACCCTAAGAAATTGAAACTTGACAAATAATCGGAGAATTTTAAAACAAAGTTATTTTTTGAAGATTTGTAAAACGAACATATGATACTGTAAATAGCCTTGAAAAAGCCCCGGCGCAAATCGCCACAGGGGGCGAAACACGTGTCGGCTGTTCATGTTTTAAACCGTATCCAATAAAAGTATTTTTTCTACATCACATGGACTCCTGATTCTGTTTACAAGAGCAAGGATTCAGCCTAAGGATACTTACAATCTGGTCAAACGCACTCATCACCCCCCTCAAAGACAAAAAAAGGTGCTATCAATGTACAATTTTTTTAACTATAACTAAATATATATTTTTTTTAATATACAATAAATAAAATGTGTTACATTTCGTTATCCTACGAAAATATGGTATGAACATACTTTTTTATTACACATAAATAACGAACTACTATGTTAATTCTCTTTATAAATATCAACAATACTAATAAAATGACAAACTACTCCTATATATAAATAGATTTTAACATAGGTATTTACCACTACAATGGTTACATTAAATATTCCCACTCTAAAAAAGCATTTAGGAGAAAGTGTTGGACACTAAAGGGGTAACATTTACTGGTCCCACTCCAAACTAAAACATTATGGAGATGGTGCTGGACACTAAAGGGGTGAGATTCTTTATTCCAACTCCCATCTAAACCACTTTGGGGAAGGGTTTTGACAGTAAAGGGGCAACATTTACTATTTTCATTCCAATCTACACCATTTTGGGGAAGATGATGGACACTAAAGGGACAACACTTACTATTCCAGCTCCAACCTGAATCATTTTGGGGAAGGTGTTGAACACTAAAGGGGCAACATTTTTTATTCTAACTCCAATCTAAACCATTTTGTGGATGGTATTGGACACTAAAGGGGTGACACTTGCTATTCCCACTCCAATCTAAGCCAATTTGGGGAGGATGTTGGACACTAAAGGGGCCACATATACTATTTCAAATCCAAACTAAAACTTTTTGAGCAAGGTGTTAGGCACTAAGAAGGCTACACATACTATTCTAACTAAAATCTAAACCATTTTAGGAAAGGTGTTTGACACTAAAGGGGCAACATTTACTATTTTTACTCTAATCTAAACCATTTTTAGGAAGGTGTTGGACAATAAAGTGGTGACATTTACTATTACAACTCCAATCTAAACCATTTTAGGGAAGGTGATGGACACTAAAGTGGCAACATTTACTATTACCACCCCACTAAAAAGATTATATACACAATCAATACTCTATTCTCAGAGATAAATCTGTTTGACTATGTGCAATACAAGTCACATGCACTCTGGATGATGCAAACCAGAAAATTAATTATTGATGTACTTCCAGCCCATGCTTGATGGATTCAATCTAGATCTGTGACTGGGGGTAAGTGTCTTAAAAGTTTCAGGCCATCATCTCCTTGTGTTTGCTTTGTTCGCCCTAAGTTGGCAGGGTATGTCAAGACGTGGGTACCTTGCTCACTTTGCAATGGATTTAAGTGAGCATGGCTGATGAGGGATGAAACCTTGAAACCGGTCCCAGGATGTTTGTTTCCAGTCCAGGGAAGACCTGGCTTCCCAGTTCGGGCTGGACTGTTGTCGTGAGGAACAGGGTCAAGACTGATTTGGATATGACTGGGTCTTAACTGGGGTGGAGAAGTGAGAGAAAGAACAATGGTGGATTAAACCCAAGTCTGTGACTGGGGGTGAGTGTTTGAAAGGTTTCAGCGCTCCGTCCATCATCTCCTTGTGTTTGCTTTGTTCGTCCTAAGTTGGGAGAGTATGTAAGTCCAGATGTGGGTCCCTTGCTCACTTGCCACTGGATACAAACAGGCCATTTATTTGCACAGCGATGCTTCGGTAAGTTCCATAAAAACAGCAGTACCCTACCTGACAGTTTCCGATATTATATCCTTTCTCAAAGGCAGCACGTGTACAATACAACATACTTTGCCCATAAAATTATTCCTAATTAAAATATCATTGTCCTCAGGTGAGCAGAAAGGCTAATGCAGTGCATCACAGCATTGGTAGTTTTAAAATTACCCACTTGGGTTGCCATAAATATACCCTCCCAGTAATTATTTTCCTGCCAGTCTAACTGCCAACAAAGTTGGCCTTGGTTGCTGGCAGCCTGTTGATCCACAAATTGCTGCCCAAATAAGCAGCTTCGACTCGCTTGAAGAACCGGTTAAACCCACTTACTGGGTCTCGGCGGCGGGGGATCCGCCCAAGTCTTCCATACCTTCCATGCTTAGTAAAAGGAGACACAGGAGCCTTCATCTGCAGTAGGAACCCAGATTTATTCAATAGCTTGGGCTATGGAACAGAGTCCCAAGCTAGTCAGAGACAAGACAGAGAAGGCTGCTGCTTCACTCTGCAGCTTACAAGCCTTTTATACATTTTCATCACAGTCTTTTGGCTGTTAGTTCATTGTTTAATTAGGGCAGTGTTTGCAGTTGATAACGATGTTTGTAGATGGTGACCTGGTCAAGGCTTGGTACACAAATCATTGTTCACTCTGCTTTGATCAAGGCTCAGTCTTTCAGGTCATTGTTCAATTGTCTTCATCAAGGCCCAGCAGTCAGACCATTGTCCAGATAACCTGATCACTGTGTCAAGGATGTTTACAAGGCTGGGAGCAGGAGATGGAAAACAAATCATTTACTCAGGGTTGAGTGTCTCTTGGTTTTCAGTTGAACTGCAAAGAACAGGGGGGTTGGGTGTGCGACAGTTCCTGGGCAGAAATGCAGGCTGCAAGATGGTTTTTGTCGTGTCAGTTAGAATTTCCTCAAGCATCAGCAGAAATGGCCAAGTGGGTCGTGTGTAAGTGTTTGACACGAGATGGCAATGAAAAAGCAATGGAGTCCCGGTACAAATGATGCCGACCAGAAGAACACTTTTCCTCAAGCTTCATTCTCATGGTGGTGCACTTCAATGTTTTCTACGCGTGCTGTATTTGCGACTGGATATGGTATCTGAAACACGTCGGGCAATGTACTGCTGTTTTTGTGGAACTTACCATAGCCCCCTTGTGCAAATAAATGGCCTGTTTGAAGAGTACTTCGCCTGAGGGCAACTCTTTGTTTCAATTAATATGGCTGGCCGGCCCGGTCGTCAAGTGCACCACCGTGAGATTGAAGCGGGCCACAGCTGCTTATTTGGGAATACATTTATAACATATAAAAACTATTTTTCAAATTATATAATACATATACATTATATTACATTTAAATTATTAAATGTAAAATATACATTTTATTAAAATTTAAATAAAATAAACGCATATCATAAAAATATACAAATAGATATCTAATAATACATCATAAATAATACATACGTATATTTTCATAATTTAATTATACATGATTTCAAATATTTGGTTTTTTTCATTAAAAAAATTACAAAATTACAACAATTTATTAATTTATTTATTTCCGTACTTGTATAGCGCACTATCGCCTTGCAGGCATCCTGGCGCTAATAGCATTCTTATGTTTAACATTTCAACCTAAACATAAATAATTATAGAATTTCCACAAAAATGTTATCATTCATTTTTTTTTTCAAAATATGTAATAATACAAATTTTACAAAATGTTTACAATATTAAATTTAAATGTCATTAGTGTTACGTTTTTCAAAAATGTCACTAATTACAAAAGATATTTACATTAAGATGCATTGTTTTATTTATTTAAATATGAAATAATATTTAGAAAAACTAATAATTTAACAACATACATTTATTTTGTAATATTAATTAGCATATTATTAAACAAAAATAACATTATACTTAAATGAAAACATTTACTTTTTAAAAATTTCCACACACTTATCCCGGAAAAACCCAACATCCCGCTAGAAAAAGAATATATGTATACAATTATTTTTATACTTTAGTACAACTAAAAATAAACATTTTGAAATTTCATATTTAATTAATTATATTACTAAACACACAAATTGAAAAAAAAAATACACATAAATCACCCCCACTGCCAAAAAACCGAATAAAATAACACTTACAAATGAGATTATATAGAACAGTATTTTCTAAAATGATAAATTGAATGATATTAAAAACAACACTTAAAACGATATTCTTACCTTCGATTTTCCTATCCAAGATGTTTTTGACATCCCAACATTTTTGACACAATATTTTTAAAGCATGATATATTTTATTCAATATTTTCCTCAAACACCGATCTGTGGCTGACTTAGGGCCTAATTACGAGTACGGCGGTCCTAGGACCACCCTACTTGCAGTGGAGGCCTGACTACCGCCACCACTGCAGGTCCCTCCGTAGTATTTCGATTGTAGTGGTCGGACCACCACAGGACCGCTGCAACCGCCGGGATCCAGGATCATGCGGCAGTGGTGCAGCGGTAAGGGGCCAGTATATGCTGGTGGCACAGCAGAGCATATTCCAAGTTGCATTTCCACCGCACATTTCATAGCGGTGAGCCCACCATGTAAAGGATGGCAGACATGCTACTATGGGGATCCTAACAGGGCCCCCGCCGCTTCTGGGCCTGGGGGTGAATGTGGCGGCCGCACATGTTGTGTCCACT
Organism: Lissotriton vulgaris; assembly: GCF_964263255.1. Taxonomy (NCBI): domain Eukaryota; kingdom Metazoa; phylum Chordata; class Amphibia; order Caudata; family Salamandridae; genus Lissotriton; species Lissotriton vulgaris. The sequence goes on from NC_141685.1 coordinate 307,595,025, forward strand.
GCAACTGCACCCCAGTTCCTGCACTGCTTAGCATGCACAACAAAATGCATACCACACGGTGCAAGAACATGCTGCAGGTGCTGTCACAGCTCTCCTTGAGTTTGATAAATCTGCTGCTGAGAGACCGACACAGCATTGCCCGCCCGCCCTGAATGACACTCATTTTTCACTAGGTGGGCAAAGTACAGCTTGGCAGTCCTCCTGCCAGCGCAGTGGTGGCGGTGCTGAAGGAGGACCACCAAACTCTTAATAAGGCCCTCAATCTAGTAAAAATGTGCATTTTCAATGCAAACCCACTAGTCTGTTGTATCCCGTGTTGTTTTGATTCAGCTAGACTTCAAAAAGTACAAAACAGTATTAACCTCTTCAGCGCGGTCAAATTTTCACGCTGTGCTGAAGATTCGAAAAACGGGTGTGGTCATGACGGAACGGTTCCGTCATCAGCACAGCCCAACCGACGCTGATGACGGAACCATTTCGTCATAAGCATAGAAGGGGTTAAAGGCTTCATATGAGCAGGTAACAGAGTAAGGATATCCTTGAATGAAAAGGAGGGCCAGAACTGCTGGATGTTGCATTGTTGGGCCCGCCTACTGAAAACCTTCAGGATGCTATTAGGATCGCCGGGTGATTCTGACTGAGTCTAAATGTTTCGGCAATGGCTGGTTGCTTCAATGCTGCCCTCATTTTCCTATACAGATGTGGTTCTCCAGAAAACTTTTTAAAAGTCACGTTAAAGTTGTTGAAGGCCGGAGCTTCACTGTGGAACAGAGTGAAAATTAGATGGTTGGTTCCATACTTTGGTGATTAAGTACCAATCAGGGACTCCAGAATGTTTAAAAGATGCCCTGGGAGGGGTTACAGATGACGAGGGTCTAAATTCATAGGAAGCTTTATCAGTGGCGACTCCGGGCACTATGTCAAAATTTAAATATATTTGTCTTTCCTCCTGGTTCGCTACGCTGGTCTAGGAGGCCTAGGCCTATAAAGGCCTAGCCATCAGGAGAGACCTGCTCTCAACCACCATAAAAAATAAGGAGACAGCCAGGAGAATGTTACGGGCATCTTTGTAAAGCCGGCGATAATGGAAGAGTCCTGACGTATTATTATTATTATTAGATCGGTTTTATATAGCGCTCGGTTACCCTGGAGCATCCCTGCGCTTTTGCCACCAACCACATCAGAAATAGCGTGAACGAAGATGAATTAACAGAAGAGGAGGGTCTTAAGTTGTTTACGGAAGCGCAAAAGGCACGGTTCAGCGCGCAAACCTATGGGGAGAGCATTCCAGAGGGTGGAAACATTGACTGAAAATCTCCTTCCTCCTGAACGGGCCTTTTTTACCCTGGGGATGACAGACAGGTGTTGACAGTCTGAGCGTAAAGTTCTGCTCGCTTTGTAGGGGGTGACCATCTTCTGAAGGATGGGAGGGCCTTTGCCTTGCAAAATTTTGTGTGTAAGGCATAGGGATTTAAATTTCACTCTCTCCCATATTGGCAACCAATGTAGTGCCCTTAGTGCTGGTTTAGCAGAGCAGGACATGGGGATGTTATAGAGTGTTCGTGCTGCCGCGTTTTGAACTTGTTGGAGTCTGTTCAAAGTGCTTTCAGGGGCCCCAAGGTAAATCGCATTATTAAAGTCCAGCCTGGACATAATCAGACTCTGAATCAGGAGCTTTCTCGATGTGAAAGGGATGAGGGGCAGTATCTTACGTATTGATCTGAGAAGACCAAAGCAGACACCCGCCAGTTTGGATGCCTGGGTTGTGAGGGAGAGATCTCGTTCCATCCAGATGCCCAAGCTCTTGATCTCATCCTTAGGTTCCGGAAGACACCCCAGGCAACTGGGCCAGGCTAGGCTGGGAAAGGATGGATTTTTAGGTCCCATCACCATGATCTCAGTTTTGGACCCATTCAATTTGAGTGCTGAGTCCCCCATCCAGGAGTGGACCTGTGAGAGGCAGGCATGGAGTGTCTGGGAGTTCTCCAAGGACTGGGAGAGGGCGAACACCAATTGGGTGTGGTCGGCCTAGCTCACGATCTTGATGTTGAATGGAGCCACCACCTCCTCCAAGGGGGCCATATACACGTTGAATAGTGTAGGACTCAGAGAGGAGCCCTGAGGCACACCACAATGGAGGTGGGTGGATGCCGACCGTGCGTCCCCTTCCCATACCTGGAAAGATCTTTCACTAAGGAATGACCTAAGCCAGTTTAGCGCTGTCCCTCTCACTCCGGCGTCCGAAAGTCTCTGGAGTAGCACTTGGTGATTCACAGTGTCGAACGCTGCACTCAGGTCCAGGAGGATCACTGCCACTGATCCCCCCGAGTCCAGAATGCAGCGTGCCTCCTCCATGACTGCCAGCAAGGCGGTGTCAGTGCCTTGGCCCGGGCGGAAGCCTGTTTGGGAGCATTTTAGCACACCATTGGTCTCCACAAAGTTGGAACGCCTAGCATTGACCAGTTTTTCTGCGATTTTGCTCAGTCCTGGGAGGAGCGAAATGGGCCTATAGTTGGCCATGTCTGAAGGGTCCAAAGAGGGTTTTTTCAGAAGGGCTTTCACTATTGCGCTCTTCCAGTTAGGTGGCACAATGCCCGTGCCCAACGAGGCATTAATAACTTCAGTAATAGGCTCCACAATAGAGGGGGCAACCTGTTTGAGAATTCTCATGGGGCAACGTCCCGGGGGGAACCACTCTTAATTGAACATAGGGTTTTAAGGACTTCATCCCTGTTGACTGGTCCAAACGATTCCAGAGTTATCTGGGGGCACCCTTCCTCCTCCCATCGCTCGGGTCCAATCTTGGGCGGGGGAAGTGAGGTAAGAATTTTTTCTATTTTTGTGTTAAAATATTCCGCCAGATTATTACATTTGGTCTCCAGGTTCTCCGTGGGGGCAGAAGGTGTAGGAACTTTCAGGAGTTCTTTGACCACCAGAAAGGTTTCTCTAGAGGAGTTGGAGGCATTGTTAATTCTGTCCTCGAGAAACTGAGTTTTAGCCAGCCGGATGGCGGTTTTGTACCTCCTCATTGCTGTTCGATATTCCATTTTACTGGCTTCCTCCCAGTTCTTCCTCCAGGAGCGCTCAAATTTTTTACATGTCCTCCGCATAGCCCTTAGCTCAGAAGTATACCATGGAGCGGTGGGAAGTCTTTTCTCCCTTATGCCTGTCGATCTTATGGGAAGGACAGCGTCTAAGGTGTTGGAGATCCACCTGCAGAGGTCTGCGTCTGCTGAGATAGGATCATGTGAAAGAGGTGGACGTGAGGCTTCTAGGCTGCAAGTGAAATTTTCCACTGATAGCCTTGCCCATGGTCTGTCCGGTGCACCAACCTTAGAGGGAGGGCTACTTTCACGTTTCGTTTCCCAAGTAAAAGGGATCAGAAAATGATCGGTCCATGGTAAAGGGATAGGGGGGACTGCTTTCATGGTGGAGATATTTGCCAAGATAGGATCAAGCAGGTGGCCTTTATTGTAAGTAGGATCTAGGCTTATAAGGTCTATTCCATAAGTTTTAAGGTCACGCAGAAGGGCAGTCGCCAGCCTCTCTTCCTGGTCGTCAAAATGGAGATTAAAGTCTCCCAGGGCGATAAAATTTGTCGCTGAGGCGGCACCAACCATTACCGTTTCCATTAGAGAGCTGGTAAAGTTACCCATCTTTCCTGGGGGGCGATAGATTAACAGGCCAGACAGGGTAACGGTGGGTGAGGCTTGGAAAGAGAACTTACAGCTTTCACAGTCTTCAACTTCGCCTTTCTGAATTCTACAGGTCAGTGAGTTCTTATACAGAATGGCTACGCCTCCTCCTCGACCAAGTGGCCGATCCTGTGAGAGAATGAGAAAGCCAGGGGGGAGGGAGATAACCATATCTGCTTCAGCACCCTGTGTAAGCCATGTTTCTGTTAGAAACAGGATGTCTAGCTCATGTTCCCGGATGAGGAGATTGACCTCAAGCGAGTGTCTAGGTAGAGATCTGCAGTTCAGCAGTCCGAGGCGAATTGTGTGTTTTCCAGGTACTGGATTAGGGGGGCGGCATAGGGCGCAGTGAGAAAAAGGTGGCAGACCGGTATTGACCAGGGAGCACTATGAAGAAGGCAGGGAGCGTAACTGAAGTAATGTTTCTATGGAGTAGGTGAGAGGGGTACCTGGTGAATTCAGCAGAGTGTCTGGCCCTAGGCTCGTCTGGGCTCGGACGGGCGCAGACGGGCATGACTCTGGCACAACTCCGGCGCAGATCCGGCGCGTCCGCTGACCGCGCCCGCTGCGCGGAGTCATGGCCGTTCTTTATGAGCGCTGCTAGAGCGCGTCACTCACGCACCCCCACTCAATATGGCCGCCAAAGTTGTTGACAACCAGCTCTCGGTGTCTACACTCGACCGAGAGCTGACCGGGGGCAGAGGGAGGGAGGGAGAGGCACAACAGCGATCCTACAGCAAAGAAAGTCACAACACGCCTTTTTAAATCAAGCGTGGCGAAGCTGGCGCTATGAACTAAAGTGCTTTAAAATACGAACAATTAAAAAGTAAGTCCAGCGCTGAGCGCGATGTGCAAAAGGGAAAGAGACAGAGACCACCCGGCTTCCGCCTCAGGTGGGAAATGAGCAGCTGTTAGCAAGCAGAACACAGTTCCCCTGGCCCTTTATGAGCGCTGCTAGAGCGCGTCACTCACGCACCCCCACTCAATATGGCCGCCAAAGTTGTTGACAACCAGCTCTCGGTGTCTACACTCGACCGAGAGCTGACCGGGGGCAGAGGGAGGGAGGGAGAGGCACAACAGCGATCCTACAGCAAAGAAAGTCACAACACGCCTTTTTAAATCAAGCGTGGCGAAGCTGGCGCTATGAACTAAAGTGCTTTAAAATACGAACAATTAAAAAGTAAGTCCAGCGCTGAGCGCGATGTGCAAAAGGGAAAGAGACAGAGACCACCCGGCTTCCGCCTCAGGTGGGAAATGAGCAGCTGTTAGCAAGCAGAACACAGTTCCCCTGGCCCTTTATGAGCGCTGCTAGAGCGCGTCACTCACGCACCCCCACTCAATATGGCCGCCAAAGTTGTTGACAACCAGCTCTCGGTGTCTACACTCGACCGAGAGCTGACCGGGGGCAGAGGGAGGGAGGGAGAGGCACAACAGCGATCCTACAGCAAAGAAAGTCACAACACGCCTTTTTAAATCAAGCGTGGCGAAGCTGGCGCTATGAACTAAAGTGCTTTAAAATACGAACAATTAAAAAGTAAGTCCAGCGCTTGTCACGTCGTCTCGCCTGACCCCTTTGGGACAGGACAGGCGAGCAGGAAGAAGGAACAGGAAGTGGGAAACAGGAAAAGGAATTAGCCTGTAAGTCAGTCTGAGGCTGACAGGGAATAAAGATAGACGTTCCTACAAAGCCTCTGTCTCGGTGTGTTTATTTTCGAAGAGTGATCATGACAATGGCGACGAGGGTGGGATACTCCTAAAACCCACTAACTGCAACATCACTCAGCCAACCAGAGTAGCCGACCACCGAGCCCAGCAGCCTGTTTTGCCGGCGCGCAAGAAAAACAAAAGCGCAAAATTCAAATCACCGTCGGCGCTGCCAACATCGACTCTGCGTCGGAGCTGCCGCCTTGTGCACTCACCGAGAAGCCTGAACAATCCCTGAAACTGAGGGCCACCAGCCAGGAGCAAGGGGAGCGGGAGCGCATATGCCAGAGCGCTGCCCCACGTGGTCCCGACGCGAGCAGCCTGAGAAGTCTGAGGCGGCCGTGCAGCGCGAGGAAGAAGCTGCCCGCATCCGCGATCGAGGAGCGAGGGTGAGTCACACCCGGCAGTCTTCCCTGCAACGCCAGACCCAAGCAAAGGCCCAAAGATACACGGCAGCAGCGCCAAGTAAGGAGCAAGACGTCCCGCGCGGCGGCCATCTTAAAGTCAGGCGCCGGCGCATACATAACCCACGAACTTACGATGGCGGCCATCTTGGGGTCAGGCGCCATGTACTAAACAACACCCCCAGTCAGAGTAAAAGAGCGCGAAAGTCGCCCAAAGACGCAGAAAGGCCTAGAAACCTCCTCAGAAGCCTGCAGTCAATGCGCAACAGACCAAACCTGCCAGTCACAACAGGGAACACGTGCAGAGACAGAAAAAACCTGGAAACTTTCTCAGGATCTCACACTCACTGCGCAGCAAGGTAAATTCACCCACCTTTCGAAGGGGATACCACAGATGTCCAACCCACCTCCGGATAGCTCATCTGGAGGGAGTAACACCACAGGCCCAGCTCCACAAGCAAACACAGGAGGGCCATCCAATCCGGGCGACGCACCTACCTTGGCCAACAACCCCATTGGAGCCTCGTTCATGCGCCAACCTCAGCCACTGCCTCTAACACCAGGCAACAGTATGGGCCCAACGTGGAAGCGTTGGAGTGAAGATTTTGAGGACTATATGATAGGGTCCCGGGTGGAGGACTCCAAACAAAAGATAGTGGCGCTGAGGAACCTGATTGGTCCAGACATTGCGCAGATCATTAAAGAATTACCTAATGTAGCGACCGCCACATATGATGAAGTAAAACTCGCTCTTGACAGACAATTCCTCCACAAACGCAATGTGGATTACGAAAGACACACCTTTCATCTAGCCACTCAAGAAAAAGATGAGTGCATGAGTGACTTCATCATGCGCATCAGAAGACTAGCACAATATTGTGATTTCGACAACTTCAAGACAGAAGATGCCTTGAGACTCCGCATCATTGGTGGATGTCATTCTGAAACCCTCCGTTGACGACTTCTAAAGAAATCATATTCCCTGGAGGAAATCGAGGAGCTAACCCGGATAAACGATCAAGCGGAAGACTATGCCAAACGAATGGGTACGCACAAATCTGACCAGAAGGACCACGCCCTACGTGTCCAGACACACAGATCATCTAAGCCATCCAGACCGACGTCAAGCTCCCACAAATCTCATACCTCCCGGAAAACGCCGTCCAAAGGAAGCTCACGACACTCCAGATCCGCCAAGTCAGCGCCCACCTGCTACAGATGTGGTCAGGATTACCCAAACTCAGGACAGTGTCCAGCAAATGGCCAGCGGTGCCATCGATGCGGGAGAGACAATCACTTTGAAGTAGCATGTCAAGCCAAGCAGTCAACTCACACTTCATCGACCAGAGGCCGTGACACTCGCCATCGTGACACCCGCCACCACGCAAGAGCCATTAAAGGGAGGGAAAGTCACTCCTCCAGCTCGTCAAACTCCAGCGTCCAGTCCGCCTACTCCAGCCAGTCAAGAAGTCGCTCTGAGAGCATTCATCGTACCAGGCACCACGCAACCGACTCATACCGGTCACGCAGGGACACATCCAGTGAGTCTTCCTCATCACGCACCCCAACATCTCAAGACAGCGATGAATACATCTGCATGGTATCTGATCCTGACCGTCTAAAACGATACCCGAAGCTGGACATCCTGATAGGAGAACATCCTGCAAAATTTGTCCTGGACTCAGGGGCTTCGCTAAACTACATCTGCGCTCTTGAATATTATAACATGAAACAGAGACCCAAACTAACACCTGCCGCCGTCCGCATCTTCACGTGGATGTCACGCAAACCCCTACCATGCCTAGGCCGATTCCACACTACCCTTACTTTCAAAGACCGGACGGTCGATGCGTACATCCATGTGGTAGAGGGTCCAGATGTAGCAGACTGCCTCCTCAGCCTACCCACGGCAGAAAGACTCAAGCTGGTAGAACTCCTCTACATGACGGAAGATGCTCCTGACATCGTAGCAAAATTCCCGAACCTCTTCAAGGGCCTCGGGAAACTGAATCACTTCAAAGTAAAACTCCATATCAACGAGAAGGTGACACCTATCGCCCAACATCACAGAAATGTGCCGTTCCACCTCCAACAGGCCGTTGATGATGAGTTGCAAGACCTACTCCAGACTGACATCATTGATCACCGGCTGCTTGACCGGCCGAGATTCGCCGGCCGGATGGACGTAGGTTAAGAGGCTCCTTCAGATCGTGATGAAGGCTACTTATTGATCACGCAGGTCCTACTAAAGCAGCCCGGTGACGACTATCTACAACGACTGTGGGGCGGAGAACAACACAGGAACTCTTCCTGGTTCCAGATCCTGACCCCACAGGTTGTATCGATTTAACCCCGTAGCCCACTATGGGCTTCACTTCAAGTTTATGAGCGCTTCCTTTGGTCCTGATGAATTGCCTTGATGGCACGAAACATGTCGACCAGATCACTTGTTAAGGGTTGAATGGGCTTCCCACACATAGGTTGGCTGAAACCCTATACCCCTCTTAGTTTTAATAAAGTAGGTAGCTACAGGAATAAAATACCCAGAGTAGACTACACTAACTTTTTTTAGAATCACCACATGTCACGCTCACTACTTCACGATTAGGGCCCCTCACACCCACTCAAACATCGGCTTTGGAATAAAAGATCTCCGACAAAAGTGCAGCACTAAGTGCCGCCCGTCAGGCATTGCAGTGCCAGCTTGACGCAGGAGCAGGAAGCCAATGATGACACGAAGCGACCGGTTGGGAATGCGACAGTAGTCATAGAACCAACCTGTTGTGTGAGGTTTCCCTAAATTCCGAAAAGGGACAATCGCCCCTGACTTTCAGATACAACCCCCCTGTTAGAGAGAGGTAGCTAGTCCACTCTCCCTAACACAATTATCACCCCCAGGGGAACTTTGTGCAATCAGTTGGGTAATCATTGAACGCACGTCAGGACCCACGCCATGGGTGTCCCCAGTCGTGGTGGTCCCCAAGAAAGGACAAGAAAACAAAGTCCGCCTGTGTGTCGACATGCGCGCACCCAACACCGCCATTGAGCGGGAGCGCCATCCTGGGCCGCACATCAGTGACATGATCACGAAATTAAATGGCGCCACTGTATTCTCCAAACTCGACCTTAATAAAGGTTACCACCAACTGGAGCTCCATGACAAATCGAGATACATCACTACGTTCACTACGCACCAAGGCCTGTTCCGTTATAAACGTCTGAATTTCGGCATCTCCTCGGCCGCCGAGATCTTCCAGGAGGCCATCAGACGGGTCATACAAGGCATCCCCAACGCCTTCAATTATAGTGACGACCTGCTAGTGTTCGGCAAAGACCAAACTGAACATGACACTGCGCTGGACAGGGTCTGCCACGCGCTGTTGACCGCAAACCTGACCCTCAATGCCAGCAAATGTGAATTCCACAGAGACACCTTGAAGTTCTACGGACACATCTTTTCCAAGGAGGGGATGCGACCGGATTCCGAGAAGGTAGTGGCACTTGCAGACACCCCAAAGCCTCGAGACGTGAGCGACCTTCGCTCTTTCCTCGGCATGGCAAGCTACTGCGCCCGCTACAGTCGCGACTACGCCACGATCAGCTATCCCTTACGTGAACTCACTCGCCAGGGAAACCATTTGACTGGACTGACTCGTGCCAACAAGCATTTACCACCATCAAACAAGCTGTTGGGTCCGCCACGAATCTGGCATACTTTGACACCAAGAAAAAGACAGAAATCACAGTCGATGCCAGCCCAGTGGGCCTGGGCGCCATCCTGGCCCAATATCGTGATGACTCGGATCAACGCCACATTATTGCGTACGCAAGCCGCAGCCTCACAGACACTGAAAAAGCCTACTCCCAACCGGAGAAAGAAAGCCTGGCTGTGGTGTGGGCGTGCGAACACTTCCACTTGTTCGTCTATGGCAAGCACTTCATGATCATCACGGACCATCAGGCCCTCATCACCATCTTCGGAAATCCTAACGCAAAGATGCCACCGCGCATCGAACGGTGGGGCCTGCGCCTGCAAGACTACATTTTCACAATCATACACAAACCCGGTAAAGCTGAAAACCCAGCTGATTTCATGTTGCGCCATCCCCTGGCTGGGGCCCGGACTACCCTATCTGTGGCCGACGAATACCTCCACTTCGTCGTTGACGCGGCCTGTCCACCCACAGTCCCCATCGCCGCAATTCAAGAAGCATCCACGCTTGACCCACTCATACAAGCTGTCATGGCCCGCATCCGCACGAACTCCTGGAGGGATGTGAAACACTCGCCGCAAGACTCTGACCACCTGAGCCAAGATCTTGCCGCGTTCCAACGAGTGGTGACGAACTCTCCATCAGCGACAATGGTCTTCTCTTGCGAGGGGGGAGGATCGTGATTCCACTCAACCTGCGTCAAGGAGTCATCAACTTGGCACATGAGGGCCACAGAGGCATCAACGCGACCAAGAAAGCCTTGAGAGAACGCGTGTGGTTCCCCACACTTGACCACATGGTAGAAACAACCCTGAAAGACTGTATGACCTGCCAGGTGGTCAGTCGGGAAGAGCCTCCAGCACCATTACAAATGTCAGACCTCCCGGAAGGGGTATGGCAGCAAGTAGCAGTTGACTTCTTCGGACCACTGCAATCGGGACAATACATCATTGTCATCATGGATGAATATTCCCGATTCCCCTTTGCACATCTAATACCATCCACTCGAGCAACAACAGTAATCCCGGTGTTGGATGAAACCTTCGCTGCATGGGGCATTCCGTTGCGCGTAAAAACAGACAATGGACCGCCATTCAACGGACATGAATTTGCAAATTTCGCAACCCATCTCAACTTCAAACATAAGAAAATCACCCCATTATGGCCACAGGCAAATGGCATGGTGAAACGATTTATGGGAACACTCAAAAAGGCGATCCAACAGACCGAACTAACTCACAGAGATGTTCAACAGACACTAAATGAAGTGCTAAGAGCATATCGAAACACACCACACAGCACCACTAACCAGTGCCCAGCCACTGTGATGCTAGGAAGGACACCTCGAACCCGACTACCTATGGTGGACCCCACACCTCAACAGCGGCATGTCACCGTCGACCACAACACACTAGTTGAGATAGACCATAGAAACAAACACAGAATGAAGACATACGCGGACCAGCGTAGGCATGCCAAAGACACTAACATCCAAGAAGGAGACTGGGTGATTGTCCGAAGTGATCGGCGTGCCAAGGCAGACAGCCGATATCTCGACATTCCCTTTCAAGTTGTCAAAAAGAAAGGAACCATGATTACGGCCAAAGCAGACCACAAACAGATAACGAGAAACATCTCACATTTCAAGAAATGCAATCGGAACACCCGGCGAGAAACATCGTTGAGTCAAACCTCAAGTGAATCTCACAACCAAAGTGACAGCAGTGACCAAGGCCCTTGCAGTCCGGCCAGGACAGTGGAAGTCACAAGCCATCAGAGTCAAACGTCAAAGCGAGAGAGACGTCCTCAACGTCTCATCAGGAAACCTCGACGACTGGTGGAAGAAATGTAGTAGAAGTAAGACTCTGTGAAACAGGGGAGATGTCACGTCGTCTCGCCTGACCCCTTTGGGACAGGACCGGCGAGCAGGAAGAAGGAACAGGAAGTGGGAAACAGGAAAAGGAATTAGCCTGTAAGTCAGTCTGAGGCTGACAGGGAATAAAGATAGACGTTCCTACAAAGCCTCTGTCTCGGTGTGTTTATTTTCGAAGAGTGATCCTGACAGCGCTGAGCGCAATGTGCAAAAGGGAAAGAGACAGAGACCACCCGGCTTCTGCCTCAGGTGGGAAATGAGCAGCTGTTAGCAAGCAAACGTATCAGGGGTGGAATTGATGCTTTGTGAACAAAGATCCGGAAGAACTATGGCAAGTATTCAGGGCTCGAGTCGGGGTACCACGTGGGTGGATGGCATCCCCCCACTTATTTTACCGGGGGGACGCCGTCCCCCCTGCCAAACAGCTGGACTTCACTTTTTGACCTCTCTGGGACGAGGAGCTTGGCACCTTTCATGACGTCACTTCCTGTCCTGACGTCACTTCTGGGGACAGCGTCCCCCCACTTCTTTTTTTTACGACTTGTGCCCTGCAAGTATCCTTTAACTTACAATAGTACTGCTACCTTCAAAACGAATCACCTTCTCATCACACACTGGACCCTCAAGAAGATGGCAAAATGGAAGAACTCTGATGAAAATGTATGCACGAAGTGTGGAACCCCGAATGCATACAACATACATATATTATTTATTTTGCGTTACTCCACTGTGTTTGTGAACCCCATACTTTCTGCAGAACCCAGTGGGCAATGGTTTTCAATAGATTTTGTCGTAAAAGGGATTTTTAGATTAAAAAACAACTGCACCGTCCATTCATGTGCATGCCCCGCCCACTTATTCAGATAGACCCGGAAGCTGCAAAGTCTTACGACTTGCTCACCCCTTAGGCCTGCAGTCTGCCTCTCGATGCCTCTGAGAAGGGACTGTCTCTGGCTCTGCTTTATTATGCTGTCATAAAGTTATGCAGCTCTCTGTTATTTGCGGTGCACAGCTCCCCTCCGTTTCGAGTAGAAACACTGCGTCCCCTAGAAGAAGAAAAAAAAAAGAAAAGACGGCTTGCTGCGGCTAAATAACCTGTTTTCTTCTCCATCAATAACGCGATAATCCTTCCCCCGCTGAGTCACTGCTTTCCAAACCAAAAAATGGCAGAGTGGGCGACACAGACCCCCAGCTGTTCCCTTTGTGCGCCGCTCTCATTCAGGACGGCAGGCTAAACAAATGTAATGGTTCTCGCATACACAACAAGGCGAGAATCAGACGCCATTAGGAAGCAGTAATCACAGGGGAGGCAGACAGCACGGTGGACTGTACTTTCAATGCTGTGACTCAAATGTACTGAACTCACCCAAATAGTCTACCGTTTTTTAAGGCCGTCAGGCGCATTTTTTTCTGTAAACATAACAGTGTGTGTAATCTTGGAGACCTGGTTGTGAAATTTCATGTTCACCTGAAAAGGCTGACGATCTCCCAGCTGATATTGTTTTTTTTACTGTAACATTTATTTTGCTTAAGTTTCACGGGATGGCTCAGTGAGCTAGATGCTCGAGTTAAAACATGCAGCTATGGTTTACTAGTTGAAGTCCAGCAGGTAAGGCCAACTCAATGTTTCACCCTTAAATACTTTTAACATGGTTACAAATTAACACCTGTGCTTTAGATCCGTGGATCTTAACCTATGGGCTAAAGCCTACTAGGGGGTCTGTGACTGCTTAAAAAAATTAAGGTCCCCATTACAACTTTGGCGGTGTGGAACGGGCATGCCACGTCGCCGCCACCCCTGGCGCCCGCTGCCACACCGCCAAAGCCTATGAAGCCCGCCCACCAGATTACGAATTTTCTTGTGTCTGCCAGGCTCTTCTTTGACGGTCCAACGGTGGTGCCTATTAAAAAGGCAACGCCAAATGCAGTTCATGCATGGCATGGGCTCTGCAGACCATGCGTTGCAGGAACTGGGGTGCATGCAGACAGGGGGGCACAACATGAGCTCCTCTGCATTCACCCCCTTGCACAGTAGGGCTATCTTTCCTTCCCCACCACCAGCATTTTCATGGCAGGCTCACCGCAATAAAAAGGCTGGCGGTGGGTAAAGGCGTGATATGCTTGGTGGTGCCGCAGTGGCCAAGCATATTGCCTCCCCATGGCGGTCCGACCACAGAAGTTGTAATTTAGCGGTCAGACCGCCGCACCACCGCTCGAAACCTAGCCCACAATAATATTAACAGATTATTAAAATGTAGATAAAAAAGAAGCAGATGTATAACTGACATTTTTTAAATATTCTCTAAATATGAAGGAAATTTAAGTTCGTATTCTCAGGTAGATTAATTGAAGCAGTACAAGTGCAGAAAAAGAATATAGGATGGATGATGAGAGCCCTGAACTGAATTGAGATAAGCTTCAACCGTGCGAATAAAATTAAAATGCAGGTTTTTTAATATATATTTGTGAATTAAATAAAATATTCCATCATTTGTATATGTGTTTGATGAATACTTGTTTCTATATTTTTTTGCATTGTTTTGAGGTTCAAAACATGAAAAATGCTTAGGCCAGGGTCTCCTGCTTCCAGTAATTATTCACTGGTGGTCCACAAGTTCCAGTAATAATTAAGTGGAGATCCACAGTAGTCAAAACATTAAGGAGCAATGATTCAGACTATTGACAAATTGCTGATGTTTTGTGTACAAAGTACAGCCCTGCAAAGTACTACACATGAGCGGTTAGACTAACACGAATGGTAGTGGCTGCATCATCGCACTAAAGTGCATTAGTCACAAGCTTCTTGGTCAGGAGGCACTGCAGGATATAATTATACAAAAGCAGCCAGTGGTCTTCAAATTAAGCACACATCCTAAATGAAAGTCTAAGGCAAATGTAGGTAATTGGTGGGAAATGGATGTATGACGGTACAACGCGTACCGTTACAACGCGTCCCTTTACGACGCAGTTTTAACAACGCAAGTCGTTACAACGATTTGCTTTGGGGGGTGCTGATAGTGAATAGTTTAATTTACTATTCCAACACCACTCCCCGTGGATAGTAGGGAAGGTGTTGGATAGTAAACTAAACTATCCCCTATCCTAGAGCGCCCTCCAGCGAAAGTCGTAACGACTTTCGTTGTTAAAGCTGCATCGTAACGGTACCACGTTGTACAAGTTACCTTGTAAAGGATGTTTCCCGTGGGAAATGCACTGTTTTACTCTATGAAACATCAAATGGTTATGCAATCACTGCATATGCCTGTGTGTGTGAGTGTGTGTAACCAGGGAGAAATAGAATTGAGTTCGGTTGGAGTAGCAGGAAATAGTCTCTGTGTATTTATAGTGCTATGAAGTCCTAGCCTGCAGCTGAGAAAGCACCGTGAATATGCAAGTCATTAATTAAATATTTTTTTATACACAATATAGTGCCATTATACTAGAAGTGTCACACATTTGACAGTAGAATGTCACTTACATGAACACTTAAACCATGGAAACAGCACACATTTGAAAATTAGCAGATAAGTAACAATTATAAACACCAAATCATCTTAGTGTCTGCTACCTCCTGTATCAACAACTTGTTTGAACTATGCCACGGTTGCGCAGACCTGGCAGCCTTTAAAATATATGCACTTTTTGAGAGGAGGAAGAGGAGAGTTTAATCAATCAATTAGGGGAATTGTAAGCGCACAACTCACCTGTGGGGGTCTCAATTCGCTGAGGGGGGTAAGCAGCTCCATTCAGTCGAAGAACCAGGTCTTGAGTGTCTTCCTGAAGCTGTTCAGGGAGGGGGCACGTCTGATATCGATTGGATGTTTGTTTCAGGTCTTGGCCCCGATAGAAAAAACCTCTTCTGGAGAAGGGAGCGGTTATGGAGTCTGGTCATTAAAATTGTTGTAGAGGCTCTTGATTTTCAGATTATAGTATGATCCAAGCTTGTTGCCTAGGTCCCGGGAAGGGGTGATGTCCGTGGTTTCACTGCGGGCATGGTGAAATCCTGGATGATGCTGGATGACGGTGAAGAGTTCCTTGGAGTTGCTGGAGTTTGCAAAGATTGCTGTGAATGAAGATCCTTTTTGGTGGTTCTGATGCGTTGGTGGTATTCCGTCATAGCGTTTTTGTAGGTGGTGCGATCATTTGACGTTTTGCTGTTTCTCCAGCTTTTCTCGAGACGTCTGCAGGTGCGTGTGGCTTTTTGGAGGTCGGTGGTGAACCAGGTGGCCTTCCTGGGGTGCTTTTTGTCGGGGTTGCGTAAAGGTGCAAGCTTGTCTGCGCAGTTGGAGATCCATTTGTGTAGTTCCTTGGCTGCAGATTGGTGTTGGTCGTGGTGGTGTGGGTGTCGCGGTTGAGGGTGGAGTTGAGCTGCTCCTCAGTGACTTTGCTCCAGTTTCTTCGCGGAGAGCGTGGTGTAGGTTTGGGCGGCTTGGGTTTGTCGACGTGGAAGGCTACGCAGTGGTGGTCCATCCATGGGGAGATGCATGGTGTGGCTGAAGTGGATGTTGTTTCCTCCTGCGCAGATGGGGTTGAGAGTGTGTCCAGCCTTGTGGGAAGGCGTGGTGACGTACTTTCAGTCGGATTGTTGCCGTGGTTGTCCAGGAGGGTGGTGGAGTTGGGGTCGCTTGGGTTGTCGAGGTGGAAGTTCAGGTCTCCGATGAGTATGTAGTCCATGGAGGCGATGGCATGGGATGCGATGAGATGGGTGATGGTGGTGGCAAACGGATTGCAGGGGCTGGGGGTCTGTAGGTGAGGGCGCCACTAAGTGTGGTTCTAGGGCTGGTCTGGACCTGGAAGTGAAGGTGCTCGGTGGTGGAAAAGGAGTTGCTTGAGGTGGAGAGTCGGAGGGAGTTTTGTGTGCGATGGTGAGTCCTCCTCCTGGGTGGTTGGTGCGGCCCTTCCTCTGGATTTTGTGTCTGTCCTGGATGGCGATGTCAAGGGGGAGGAGTAGTTGATCCAGGTTTCTGTAAAGAAGGTGGCGTCTGGTGAGAGGGTGTCGAGGAGGTCCCAGTTCTCTGTGGCCTGTCTGTGTATGTAGTGCAGGTTGAGGAGGATGCATCTCAGGGCATCAGCGGTGTTGGTGGCGGGTGGTGGTAAAGGTCTGGCGGCAGTGGCGATAGGAGAAGTGGTTGTTGATGGTGTTCAGCATGGACTGCTGGCAGTTGCTGTTTCTTCCAGAGTTGAGTGCGAAGAGGGCAGCTGAGTGGTAGTGGTGGGTGGTCGGAGATCCAGGGTCCCTGGCGCTGGTCGCGGTCCAGTCCCGGACATGCACAAATGGGCTTACCTTTGGTGCACCAGCAGCCGCCATTAAATGGGGAGGGGGCACAGCTGGGAGGTGGAAATCAGCAGGGGGGAGGGGTAGTGGGGGAAGCAGCGGCAGGTGGGGAAGCAGAAAAAATGGGCAGAGAGCACAAACAGGAATGGCACAATAACAGCAAGTGGTATAATAAGGAGAAAGGCACAATGGGTACAATAGGGAAAAGGGCACAGTAGGTGGTACAATAAGGAAAAGGCACAATAATGAAAAGGCAAGCAGAGAGACAACAGAGTAAAACTAAAAACGGGTGCAACTTGGTCTGGAACCGAGGCTCGAACCCCTACCTGCGCTAAGCCCTGCACAGGACAACAGCAAAGCACAGCAGCGGAGCTGCCGAGGGAGAGAGCAGGTCTCTGGCCATGAGGTAAGGGTCAGAAGAGGGGCCAATGGTTTGAGTCCGTCATGGAGCGGCCTTGGAGTAGGTGGGACCAAGGAAGGGGGTCGGGTTTAGAGACTGGCACCGCCTAAGCATGCACTCCTATTCTCCCCCTAAATGAGAAAAATGTCTGACATGGTAAAACTTTTGGTGGGCATCAGCTGTGTAAAGCCTCTAAACACAAGCTGGAAATAAGCTATGGCGGAGTTTACTATCTCATTTGTCTTTCATGGTGTGTTATTGGCTGCTCACCAAGGGACTGTGTGAAGACAGACAATATTGTGTGACACACTTTGGTGCTATGTGTGTTAGGAGGTCTGGCTTTGGATAAGTTAGGATATGACAAACCTTTCTCCCTTAAATGTCGTTAGAAGACATTGATTTATATGCGCCTTCCGTGGGACTCAGTTGTGCCTTATGCTAACAGTGCAAAAGACCCTCACTTTGGGAGCTGTAGTAGACACCTGATTGGGCCATGAAAGAATTCCTCTCTTCACTTTTTCTCTGTTTGATGTAATACCCTAAGTGACCAAAGGATTGCCAAGACATAGGTCACATGCTTGTGTGCCCCGGGAACCAAGATACACCTCATTGACTAGGCCTAACAAGGCTGTAATTGATCTGGGGTTGATTGTGTTCCTTAGTGGAAAGGGCCTCATCTGGCAGGTTGTGACGGACTGTTCCCTCAAGATGCATAAGGGGGTTATCTGTCCAGAGTGGCATCATTGCAGAAAATGATGAGTTGGAATGTTACCCAGAGCAATTGTTAGTGGTATAGACGATTTGCAAGCATTCACCTATCACCTTCTTTGTGTTTTATGTAACATACTAAGAGGCCAAGGGTGTACCCAGAGGTGGGCCCCTCCCTCACTGTTCCACTGTACCCAAGGTATACCTCTTTGACAAGGCCTAACGAGGTTGAAACTTGTATGGAGTTGTGTTCCCTGCTACCATTCCCTTGAAGAGCCGGGTTATTACTGGTTTCCATAAGGCAGGTCTCTGTCTAGAGTGTCACAGTAGATGAAAATTGATGGTTTGGAATGTTGCCAGAATATTTGTGCATTGTTTACTTCATCAGCATGGATCACAGTTTGTGTATTTGATGTAACCATCCAGACATGGACCCCTTATTCCCTGTGCCACGGGTCCAAGTGATACCACACTGACGAGGCCTAGCAATACTACAAATTGCCTGGGGTTGCTTGTGTTCCCTCGTTGAGGGGGGCTGGCATGGCGGTTCAGCATGGACTGTTCTTGTGAGAAGCAGGATCAGTACTGATTTTGATTATAAAGAGCTCTATCTAGAGTGGTACAGCAAGCAAAAATTATCTAGAGAGATTATCAACGTTTTAAATTATGTTTGTGCGTTCCTCTCATCTCCTTTTGTGTTTGATGTAATGTTCTGAGTGGTCAAGGGTATGCCTCGATGTGAGCCCCATGCTCACTGTGCCACAGGAACTCAGCTATATTTTACAGAAGAGGCATAACAAGGCTGAAACTAGGCTGTGGTTGCTTGTGTATACTTCTTTAGGTGGTCTCACCTGGTATTTAAGGATGGACTGTCCTCTAGAGTACCTCAAACAGGAGTCTCTTGCCCAGTGTGCCACATCTTATCAGCTATTTTTCACTGACAAGGCCTAACGAAACTGAAAAATGGCTGGTGTTGATTGCATTCTCTTCTATATGAGGCCTCACCTGGCAGTTTGAGATGCACTGTCCCAGGAGGAGGAGGGTCAGTACTGATTTGCATTAGGCAGGCCTCTCCCATTGGATGAAAAACAATGGGTGGAAATGCTATCCAGAGTGATGGACAGTGGTTTGGAGCAGGGTTCTCAAAAGTCAGTCCTGGAGGGCCAGGTCCATCCCAGATTTTTAAATAACTACATTCATCTAAATGAGGATTTTCTTAGAATCTGGCATGTATCCGGCCCTCTAGGACCGACTTTGGAGAACCCTGGTTTAGAGTATTGGCAAGCATTCCTCCCATCACATTTTGTGTGATTGATGTAATGCCCTAAGAGGGCAAGGGTATGCCCAGATGTGGGCCCTTTGCTCGAAATGCCAAAGGATCCAAATGTTACCTCCCTGGCAATTCCTAACAACATAACAAAAGATAATGGAGAAACGCTTGCAAATGCCTTGCTCGCTGTGCCACAGGATCCAAACTACTGGATAAGCCTCACCAGTGGCATTGTAGGCCACTTGTGGGGCCTACATTGATGACATACACTAATCTGAGCTTGCTTGTTGTTCCATTTTGGTGGGAAATGCACCAGGCAGTTTTTATGGACTGTTCCCACAAGAAGCAGGACGAGTTTCAAAGCAGAAGGGACCTGCCTGAGGGATAATATGGGTGGCCTAAAATAGGTCCAAGGATTACATATCACTCTGAGCCCAAGGGGATATTTCACAGACACATAGCAAAGAGAGTTTTATCAAAATATATTTTATTATACGTTATGACAATTCATTCTTTTTTTCATTTTCTTCAGACAGTTTAGAGTTATAAATACACAGTAAAAAGGTTTTTTAAATGGAATAGCGTAAATACTAGACAGGGCCCATATTCTCGTGGTTACTCTCACCAACACTCACACAAACATTCATAAACAATCATACTTCACTTCACACAGTTGCCACCGATGTATAAGATGGGCAAGGGACAAGATGGTATATAGTCACAAGGAGATTTTTTTGTAAGTTCCAAAGATGGAACAAGCGCCGACGCGCGTTTCGGTGTGTAGCCGCAGTCGGGCTACACTTTCATCAGGGCGGAGGGAAGTGGGGCAAGAGACAAAATGAGGGCCACAGGCGATAGGAGGTTTCCTGTGAAGGTAATATGTTAAAATAACATTAGTCCAGTGAATATCCAAAAGGGGTTCAGAGTGATCAAGTTTTAAACAATAAAAGCACAGATTTACCACAAAAAACAGTAAGAGTTGCACTCCAGGGGTTACAGCGATTGGATGGCCCGCGTGCACCAGGCAGTTTTTTTGGACTGTTCCCACAAGAAGCAGTGCCAGTACTGATTTGAATATATTAGGCCTCTGTCTAGTGGTGCAATGAGCAATAAATGATGGTTTGGAATGCTACTAAGAGTTATTGATAGAGGTATAAAACATTAGCAAGCATGCTATAGCCTTCTGTGTGTTTGATGTAATGTCCTAAGTGGTCAACGGTATACCCAGATGTGGGTCTCATTCTCTCCGTGCCACAGGATGCCAGCTATACCTCACTGATGAGACCTGACAAGATTGAAACTGGTCTGAGGTTGCTTTTTTTCTGTCTGGAGGTGGCTTCACCTGGCTGTTTGGATGGGCTGTTGCAATGAAGTGTAGGGTCGGTATTGAGTTGCATAATGTGGGCCTTTTCTACAGTGGCACAGTGGACTAGACCTAGGTGTGAGGCACATGATCCAAGTAGTGCAGTGTGTACAACTGATATGGCTGACACCCTGAATGAGCTCCAACATCCAAGCCTGAAGGCTGAATCCCCGGACGCCTTGTATGTCCCAATGCAGATTGCAGCTCTCCTCACCCGGTGCCTTGCATTGTCTCACAGCCTGGATAACCACCCTGCACAGGAAGAAGTCTACTTTGTACTGAAAGGTACTAAACTCAACTCTCAACTCACCCTTCACTCCCAGGTTAGCTCTGTGGTATCTTCTTCTTTCCTTTCACTGCGCACTATACGCAGGGTGTCCCGTTTCTTTACTTTCTCTGCCCTCAAACTTATCATCTTGGCCATGGTGGTGTCCCGCCTGGATTACGGCAACGCCCTATATGCAGGTATCCCTGCATATAGCCTACGGCGTTTGCAGCAGATACAAAACCAGGCGGCCCGCCTGGTCTTCAATCTTCCGAAATTCCACCACGCCTCCCCCCTCTTGAAATCCTTACACTGGCTCCCTGTGCGAGCCCGGGTCCAATTCAAGCTCGCCTCCATCACCTTCTTGGCTCGACTGGGCCTGGCACCAGCATTCATCTCTTCTGAGATCACCCCCTACGTTCCCACCAGGGAACTTCGCTCGTCCTCCCAGTCCCTCCTCACCATCCCGCGCTACCGGACAAAGAAGTGGGGAGGCTCGAAATTTGCCACACTTGCCCCGATCCTTTGGAACTCCCTTCCCCTCGAACTCCGAACCATTACTCTGTACCCACTATTTCGTAAACACCTCAAGGCCCACCTGTTCACAAAGTCTTTTGACTAAATCCCCAACAGCTTCCCCTGTCTTTTAGCCCTGGATCTTGTTAGCTGAAGCGCAAAGAAACCGCAGGTGTATGCACGTTTTACAAGTAATTTTAAACTCAAACTCAAACTCAAGTGATCTTTATGAGCACCCAGGAAGAGCAGGAGCACAGGCTGTCGTCCATCCGAGGATAGGTACTTGTGTCTTGTGCACAGACCCTGCGTTCAGGAGATGTGATGTAGTATGCAAAGTGCAGGGATCCCACACTGTGAGCAAACAGTGTCAAGGGCATGTTCACTGCATGTGTAGGTTTACGGTGTGAGCGAGGCAAGCAATGCATTTATTGATATGATGCTGCACCTCAGTGTAGTGCGGACACCCCAAAGCAATGCCCCAGACCTATGCTCATGCCAGCGAAGAATGGATGTCATTTAGGGGTCGCCAGGGGTCGCAGCTGTGACCCATAGCTGGCCCCTTGAGATCCCTGGCACTTCCTTTGTCAGTGCCATAAATACAAGGGCATTTCGTCCTTGTGGGCGTCCGTTGCTGCTCCACTATGTTTTTATACATTTTTTATTACAGTGATAGTAAATAATACTTTATTATTCACTTTTACTGCAATAAAAAATGGATTATAATTAGCTGGAATATGACCCTCCCTGGCAGCTAAAATAAGTAAAAAATATTTCTAAAATATATGTTGTGTGGGTGCTTATGGGCGAGAGCATGTTTAAGCGAGAGAGAATGTGTGTATGTGTGAACTTGTGTGTATGTGTAAGCATGCATGCATTTGTGAGTGAAAGTAAAGGTTAAATGGCATATGATGTCACCTCCGCTGTCCCTGGCATTTTAGTGAATTGACGTTCATGGAGAGATGCAGTGCTCAAGCACAGCTTGCAGCTTCCATGATGTGAGTCATGGGAAGTTTCTTTGCTGAAGTGCAGTGCCCATGTGCAGTGTGTAGATGTCATGCTGTGAGCAAGCAGTTCATTCACTCATACAATGCGGAGACCCACTGCGGAGTGCAAGGCCCGTGCGGTCACTGCCAAGAAGGAGTGGCCCACGTACACTGTGAATGCAAATACGATGCAGTGACTGCTTGCACTGTTTCTGCTTTACATCGTGTGCATGCAGTGCTATATTTAGTTCTCATGTGCAGTGTGCATGTCGAACAAGCAGTGCAAGATGGAGTGCACCATTGCAGTACATATGTATCATGATGCAATCAGGCAGTATAATTTGCAGTGTCTCAGACCAGTTGACATGCATATGATGTAAGCAGGTAGTGGACATGTGATAAAAGCAGTAAGATGTGCTGCCCGTGTTCAGCATGCAGAGCTCCTTTTGTTCACTGTTAAGATTCTGTGCTCCTGTGCATTGTGCGAATCTTGTGATGCAAGAGGAGCATAGACCTTGTAAGATACAATATAGTGCCTAAGCGCAGTGTCCAAGTCTCAGGCTAGGAGAGTCTTCACTGTTAAGATGCAGTGGCGAAGTTATCATCATTTTATTTTGCCCTACTGCTGCAGCTTTGTAGCATTGTGATTGGCTTAGGGAGCCTGGTTGTGTTTCCTGCTCTGTTCCGGTGGCAGTGCTTAATTTGTAAAATATTAAGTGCCAGGGCTCTGATCAGGAGGCCACTGCATCTTGCACCACCCATCGCCCCTGTCATTTCAGGCAAAACAACTACTAATCCTTTCTCTCGCATGTAAATGCAACAGTAAAGATTAGTCCAGGTTCCCAAAGCTAGAGGAATGGCTGCGGAAGCAGATATTAGTACTTTTTTAATGTATGT
Organism: Lissotriton vulgaris; assembly: GCF_964263255.1. Classification (NCBI taxonomy): domain Eukaryota; kingdom Metazoa; phylum Chordata; class Amphibia; order Caudata; family Salamandridae; genus Lissotriton; species Lissotriton vulgaris. Next base: position 307,618,091 of record NC_141685.1, read on the forward strand.
TGTTTCTCTAAACAGCTGTTATACTCCTCCTCTCTAAATTACGTTTGCAGCGCCACCTTGTGGCAGACTGCCCCAAGTGTGGTGTTGACAATTAAGTGCCGGTGCTCAGTACCGGAAATCTCTGGCTCAAATTAAGCACTGTCCGGTGGTGATGAGGGACGAGGAGGAGAGACGGAGGAGAGATGGAGGAGAGGTTGAGGAGAGACATGGCGGTAAGGTAAGTATAAAAAAAAATTTATTTGTGATCTCCTTCAATACCCTCCCCCCCCCCCCCCCCCCCCCCCATGGCCCCCTGCCCCAAACCCCTGATCCGTGCTGGCTGCCATTGTTAAGATGCTGTGCTCCTGTGCAGTGTGCAAGCCTCCTGATACAAGACATATAACACTGCACTCTGACATTGCAAGACATGGTATAGTGCCCCAGTGCAGTGTTCAGGTCTCAGGCTATGGGTGTGTTCACTGGTATTATATTGCTCTTTCCTGTCATAGGTCGGTCTCAAGCTGCAAGGGGGCAGTGCAGAATGTCTGCCCAGTACAGCAGGGGGCCTAATGTAGTGACGTGGCCTCTTAGGAATAGAACACAGACGCCTTTATTTTCTCTTCCTTTCTATTATGCCAGTGACAGACTCAATGCTGGGAATTCAGGGTGAGCTAAAGTTCTGCTTTAAAACTATTTTTTTGGCATATAGTTTCAAGTTTATTAAATAATTGCTGAGTTACTTAAAACCAATGCAATAAAATGTAACTAGGCATGGTTACATAATGCCTTGTTTTACATAAAAATTAACAGGATTAAAATTGATTCCTTACATTCACGGTAAAAAAGTATCAGATTGTAAAAAGAAGAAAGTGACGTCCAATGTATTAGTGACCGGGGACTGCGGCACTGTAGCCTGTTGAGTTTGGTAGGTAGTTCGAAGATACACGTAAAATGGATGACAGATTTAAAATTTGAGTCTTTTCATATGTGATTATTTACAGTTACCGTTTTGTTAAAGGCGAGATAGGGTTTGTAGTGACCAGGGACTGCCACAGTGTTATCAGATAGAGGCTCGTACTGGTCTTGAATAATACGTGTCCTTTATATTGCAGGCTGGGTCTGTCGGGCGAACAGCGCTGTGGTACAGACTTTGCTCAACCTTTAGCAGGAATTTGACAAAGCAGCAATTCAATTGGGTATCCCCTGGATCAAAGCAGGCCAGTATTGTCTGCCTTCTTGTATGGATTCCCCATTGATTGAAAGTCCATGTTAGTAGATAGCTAATTTCTTTGCATAAAGTGTTGCAGGAGCTGACTGAATGCAGCAGGTCTTCCTTTCCAGTCCCACAAAGGCGGCAGGTGCCGAGGAGATTTCCACGCAACCAGGGTGCTGAATGATCTTTAACTGGTGGTAGCCCTCGCCGATATTTTAAAAAACGGCAGCTCTGGAAAGGCTGGGTAACCTGTTGCGAAATGGTGTTGGAGGGCGAGAGTGTATAGTTATTAAGCGTCATCCATCCGTGTGCTCTTTCGGATAGTCAAGCCTTGTCCTCAATGGCAGACTGGATTTTGTGTGACTTTGTTACCAGGGGCTTGAACATCTGGGAGCTGATAGGTGTTGCCCAAGGTTTCCTCAGTCCTGAGAGGTTGAGAGACTCTTGTATGTAAACTCTTGCTAGTGACATATTACGATACTGTAGTTCTTCCCATAGCATGTGGTTCAGGGAGTTTGGTTCAAGTTTCCGAATCTTGTTCCAACATGTTATATATGCTCCGTGTCTAGCTAGTGGAGATTGTGGTGTCTAAGATGCTGGCGTTTTATGATGCCTAGAGGTATGGCAGTCAGAAGAGAAATATAAAGCTAATGTTGAACTTTATTCCATTCCAGGAAATTATTTGGTAGTAATAAGGCTGTTGACATTCTATTAGAGTCACCAGACACTGCAAACTGCAGCAGTTAGGATGCTGAAAAAGATCAAACGTTTGTACCCATGTTTAACGCTAGTGAAGAGCTCGACTGGCTGCCTGTTAAAAAGAGAGTTGACTTTAAGGCACTTTGCATTGAACACAAAGCATTGTATCTTCAAGGCCAGGACCTTCTTAAAAACAAATGTTCACGGTACACTCCAAACAAAACATTGAGCTCATCCACAGCCAAGAATGTGTCTGTTCCTTACACACATAAAGCCTTTTGGGTAGGTAGAAGTGTTTCCCACGTCATCGCTTGCCTCTGCGACCAAATGCCTGAGCACATTGGGAATATCTCCAACTTTCTGGCTTTCAGAAAGTCACTAAAAAAAGCACTATTCACTTTCCCTCTATAGACTTTAGATGCTGGTATCTTCCTTCACATTACAGGTTGCACCAAGATGCACTAGGGCAAAGGTCACACTTTACAAAATGAAATCAAATCAAGTCGCTCAATAGCAAGAGAAAGGTGTGAGCGGAGGGACATAGGGCCCGATTCACAGAACTAACTTAAGACAAAATCCTAAACTTACTACTTTTGGTATTCACAGAAGTTAGGATTTTGTCTTAAGTTTGTCTTAAGACATACTTAAGACAAAATCCTAACTTATGTCTGTCTTAAGTCTGTTTTAAGACAAATTTAAGACAAAATCCTAACTTCTGTGAATACCAAAAGTAGTAAGTTTAGGATTTAGTCTTAAGTTAGTTCTGTGAATCAGGCCCATAAATTGGGGTTCTGCAATTGGAGCTAACTCACTGATGGTTCAGGGACACATGAGTGACGTATGGACCAATCTTTCACGCTGCCAAAATGTTGTATACAGAATATTGGCACCCCAATGACGACTTATCTACCTTGAAGGAACACATAGGTGGAATTAAGAATAATACATCTATACGTACCTTTATGAACTTACCTGCACTAAAATGTTGTAGGCGATGGTCTTGATGTGATATTTTGGCTGGTCGATATTTAAAACTCGATATTGTGGCAGGACGCTCCCATGGTTGGGCGTGACCATCGGAGCTGGAGAGGCAGATTAGGAAAGAGCGAACCCTCCCTGGATCACTGCAAATGTCTTTTCCCATCTCCTCAAAACAGGATTCAATTACAGCACTTCTGCCCAGCTTTTTTTTTCTCCTCAGGCAGCAGTTAATTAATAAAATCCTGAATCCCAGATGAGCGCCTCTTGCAAAGAAGAAGCTATCTTCTTTGTTTACAGCCTTGACTATTCAATCGCAGGATTAAATAATTACCGCCGTGGCGGGAAAAAAACGCTTCAAAGGCACCTGAATTTCCTTTTTGATTACAAGAAGAGCATCAAGGAGCAAATAATGAGGTGGATGTTGCCTGATTATGTTTGGCACAATTGGGCAGCTTGGATCCTCAAACCTCGCATAATTTCGAAACAATCATTTTGTAATTTCCATAAATTTGTATAGCACTCAAGTACCGGCTACCAGTGAAAATATGCAAGGATTGCTGGAGGCCTGTGGGTTATAACATGTGGTGTGTAAAGCACATCATGTAGGAGAGCTGTTGTTACAAGCACTGACCACCTCCAGCTGAGCACATTAAGGGCCAGATGTAGGTAAATCTCATTTACCAATTCATAAATACCGAATTTTACTGATTCGGTATTTATGAATCGGTAAATGAGATGTAGGTAAAAATTCGCTATTTTTTACCGAATCGGTAAGATTCGGTATTTACCGATTCGGCTATTGAATCCTATGGGCCTTGAAGCCCATGGGATTCAATAGCAAATACCGATTCGGTATTTACCGAATCGGTAAAAATACTGAATTGCTAAGGGGGACAGGGTGTCACTTTGACACCCTGTTGCACCCCTGTAACTGGCTTCTGCGCCATGTGGCACACAGACATGCCCTTAGGGCATGTCTGTGTGCCACATGGCACAGGTGTACATGCATAGATGTGCATGTACACGAGAATTCGTAATTTACCATGCAATTGTACTGCATGGTAAATACCGAATTCTAAAGGCCCTTTAGCACTGTTAGAAGTGCTATCTACATCACAAAATACATTTTCGGTATTTTTACCGAATGGTAAATATACCGAATCTGTAAAATGTACAGAATCGGTAAATTTACAGATTCTGTAATTTCACCGATTTGGTAAAATTACCGATTCAGTAAAATCACCGAAAATGTACGTTTTTTTGCCCCTACATCTCCATAGCCCTTTACCGGTCGGAAACGGACGAAAATCGGTATTTTCGGCTGTTTCCGACGGGTAAAGGGCTACCTACATCTGGCCCTAGGTGCAGAGCTGTAAGTAATTCTCGCAAGGACACATAGAATATCAAAAAGAAAGCGATGCAATATAGTCAATTCACAAGTCCTATACGTGGGTTTCAAATACTTTAACAGCTGTGCCACAAAATGCAACTGTGCTGATCTAAGCTGTTAGGCCACGGTGCCTGGAACTGGTAATACGGCACATCCCTTTATTTTCAAAATGTCGGATCGTTGCCAAATTTGGCGTAACACCGCGTTCCAGCATTTTCTTGTAAATATCCCCCCTGGTTCTCCTAAAGACATGAAGCACGGAGCGCCTAGCATTCCACACTCAAAGCATTCAGTCGAAAACAGTGTCTACCAGAAGCATCCCTGACTCTCTGGATAGATGTGGGTGAGCAGTCCAAGGCTAAATTCTAGGGAGTATGAGTCACTTCTAGGCCTAGAAACAGTTATAACCCACACAATGAAGTATGCTAGGCTTGCCTAGCACAAAGCATGTTTTGGGATTTGCTTAACAACACATCCTGATTTGCATTGGAAAGTAGCCTAAAGTAATGCAAAGAAGCACTGCTATTGTGTTTCTTTACTTTAATGGGGTGAAACATGGGTGGTTGATGGGCGTTTGCATAGAACCACACATGGACTTTGATGCAAGTCCCCATCTACTAACATTGGTAGTCTGGAATTTGAACAAACCTTGCCACCTCGAGTTCGAGAATAGTTTTCATTTCTCAAAATTATGATAACTTTGTGTGTGTACTGCACTGTGAAAGGAACTATAAACTGTGTCAAAGCATCGTATGTTCACTGGAGGGATTACCTTGCAGTACAAAGACTATGCTAGGCATCAACACACAAGGTGCATGGCAGACTTATATGCAACTGAACAGGTAGAGAGAGAGAAACAGTCATATCTTATCCAGTTTGGTGATGTTCTGCTGTCTCCCTTTGGTTGGTCTATTTAGGTTGTTGCACTGCATTTTGTTAAAACTTAGTAACATTGGTCCTTCCCATTTACAGTACAAACAGTATTCAGAAAAGGACTGTTCACAATGAATAAAGCAATCTTCCAATGTAGCACTATAATCATACTGTGAGAAATGTGGATTCTTGGTTGAGGGTGGTGTGAGTCCTTCTCGAGCAACAGTCACAGTCATTGTCAGGGTGAACCACAAAAGTCACTTAAATAAGTTGTGCTTAACCCTTTGGTAGCTTGGCACAAAAGCAGTCAGGCTTAACTTAAAGGCATTGTGTAAAGTATTTATGGCGCACACAAACAGTAGCAAAGTGAGAACACAAGAAAAATGTCACACCAATTTAAAAAAATAGAGAAAAATGTCAAAATATTTTACACCAAAACAGCAAAAATCCAAACAGTAGAACCGGAGGAATGGATTTTTTAAAGATTTCATGTAAGTTTAGCGCCTAAAAGCACAACGTGCCACTCTTAGCTATCTGTTCGTGCGAGACTGTGTGAAAGCCACAAGTTCAAGCCAACCATGATGGCACTTCAGCCGGATATAGGGACAAGGTTAGTCCTGCTGAAAGGGATAACTTCTAACGTCCAGGCAGAAGAGTTCTGTTTGAGGTGAAGGAAGCCACGAGGAGCAGGGAGAGCATTGCTGAAGGTCATTGCTGTAGAGCGAATAGTAGGTCAGGCGTCACCGGCGATCATCGTTGTAAGGTGAAGATCATGTCGGCATTGCTGGCGGTCATTGCTGGAGCGTCGCATTGACGTTCACGGAGTGCTGTTGATGCAGTAGCGCGAAGTGCAGATCTCGCATTGCCAGTCATCACTGGTTGCCGCTGTAGCATGTATAGCTGGGTTCACCAGAGCTTTCGATTGGCAGGCAGTGTGGCTAGCAAGATCTTGGCAAGAACAGGCCCATTTGCAGTCGCAAAGAGCCAAAAACGTCAGGCTCTTTCCTTTTTATCAAAGAGTAGTTTAACTGATGTCACACCAAGGGTCCAGGACCTGAGGGGCATCTCTTGGGGATCAGGAATAAACTTTAGAAAAGGCCAGCAGAGCCCAGAGAGGTCCAGTTGCAGGTCTAGGCAGCAGGTCAGCTAGGCAGATGCTGGGAGGCCCCTGGAGTATGTTATGTCCCTGTGGCTCTAACAAGAGGTCAGACAGCTGACCCTTGGTGTCACTTCAGCCTGAGATGAAGGGTGCAGGTCCAATCTTCCTTCTCAGCAAGCAGGGCAGGCCTTAAGCAACAGAGCAGCAAGATGTCCTTCTCCTGTAGTATCCACAGGTCCTGTAGTGTACTTAAGAGTGTGTCTGAGGGTCCTTTTTCACACCTGGTCCCCACTTTGAAGTGGGAGAAGCTTCTGGAGTTTCCCCTGACAGAGGTGTCTGAAATGTTCTGCCTCTACGCCCTGGTCCCAGTCTGTCTGGAAGCACAATAGGCTAGTGTGAAGTCCTTTGTGTGTGAGCTGAGCCAGTGCCTTTGAAGCGCAAGTCTGCTAGGTGACAACTCCGCCCTGTTAGAAATGGGATTTCTGGTTGGCTAAGGTTTGCACCGAAGACAGGCAGACACCAGCACTCTAGTCAGGATAAGGGAGCTACCCTCCTAAAATAACCCCTGCTCACCCCCTTGGAAGCTTGGCACGAACAGTCAGGCTTATTCTAGAGGCAGTGTGTAAAGCATTTGCACATAACCAACAGTGATGTAGTGTAAGTAACTACAAATGGACACCACACGAGTTTAGAAAAATATCCAATATTTGTATATACTCAAACAAGACCAATTATGATAAGAATCCACAGTACAGTACTTTTAAAATGGTTGCGTTGCAAGATATCTTGAAACCACAATTCTTTGATGTTGATAGCTCCGTCCGGGCTATCACGGTGTCGTAAACAAGCAAGTCCAAACAGTTATCGCCGGCTGTGGGGTCGCGGGTCAGCTGCAGTGCTGGGAAGACCCGCCAACAGTACCTTTCAAAGATGCAGGTCTTAAATGACCTTTCGTTGTCACACCCGCTGCAGGTCGATCTCCTTTCTGAAGGGATTAGGAGCGCTGACGTTGGCAGGCGTCGGGTGCTTTGGTTACATAGTGCAGCAGTGAGGTGTGCAGTGCCCTCAGGTCGCGGTGAAAGCAGCGCCGTCAGATGGCGTTGTTGGTGAGACCAGGGTTGGGGTGTGAGGTGAGGTGTTGCTCATCACGGTGCTGGCAGGTGGCAGTGCAGCAGCGGCGTCGCTGTCGCTGAAGCGCTGTCATCGGATGACAACTGGAGTCGATGGTACCGCTGTCGGTAGGCCAAGGCTGCGGTGTGGAATGAGGGCAGTGCGCTGTTTAGAATTACGAGCGGTGCCCCCAAACCACGGTGCTAGCAGCGGCGTTGAGTCGGGCGTGGAGCGCCATAGTCGGGGATACCAAGGCGGTGCGGAGTGCGGTGCCCAGAGGTCACGGTGCAAGCAGCAGCTCAGTGGCAACATCAGCAGGCTTTGTCGGTGAGGCTAGGGAAGCGGTGCGGATGTGCTCTCTGCGGTGCTTTCAGGACACAGTGTCGGCCGCGGCGCCGTAGACGTCGTCGGGCTTAAAGTCTTTGATTTTCCTGAGACTTCGTGAAAGCGGGGGCAAGCTCTACCTCAAGCCCTTGGAGATACTCAGCACAAGTAGAGAAAGTTCAGTCCAGTTCTTTCACTGCCCAAGGCAGAAGCAGTAACTGCAGGCCAACCCAACAAAGCAACAACTCAGCACAGGGGCAGTACTCCTCCTGGCAGCTCTTACAGTTCCTCTTCTTGGCAGGTTCCTTGAGTTAGAAATAATCTAAAGTCTTGGGGTCTGGGCCCCAATATTTATACCAGCAATTCCTTTGTCCTGTGAAGGCAGAGGGGTCTGGACCTAGTTTAAAGCAGTTCGGGGTGCATTCTGCCAAGGGGCACCTTCTTTCTTTGTTAGTGTGGGCCAGGGTCCTCAGACGCACCACAGGAGGTGAAGCCAGCATTGTGGAGGATGAGCTCAGCCCTATTCAGACCTAGGCGCTACTCCTCCCACCCATCTAGGTGTAGAGGTGCCTTTTCAGCCCGGCTGAATCACCCCGTCTCCCCCAGCTCCTGTCACTCACAAACCAGACAGACAATACACACGCTAGCAGAGGCAGGCTGGATGGTCAGGTCAGAAAATACCTACTTTCTAAAAGTGGTATTTTCAAACACAGAATGTTAAAACCAACTTTACTTAAAGATGTATTTTATCACTCTGAGTTCAGGCATACTAAACTCGAATTTCTACTATGTTCTCTGAGTCAGTTGGGATCACAGGATGTAATGATCAAACTGTCCATTCTGGCCTATGGATAACAGGTAGCCTTACAATAGTGAAAAACAAAGTAGGCTGTAATTCACTATCAGGACATGCCACACACACCAGGGCATGTCCTACCTTTCACATACAATGCACCCTGCCCATGGGGGTACCTTGGGCCTACCTTAGGGGCGACTCAAATGTAGCAAAGGGAAGGTTTCGGGACTTGCGAGTGTGTGCACTCGCCAAGTCGGCCCGGCAGCCCCGGGCTGCGCACAGGCTCTGCGATGGCAGGCCGGAGTTACAGTTTACGGGCTGTTTACGTGGGTGGCACAATCCAGTGCTGCAGCCCACAAACAGCATTCGATTTATAGGCCCGGCATACGGAGTGCACTTTACTGGGTACAGACACATAAATCAAATATACCAATCATGGTAACATCAATCTATAACACATTTTATACAGGAGCACTTGCACTTTACCACTGGACCGCAGTGAGGAAAGTGCACAGAATCATTACACCAGCAAAAACAGACTCAAAACCGGGAGGTCAGAAAGCAAAAAGTCAGGGGAAACACGGCAAAAGATGCCAAATCTAACACGCCCTCTATAAGGTCTTAGAAGGCCCTTCTTGACAACACTTTTCTATACTGTCTGGGAGGAATACACAAAGTCAAACTGCCAACTACACATAGTCATCTGTCCCAGGAACAGACTGGAGGCACCAAATGGTTAGGACAAGAAAAGGCCAACTTTCTAAAGGTGTCAGTATCAAAATTGTGACTTAAACGCAGAATTTTCTATTAAAGAAGGTTTTAAGTTCCTATTCCTCAGACAGCAAACATGACTGTCATACCTGGTACCAATCAAAAGTTATCACTTTTTAAATATAATAAGGTTACCTAGTGTTATCATATGGGAGAAGTAGGCCTTAAAATAGTGAAAATGAATTTGAGAGCTTTTTACTAGCAGGACATGTCAAACTTAAAAGTACAGTCCAACTTTTTAAATACACTGCTCCAGGCTCTCTGGATCGTTTAGGGCCTACCCTAAGGGTGGCTTACCAGTTTTGAAAGGGCAGGGTTGATCTGGGCAACATTTTTATTTTGCCAGGTCGAAATAGCAGCTTTCAATTGCACAAACATTTCTGCAATAGCAAGCCAGAGACAGGTTGAAGGGACTACTTAGTTGGGTGGCACGATCAGTGCTGCAGGCCCACTAGTAGCATTTAATTTACAGGCCCTGTGTACGTGTAGTACCACTTTAGTAGGGACTTACTAGTAAATTAAATGTGCCAACTAGGTGTAGACCAATTTTACCATGTTTAAGGGAGAAAACACAAGCACTGATAAAATGCACAGTGATAAAGTAATAAGTGCACAGAGTCTTAAAAGGCAACAAAAACAGGTTCAGAAAACAGGTGAGTGAAGGCAAAAGGTTTGTGGATGACTGTGTAGAGAGGGCTGAGAGAACACATCCAATAACCAGGTATATTCACAATGAGAATTGTAATCTTATGCGATTACCTGCTAGCAGTTACAGCAAAAATCAGGCAGTACACTGTAAAAAAACATGCTCCTGGCTAAACACACTTTGCAATGTTGCAAACAATTAATGTTATTCAAGCTCTAATGCTTGCAAAGCTTGGAGCACAGGTGAACTAGAAGAAGCAATGCAGAATGCATCATGCTCTGTCCATCACAGCCCCTTTTGTACCGCTTTGTTCGCCATAGGTTGGGAGGGTATGCTCAGACGTGAGTCCCTTGCTCACTTTGCCACTGAATTCAAGCAAACCTGGCTGAAGACGGTTGTAATGCCAGAAACCCATCCTAGGAAGCTTGATTCCAGTCCAGGGAAGGCATGGCTTGGCAGTTCGGGCTGGACTGTTCCCATGAGGCACAGGGTCAAACTGATTTGCATATGGCCATGTCTGAACTGGGGTGGCAGAGTGGGCTAAAAAACGGTGATTGAATATACCCAAATCTGTTGACTGGGTTTGAGTGTTTGATTGGTTCAGATGCTCCGTCCATCACCACTCCCTTTTGTACCGCTTTGTTCGCCATAAGTTGGCAGCGTATCCTCAGACGTGAGTCTCTTGCTCACTTTGCCACTGGATTCAAGCAAGCTTGGCAGAACACGGCTGTAATGCCAGAAACCGGTCCTAAGAAGCTTGATTCCGGTCCAGGGAAGGCATGGCTTGGCAGTTCGGGCTGGACTGTTCTCATGAAGCACAGGGTCAGACTGATTTGCATATGGCCATGTCTGAACTGGGGTGGCAGAGTGGGCAAAAGAACGGTGATTGATTAAACCCAGATCTGTTGACTAGGTGTGAGTGTTTGATTGGTTCAGATGCTACGTCCATCTCCACCCCCTTTTGAACCGCTTTGTTCGCCATAAGTTGGCATGGTATGCTCAGACGTGAGTCCCTTGCTCACTTTGCCACTGGATTCAAGCAAGCCGGGCTGAAGACTGCTGAAATGCCGGAAACCAGTCCTCGGAAGCTTGATTCCGGTCCAGGGAAGGCATGGCTTGGCAGTTCGGGCTGGACTGTTCCCATGAGGCAGAGGGTCACACTGATTTGCATATGGCCATGTCTGAACTGGGGTGGCAGAGTGGGCTAAAGAACGGTGATGGATTAAACCCAGATCTCTTGACTGGGTGTGAGTGTTTGATTGGTTCAGATGCTCCGTCCATCGCCATCCCCTTTTGTACCGCTTTGTTCGCCATAAGTTGGCAGGGTATGCTCAGACGTGAGTCCCTTGCTCACTTTGCCACTGGATTCAAGCAAGCTGGGCTGAAGATGACTGAAATGCCAGAAACCGATCCTCGGAAGCTTGTTTCCGGTTGGGGGAAGGCATGGCTTGGCAGTTCGGGCTGGACTGTTCCCATGAGGCACAGGGTCAGACTGATTTGCATATGGCCATGTCTGAACTGGGGTGGCAGAGTGGGCTAAAGAAAGGTGATGGATTAAACCCAGATCTCTTGACTGGGTGTGAGTGTTTGATTGGTTCAGGTGCTCAGACCATCACCACCCCCTTTTGTACTGCTTTGTTCGCCATAAGTTGGTAGGGTATGCTCAGACGTGAGTCCCTTGCTCACTTTGCCACTGGATTCAAGCAAGCCGGGCTGAAGACGGCTGAAATGCCAGAAACCGATCCTCGGAAGCTTGTTTCCGGTCGAGGGAAGGCATGGCTTGGCAGTTCGGGCTGGACTGTTCCCATTAGGCACAGGGTCAGACTGATTTGCATATGGCCATGTCTGAACTGGGGTGGCAGAGTGGGCTAAAGAACGGTGATGGAGTAAACCCAGATCTCTTGACTGGGTGTGAGTGTTTGATTAGTTCAGATTCTCCGTCCATCACCACCCCCTTTTGTACCGCTTTGTTCGCCATAATTTGGCAGGGTATGCTCAGACGTAAGCCCCTTGCTCAATTTGCCACTGGATTCAATCAAGCCGGGCTGAAGACGGCTGGAATGCCAGTAACCGGTCCTCGGATGCTTGATACCGGTCCATGGAAGGCATGGCTTGGCAGTTCGGGCTGGACTGTTCCCGTTAGGCACAGGTTCAGACTGATTTGCATATGGCCATGTCTGAACTGGGGTGGCAGAGTGGGCTAAGGAACGGTGATGGATTAAACCCAGATCTGTACTGGGGGTGTGTATTTGATTGGTTCAGATGCTCCGTCCATAACCACCCCCTTTTGTACCTCTTTGTTCGCCATAATTTGTCAGGGTATGCTCAGACGTGAGCCCCTTGCTCAATTTGCCACTGGATTCAATCAAGCCGGGCTGAAGACGGCTGAAATACCAGTAACCGGTCCTCGGAAGCTTGATTCCGGTCCAGGGAAGGCATGGCTTGGCAGTTCGGGCTGGACTGTTCTCATGAGGCACAGGGTCAGACTGATTTGTATATGGCCATGTCTGAACTGGGGTGGCAGAGTGGGCTAAAGAACGGTGATGGATTAAACCCAGATATCTTGACTGTGTGTGAGTGTTTGATTGGTTCAGATGCTCCGTCCATCACCATCCCCTTTTGTACTGCTTTGTTCGCCATAACTTGGCAGGGTATGCTTAGACGTGAGTCCCTTGCTCACTTTGCCACTGGATTCAAGCAAGCTGGGCTGAATATGACTGAAATGCCAGAAACCGTCCTGACTCGTTCAGAAGCGGTCGCTCCCACACGCTCCCTGGCCACTTGAGTATCTTAGCGATAAATTGCTCACTGCTGCATTGCTTTTCATAGCTTTTGTGCCTGATTATCATAGTAGCGCTGTGCTCGCATTGCCTTTAAAAGCTGTTGTGCTTGACTAGTATCATAGCGCTGTGCTCGCATTGCCTTAAAAGTTGTTGTGCTTGACTAATATCATAGCGCTGTGCTCGTACTGCCTTTAAAATTGTTGTGCCTGACTATCATCGTAGCGCTCTATTGCCCATTACTACCATTGCATTGCTCGCATTAATTGGTAAATTAATTAGTGACTGATTGTGCCAGTGCCACTGCCCATAGCTATACTCCTCATTGTGCCCCAATCTCGTCCTGTTTCGCTTTTGTTTTCTGCTGCCATTTTGTTGTTGTTGTGCCTCCTAGGCCATCTCTCCACCAGCTCCCGCCTCCCAGCTGCTCCTCCCTCGCTCCACCCCCTTCACTATCCACTTATGACAGATGCACTTTCGCGCAGCGTTCATGGGCAGCGGACGCGCCGAAGGCGCGCCAAAGGTAAGCCCGTCTACGCCCGTCCGTGCCTGGACCGCGCCCACGCCAAACCCCCTGGCCCCCGCAAAATCCATCCACCCGCATAACGTACGATGCCACAACCCTCTCAGCACTTAACCCCGGCCGACTCCCAAACTGCTACCAAGCCGCCCCAGGACACACCCATGGACCCTTCACATGCCACTCCTGCAAGTTCGACTACACCAGAACCCACACCAAATCCACAAACTCCAAACAGAGCTCCGACACTAACCACCTGAAGTGCATCTTGCTCAACACCCGCTCGGTCCACAGACACGCCATTGAACTTTGGAACCTACTAGACACCACAACGCCGGACTTCGCCTTTCTTACAGAAACCTGGATGAACGCCTCATCAATGCCCAACATCGCCATAGCCATCCCGGACGGCTACAAGATCATCCGAAAGGACCGCATCAACCAAACAGGAAGAGGCATCCCCATCGTCCATAAGAACACCATCCGCATCACGACCAGCTCCGACCATACCCTCGCAGCAGCCGAACACCTTCACTTCCAGATCCACACCAAACCCAAGACCACACTCAGAGGCACCCTCATCTACAGGCCACCAGGACTCCGCACACAATTCAGCGAAAATATCACTGACTTCATCAGCCCACACGCCCTCCCCTCCGAGGACTACATTCTACTGGGAGACCTCAGCTTCCACCTGGAAAAGAACAACAACAGCAACACCACCACCCTTCTGGACAACCTCGCCAATCTCGGACTCAAACAACTTGTTGACACCCCCACCCACTATGCTGGACACACGCTCGACCCAATCTTCACCTCCAGCAAGCACATCTCCTTCAATCACACCACAGCTCTCCATTGGACTGACCACAGCTGCGTTCACTTCAACTACAAAAAGACTACGACCCACAACCACCCACAACCAATTCCCCGCAGAAACTGGAACAAAATTACCACCGACCAGCTCTTCACATCGCTTCACCAAAACCCTCCTGCCAAATCATCGGACCCAAACCAAGCAGCCACCAACCTCACACAATGGATCACCCACAGCGCGGAAGAATTAGGACCCTTGAAAAACCATCAAATCAAGCAAGGTAGCAAAAAAGCCCCCTGGTTCAATGATGACCTTAAGAAATCCAAGAAGATCTGTCGCACCCTCGAGAACGCTTGGCGAAAAAACCCAACCACTGACAACCTGGCCACCTTCAAGAACGCCACCCGCAAACACCACCAACTGATCCGATCCACCAAGAAATCAGCATTCAAGGATAGACTCGACAACAATGCCCACAACAACAAAGAACTATTCAACATCGTCAAAGAGTTCACCAACCCCACCGCCGGCACCAACGACATCACTCCCTCCCAAGACCTCTGCGACTCTCTAGCCTCATTCTTCCACAACAAAATCGCTGACATACATAACAGCTTTGGAGACCAGTCCACCCCACCCACCTCCGAACTAAACCCCCCCTCCAACAACCTTTGCGCCTGGAACCCAATCACCACTGAAGACACCATCCGCCTGATTAACTCCATCCACTCAGGATCGCCAACCGACCCATGTCCCCACTACATTTTCAACAAAGCAGACTCCATTATCGCACCCCATCTCCGAGACGTCATCAACTGCTCCCTCAACATCGCTACCTTCCCGGAAAGCTGGAAACATGCCGAACTCAGCGCCCTCCTGAAGAAACCCACAGCAGACCCCACTGAACTTAGGAACTATCGCCCCATTTTGCTCCTCCCATTCCCTGCCAAAGTCATTGAGAAAGCCCTCAACAGTCAGCTCGCCGCCTTCCTAGAATCCAACAAATCCCTCGACCCTTCACAGTCTGGCTTCCGAGCCAAACACAGCACCGAGACCGCCCTCATCGCAGCAACAGATGACATTCGAACTCTACTGGACAACGGAGAAACAGCTGCCCTCATCCTACTTGACCTCTCCGCAGCCTTCGACACAGTCTGTCATAGCACCCTTATACAACGCCTCAGCAATGTCGGAATACAAGGAAAAGCATTGGACTGGATCATCTCGTTCCTCGCCGGAAGAACCCAGAGAGTCCGCCTCCCCCCTTTTAGATCAGAGGCCACCAAAGTCATCTGCGGCGTACCACAAGGATCATCACTCAGTCCCACCCTCTTCAACGTATACATGAGTCCCCTCGCATCCATCGCGCGGCAACACAACCTCAACATCATCTCCTACGCAGACGACACCCAGCTGATCCTTTCCCTCACCAAAGACCCAAACACCGCCAAAACCAACCTACACGAAGGGATGAAAGAAGTAGCCGAGTGGATGAAGAACAGCCGTTTAAAACTGAACTCGGATAAAACGGAAGTCCTCATCTTAGGATCATCCCCCTCCTCCTGGGACGACTCATGGTGGCCACCCTCCCTGGGAAATGCACCCTTACCAACGGACCACGCACGCAACCTGGGGTTCATCCTGGACTCCTCCCTCTCGATGACCAGACAAATCAACGCCGTCTCATCATCATGCTTCAACATCCTACGTATGCTTAAAAAAATCTTCCGTTGGATCCCCACCGAAACAAGAAAGACGGTCACCCATGCACTGGTCACAAGCCGACTGGACTACGGAAACACCCTTTACGCCGGAACCACAGCCAAACTACAGAAAAAACTCCAACGCATCCAAAACGCCTCCGCCAGACTCATCTTAGACATCCCCCGCCAAGCTCACATTTCCGGTCACCTGAAAGACCTCCACTGGCTCCCAATCAACAAGAGAATAATGTTCCGTCTCCTCACCCACGCACGCAAAGCCCTCTACAAACTAGGACCCGAATACCTCAACACGCGCCTGTCCTTTTCCACCCCCACCCGCCAACTACGATCGTCCAATCAAGCCCTCGCCGCAATTCCACGCATCCAAGATCCACCATGGGGGGAAGATCCTTCTCCTACTTAGCGCCCAAGACCTGGAATTCTCTCCCCACCTACCTCTGCCTTACACAGAACCACCTCTCCTTCAGAAAACAACTAAAAACTTGTATATTCGATAAGTAAAGTACCCCCCCTCCCTCAAGCGCCTTGAGACCCTCTGGGTGAGTAGAGCGCTATACAAATTTTAAACTTGAACTAGAAACAGTCCTCGGAAGCTTGTTTCCGGTCGGGGGAAGGCATGGCTTGGCAGTTCGGGCTGGACTGTTCCCATGAGGCACAGGGTCAGACTGATTTGCATACGGCCATGTCTGAACTGGGGTGGCAGAGTGGGCTAAAGAACGATGATGAAGTAAACCCAGATCTCTTGACTGGGTGTGAGTGTTTGATTAGTTCAGATGCTCCATCCATCACCACCCCCTTTTGTACCGCTTTGTTCACCATAATTTGGCAGGGTATGCTCAGACGTGAGTCCCTTGCTCAATTTGCCACTGGATTCAAGCAAGCTGGGCTGAAGACGGCTGAAATGCCAGAAACCGGTCAGCGGAAGTTTGTTTCCGGTCCAAGGAAGGCATGGCTTGACAGTTCGGGCTGGACTGTTCCCATGAGGCACAGGGTCAGACTGATTTGCATATGGCCATGTCTGAACTGGGGTGGCAGAGTGGGCTAAAGAACGGTGATGGAGTAAACCCAGATCTCTTGACTGGGTGTGAGTGTTTGATTGGTTCAGATGCTCCGTCCATCACCACCCCCTTTTGTACCGCTTTGTTCGCCATAAAATGGCAGGGTATGCTCAGACGTGAGTCCCTTGCTCACTTTGCCACTGGATTCAAGCAAGCGGGCTGAAGACGGCTGAAATGCCAGAAACCGGTCCTCAGAAGCTTGTTTCCGGTCCAGGGAATGCATGGCTTGGCAGTTCGGACTGGACTGTTCCCATGAGGCACAGGGTCAGACTGATTTGCATATGGCCATGTCTGAACTGGGGTGGCAGAGTGGGCTAAAGAACGATGATGGATTAAACCCTGATCTTTTGACTGGGTGTGAGTGTTTGATTGATTCAGATGCTCCGTCCATCTCCACCCCCTTTTGTACCGCTTTGTTTGCCATAAGTTGGCATGGTATGCTCAGACGTGAGTTCCTTGCTCACTTTGCGACTGGATTCAAGGATGCCGGGCTGAAGATGGCTGAAATGCCAGAAACCAGTCCTCTGAAGCTTGATTCCGGTCCAGGGAAGGCATGGCTTGGCAGTTCGGGCTGGACTGTTCCCTTGAGGCACAGGTTCAGACTGATTTGCAT
Source organism: Lissotriton vulgaris (assembly GCF_964263255.1). Classification (NCBI taxonomy): domain Eukaryota; kingdom Metazoa; phylum Chordata; class Amphibia; order Caudata; family Salamandridae; genus Lissotriton; species Lissotriton vulgaris. The sequence goes on from NC_141685.1 coordinate 307,635,484, forward strand.
ATGGCCATGTCTGAACTGGGGTGGCAGAGTGGGCTAAAGAACGGTGATGGATTAAACCCAGATCTCTTGACTGAGTGTGAGTGTTTGATTGGTTCAGATGCTCCGTCCATCACCACCCCCTTTTGTACTGCTTTGTTCGCCATAAGTTGGAAGTGTATGCTCAGACGTGAGTCCCTTGCTCACTTTGCCACTGGATTCAAGCAAGCGGGCTGAAGACGGCTGAAATGCCAGAAACCGGTCCTCAGAAGCTTGTTTCCGGTCCAGGGAATGCATGGCTTGGCAGTTCGGGCTGGACTGTTCCCATGAGGCCCAGGGTCAGACTGATTTGCATATGGCCATGTCTGAAGTGGTGTGGCAGAGTGGGCTAAAGAACGGTGTTGGATTAAACCCAGATCTCTTGACTGGGTGTGAGTGTTTGATTGGTTCAGATGCTCTGTCTATCACCACCCCATTTTGTACCGCTTTGTTCGCCATAAGTTGGCAGGGTATGCTCAGACGTGATTCCCTTGCTCACTTTGCCACTGGATTCAAGCAAGCCGGGCAGAAGACGGCTGAAATGCCAGAAACCGGTCCTCGGAAGCTTGTATCTGGTCCAGGGAAGGTCTGGCTTGGCAGTTCGGGCTGGACTGTTCCCATGAGGCACAGGGTCAGACTGATTTGCATATGGCCGAGTCTGAACTGGGGGGGCACAGTGGGCTAAAGAACAGTGATGGATTAAACCCAGATCTCTTGACTGGGTGTGAGTGTTTGATTGGTTCAGATGCTCTGTCCATCACCACCCCCTTTTGTACCGCTTTGTTCACCATAAGTTGGCAGGGTATGCTCAGACGTGAGTCCCTTGCTCACTTTGCCACTGGATTCAAGCAAGGCTGAAGATAGCTGAAATGCCAGAAACTGGTCCTCGGAAGCTTGTTTCTGGTCCAGGGAAGGCATGGCTTGGCAGTTCAGGCTGGACTGTTCCCATGAGGCCCAGGGTCAGACTGATTTGCATATGGCCATGTCTGAACTGGGGTGGCAGAGTGGGCTAAAGAACGGTGATGGATTAAACCCAGATCTCTTGACTGGGTGTGAGTGTTTGATTGGTTCAGATGCTCCGTCCATCACCACCACCCCCTTTTGTACTACTTCCAATCAGTGTCCAGTGCATCGTTCCAATCAGCCTGGGACAGTTTGTCTCTTCCTGGACAAGAATATGGGATAGCACAAGGCTATGCCTACAAGCAGAAGCTAAGGTGAACACCTGGGACGCTACAGCGCTACTCTGGTGGGAAACCATGTGTGTACCCTCTAGACAGACCAAAGCAAAGAGAGAACCCAAAGAAGTGTGAGGAGGGGTTCTCTTCTGTGCGCAGCACTCAATCTTCATCTTGAAAATGGCACTCTGACACTATAATAAAAGTTGGCAAGGACTTGCTTTAGCCCAATAAACAGGTGCACTAGTCACATTTGCAAAGTCCCTTCTTTTATTCCACTCATAATAATGTTTGCAAAGAGCTTCACCAGTGATGCCTGGCGTAATGTTACATGTAGGGACTCCCATCTATCTTGAGACTGTCAATTTATATGGGGACGCCGCCCTGGGTTCCATTCTGCACCTGAAACGTACGCATTATTCTGCCCACAGTCATTGATCAAGTTGACTGGATCAAGGGAGACCCACAGAGATCTCCCCACTCTAGGATCACGCAGAGGTGAGCATCAGATCGCCTTTCTGCAGTTTAAATTCTTTGGGGATTGCAAGTACCTCAAATGTCATAATGCTAATCATACGGGGACTTTCAGAGAAAAAGAAAACAATGATGGGATAGAACAGCTGCACGGTGTGTTGGGGGCTTTCATCCTTACAAATGAATTATGAAGTCCCTCATACAATATTTGTTTGCAGTTCTCCTGGGTCTGGCAAATTCCTTGAAAAAGAGCATGCAGGCATTAGTGCCTAGCAGAATTTAGAACATGGTACCAGGACTGTTTGTCTTCTAGATGGCACACTCTGGCCAGATTAGAGTATAATCTGGAATAGTCGTCATCATCGACAGAACCCATCCTGCTTTTCTCAGGGAAAACCTTTGTCCACTGAGTAGTTTTTGCCTCGGAGGTTGGAAAACCTTTTTCACTATGACAACGATAGTAACTAGGGCCTGTATAGGATAGGCAAATGTAGCTGCTCCCCTAATGATGGCTCAGTGATGTTATTTTATTTTTGACAAGAAAAAACCTGACTCCCTTTTATTTCTATTAGTTGTTTTCCACTGTGCACCAATGTCACCTGCAAGTCACTCGTGCTTACACATCCTGTGCATACAATTTAGAAAGCAAGTGGCCAGGACATGAATACATGTATGGCGAAGCTTCAAATGTGTAAATTATAGGTAACAGGTCTGGAGCAGTGAAGTCAGACTGCATCATAAAGGCTCGATCCGATTACGCAACAATCAAGGGGCCCGATTCACAGAACTTATGACAAAATCCTAAAACTACTACTTTTGGTATTCACAGAAGTTAGGATTTTGTCTTAAGACCGACTTAAAACAGACTTAAGTTAGGATTCTGTCTTAAGTCTGTATTAAGACAAAATCCTAACTTCTGTGAATACCAAAAGTAGTAAGTTTAGGATTTTGTCTTAAGTTAGTTCTGTGAATCAGCCCCAAGGTTCTGTAGAAGTAGCAATGGCTCAAGGGAATAGGAGACAAATATGTAATAGTGGATACACTTTCAATAACATGTTTATTTTTGTGAAACAAACAACATGTTCCTTATGTGGAGGGAGTATTCGATCTGAGCGTTGGGGACACTTTATTTTTTCCTGGCCGGGCTCACCAAGTCTCTGTTAAATCTTACTAATTAGCTTGCACTGTTTAGCCTGCATTGGAACCTACTGCAATTATGATTCCTTTGGTAGAATGCTTTGACGCAAGGTTAAGAATGTGATATGAGATTTGTCTGTTGCACTGGTGCTGGCAGCGGAGGAGCTCCTGAACGTTTGTCCTCTGCAACTGTGCAGCTTTGTATGTCTATGTATATATATAAAAACGAAAGTATGTCTGTCTGTTTGTCCTTTATGCATTACTACACCATTCATCCGATCGGCATGAAACTTTGGGAAGTTAATGAGTACACTCCCGCAATGGTTTCTGGCAAAAAAAAAAAGAGAAATTTGTTAAATATCGGCCCCCCGGCACCCCAGGGCCCTCATAATCTTTCCAATACTGAATGTTTACAGTTTCCGGTGCGACTCGCTTTTGCAATGACCATCAACAAAGCACAAGGACAATCGCTGCAAGTGTGTGGACTACATTTGGAGAATCCGTGCTTCTCACATGGACAACTGTATGTGGCCAGTTCACGGGTCGGAAAACCTTCTGATTTATTTGTGTACACACCAGACGGAAAAACAAAAAATACTGTGTATCCACAAGCACTCGCATAAATAAACAGAATTAAAACAACACCTTAAAATGTTTTCCATATTAAAATAAATACGTTTCAATAAAAATGACACAATGTAAATTAAATGTTATCATATTAAGTTTCCTTAAATTTCCTTTCTTCTGAGATCGCAGCAACGCACGACGGGTAAGCTAGTAGTGAATAAACATAACTGGGATTCATGTTGTTTCGAGAGATGTACTACAAAATAATTTGCGATGAGGATGGGATGCGCAGCAGGCACGCAAACTACAGACTCCTGTCTCGGGGGCATAGTGAGTGATTGGCACACCTGCTGCGCAGCTCAGCTCTTTGCCATGAACATTGAAATAAGGCAGGGCTTCAGACATTCATTCATCGTTGGCCCACGCACGAAGGCTTGTAAACAGTGATGTCAGAAGAGTCCCCCCAGCGTTTCCCCATCTCTAAGTGAGATAGTCAAATCAAGGTGTGTGTCTGTAATGAAGACACGAAGGTGAAGTAGAAGAAGATTTATTTCATGGTAATACCAGAGAACTGGCAAAAGCCAGGCAGTACGACCTACCTCCAGGACAGCAGTAGCAACTGCCCTCCTGGAGTAGAACTCGTACACAAACAGAGTGACATTCCAAGCCTCGCTCCCAACATACATTCCTTGTCACCTTAAAAGTAACACAAGTAATAACAACATAACACATCCCCCTCTTACAATACAAAAAACCAAGAAACCAAAACAGTACAAAGAAAAACAAAGAATAGCACTAAATTGAATACATGAAATATAATATTATACACTACAAATTTTCACATTACATATTCTTTTAACCACCCCAGAATAACTCTTTTTCTCTTACCAGTGTCACCAGAAGCCACAGGTTCTTCAACAGGTTCAGTAGTATCCACAGCAACTGGTCCCTCAACAACTTCAGTGGTATCCCCATGCCCCTCCTCACTCTTTCCAAAGGAACTCTCCACTGAGGGAACTGTGTCCATCTAAGCAGGTTGGTTATTCATCTCAACATTCTGGTTAACCTCCCTGGAACTGCACAGATGAGCACTATCTGAAGTTAAACCAGACTGGAAAATGGCATGATTAAAATAGTCTTCTACCCACTCCGAATCCACAGAACCTTAATTAGGTGAAATTTCCTTTAATGGAAGCCCTAACCTATGTTCCAAATCAAAAGCCACCCTTTTAAGGTTCCATACCCTGCCATCCTTCAGTCTGACCGCATTATGCAAAACTTCCACAACCTCTTGCAGTGCTTCAAATTGTCTTTCGCCTTTGGGGACCTTTATTGCTTTTTTAATGTGAACCACATCACCCACTGCAACTGGAACTTTTTTAGTACCATAATGCTCATCATTATATTCTTTACTCTTCATATGAACCTCCTCTAACTTGTATTTGACTTCAACAGGGGACCATTGCTCCACCGTTCCTTGCAAAAGCCAATTAGGATTAAACTTGCATCTGGGTTTCCTGCCTTTCGTCATCACAAATGGGGATAATCCAGTAGCAGCATGTGTTGTAACTCTATGTGCCCAAACAGCCTTTTGTATTTTCAATTTCCAATCCATTTGTCTGCTCATTGCAGCCTGAATCACACCTTTTAACACCCCGTTAAAGCGCTCCACGGTACCATTTCCACTAAGATTATACAACGCAGTAGTCCTGTGTCTAATCCCTCACCTCTCAAAATACTCTTTGGCACTCCTAGAAGTAAAGGCAATCCTTCAATAACAAACAGTTTGTCTACAAATTCCAGAACAACAAACGTATCAACTTTCTCCACAATACTGACAACAGGCCATTTAGAGAATAAATCAATAGCCACTAAACCATATTCTTTGTTTTCACCAACCGGTCCAAAAATATCCACAGCAATAACTTCCCAAGGAAGATTTGGAATGGAACAATCACTCATGGGAGGTCTAAGAGTCTTCAATAATTTATCTGCACTGTAACAAACAGAGCATTCTCTAACACACCTCTCTACCTCCTCATCAACTCCAGGCCACCAAAATATGCTCTTGACCACCAATTTAGTCCTTCTTACTCCTAAATAACCTTTGTGACACAAATCCAACAGTTTTTTACGTAGGCTGACTGGTGGAATTATCCAGTCACCTCTCAAAATTAAATCCTTGTCCGCAGATAACTCGATTCTTACCTCCCAAAATGGTCTCACATCACTTGAAATATAATCTTCCCTAGGCCAACCTTTGCAAATATAATCAGAAATGACCTGTATAACTTTATCCTTGTGTTGTTCTTGCATCCATTCATCCTTGGTAATAGCTGATATGCCTAAATCGTGTACAAATGCATTACTATAATTTTCCCATGGATCGTCCATACACTCTTCCAAAGGAACAGGTAGCCTTGATAAACAGTCAGCCACCACAATGTCCTTGCCAGGTACATATGTAATCTTGTGTACGTACTCTTTCATTCTCATTGAAATCCTCGCTAATCTAGCAGATGCTCCCACGCTACCTTCAGTGGTTAAAATCCTCACCAATGGACGGTGATAAGTATGAACAAATGCATGAAAATGTTCTAAAGCCCAATCACAGGCTAGTGACTCTCTTTCTACAATAGGATATATTTACATTCTGTCGGGGATAAGGCTCTTGACGCAAACACAATTATTCTTTCACTGCCATCAAACTATTTTTGCAAAAGGACAGCACCCAATCCTTTGTCACCCATATCAGTGGTCAGGAAGCACTGTGAGTTAGGGTCAAAACTGCTTAAAGTACCTAGGGGCATATTACCAACAACTAGCGATAATTATCGCTATGTTGGTTTAGCGGCGATATTTTTATCGCTGAGCTGCGGCGATTTTTATCGCTTAGGAACCTTGGGGCATATTACCAAGGGCATTATCGCCGCTTTAGCGGGAATTTTTCCCGCTAAAGCGGCGATAAGTGTATCGCCCTATTACCTAGCTGTCGCTAACACCAGTTAGCGACAGCTAGTAGGAGATAGCGGGCATTTAGGTGCCCACTTTGCATGTCAGCGATAATTATCGCTAATGACATGCAAAGTGGGCGTGCCAAGATGTTAGCGGCTGGAAACAGTCGCTAACATCTTTATCTCCTATTACCAACTTTTGGAAATAATCGCGCTAAGCGCGATTATCTCCAAAAGCTAACACCTGGCCTGAGCTGTTCTTAGCCATGTTATCCAATGGTAGGTGGATAACATGGCTAAGAGCATTTGCTCGGTAATGCATGAATATCGCTGCCTTTACAGCGATATTCATGCATTTCGGCCGATTTTTATCGCTTAGGAGATCAACCTTGATAATATCAAGGCTCCTAAGCGATAAAAATAGGCGAAGCTCGGCGATATTATTTTGCCCGCTAACCAAGCTTAGCGATAATTATCGCTATAGCTTGGTAATATGCCCCCTTGCTATTATCAAGGTTTATCTCCTAAGCGATAAAAATCGTCCGCAATGCATGAATATCGCTGAAAAGTCAGCAATATTCATGCATTACCGAGCTAATGCTCTTAGCCATGTTATCCACCTACCATTGGATAACATGGCTAAGAACTGCTCAGGGGCAGGTGTTAGCTTTTGGAGATATTCCAGCTTAGCGCGAATATCTCCAAAAGTTGGTAATAGGATATAGCGATGTTAGCGACTGTTTCCAGTCGCTAACATCTTGGCACGCCCACTTTGCATGTCATTAGTGATAAATATCACTGACATGCAAAGCGGGGCCGAAGATGGTCGCTATCTCCTACTAGCTGTCGCTAACTGGTGTTAGCGACAGCTAGGTAATAGGGAGATCATTTTATCTCTGCTTTCTTGGCTTTTAAAGCCAGAAAAGCGGAGATAAATCCCCTTGATAATATGCCCCCTACTTTTTCCAGATTAGCCTTTACTAAGACAAATTCTGCCTCACATTCCGTAGACCATTCAAATTTAACATTCTTTTTGAGAAGCGAACTAATGTTTTATACCTTGCTTGCAAAATTGGAAATAAACATGGCACAGTACTCCGCCATTCCTAAGAAGGATCTGCCCTCCGGGAGTAGAACTCGTACACAAACAGAGTGACATTCCAAGCCTCGCTCCGCACATACATTCTATGTCACCTTAAAGGTATCACAAGTAATAACAACATAACAGTGACGCAGTGGTGGCCCGCATGACTCGGTGGCGGGGGCTGACGCGGGTGCGCGGGGAAGGGATTTAGGAGGGTGCGGGGGTCACAGGGTTGCGCAATGGAAGAATTAAAAAAAAAAATATATATATATATATATATATATATATATATATATATATATATATATATATACTTACCTTGCGGCCGGGTCCCACGTCTCTGCTCCTGCTCTCCTCGTGGGACAGGAAGCTAGGAAGAACAGCCTGGCTCCCCATACCAGGCTCCTCTGACCAATCACAACGCTGCAATGCTGCGTTGTGATTGTTTTGAGCGTCCTGGTTCGACGCTCAATTATGGAATGGGGGCAGGAACACTGTCACTGTGAGTGACCTGACTCCTCTCTAGTGGACGAGCTGTAAGGTTAGATATTTCTGATGAATGAGCTGGGTCGCCCCCATCTGAAACAAGGTACTACCCCAACTCCAAACAAAACAGGGGATCTGCACATTTGTCAGTGCGGGAACATCACCCGTTTACGGTGGTCCTCTAGGTTCTTCAAAATCTGGATTAACCCCTTAGTCTCAGATTAGAGTTGGCGAAAATGGTGCAATCCTCAGCTCCTGTGCTGGTGCTTGTACTCTTTTGTTCATTAGAAAAATTAGAGCTTTTGATGCTACATTCCAGATGCTCTCTTCTATGTTTGTAATTCCTGTTTGCATGATCTGCCCAATAAATATATTGGTTTTGTATCATCACTTTTGATGAGAAGGCTTCATAAACTATTACAATCCCCATGATTATGTCAAAGAGATGTGTGAAAAGCACACCTATTGAAGTGCGCAGCTTCATGTTTATTCTCATAATATTAATTATAATTATGTATTTAACTAAATTAATGTTTGTTTTATGCTTTTCAGGATGGTGACGTGTTCTCTACCCAAGCTCAGCATTTTTGCAGTACTCTGTCTAGTTTACAAAGTAAACTCTGCTTTTCTAAGTCAATCAATCAATCACGGCATTTATAAAGCGCGCTACTCACCCGGGAGGGTCTCAAGGCTCTGGGGGAGGGGGAACGCTACTGCTCGAACAGCCAGGTCTTGAGCTGCCTTCTGAAGGAGAGATGGTCCTGGGTTCGCCGAAGGTGGGTGGGGAGGGTGTTCCAGGTCTTGGCTGCCAGGTAGGAGAAGGATCTTCCTCCGGCGGTGGCTTTGCAGATGCGTGGTACGGTGGCGAGGGCGTAGCTGGTCGATCATAGCTGGCGGGTGGGCGTGTAGAAGGTCATGCGGTCGTTGAGGTACTTGGGGCCCAGGTCGTGGAGAGCCTTGTGTGCGTCGGTGAGGAGTCTGAACGTGATCCTCTTGCTGACAGGGGAGCCAGTGCAGGTCTCTCAGGTGTCCGGTGATGTGGCTGTGTCGTGGGATGTCCAGGATGAGTCGTGCAGAGGCGTTCTGGATGCGCTGGAGTCTTTTTTGAAGTTTGGCTGTGGTTCCGGCGTAGAGGGTGTTCCCGTAGTCCAGGTGGCTGGTGACGATTGCCTGGGTGACGGTATTCCTAGTTTCAGTGGGGATCCATCTGAAGATCTTGCGGAGCATGCGCAGGGTGTTGAAGCATGAAGATGAGACGGCGTTGACTTGTCTGGTCATCGACAGGGTGGAGTCCAGGATGAAGCCCAGGTTGCGTGCGTGGTCTGTTGGCTTGGGAGCGGTGCCCAGGGCCGGGTGCCACCAGGAGTCGTCCCAGGCGGAGGGTGATGATCCCAGGATGAGGACGTCCGTCTTGTCTGAGTTCAGTTTGAGGCGGCTGTTCCTCATCCAGTCGGCGACGTCTTTCATCCCTTCGTGTAGGTTGGCTCTGGCGGTGGTGGGGTCGTTGGTGAGGGAGAGGATCAGCTGGGTGTCGTTGGCGTAGGAGATGATGTTGAGGCTGTGTTGGCGTGCGATGGCTGCGAGGGGGCTCATGTAGACGTTGAAGAGGGTTGGGCTGAGGGAAGATCCTTGTGGTACGCCGCAGATGACTTCGGTGGCCTTGGATCTGAACGGGGGGAGGCGGACTCTCTGGGTTCTTCCGGCGAGGAACGAGATGATCCACTCCAGTGCTTTCTCTCGGATCTCGATGTTGCTGAGGCGCTTCACTAGGGTGCGGTGGCAGACGGTGTTGAACGCCGCAGAGAAGTCCAGGAGGATGAGGGCCGCTGTTTCCCCGTTGTCGATCAGGGTTCTGATGTCGTCGGTGGCTGCGATTAGGGCAGTCTCGGTGCAGTGGTTGGCCTGAAACCCGGACTGCGAGGGGTCGAGGGATCCGTTCGTCTCGAGGAAGGCGGCAAGCTGTCTGTTGACGGTCTTCTCGATGACTTTGGCCGGAAAGGGAAGGAGCGAGATGGGACAGTAGTTCTTGAGGTCGGTGGGGTCCGCCGTTGGTTTCTACAGGAGGGCGGTCAGCTCGGTGTGCTTCCAGCTCTCCGGGAAGGTGGCGGTGTGGAAGGAGGAGTTGATGATGTTCCGGAGATGGGGTGCGATGATGGCGTCGGCTTTGTTGAAGACGTGGTGTGGGCAGGGGTCGGTTGGTGATCCGGAGTGGATGGAGTTCATCGTGCGGGTGGTGTCTTCGGTGCTGATCGGGGTCCAGTTGCAGAGGGTGGTGGTGGTGGGCGTTGGTTTGGTGATAGGGTGCGTGGTCTGTGCGTCGAAGCTGTTGTGTATGTCGGCGATCTTGCCGTGGAAGAACGCGGCGAGTGAGTTGCAGAGGTCTTGCGAGGGGGTGATGTTGTTGTTTCCGGCGCTGGGGTTGGAGAACTCTTTGACGATGCTGAAAAGTTCTTTGCTGTCGTGGGCGTTGTTGTCCAGTCGTTCTTTGAGTGCCGACTTCTTGGTGGCGCAGATCAGCTGATGGTGTTTGCGGGTGGCGTGCTTGAGGGCGGTCCTGTTGTCTGTGGTCTGGTTGAGCCGCCAGGCTTTCTCCAGGGTGCGGCAGTTCTTCTTGGATTCCTTGAGTTCGCCGGTGAACCAGGGGGTTTTCTTGCTGCCGGGTCTGCTGGAGGGGTTCTTTAGTGGTGAGATGCCATCGGCGCAGGCGGTCAGCCACTTGGTGAGGTTGCTGGCTGCTTCGTTGGGGTCCGTTGTGTTGGTGGGGGTGTTCTGGCAGAGGGAGGCGGTGAGCTGCTCAGCGGTGATCTTGCTCCAGCTCCGGCGGGGAACCTGTTGCGGGTGGTGGTGGGTCGCAGTTTTTCTGAAGCTGAAGTGGACGCAGCTGTGGTCGGTCCAGTGGAGTCCGGTGGCGTGGCTGAAGGAGATGTGCTTGCTGGATGACGGGGTCAAGCGTGTGGCCGGCGTAGTGGGTGGGAGTTTTCACCAGTTGCTTGAGTCTGAGGTTGGCGAGGTTGTCCAGCAGGGCGGTGGTGTTTCTGTCGTTGTTGTTCTCCAGGTGGAGGTTGAGGTCCCCTAGGAGGATGTAGTCGGCGGAGGGCAGGGCATGCGGGCTGACGAAGTATGCGATGTCTTCGCTGAATTGTGTGCATGGTCCCGGGGGTCTGTAGATGAGGGTGCCTCGGAGGGTGGTCTTGGGGTCAGTGTGTATCTGGAAGTGCAGGTGTTTGGCGGCGGTGAAGGTGTCGTCGGAGTTGGTCGAGATGCGGATGGTGTTCTTGTGTACGATGGCGATGCCTCCTCCCGTCTGGTTGACGCGGTCCTTCCGGGTGATCTTGTATCCGTCCGGGATGGCTATGGCGATGTCGGGCGCTGAGGAGGCGTTCATCCAGGTTTCGGTGAGGAACGCAACGTCCGGTGCTGTCGCGTCGAGCAGGTCCCAGAGTTGCACGGCGTGCCTGTGGACGGAGCGGGTGTTCAGCAGGATGCACTTCAGGTGGTTACTGCTGGAGCCCGACTTGGCGGGGGTGGAGCAGGACCGGATGCAGGTGAATCGGCAGGCTTGGCAGGAGAATGGTCCGTGGGTGCGTCTTGGGGCGGCACGGAAGCAGGCAGGGTTCCGGCCGGCATTGAGTGCGTTGAGGGTGGCGGCGTAGTAGGTCCGTCGGTTGGTCTTGCATCGCTGGGGACCAGGGGTCCTGGCACTGGGCGCGGTCCAGGCGCAGACGGGCTTGCCTTTGGCGCGCCTTCAGCGCACAATCGGCGCACAATCAGCGCGCCCGCTGCACGTGACCGCTGCGCGTCCGCGCGGTCACCATTTAAGGCTAAGTGGGAGGGAGGAGCAGCTGGGAGGCGGGAGCGGGGAGGACACAGAACACAAAGGGGGCGTAGCCGCGTGGACGGCGGCGGGAAGCGGGGAGCGGGGCGGGGACGGCACAGGGGGGAAAACGACCAAGATTAACACAAGGCAATGAAATACAAATTAAACAGAGGGAAATACAATACAAATTGAACAGGAGGCAATACAATCTAACAAGGCAAAACAACAACAAAATACTATGAAAATCCGGCGGAGCTGCGGGGGCAACAGACAGCGAGGCAGGCAGCTAGGCCGGCGGGCACACGGAACAGCGAGGGTGTGAGCAGCAGCGAGGGGCACACACACAGCTGGTGGCCGTGCGGGGCGGGGGTGTCCTGAGAACAGGTCACACTCACCTGCGCCGCGCGGTCGCCATTTAAGGACAAGTGGGAGGGAGGAGCAGCTGGGAGGTGGGAGCGGGGAGGACACAGAACACAAAGGGGGTGTGGCCGCGTGGATGGCGGCGGGAAGCGGGGCGGGGAAGGCACAGGGGGAAAAACGGCCAAGATTAACACAAGGCAATGAAATACAAATTAAACAGAGGGCAATACAATACAAATTGAACAGGAGGCAATACAATCTAACAAGGCAAAACAACAACAAAATACTATGAAAATCCGGCGGAGCTGCGGGGGCAACAAACACCGAGGCAGGCAGCTAGGGTGGCGGGCACACGGAACAGCGAGGCTGCGAGCAGCAGCGAGGGGCACACACACAGCTGGTGGCCGTGCGGGGCGGGGGTGTCCTGAGTCTGACCCAGAAGCATTTATTCAGGTTTGCCACATCCGGGCTACTAACTTACAGGTAATGCTTGATTCATGGGCTTTTGTGCTGAATATGACATGTTTGTGTATTGAAGGGACCATCTAGTAAATGATGTCATAAAAGGTGTTACAGCCCGAGCAGACATCACCCAACAAAGGGACATTCTGGAACTCTTATTAATGGAGATCTTTTCATGAGGTAACAGTCGGTAAGAGAACACGCTGTATATTTTTCCTGGATGGTTCCCTTAGCACTCGTAAATGCATGAGTGAGCAAGTGAGTTTGTAAATGAGCAAGTGGAAGAGACGGGGAGCGGGTGAGCGAGCCCGCTGAGTGTGTGCGTTTGTGAGTGAATGGCTGAATGAGTTTATGATCAATTCAGTGAGTGGCTGAGTGAGTGAATGGTAAGTTAGCACGTGACTGAGCGAGAACGTCATAGGTTGGTGAGCAAGCGAGCACGAGAAGTAATGTGTGAGTAAAAGATGTTAAGGTGAACTCTCTACTCTTAAATGTCTTCAGGCAAGAAACTGACACGTGTGGAGTGAAAGTTCAGGTCATTATAAGGAATAAGGCCCATGAGAACCTGTTTGCTCAAGTTCATTGTTACTGTGTCTCCATAAAACAGGCTGAGTACACAAAATAACATGAAGCAGCCGTGACTCAACAAGCACAAGGCAAGTTCATTTGCATAAATCAAAAACAGTTTTTATCCTCACCTCCCGCTTATACCAGGGCCTTTTTTCGAAAATTATTCCCGTGCGAGAAACAATGATTTCATTTATGCCATCACAAGTTTTATGTGAACTATAGCTAAGCCAAAGCATTTGTCAAATTAATCCCCTGCATCCAAATCCTCTCACGAGATGCCCTTTAAGGGATTATAAGGCCCCAAAAGAGTGACACTACAATTTTAAATGTCAAAGAGATTTCAGAGAGGCGAAAGTCTCTTTTGGTTAAAGTGTTCACATTTAGTATTTCTCTTGTCTTCGAAACAGATAGTTGCGGTCAAACACTTTTGGCTGAATTTAAATATATTCACTCTCTCTCTATCCTTCACCAACTTCCTGCAGTACTAGTTGCTTATATGCTGATACAACATTTCCAATTTGGGGGCATTAAGTGACGGAGTGCGGTATTCGCCTTCCTGACTCAATGCCGCACTCCACCATTTCAGAAACTCAAGGCTGCAATATATTTATAATATTATAGTGCAGTCCTGTGTTTTCCCATGCGCTGGCGCTAAATTTATCAGCCTAGCACCAATGCAGGCACTCTGGCACAATAGTGAAATGACGTTTTGTAACTTTTATGTGTGCTGCAGCACACATAAAACTTGCAAAATGTCATTTTTTGTGATTCTTTATGTGCAAGAAGGGACCCCTTCCTGCACATAAACAATCAATGGCAATTTGCTTTTTCTCTGTGTTCTGCACAACGCAGCACACATGGAAACAGCAAAAAATGAGGAGAAATAAAGCATTCCTCCTCGTTTTACCTGTTTAAGGCCAGGTTTTCCCTGGTCTTAATTTTGGTGCTCTCCTCTTTATGCAACCCCTGTAAATAGAGGGCAACATCAAAATCAATGGGTGTTGAGGTGGAGAGCCCACCGCACCTCCCCTTTCAAACTAAGGGGCTCATTAGGATGGCGGACGGACCTGCGTGGAGGGACCGTCCGCAGGGGCAGCGGCGGTCCCTCCGGTGCAATTAGGATGTGACCGCCACCCTGGCAGTCACATCCTGTATCTTTAACCTTGCGGGTGCTGCTTGAAGCAGCACCCGCCGCAAGGTTAAAAATGCATGTTTTACATTTACATGACATGCACAAAGCGGCAGGCACCGCACGGTGCCTGCATCTTTGTGCATGTAAATGCTGGGGGGTACCAAAGGTACCCCCCTTGTGCACTCCCAACCCCCTTCACCCTGGGGGCCCGCAAGGGGCCCCCAGGGGCAAAGTTCCACATGCTTTTCCACGGCGGAAAAGCCGCCGCGGAAAAGCATGTTCCATCACACATCCTAATTTGGCTGACGGTGTCTTGCAGACACCGCCACCAATGGTTTCTAGAGAAACTGAACCTGAAGATCACACTTAGTGACAGAACAGGCCTGTCTGCACCTTAGGTGACTAAAACTAATTTGACATGGGATAGTCTGCATGAAATTGACCCTTTTTAGGACTTGCCTACCAGACCTATTGTGGCTTACCAAGAACTGTCAGTGGGCGAAGAGCCCACCCATTTATCACCATTGGACGGCTTTATTGACACTCTCATGTACTTGGTTCTTGTTTGTTCCAAAGGGGATGATGGATGGAGTGTTGAACATTGCAAGCACTCACCCCCAGTCAACTGATCTGGGTTTAATCCATCACCATTCTTTAGCTCAGTCCGCCACCCCAGTTCAGACATGGCCATATGCAAATCAGTCTGACCCTGTGCCTCATGGGAACAGTCCAGCCCGAACTGCCAAGCCATGTCTTCCGTGGACCGGAAACAAGTATCCTGGGACCGGTTTCTGGCTAATCAGCCTTTGGTTTAGCTATGGTTCTTGTTTCTTGGCTTTCCTTCCTCTTCTTGTGTTTGTCCCTCCTCTGGAGCGTCACTTCATCCATCCTTTTGGTTGGCTGATTTATGTCCCTCCACTGCTCACTTTTAGGGAACTACTTTTGGTTAACAACTCCATAATAGTGCATAGGTTTTCCAGCGCTCTCCCTCATTTTCTTCTCCTCCTCTCTCTCCCGCTCCCTGTTGCTTTCTCCCTCGTGTGCTGCTTTCCCTCTCGCTCTCTCTCTTATGTATGACTCCCACCCCGGGCTCTGTTGCTCTCTTTCTCATGTACTATAACCCTCACCCCTGTGCTTATCCTCCCTCCCTTTGTAATGTACGCTCTCATGTGCTGCTTTACCCCTCCTTATTCACCCATTTTTAGTAAATCCCCACCCAAAACCCCCTCTCCACCATCCCCCAACCACTGGTCCTTTAAAAAAAAAATTTGGGTCGGCCAGGCAGCAAATTGGAGCTAGCCCTTCCATTTAAAAAAACGGTTTCTTGCCCTACTTAAATTTGTTTTTCTTTTTACATTTACTGGGCTATCATGGATGAGTAAATCGAAAAAAATGAAGTAGCCGATGCAGACAAACATATTTTCTCCCGAGAGAAACTTGTGGACTCCAGCGGACTCCTGGAAGCAAACTTTAGAGGCGGGACACGTTTAGTCGTCATGGAAATCCTAGGGATGCGTGAGGATCATGTAGGCCTCAACCTGGCCAGGAAAAGTGTTGTATATTATTTACATGCCCTTCTTCTTCCTTTACTCATTCCTCTTGTTCAGCCTATGATGCCTATAGAATGTCATGACTGCATGGAATGTGGTGTGCAGGGAGTTAGGCAGTTGATGTCAGCAGGCTGAGCAGGAAGGTTATCCTGCTCCTGGTGGGGCATACTTTACAGCTTATTCCATCTTGCTTATCTAAGATTCTTGTAACTTACCTACAAATAAAGCTACTACTTGGAACCAACTACCTGACTTCATGAAGATTCATACTTTATTACAAAAAGCACATATGCCAGAGAAAGGTGTTTTCCCAATCGAAAGCATCACTGCTTTGCACTTCACCTTCCAGGAATCTTTCATTTAGGACAAACTATTAATAGAAACATTTTTGCTTTCAGAACTCATCTGGAAAAAACCAAGATTAATAAAGTAAATGTTAGTATTAAATGTATGACATTTCCTCTTTGCCTCCTAATTTCAGTTGTATTATATTCTAAAGAGCATTTGAGACAACAAAACACGAAGTAACACAAATAGCCACATATGGCATCCTTTGGGAACAGCTAAGGGGGGAAGGTGTGATAAAACAAATCCCATTAACTTGTTAGCGACCAGTTTACGCCTGGCGCTGCTGATGGGCATCTGCGGCAAAATAAACCTGCTCACCTTAAGTCCCCCCGTGTCAGAAGCTTTGTAGCATTAGATTATCACACTTGGTGATGAGCTGGACCGCAGCCCATTTCTGCTGGTGCGCGCGTACCCGCTCAGCGCGTGCGCTCATGAGAAACCCCCCCTGAGGTTTAATAGAGTTTAGGGTATTGAGAGAGCGCAAATTTGAATAAAAATTATGTATAGGCCACATTTATAGGAATATTGTGTAACGTGGGGATGAAATGTATATCGTAACGTGAAGTTGATGTCTATAGCGTAAGAGTCAACGGAAAGTGACAGCATGGTATAGGAAATGTATAACTGTATTCACTTTAGAATGTATTAGATTTAGAAGCTGTATACATGTAATGGGCTAATGTAGAAACGGCGAGAAATGTAACATGGAGAAACGTGCAGAGAGCATACATAACGAAGTAACCAATGAGAATATAAAGTTGTATTCCATGTACTTTATATTCTATGTAAAGTATATTCTATGTATTAAGGTTTATATTCTACGAAATTGTATTTTAGCTAAGATGTATTCACACATGAACGAAGTATTTGGTAAATACGATTATATATAAATGTATGTTAAAGGTTATACTGTGTAGAAGAAGTTGTAAGAATGCTAGAAGAGTTTAGGTCATTTGTGATTATAACCTGACAGACCAAGGGTTTGCAGGAGCATAGTCCAATGTATGTAATTTAGTGGACTCACAGGAGTCGTGAATAGTTTTCACTTGAAGGTGCGAGTCGAAGAGTCTAGCATTTGTTAGATTTAAGGTGACAAATGTCGAACGAAGTTTATTGCCTAAACATGAGAAGAGGCGATTGGAATTTGAGCTTTGTTTTGAATGACCATTCACAGGATCTAGTAAGGTCAAGAAATAGCTATAAGTTAAAGTCTTGTTTAAGTTCATTTGACTTTTGATCTGGAAAGTGTCAACTAAAAGTCACCAACAAGAAGATGAAGATGACATCTAAAGAGAAGGGTCAACCTAACGGACGATGCAAAGAGATGAAGCAATGGAAAGAGCCAGAAATTGACATCATCGGGGAAAGTCCGTGGTGGGCGTCAAGGGGCGTTCCACCCACACTGTGATTGTGTATTTTAGGGACAGCACCCCGGGGATAAGATAGCGAAGGCGAAAGCAAGAGCTCAGAGCGAAGAGGGGTAGATGCCTTGAGCAGATGCGCCGAGAGAGATCAGAGCGCAAGGGAGCAGTAGGCCGAGGACCCTTAGAAGAGCGGATGGGTAGGCAGAGAGGGTACTGCTTCTTAAACTTAAGTTACCTTTAGAGGCTAAGAGAGTTTGAACTTCTTTGGAAGTCAAACTGCTGACACCTTTTTAGGGAAGAAACTTGCGAAATAGGGAAGTCACCTAGTATAGAGTAGGGACAGATTTAATTTGACTATTTTCTCTTTCTGTAGATGACGCAAAGGAACCACTTCACATCGAAGCTTTAAATTGCTGATTTTGGAATTGATTTAGTATTCTGTGTATACTTTGAGGTTTATACTGAGAAGATTGTATTTGCATTTAAATTTGACTTTTATATAAAACTTTAAAACTTTATCAGTTGTAAGTGGTTCTTCAGAGTGGCGTCATTTAATGGGGTTGAACTAAACCTGTGTGGGGGTTGTCTTTTACTCAACGACAGATACTAGCGGTCCAAAATTAACGAATGAGATAAATTATTAAATTGATTATAAATTGATACCAAAATCTCATTCCCCGCAGTTGGTAGCAGAGTAATGATGGTTATCTTCTTGAGGAAGACGACCTAGGCCAGGCTTAGTTTACCCCAAGGTCCCTAGTCATCGACGACCAGAAGAAGAATCCCTGTCGAAGAAAGTGCTGACGGTGCGTCGAGAGAAAAGCAGCAGAATCGGTCGAGAGTGAGTATAAGGGTCATGCGTTGTAAGATTGCGGTGTTTTATGTTGTTCCTGTGTTGTAATGTCAAGCGGAGTTGAATGCCTGTAGTGTGATTGAGGGAAGGTTGTGAGCGCGCGCAACCGGATAAAATCTTATGTCCAGAGGACTTAAGTGGTTCGGGTGTATCGAACACCCAGAGTAATTTGTCTACCATTGAAGGGGGTCATGAGGTACCATTGATCGCCCGCAGACCGATGATAGGGGGAGTGTTTGAGTGAGTGTATGAGTAAATGCATGCTGGTCGTACGTTTACTGTGTGTAAGTAACCTATCAGTTGAGGCAAGCGCCTGACCGTGAGGGAAGACGTCTCGCCAGTTGAGGTAGCAATTACAGATAGACTGTGGCCGTACAGTCAGAGAAAAGTGATCGCTTGGACGGAAGTAGTCATTTTTCGGCGTATGAATGAAACGCATGTGAGATCGTGAGACGAGTTGAGAAACGAAGGAAATTGCTGCAGAGGGAACGAGTGACGTCAGCGTAGAATCGCGCTGAGATTGGTCAGTCAGCGTAGAACAGCGTTGGGATAGGCTGACTAGCGAGAGTCGCACAGAGATTGGTGGTTGTCATCAGGACGTAAATAAGGAAGAGAATTAATAAGAGAAAATCGTAGATTATCAAAATGAAGTGCTTTAAGGGTTTAAGAAAAATCTTTAGGAGGAATAGAAGAAACTTGTATGCTGGAGAAGAAGCTCCACCAGAAGGCACACCAGCTTATCATATGGCAGTAAATGTCGGCTTACACTCGATAATGTGGATTTCCGAGTGGAACAGGTTAACTGAAGGAGAAAAGGAACTGACGTTTCCGAGATTCGGAACGTTTAAACTAGACGTGTTGAACCAACTGAAAGCGGTAATGCTTGCAACAAGACCTCTACCGAGGCCAACACAATTCGAAGCTCTTAGTGCATGGTTTAGAGCAGCACACGCAAAAGGCGTAAAGAGGCGTCAAGAAAGAGTGAGACGATCAGTAAAGGCATTACAGGATGCTAAATGGGATGAGGAAGCTAAGAAGTGGAGAGTGCAAAAGATAGAAGCAGACAAACTGTTCACCATGATAGAAGCTACGGGAGAAAAGAAACCTCTAGAAGAGGAAGATGAGGATAGCGAAACGGAAGAAGATCTGTTAGAGAGGCTGTTAACAGAGAGACCACCTCCATATAGCGGTGAATCCGCAAGTCCCATACTACAGCAAGGGGACGGAGCTAGATGGGGAGAATATAAATCGATCCCAGTAACAGAGTGGGACTCTAACAAAAGTGAGGAAATACCCCAAACTAGTTCCGAACAGAGAGTAGTGGGAAGATTCGTGGTCCAGAAGGCGCCAGAGACGCAGTGCGCAAGGTCGTACCAGATGCCAGACGCTTTACAAGTACCTGTTACCATAGGCCCTATAGTGTCAATCTACAACCCAGAGGGGGTCCAGCAGGAGGAACAGGCACGATGGGACAGGGAAAGGGCGGAGATGGAGAATAGGAATAACACGATGAATCCTCAAAGACAGAGATTAGCACCAGTGAGTCGGAGTACCCCATTAGATTCCGCAACGGGTCCCTGGATAGAACAAGGGGGGCAAAGAGGATCAATGGATTTGAGGGGACCAAAACCAAAATCCTATAAGGAATTAAGGGAATATCTGAAAGAATGGGATACTGCCGAAGAAGCTCGGAATAAAAGTTTAGAAACAGGAGCTGAATGGAGAGACCAGGATAACAAGGTCCTCTCTCATTGTGGAGCTGGCGAAAGCAGCCCGGAGTGGGAGAGAGGGAGTCAAGGAAGCAGAAGAGATACGTGCCCTATCACTAGTGGCAATAGACAAATGTGCGATGATAGGAGTGCAGGGTGTGGCGAAGTGCCTCGCGTCACTTTCAGTGAGGGAGAACGAAGGACGCAGGAATACCGAAACACTTTCAGATGCACACACCATGCTCCGGATGAAAATGTGCAACATTGGAATCACGGGAACATGGAGAGTCGCGAAGGGTCTCGCCATGCGTCCGGTGATCTAGAACGAAGTCATGAGAATACAGGTAGTCGCGAAACGTCTCGCCATACATCCGGTGATCACGAAAGAGATCGCGGGAGCATGGAGAGCCATGAAGGACCTTATCGTTTGTTAAGTGATACCAGACAGCAAGCGAGTTACAGTGGTTTAGAACAGCACGGAGGATCTTACCTTGTATCTGGAGAAACCGAATCGAAAAGACGGAATGTAGGGTTGAAGGATGGAGCATTGTTCCACCACACCCCAAGGGAAGATGGAAAGGCTTGGGATTTAGAGAGGTGGGAACAAAGAGATGGAAGAAAGATTCCTCATAACTCACCTGTGCTCAGGCGAAGGGCGCATAGTGGAGGTGAGAGGGATATGAGAGAACAACCTAGGACTGACGTACTGAGAGCCGAAATAAAAGCAAGACGCATAGATGTAATGAGTTTAAAATCAGACTTAGATGAAATAATTGACGGCACAGTGGCAATCGAGAGGTTAGAGCTGTACGCACCAGATGAGATACTGTTTTTATCCAAAGATGTTACTCGGAAAGCGAGAGCAGCTCATGAAAAGTTATCTGAATTGGCAGAAAAGTACATGATAGACATATCACGAACTAAGGCTTTGCAGGCCAATCATAGGCTGAATTGCACGGATCTAGACTTAGATGAGCGCAGAACGATTGGGCTGAGAGTACACATAAGGGAATTGGTCATGTGTATTAGAATATGGAGAGATCTGGATAGATGGGAGGAAAGATGGTCCAAGAAGGGATCTGTCAGACGGAGTACACTTGTGAAGTCTCAGGATACAGACCTAATGCGAATGGAAGCTTTCCCTTTGCGAGAAATCGCGAACGGAAACTACGTGCATGTACCATGGAGTAGGGGGGATTTAGCGGCATTCACTAATTCCTTCCCGAAGCTTAGAGAAAATCCCGTAGAGTGGTACAAGCAGGTAGAGAGATTCGTGAAGATCTCTAAGGTACTGTGGATCGATTTGAACACTTTGTTTGATATCGTGGTACCCGGAGATTTGTGGACGGCATGCAAACTTAGTATTGAATGGCCCACTTGTGAGCCTCAGAGAGATACTCAGACAGGTGGTCCATCAGACAGAGTCATGGAAAAATACGAAAGGGTAATAACATGGCTAAAAGAGAAGGTACCGGTGCAAGACATAGACTGGGTTAAGATAGATCGAACAACTCAGGAGCCTAAAGAGACAGTTCATGAATTTTATGAGAGGTTATTGAAAGCATTCAAGCAGTATAGTGGGCTAGACGTAATGGATCCTAAAGACATAGGACAGTTTGTGTCAAAGTTTGTTCTCGGATTGAGACCAGACATAAGCCTAATGATTCAACAGCACTTGATCTGTTGGCAGAACAAACCTTTAGATGAGATTCTGAGGTATGCAAGATACTGTAGCGATGAGATAGACTCGAAGGCAAAGAAGCTCAAGGAAAAGCTGATGTTAGTACAGATGCAAGCAGCTGGAAAGGGTGGACAGCGACAGCAGGGAACAGGAGCGCAGGCAAAGAAACAGAATAATCAGAGCAGAGAAGAGGAAGAAAGACCGAGACCGAGAATGGATATCGCAACACTGAAAAGGACAACCAGGTGCCATCAGTGTAACGAGGTGGGACATTGGAGACGCGAGTGTCCGTATAATATTGAGACAGGGGAACTAGAACAGGAGGAGGAAGAGGTACAGAACAACGTGGTTAAGGGAGCAACAGTCCCGAAGGGAAAGTTTATCAAAGGGGGGACTCAAACTCCTCGAGCCCCGTTTCCTCAACCGCCTCGAATTGCGAATGGAGGGAAAACCTATAGACAAATGCCATTGTTCGTAGGAGGAGAAGAATGCTACTACGTTGATCCTCTTACAGGGCAACGAGTGAATAGGGAAGAAGATTGTACTTTAGGAGCAGCCCTGGAAGTAGATCAGAGAGGACCATACGTAGAAGCTGAAGTAGCTGGATGTCCTACGACCTTTTTGGTGGATACGGGAGCCACTCGATCCACTTTGAGATCAGCGGTAGTCCCAGGTCTGCCGATATCAGGAGAAATGATTCAGGTGGTAGGAGTCGCAAACAAGAGGATGACGAATCCTCTGACAGAACCAGTATCAGTAAAGATAGGGAATTACAGTGACGAACATCAGTTTGTGATCTGTGATTCTAGCCCGGTGTGTTTGCTAGGAAGAGATCTGTTGTGTAAACTGAATTGCACAATACATTGCACACCTGAAGGAGTAGAAGTGCAGACCAATGATGAGGATGCAGATTTCAAAGTTGTAAACTCGCAGGAATGCGTGGAACTATATCCTACCTTAACAGTGGAGGAACTTCCACAGGATTTGAGGGAGAAAGTGTCAGCTGAGGTGTGGGATTTTACTGGAGAAGAAATAGGATTAATCAAAGGAGTGGAACCAGTAAAGATCATGGTAAGACTCAATGCCGAGTACCCAAGAACACCACAATACAAGTTGACACCGGAGACGATTGCAGGAATAAAGCCTGTGATCGAATCCATGATTAAACAGGGAATATTGAAGGAGATCGTGGGTAGTCCATGTAACTCACCGATTATGGGTTTGCAGAAGCCTAGTGGAAAATACAGAATAGTGCAAGATCTTCGAAAGATTAATAATATTGTTGTCTCATGTTGTCCAGTGGTACCGAATCCATCAGTGATATTATTTCAGATACCGTTCCAAGCTGAATGGTTTACCGTGATAGATTTGTGCCAGGCTTTCTTTTCGATACCTTTAGATGAAGATAGCCAGTATCTTTTCGCTTTTAAGCTGGAAGATCGCGTTTTAACATGGTGTCGTATCCCTCAGGGGTATACAGAAAGCCCATCGATTTTTAACCAGCTTTTAAAGAGAAATCTTGAAAGTCTAGTGCTGCCCAAGAACTCAGTTCTAGTTCAGTACATAGACGACCTCCTAGTTGCGTCAGAAACAGAGGAAGCTTGCAGAGAAGACACCATCACCTTGTTAAATCACTTGGCCGAGAACCGGCACAAGGTGTCACCAAGTAAATTGCAATATTGTAAGACTGAAGTGCAATACTTGGGCCACAGGATTGAAAAGGGGAAACGGAAGGTGTCTCCAGACAGAATAGAGGCGATTATGAAAATGAACGCGCCTACAACACAAAGAGAGGTCAGGATGTTTCTAGGCATGGTCGGTTATTGTCGGCAGTGGATAGCTAACTTCTCACTGAAGGCAAAACCGTTATTACAACTGACGCACAAGGGAGTGAGTGATCCGGTACCATGGGACAAGGACTGTTTGATGGCGTTTTTGCAGCTGAGGGAGGACTTATGTCGTGCCCCGGCGTTGGGAATGCCAGATTACACAAAATCATTTTTGCTTTACTGCTGCGAAAGAGAGGGATGCGCTTTAGCAGTTTTAGCTCAGATCCACGGAGATGCGCGTAGACCAGTAGCGTACTTTTCGGCTACATTAGATCCAGTAGCCGCAGCGTTGCCCGGATGTCTCAAATCCGTAGCTGCAACGGGTGTCAGCATTGAAAGATCAGAAAGTGTGGTGATGGGACACCAGTTAGTGGTGTATGTACCGCATTCTGTGGAATTGTTAATGACCAGGACTAAGACTCAGCATCTGACAAATAGTAGGCTCACACGCTACGAGCAAGTCATATTGGCTGCCGAGAATGTGACCCTAAAAAGATGCTCCGTCTTGAATCCTGCAACTTTGATGCCACTTCCAAATGAGGTGGATGATGAAATTTGTACAGATCATGACTGCCTTGATGTGACTGAACTATGCACCAAACCGAGACCCGATATCGTAGATGAGCCATTGACTGACCCTGATGAAATTTTCTTTGTTGATGGTTCATGCGTAAGAGACGATATTGGTCAGCTGAGAGCAGCTTATGCAGTTTGCACAATTACCAGAGTTGTAGAAGCCGCTTGCCTGGAAGGAGTACGCTCCGCTCAGGTAGCTGAAATTATTGCTTTGACTCGTGCTTGCTTAGCAGGCGACAAACTTCGAGTCACCATATACACCGATAGCCAGTATGGTTTCGGGGTAGTTCACGATTACGGGCAGTTATGGTCTCAAAGAGGTTACATGACCTCCTCGGGTTCTCCCATCAGGAATGGAGAATTCGTGAGACTCTTGTTAGATGCATTGCAAGGTCCGTCAGCCATAGCCGTTGTCAAGTGTGCCGCGCACACTAAAAATGTAGACTTTGTGTCGCAGGGCAATCGCTATGCTGATGAAGTAGCGCGTTATTGCGCAGAGCAAGGATATTCTCACACTGATGTGAAAGTGGGGGGAATTCAAGAAAGAACTGAATTGACAATGTTGTTAGACACTGTGGATACATGGGATGAGTTAAGGAGTGTTCAGGAGAATGCACCAGATGATGAGAAAAAGGGCTGGGAAACAGCGGGTTGTGTGAAAAGCGAGATGAATTTTTGGGTTTCTGCCGATGGGAGAGCAGTTTTACCAAATGAGCTTGTTAGTCCAATGGCAAGGAAATTGCATGGATCAGCACACATAGGAAGAGATGCAATGGTGAGAGTATTCAGACAGACATGGTTTAATCCTAAGTTTAGAGTAGCGGCAGAAGCAGTATGTCAGCGATGTGCGATCTGTCAGCAACTAAACGTGGGAAAGAGAACACCAGTTACTTTGAGTCACATAGGAAGGTCTGGGGGGCCTTTCAATAGAATGCAGCTTGATTTTATAGAAATGCCTCCATGCAACAGACTCAGATACGTATTAGTGATTGTCTGTATATTTTCTAGATGGGTTGAGGCTTACCCTACACGTAGATGTGATACACTTACAGTAGCAAAACTGTTACTTAGAGAGTTAATACCGAGGTTTGGGGTGCCATCCTCTTTGGAATCAGACAGAGGAACTCATTTCAACAGCGAAATAGTGAAAATGCTATGTTCAGCTTTGAATATTGATCAGAAGTTACACTGCAGCTATCGACCAGAAGCTTCAGGGATTGTAGAGCAGATCAACAGTACAATCAAGTCCAGATTGGCTAAAGTTTGTTCATCGACATCCCTGAGTTGGCCAGACGCACTTCCAGCGGTTCTTATGAGCATACGTAGCACACCAGATAGAAGAACAGGCCTCTCTCCACATGAAGTGCTAATGGGGAGAGCTATGAGATTGCCATCGGTTCCGACTGCAGCGTTATTGAACATCACAGACGACTTGATCTTGGACTACTGCAAGGGACTATCTGATGCCATTAAT
Organism: Lissotriton vulgaris; assembly: GCF_964263255.1. Classification (NCBI taxonomy): domain Eukaryota; kingdom Metazoa; phylum Chordata; class Amphibia; order Caudata; family Salamandridae; genus Lissotriton; species Lissotriton vulgaris. Next base: position 307,661,104 of record NC_141685.1, read on the forward strand.
TCTGTGTCCCTCCAGGTCCAGGCTGCAGAGGTTCCATCAGCACAAGACTTGTGCCATGACCTGAGTCCGGGAGACTGGGTCCTGGTGAAGAAGCACGTCAGGAAGAACTGCTTAGACGTGCGGTGGCGAGGACCGTTTCAAGTCATACTGGTCACAAACACTGCGGTGAAGTGTGGAGGCCTGCCAAACTGGATACATGCCTCACACACCGAAGAGTGCCAACACCTCTAGAAGAAACAGCTCCTCTCTCGGATGAGAATCCAGCGGAAAGCGGAGAAGCCACAGAGGGGGAAAGCCAAGCTGTGGAGGTGATCAAAGAAACTGAAACGGAGTTGGAACAAGACGACGAAGGTCAGGACACTAGCGAGACCGAAGTCGTCTCAGGAGAAGACAGTAATTGGGAGACTGAATCGGATACTGAACAAGCTGAGAGCGATCAAGAGACCGGTCCAAGAACAAGGAGCAGAAAAACAAAGAGTGACGAAGCCAGTTGGCCGGAGAGAAAGAAAAGGCCAAGCTCGGAAGAAAAGCAAGTAAGAACTCTTGTCCCGATCGCTGAAGAATCGGATCAAGAGGAAGAAACGACAGACTCAGGAACTGAGAGTCCACGAAGGTCGAGAAGGGTACGTGTGCCCTGCAGAAGGTACGCCACCCCAGAGTGGACTTATCTAGCAGATGTCTTGGGGACAGAAATCTGGGAGAGTGAAGAGCGTGAAAGTAATCGATCTCGATCCATTTGTGGCAGTGGAGATATGGATGTTGATGCCTGGACTCGAGACTGAGGGGTTACTGACTTTCACACTTCCCATACCCCCATACTTGAGTCGGATTAAGGATTTAGTGTTGAACAGATTACAATTTCCAACATTTGGTCATCAGATCTCAGAGGAAGAAGACAAAATCATTCGTTTTGAATTGTTGGAACTAGTTGCAAGAGCTGCAGGTACGAGAATAATTGTTGATGTATAAAGACTTTTGTATATAAGTTATAAAGAAGAAGATAACCTAGCGCCGAGTGGAAAGAAGAATAAAATTAGGGATTACATTTAGTGGACGGAGAAGGGTTAGGGTTGTCTGTTGTTAAAAATAAAGAGACATTGTTGCGAAAAAGAGACTTTTGTTGATAAAAGAGCACTTTATAAACTGAGAAGAAAACAAGGCAAACTAAGAACTGAATTGAAAAACTTTTTCGCAAGAGAAAGGAGTTGCGCTGTTTTGACAACATGGAGAACGGCAACCCAAACCGAAGGGCTAGATGTATAGTAGGTACACTTATAGCAGTAGTAATTTTTCTAATAATTACAGTAGTAACCATATCATATATAATAGGACATGAAACCGATAAAGAAATAGCAGATGTAAAACTTGTAACGACTTGGAAACCTGCTCTAGTTGGGAAGAAGGAGGAGAGCAATGTTATACGTGAAAAAGCGTTACTAGCAGATGAAACTCGTAGATTACATGTAGATGAGTCACAGGGAAACTTTAGGACAAATGCATATGCTAAACTGTTATACGAATATATCGATGCCATGGAGGCCAAAGATTGCTATGTATGTATGCAATTGCCGGCTTCTGTAGATGAGGGCATCCGATATCATCATCTCCCATTGACTTATGGGATAACATGTAGTTTACTGCTTAGTATATTTTATGGTAGAGAAGGATTTGAGTACTACTTTTCAAATTATGATTCGGTACTGCCTGAAGTTCCGAATTATAAGCAAATGAATAAGTGGGACTATTACAAAAAGGAGGATAGACTAGCCAAATTCTTCCTTCCTTGGGATACATTAGATACTTCATATGCACGCAGAAATAATCTGACTTGCAAAGTGTCAGAGGTAGAAAAGAAATTCATAGGACAAGTAGATGATCGATACAGAAGGCAGAAGATTCTAAAAATGTCAGGACAGTGGAAAACTGATTGGACAGAAGAAGAGAAGGCACATAAAAGGAAAGGTAGTAATGGTCCAATAGCATTGGATAGAACGCAGAAAGGAAAGTTATGTTTAACTCGAAGCAAGACATATTATGAGAGTGAATTTGTAGGTGAAGTAAGTTGCGAACATTCTTTCCGATTGGAATATTATACGAAAGATTTCATGAAGGAAATGCAGGTGATTCCTAATGTATATTTTGTATGTGGGAGAAATGCCTATGTAAAACTGCCTGACAATTGGTATGGTTCGTGTTACTTGGCAATTGTCTTCCCCAAAATATACCATGCAAAGGATTTAGCGATAATAGAAAGAAAGGCTTCGACAAGAACGAAAAGGGAAGTAGGAGATGCAGAAGTAGTAGGAGACGTATTTGGAGCGATGTTTCCTATGTTAGGTTTGATACTTAACGATGTTAAGATCAGGAGACTAGCTACAGTCGTAGATAGATTATCTGCAAGTACTGCAAGGTCACTAATGCTAATAGAAGGTGAGATGCAATCGATTAGAGCAATGGTTCTTCAGAATCGACTTGCTCTTGATGTGATACTAGCAAAAGAAGGCGGAGTTTGTAAATCTTTGAAGGTTCAGGAATGTTGTACTTATATTCCTGATAATTCAAAACCACTTGAGAAGGTCATAAGAAATATTACACAGATTCATCAAGAAATCGAAGATTTGACAAAAATAAATGTTTGGGAAAAAGTAGGTAAAGGAGTAGGAAAGGTTGGAAGTTGGTTTGCCAACCTTGGCAAAAGTATAGTATGGTATATATTAAAACCTGTATTAATAGTATTAATTTGTATAATCACATTGTTAGGATTAGTAAAACTATATAAATGGTATAGGACGAACCGGTTACAAAGATCTATGAGAGAGCAGGAAAGGAGGTTAGCTGCTTTACAAGATCAACAGTATAAAAGCTTGGGAGCACTTGAAATGATGAAAAGAGGGAATGATATGACTAGTCCTATTTAAAGATGTTATTCAAATTGCTTTTAGTGATGACTCCTAAAAGTCATCAAAGGGGGGACTGAGAGAGCGCAAATTTGAATAAAAATTATGTATAGGCCACATTTATAGGAATATTGTGTAACGTGGGGATGAAATGTATATCGTAACGTGAAGTTGATGTCTATAGCGTAAGAGTCAACGGAAAGTGACAGCATGGTATAGGAAATGTATAACTGTATTCACTTTAGAATGTATTAGATTTAGAAGCTGTATACATGTAATGGGCTAATGTAGAAACGGCGAGAAATGTAACATGGAGAAACGTGCAGAGAGCATACATAACGAAGTAACCAATGAGAATATAAAGTTGTATTCCATGTACTTTATATTCTATGTAAAGTATATTCTATGTATTAAGGTTTATATTCTACGAAATTGTATTTTAGCTAAGATGTATTCACACATGAACGAAGTATTTGGTAAATACGATTATATATAAATGTATGTTAAAGGTTATACTGTGTAGAAGAAGTTGTAAGAATGCTAGAAGAGTTTAGGTCATTTGTGATTATAACCTGACAGACCAAGGGTTTGCAGGAGCATAGTCCAATGTATGTAATTTAGTGGACTCACAGGAGTCGTGAATAGTTTTCACTTGAAGGTGCGAGTCGAAGAGTCTAGCATTTGTTAGATTTAAGGTGACAAATGTCGAACGAAGTTTATTGCCTAAACATGAGAAGAGGCGATTGGAATTTGAGCTTTGTTTTGAATGACCATTCACAGGATCTAGTAAGGTCAAGAAATAGCTATAAGTTAAAGTCTTGTTTAAGTTCATTTGACTTTTGATCTGGAAAGTGTCAACTAAAAGTCACCAACAAGAAGATGAAGATGACATCTAAAGAGAAGGGTCAACCTAACGGACGACGCAAAGAGATGAAGCAATGGAAAGAGCCAGAAATTGACATCATCGGGGAAAGTCCGTGGTGGGCGTCAAGGGGCGTTCCACCTACACTGTGATTGTGTATTTTAGGGACAGCACCCCGGGGATAAGATAGCGAAGGCGAAAGCAAGAGCTCAGAGCGAATAGGGGTAGATGCCTTGAGCAGATGCGCCGAGAGAGATCAGAGCGCAAGGGAGCAGTAGGCCGAGGACCCTTAGAAGAGCGGATGGGTAGGCAGAGAGGGTACTGCTTCTTAAACTTAAGTTACCTTTAGAGGCTAAGAGAGTTTGAACTTCTTTGGAAGTCAAACTGCTGACACCTTTTTAGGGAAGAAACTTGCGAAATAGGGAAGTCACCTAGTATAGAGTAGGGACAGATTTAATTTGACTATTTTCTCTTTCTGTAGATGACGCAAAGGAACCACTTCACATCGAAGCTTTAAATTGCTGATTTTGGAATTGATTTAGTATTCTGTGTATACTTTGAGGTTTATACTGAGAAGATTGTATTTGCATTTAAATTTGACTTTTATATAAAACTTTAAAACTTTATCAGTTGTAAGTGGTTCTTCAGAGTGGCGTCATTTAATGGGGTTGAACTAAACCTGTGTGGGGGTTGTCTTTTACTCAACGACAGATACTAGCGGTCCAAAATTAACGAATGAGATAAATTATTAAATTGATTATAAATTGACCCCGCAGTATGGTGTTTAGGAGTACAAGCCTAGTCTTTGTGGCGGGGGCATCTCAAGCAATCAATCAATCAGGGGATTTATAAAGCCCCCTACTCACCCGTAAGGGTCTCAAGGCGCTAGGAGGGAATGGGAGGGGGCATCTTGCCTTGAACTGCATTGCACAGCCTCCAATGGTAAGCTGCGAATGCATTCCCACAATACAACGTCGCTGCATTCCAGAGGCCACCATGTACACACACATGACTACCGGCCATGCATATGCAACACTCAGAGCTAAGACTCGCGATATTGCGTTTACGTTTATACACCATCACACCATTTGCAAGTGGGACCTTGGTGCATTAGACAGGGATAGTTGGATATGCATTGAAGGCGCTTCAATCAGTAATACGAGCACCTTCTTTATGGTAGAGAGGAATTTGCATCAAGATCTTACGACTGCCCAAGGCAGGCGTAACAAGGAGAAATGTTTTCATTTCTACTCACTTTTCTAACTTTTCATGTCTGCTCACGCAATCTCACTCACTACTCATCACTGACTCTTAGGGCCCAATTCACAGAATGAATTTAAGACTCAATCCTAAACTTACTACTATTTTGGTATTCACAGAATGCACTTACTACTTTTGATATTCACAGAAGTTAGGATTTTGTCTTAAGTTTGTCTTAAGACAAACTTAAGACAGACTTAAGACAGACTTGAGACAAAATTCTTACTTTAGTCTGTCTTAAGTCTGTCTTAAGTTTGTCTTAAGTCTGTCTTAAGTTTGTCTTCAGACAAACTTAAGACAAAATCCTAACTTCTGTGAATGCCAAAAGTAGTAAGTTCATTCTGTAAATGCCAAAAGTAGTAAGTGCATTCTGTGAATGCCAAAATAGTAGTAAGTTTAGAATTGAGTCTTAAGTTCATTCTGTGAATCAGGCCCATGCTCATTTTCACTCACCCACATGTGCATACATATACAGACACATTCTTAGACATACACATGCTCTATCTCAAATAAGCTCACTCTCACCTTCAAGCAAAAACACAACATAAATTTAAAAACATTTTTACTTACCACAGTTACCACAAAAAGTGTGTTTGATTTTTTATTATGCTAGTAGTGAGTAACAATGATTATTGAAGAGCTGTTCAGGTAACACTGAAATAAGAAAGAGGGAAATCCTCCCGATAGGGGTCCCATGTTGTACAAGGGACATAAACAGGGCCAACCGGCCGCACTAGGCGCTGCCCTAAAAGGGGGCACTGACCTCAGTGGGGGGCGCAGTGTTTAGCAATAACTTATCTATAAGCACCTGCTTCAGAGTTCCTTGTGCATCCAGCTTTCAGGCTGCAAAACAATTGTCGAGATAACTCTTGTGATTAATGTTCCTGCTACAGAGAAAGATCCGAGTTTTGACTAGTGGCAGTTTTTTGTTCCCATAACGTAGCGCAGAGGGTTAATATGCCTGCTGCAAAGAATGCGTATGATGCTGATCTGTATTTTATAGCTGAATGGATTAGTAAAGCCAGCCTTTAGCAGTGCATTAAAACAAATGAAATGTATGTGAGAGAGGGGCAATGGAAAGATGAGAAGCACTTTTGCAGGGTGGTAGTGAGGGAATCCGAGAAGGATATCATTGTGGGGGAGGTGGGTTGACAAAAAGGATTGCTGCACCAGTCGCCACCAGCGCTAAAGCCAACACTGGACATATAATTCAACTATTTGGATTTTTTAAAACAATGTTATAATTTAGCAAGCAGACTTATATGTAGCAAAGAAATGTTTCAATATTTTAGGGTGCTACCGCAAAGGTTTGTTTGAGGCAAACCAGGAGCAAGAAGCTAAATATTGATTGAAGGTGAAGAGGTTTCTGGGGGCTCAAAGATTTCAAGGAAGTGTTCAGGCACATGCTGGGCACTATTCGAGGGTTCAAATACAGAATTTGTATTAGAGAAAATGAGAATTCTGTGAAACATACAATGAGAAATGTACTGTTCATTTGAAGAGGTTCTGTCTCTTGCTTACCTGAAAATAGTGATTCATTCCCTAATACTATTATGTCTAGATTTCAGCAACACAGTTCTCGGAGCACCTCTCAATCTGCCCTCCTGGCTTCCAAGCATGTCTTACATGTACCAGCCAGACATTACTCTTTTGAAAAGAAAATTCTATCACGTTGCTCCAAACCAGGTTGATCTATTCTGCCTCCTCACCCAAGACAGGATGTTAGCCTTCAAAGCAGTCCACTCAAGCTCTCCTCATCACTTGACTAAATGTCTCAGGCTATCAAATGACATGAGAACAAGCAGGAGGAAAAACAATCTTTTTCTGTAAATTCCCAGTTACAGAATCAACCACGCATTGCATCTGTCTTTCTCTGGAACTGCCTCTGGTGTCTGGCACTCCCTTCCTGCTAAAATAAGGAATGCATCTATCCTTCAGACCTTCTGCCGTCACGCAAAGACTCATCCTGTCAGACTGTACTTGTCTCGATAACCTACATGTATTTAGTTGCTTGTGTACACTTGCTCTTTTCTCTCTTCTCCACATACCTGCAGCCTAGTTTGACCCCTCATCACCACAGCCTCTTACTCCCACCCTCTACCCCTCTTCCATCTGTTTCTGCCCTTTTCCACCCAGCATTGTTCTATTTTCTGGTTTATTGAGCAACCTTGTAATATTCTCTTTTCTGCATTCCCTCTTCTACCTTCTCCCCACTATTCTCTCAGTCCCTCTGTTCTCCCCTTGCTCCCCTTCTTGTTTGATGTATGACCGATACGTTTTTCTGCTGTTGCTATGTAAAGAACTACTTTACCTTTGGGCGCTCTTGCTCTATGCAGAATTGCTGAATAAATAAATTAGAGATGATTTGGCTGATAAGTCAATGGAAATTTGTAATGCAAGTATATTTGAACCTGTAGAGTCATTTTGGTAGCTGTCACCACTCGTAATAGTAGGTTAAAAAAAACAATAGTACTTTGAGAATGTGCATTGATCGATTGCAGAAGTCTAAATAAGGAGATCTCAGTAGAAGGTCATCCTCTGCCATGTACTTATGGTACATTGACAATTTTTGGAGAAAGAACATTTTTCAGCAAAATTTCCAGAGTGGTTGTCAGTGCAAATTATCGAGCAACACGGAGCAAAGTCCAGAAACTACCTCTGTGTAGGAATTCCATTGTCTCAGGAGTCCTCAAGAACTGATGTGTGTCCTCCCATGAGCCGATGGCTTCACTAAGCATGGGATTATCCTTTCCTGCTTTCGATGCCAGGGTGTTGTCATGAGCATCACATACAGTAGTGCCTTCAAGGAGATTACATTCTTTTGACACCCAAACAGGGCGCTCTAGCTCCCACTCCCAAGAATTAAAATAGACCAGATGCGCCAAGTGGTGCCCTTTGTAGTAGAGCAACATATCTGGTAATCAGGACCTCCAGCTTCAGAATTAATTAAAGAGGGGTGCTTTCACCTTTTTCACTGTCTGTACACAACCCACAGGGAGAGTCGCAAAACCGACCATTTATTAAAGTCTGCAGCTGTTTTGGTTAGGAAGGTTGCAAAAGGGGGGTTGACCCAATAACGTCACTGGGACCTGGGTAAGTATAATGCTGAGAAAGAGGGGTCCCAGTACACACAGAAAGTTATTTACAAAACATCAAGAAAAATATAGAGACAAACAAGTCAATCTGCTAAACACTGTTTTTAATTACAATGAAGCTATGCCTATTAATAAGGCAACCATATTAGATAACACTTACAAAATTGGTGTAGTGCCCTGGAGGGGGGAGAGGAAGTGTGAAGTGAGTGTAGGAATCGGTAAGTGACATAAAAAGCCAAAAGGCTACACATTAATGAAAGACACATAAACAATTTGAATAATCAATGACCACAGGTTCAGATATGGTACTACTATATATATGTGTGTGCGTATATATATATATATATATATATATATATATATATATATATATATATATATATATATATATATATATATATATATATATATATATACATATATATATATATATACATATATATATATATATACATATATATATATATATATATATATATATATATATATATATATATATATATATATATATATATATATATATATATATATATATATATGGTGGTTACTTGATAAAGGCTTACGCCGAAACGCGTCGTCTCAGAACTTTTTTGTATACCAGCATTTGTAAATAACATTGTATCAGCGATGAGTGTTTTTTCACTGTTTACTCATTATCACATGATTTTGGTGGACGCCTCCAGGAGGCGGTGTCAGTTTCACTGCATACACCTATAAAAAAGCATTTGTTTTGAAACATGTTGTAGCGTGATCAAGGGCTTTCCGCCCGAAAAGCGTCGCTGGTTCTGTTCAGAATAAATACCATCTTGCTGACTTTTGCTGGTCCGGTCCTCTTTTCTTCTTTTCTTGCTGGCGTGGAGGCGGTGTCTGCGAGCGCAGAGCGAGTTGCCGAGGAATCCCTGCTCTAACATCCATCAACATGGAAAAACAAGCGCCGAAATGCCAAGCATCTTCATGCTCTACCCACTGGAGGGTTATTATTAGACGACGTCCTTGATTGAAAAACCCGATTGAGTGTCAGAAATTAATAAAGGCAGAAGAACACCGAGTGGGACACTCATAGTAACACAAGAAAAGACTTGAAAATAAATCGGGCTGCCAATCAAACCGTCAAGAATCCATGCGCAACTACAAATCCCACAATTCATTTTTCAAACGGAAGTGATTCCTCAAAAGAATGCCACTGGAGGCAAACAAATGAACGTCCACTACATCGAGCTGTGGGGGGAAGCGCAACGGATTCCAGAGCTGGCTTACCTTGATAAAGTTCCAGGCGGAACGAAACATGTTGGGACAATGCCACCGTTTGTTTCTCCACAATAAAAGATGCGAAAAAATGAGTCTTCAGGTGTGACCAGAGTTTCCTTCTCCGGGAGTAAACATTGTGTGAATATATATCGGCGTGGTTCTGCCGAAGGTCTACACCGCCACAAGTGCGCCGAGAATCTCCCGCCCAGAACCATCTTGCAGACTCGGTAAAACGAAAAGGGAGGTTGGCGCCGCCCGGGACTGCACCCGTGGTATTGGTTCAGGAATCGGCTTCAAAAGAGAGCTGACCCGAGAAGACTCATCGCTCTAACATCCATCAACATGGAAAAACAAGCGCCGAAATGCCAAGCATCTTCATGCTCTACCCACTGGAGGGTTATTATTAGACGACGTCCTTGATTGAAAAACCCGATTGAGTGTCAGAAATTAATAAAGGCAGAAGAACACCGAGTGGGACACTCATAGTAACACAAGAAAAGACTTGAAAATAAATCGGGCTGCCAATCAAACCGTCAAGAATCCATGCGCAACTACAAATCCCACAATTCATTTTTCAAACGGAAGTGATTCCTCAAAAGAATGCCACTGGAGGCAAACAAATGAACGTCCACTACATCGAGCTGTGGGGGGAAGCGCAACGGATTCCAGAGCTGGCTTACCTTGATAAAGTTCCAAGCGGAACGAAACATGTTGGGACAATGCCACCGTTTGTTTCTCCACAATAAAAGATGCGAAAAAATGAGTCTTCAGGTGTGACCAGAGTTTCCTTCTCCGGGAGTAAACATTGTGTGAATATATATCGGCGTGTTTCTGCCGAAGGTCTACACCGCCACAAGTGCGCCGAGAATCTCCCGCCCAGAACCATCTTGCAGACTCGGTAAAACGAAAAGGGAGGTTGGCGCCGCCCGGGACTGCACCCGTGGTATTGGTTCAGGAATCGGCTTCAAAAGAGAGCTGACCCGAGAAGACTCATCGCTCTAACATCCATCAACATGGAAAAACAAGCGCCGAAATGCCAAGCATCTTCATGCTCTACCCACTGGAGGGTTATTATTAGACGACGTCCTTGATTGAAAAACCTGATTGAGTGTCAGAAATTAATAAAGGCAGAAGAACACCGAGTGGGACACTCATAGTAACACAAGAAAAGACTTGAAAATAAATCGGGCTGCCAATCAAACCGTCAAGAATCCATGCGCAACTACAAATCCCACAATTCATTTTTCAAACGGAAGTGATTCCTCAAAAGAATGCCACTGGAGGCAAACAAATGAACGTCCACTACATCGAGCTGTGGGGGGAAGCGCAACGGATTCCAGAGCTGGCTTACCTTGATAAAGTTCCAGGCGGAACGAAACATGTTGGGACAATGCCACCGTTTGTTTCTCCACAATAAAAGATGCGAAAAAATGAGTCTTCAGGTGTGACCAGAGTTTCCTTCTCCGGGAGTAAACATTGTGTGAATATATATATATATATATATATATATATATATATATATATATATATATATATATATATATATATATATATATATATATATATATATATATATATATATATATGGTGGTTACTTGATAAAGGCTTACGCCGAAACGCGTCGTCTTTGGTTAACGAGTGCACAATAAAGGGTTTGTGCAAGAATTCCTGGTGTGCCGTCTCTGTTTCCTTCTATTTGGTGGGATCCAGTACCTGCAAACATTGAGGTAGCGGCTGCTACTACCGACGGCATCAACGTTGGCTGGTCGAGGGTCGTTCAGCAGCAGAGTGAACGTGATTTAAAGTGAAACGACTCCGATCGCCTCCTGAGAGAAGATTGTGGAACACTACGGGTAAGCCGGGCTGTGTGTGTGGGGTTGAGAAACGGGGAGGGAGTTTCGAAGGAGATTGCCGACCTGATATCTCCTCCCACTTGCAGTATCGTGCCTCTGCCCCAGCGCTGGAAGAATACGCGCATTAATTCCAAATCCGAATACGAAGGCAAACGTGGCTGCCACTCGCAATAACAGTGGCGCGAGGAAATCTAGAGCTGAATGATGAGTGAATGGGAGACAGCGAGGCAAGCGGAAGCCCTGTCCCTGTTCAGTGAGGAGCAAGATACTGCGCCTATCAGCGTATCAAGCAGTAAAGCATCGAGTAGCGGAGAGCCCACATTAAGGCAAAAATTGGCACTTTTAGAACGATTGAGCAAACGAGAAATCAACAAGTGGTGGGAAGTGGCTTCCCTCACAAACTATATCGAGGTGGGCAGAGTCCCTAGAGGATTAGGGATAAGCATTGTACCAACCTACGACAATCCCAATAAAGACTTACTCACAGAATGGGCATTGTACATGGCCAAGACCTGCAAGGGCATGCTTGAAATGCTCGTGAAATATGCTCAAATTGATCTCAATACAACACGCAAAGATCTAGAGGAACTCAAGACTGAATTGGAAAAATACAAAACTGAGAAAGCATTTGAGGAGTTTAATAAGACACTCCCCAAAAGACTGCAAGACTACGAGGAAACCATCAAACAAAAGAAACAACGTAAGTTCATCAGGGACAAACGAGATTACGCTGAAGGACGAATACTAACATACGCCAGAAAGTACGACAAAGCGCAGAAAAATATCAGGGCCAAGCTAACGAGCAACAAGAAATCTACGACGGTTACATCAGGATCAAGCTCAGACCTAAGTACCGATACAGAAGATCGTACTCGAGGTATCCCTTTAGACGAGCTTCCGCTGACCTTTCATCAGGAGTTCGAAATTCTGAATCAGAAAAACGAACCAGGCCAACAGAACAGAGTACAAACGAGGGGCCAGGCCTCCAGAGGCAAGAGCACAACAAAAAAAGTAAGAGGAAGAGGACGCGGAACGCCAGTAGAAGAAGAAAGCTAAAAAGGCAACACAGGAAAACCAAGATGTGTAAACCTATTATTGATCACAATGAAGCAAACAAAACTGTTGTAAACATTTCTGATAGAACCCTGAACCACATTGAGATCTCGGTGCTACAATTAGGATTATCCTTTTGCCCCAGTACGCCCTTGGACTATGTTGATACCAGGGTGGACCTTTTTCTATTTATTAGAAAATTAAAATTGATGAAAATGTACGCAACTCGTTCCAGCAGCAAACAAAAAACCTCAGATCCAGTTCGGTCCACCAGTATCAATCTGCAGGTGCATGACTTAGAACTACTGAAGGACATGTATCAATTGGAAACGGCAGATGAAAATGAAAGAAATGAGCATGTTGTCCTACAAGCCTGTGGTGTAACAGGCGAGCGTATCAAACATAGTGGCCTAAAATTAAAGACCAAATTTAATCCCAATGTCCCATTTGATAACATAGAAGCGTACAACCAAGCAGTGACCAATGAACTCAAACGAACTAGAATGAATTTCAAGAATTCCAAATGGGACAACCTAACGAAAGAACAAAGAATTGCACTAAAAGCATTAGAAGAGGATGGTTCTATTATAATCAAGCCCTCCGACAAGGGGGGCAGTGTAGTAATAATGAACTATAAGGACTACAAAGAAGAAGCCATGAGACAGCTGAGTGACTCTTCATGCTATGAACTCATTAATTGGGAGAGGTACAGACGTACCATTAAGGAATATCATACACTACTTGGGGACTGGTATCATACTGGTCTACTAGACACTGATGAATATAAATTCTTAAAGACAGAAAATCCACGCATCCCCTGTATATACTTCCTCCCCAAGATCCACAAGGACCCCACTAGACCACCAGGGCGTCCTATTGTATCATCCAATGGAGGATTGTTGGAGAACACATCCATATTCTTAGACCTATACCTGAATGAATATGTTCGGAATCTTAACTCATTTTGCAAGGACAGCACAGACTTTCTTAGAAGACTGCATGATGTGAAGTGGGAGGAGGGGTATTATATGATCAGCATGGATGTGTGTTCTCTGTACACTTGTATTAATCAAGTGAAGGGTGTGTTAACATGTATGCATTACTTGAGGAGTCGTCATGTGGATTGTTGGAGGCATAATACCATACTTCAAAAAATGATGTTATTTTGTATCCAGGAGAACATTTTTCTGTTTGAGAAGGCGGTATACCGGCAACTCTCCGGGACCGCAATGGGGACTTGTTTTGCCCCCAGCCTAGCGAATCTTTTCCTGGGCTGGTGGGAGGAACAGGTCGTCTGGGCGGAAGAGTCCGAGATGTACACTGACCACATTCTTATGTGGGTCAGATACATCGACGACCTGTTTTTAATCTGGAATGGCCCTGAGATACTAGCGAGACAGTACATCAGTCACCTAGGAAACAATAGCCTTAATCTAAAGTTCACATATGTAATTAGTAATACATATTGTGAATTTCTGGATGTGGCAGTTGAGATAAAAAATGGTGATCTGACCACACGTCTTTTCCGGAAGACTACAGCCGGAAACGCGGTCCTACATGCGGCGAGCCACCATCCGGCTCCCCTTAAGAGAAGCATCCCCTACGGGGAGTTGCTGAGGGCCCGCCGCAATTGCAGCACCGACGTAGATTTCCACAATGAACAGAAGGCCATGATGGAACGCTTCAGCCAAAGGGGATACAGTGATGAGGTATTAAACAGTGCTCAGACCAAAGTTCAGGATTTGAAGCATGAGGAAGTCCTATTTAGTACATCTAAGAGTGACTCCAAGAGGAAAGCGAGGGAAAATAGTACCCAACCCAATGCACCCCGAATGATAACTAACTACAGTAGGGGAGCCTGGGCTTTGGAAAGAATAATGCGAGCCAACTGGAAACTAGTAACATCTGACCCAATTGTGGGAGGACTAGTGGGAAATAGACCTCAGATAACATATTGACGGGCACGATCCCTGAAAGATAGATTGGTCCACAGCTATCCTGGAGAAGATACAAGCACAAAATGGCCCCCGATTCCCAATGGCTTCACTACATGTGGTAGTTGCAAGTGTGATCGCAATGGCAAGTCATGTAAAAATTACAAAACAGGATCAGGTCAAACACGTACTATCAATCACCCTATCAATTGCAACACCGACTACACTGTCTACGTACTGGAATGCCCGTGTGGGCTCCAGTACGTGGGAAGTACTAAACATCCTTTAAAAACTAGGATTCTGCAGCACCTCCGTGCCATCTCTAACAAAGATCGTAATTACCCCATGGCTCGCCATTATGAAGAAACACATGGTAGTAATAACGGCAGCCTGAGATTCTATGGAATAGATAGGATACCTAGAACCATTAGAGGTGGGGACCGCGAAACACAGTTGAGGATGAGAGAGCCTAGAAAAATCATTGACATGGAGAGTAAGGCCCCGAAAGGACTGAATTATGGGGAAGAATTGGCATCCCACATAGGCTCCTAGAACTAACCAGGGCAGAGCAGAAGTACACCTGCGGTTTGATGAATGGTTTGTGTGTTACACTTTTTCACGTTTTATTGAACAAATTCTCCTATGTTTATATATGCAAAAGATAATTAGTGGGGAAGGCACAGCCTTAATGAGTAGTAGACTGTATCCTGATGTTCCCAGTGTCTGAACTGCAATTTTTTAGATATAGGAGCATGACACCATACTCAAGATAATGGATTGTAATTTGAGTTGGTTGTTACGTATAATTTTATTTCATTATTTATTTGTCACAGTATAAACACATTCATTTGGATTGACATATCTCACCTTACACTCATCCTGAATAAGAGAGCACTCACACCTTGACCTTTACCACCTATTACCCTCCTGCAAGTCTTGCATGATGGTCAATTCACGAGGGGAGCTCTCCTCCACTGATATAGTCCAGTATGGCCCTATCCCGCATCCAAATCAGGGAGCTCCCTCTAAATAATTTCGGGACTACAGTCTCGTTCCGCAGTATCTACCCAAACTACAATTCCCAAGATACCGCCCATCATTCCTAGGTCGGTTGGTGATTGGCTATTGCCGGCACCACGTCACTATGGTATTTACATTTACATTGACGGGCTATTTTGATTGATGCGGGGCATATATCGCATGAGTATTCCTACCGGGAATCTCTTCTCTGGGGCGGTACATTGTCATTTATATATGACGATCATTGACAATTATTGCCAGCGAGGTTACCAAACACAGCCTACTTTTTATACCACACGCACTCACCAAATTGAGAAGCACTGTATATATTGAATGTCAAAATACGGACATAGTGCTATAGAATTTTTGAAGCTAAACGAGTTCTTCATCAATTGTATATGTTACTGAGTATTTTCTCTATGTCTATTGTGTATTGAAACAATTGTGGGACTATAAGTTTGGCAAAACACAAAATGGTGGTTACTTGATAAAGGCTTACGCCGAAACGCGTCGTCTTTGGTTAACAAGTGCACAATAAAGGGTTTGTGCAAGAATTCCTGGTGTGCCGTCTCTGTTTCCTTCTATTTGGTGGGATCCAGTACCTGCAAACATTGAGGTAGCGGCTGCTACTACCGACGGCATCAACGTTGGCTGGTCGAGGGTCGTTCAGCAGCAGAGTGAACGTGATATATGTATATATATATATATATATATATATATATATATATATATATATATATATATATATATATATATATATTGCGCTCATCAACTCCAAACAAATCCAAAGAATGAAAAGACAGCACTCGGGAGGTACCTTAATCCACAAAGTAGTTTATTTAACTACAAGCTAACCCACAGACGCGTTTCGGCGATTTGCCTTCGTCAGTGTGTGTATTCACACAAACAAACCGGTGCATTTATCAGCATTCACAGTGTACAAGGGTTACACCTCTTAGTCGACATCGACAGAGGACAAGAAACCTCCCAACTATTACGAGCTCCATCTTCTAACGGTACAAATACACCATTTACATTACTGCTTGCTCACATTATACAATAAGCATTATTGAACCTACAAATAGGTAGAGTAGCTTTAGTGGGAGGTATGTGGAATTAATGTGCTACATTTACACTATTTGATATAGCCGTGGATCGGCAATAGTCCTCTAGATAAGCAGAGGTGCATGTCGTTCTTACACAAAATTATGTACATCAGTGAATAAGTATAAAGTCTATTACATCATGTGTAGACTGAGAAGTTCAAAGGTAAAAGGAAAGAAAAGAAAAAGAAAAGAAAAGAAAACAAGAAAAAAAGAAAAAAGGAAAGAAAAAAGACCTGAAAAAGTGCCGTATGTGCATCATCTTAGATTAATTTTCATACATCATTTGTTGTTAGGAATCAAAGAGCCCTTTGAACCTACGGTTGATTCTGAAAAATATATCTATATATACATATGAACCACAAATATCTCTATGTGTGCACAAAGTTTTGTATAACAGTGGAAAATCAGTTTCAAAATTCATCTTTGCAAACCATCATTATTAACCCACAAAAATATGTTGTTCATACATTAATCCACAGAAATTCCACAAATACAGGGTACAGTGAGATACTCAAGCAGCCACTACATCATTTGCCTAAATGGAAAACCATTATATATATATATAGATATAGTAGGTAGTTATAGTTAGGATTATTTTCAATGCAAAATCTCAACATTCTATTGTGAATAACTTTGGAGCCGGTTAAGGAATCTGCCTGAAAATTTCCTCAAATTTGCCTCGCGGGGCTCCGGTCCTTCCCTGAAAGTTGGGGGGGATTCGTCAAGCGGGGGCTGAGATAAAAGGGGGGTCCCAAACGTGTTTTCTCCATGTTAATTTCTATAGGGGGGTCAACCTCACTTTTAGCCCAAACGGCTGAATGGATTTCCACCAAACTTGGCAAAATTGTAGGGAATGGTAGCCCGATGTGCCTTTGCTATATCTCAAGATATGTGCTCCAGTGGTTGTTGAGTAATTTAAGTTAAAAAAAATATATATATCTATGGCAGCGCCCCGGTACGCACACCGGGGAGCGCTCCGGGCGCACTACGCGACTTGCGCACGGAAAGCTGATTGGCTCTCGGGTGTCTGTAAACGTTCGAAACAGTCCGGAGCGGCCGCCATCTTGTGTCTCGGTAGGATGAAGACACAAGAGGTGGCAAAATCAAAGGGGGAAATGACCATAAGGGGGCAGAGTAGACCCCCCTGACCCCCTAGGTTTGATGTGGGGGCCAGCGGGGGGAGCGCCCGGTACGCTCACCGGGGAGCGTACCATGGGGAAAAAAGAATGACAGAGTTTTCAAAAAATGTAGCCTTTTTTTATAATTTGGAGGTAGTTCTAAAAAGAACTGTTTTTTTTCTTCTTTTTTTGTTTTATATTTTTTTAAATGTTTTTTGAACATGTTGTACTTTTTTTGGCTTTTATGAACTATTTTGTATTTTTATTTGTTATTTTTATGGGAAGAAACAAAAAACAGGGAATTGAAAATGGCTCAACAGGAGCAAAAAAAAAATCAGGAATAAATGAGGGTTTTTTGGGGCAATTGTGGTTGTCACCAGCAAGGAGGATGAGCTTGATGCTCTGCTCACCATAAGAGATGGTCTTACCACAAAAAATACATGTGATCCTGAATTCACCAAACTGTGGTTGTATGCAAGGGATCGTCTCCCTTGTCTCTGGTCCCGATGGAGTGGGTTGTTTTCGTTTGGAGGTGCTGGGTGTAGATTGGGGAGGGTTGCTGGCCAGTTCTCTCACCTCTGCGGCAGCATAGTTGTTCGGATGCTTGCGCTGCATGTGCCTAATCATGGTATTATTGCCAAAAGAATATTTTTTATTAGGGTTCCCCCTTGAAAGTTCCATGTCACAGATAAGGCAAGTCACCTTTGGCGCATTCACTTTCTTCTTTCCCTCAGGGATGGAAAAAAACTCCCATACAATATGCTGCTTTGGTTTGTATGGGGTATTGTCTTCTGCCTGCCACCTCCTCCCCTCCTCCTCTTCCTCCTCCTCTTCTTCTTGACCACCAATGTGATGTTGTGGTGGTCCTCTTGGTGGTGGTGGTGCAGATGCTCCAGCTGCTGCTGCTACTGTAGCCATCGTAAAGTACAAAATATTACTCAAAGATTATAGATATTAGTCACAGATCTCCAAACAGGTCTTCCTCAGTCAAAGGACAAAGTCAGAATAAGGAAAAAGGTGGGGTCTTTCATCATTTGGAAAAAATATGTCCTGAACCAATGAAAAGTGTTATTTTCAGGTCACAAGACCAGGGGTTTCATCATTATGAAACCAAAACTGTTATGAACCAATGAAAAGTGTTATTTTCAAGTCACATGACCCGACGCGCTTACGCTACGCACCCCGGGGCGCGTCCCGGGGCGTGCCCAGGGGCGCGTCACGTAAGGCGCCGGATGATACGCGATCATATGCGCTCGAGTGCTTCCGGGTGCGTTTACGCCGTGCGTATCATGCGGACGCGGCTACGCGGTACGTCACAATGATGTTTTCGGCTGCGGCAATGGCGCTAACGGAACGCTCCCCGGTGCGCGCACCGGCACGCTTCAGAAGATTGCGCTTTCCACGGCGCTCACCGGGGCGCGCACTGGGAAAAATATTACATTTCATAGCAATATACATTTGCTATTAAAAAAACTTTGAAATTCACTGAAAAAACATAGGTTTGGGGCCTTATATATAGTTAGGAATTAGCATTTAAAAAACCTATGAAATTCACTGAAAAAACAATAGGTTTCAGACCAGTTATAGTTAGGAATTAGCATTTAAAAAACCTATTAAATTCACTGAAAAAAACAGAGGTTTCAGACCAGTTATAGTTAGGAATTAGCATTTAAAAAACCTATTAAATTCACTGAAAAAAACAGAGGTTTCACACCAGTTATAGTTAGCTGGAAATTTTACTGACATAAAACCATTGAAATTCCTACGTTATAGTTAGTTGGACTCACTATAACTTGCGCGCCTGCAATGCACTGCTGATGACGTCACATATTACATCACTCATGACATGGTCAGTGACATCACTCATGACATCACTGATGACACCATCCAGTGAATTTGTGTCTTTCTGAAAAAAAATATGTTTTATGTATGTATATGTAAATATCGATGGAATAATAAATGTTTAAATAAGTGTCTAAAAGGATGTTTTTTTAAAATAAATTGATTGGTTAACTGGCTTATTAAGCGTATCTTAGTGAATACATATATTAGCGAGTAATGTTTAAATATTTATATATATGTATCAGTGTTTGACTTTGTGTATAAGTGGCTGCATGGGTTGGTGAGTAGCTACATGTGTGTGTATATGGGTTATTAGATGTTTTTTTAGTATCAGTATGAGTGTCTGTCTATTACTTAGCACAGAGATGCATCAATGACTGACTCACTGTTTGTATGTGATTTGAAGACAGCATATGTGCAGGACTGTATGGGTGGATGAGTGTGTATATGTGTGTTTTAGTGAGTGAATGACTGTCTCACTAGTGTCTTTATCAGTAACGACATATGTTTTAATCTAGTATATGTGAGTATTGATGTATATAAGTGAGTATATGTGAGAGTGAGAGATTGTTAGAGTTCCTGTTTAAATAAGTATGTCTTTCTATAAGTGATTGTTTTAGAGAGTAAGTATGTGTAAGTTTTCTTAGAAGTAAGGTGGTAGTGGGTGTATAGCTGTATATGCAAATAAATGGATGTTCAATAGTTTATTTGCATGTGTGAGTATGTGTGTGAGTAACTTTTGGATGACTGTCGGTGTGTAACAGGATGTATAGGTGTATCACTACATATAATGAGTGAGTATATGTATGAGTGACTATATAGAACTGTTGGTGAATGAGTGGATGTGTATATAGATGGTGGAATTACTGAATTGGTTGTTGTAACTGGTATGCGTATCTCCATTTTTTTGAAAATTTTAGTTTCTATTTTTGAAAATGTGTTTCATGGGTTACATTACACTGAGAGGAGGTCTGTCACTCTGTTACAAGGATGGTGTCATCAGTGATGTCATGAGTGATGTCACTGGCCATGTCATGAGTGATGTAATATGTGACATCATCAGCAGTGCATTGCAGGCGCGCAAGTTATAGTGAGTCCAACTAACTATAACGTAGGAATTTCAATGGTTTTATGTCAGTAAAATTTCCAGCTAACTATAACTGGTGTGAAACCTCTGGTTTTTTCAGTGAATATATATATATATATATATATATATATATATATATATATATATATATATATATATATATATATATATATATATATATATATATATATATACATACAATAAACTATCAATGGACCCAATATTGAGAACATAATGTTGAAAAGAAAATATTGACAGTTAGGTAAGTCAAAATTTTCAATACCTAACTCCACACAGTTATATATCTATAAATACATATCTCTCTCTCTCTCTCGCTCTCTCTCACTCTCTCTCTCTCTCTCTCTCTCTCTCTCTCACTAGAGACAGAGAGAAAGAGAGAGAGATATGCACCTTGGTGATATACATATAAATATATATATATTTTCAAGATATGTAAATGTGGAGTATATATATATATACATATATATATATATATAGAGAGAGAGATATGTATAGATATATAAATGTGAGGAGTTACGTATTGAAAATTTTGACTTACCTAATTGTCAATATTTTCTTTTCATCATTATGTTCTCAATATTGTGTTCACCGATAGTTTATTGTCGGTATTCAGGATGCACACAAGAAGTCATGGATTATTCTCAATAAGGATAAATCTGAGCTTGGAAAGAGTAAAATTGAGTAATTAAGTATTTGAGTCATGTAGTGTCAGACTCATAGAAGTGATTGTAAATGCTCATTGTACCA
The DNA here is from genome assembly GCF_964263255.1 of Lissotriton vulgaris. Lineage (NCBI taxonomy): Eukaryota > Metazoa > Chordata > Amphibia > Caudata > Salamandridae > Lissotriton > Lissotriton vulgaris. The sequence continues at coordinate 307,682,247 of NC_141685.1, forward strand.
TCAGCAAAGAACAGGTCAGGTTCTTTTTAAGCTAACACGAGTTTGACTAAAAATCATTCAGAATTGTGCCTGTTAGCAGCAATAGAAGGGGTGGGGGAATAGGTTAAATAAAAAAAACACTTACCTCCCTGCCAGCCCGCTGGCCGTCCGCCGCCTCTCCTTTGTCCCCTTCCTGGCTTTTTTGGGGAGGGAGACAGGAAGCACGAGTGCTCCCAAGCTCCCTTCAGCCACAATCACAATGCTGCAATGTAGTGATGAGATTGGTATGAGCGCGGTGACAAGGCGTTCAGCCTGGGGCTGGAGGGGTGGGCATGTTCTCCCTGCAGGCTGTAATGCAGCCTCCATGGATAACACAGTATGTGCGCATGACTGTTTTGGGGGGCCGGAGTGGGCTAGCACTCATGCTTACACAAGGAGTGCAAATCACTCCTCCAGTTGATCTGAGAGAAGCCACGCCCAACAAAGACGCCGCAACGGGGAAAACTAAAATGATTATAACCTGGGGTTATTATCATTTTATTTTTCCTGTTTTTTACACTGCAAAAAGCAGTGGGGCAACGCTCTGAAGCCATTGCATTTAAAAAAGAGGTTCATTCAATTGGGATAAAAGTTGTGACATGGAATGTATAGATTTAAAGTTATAAATTCTTCCTGTAAAAATTTTGAAATTATATGAAACAAATGCTCTGTGTTACATTAAGATAGAAGACAGCAAATGCCTTTAAGGGGCAGTACTTTTTGCCTGTGTTCTGGTAGCACAACTGCATTTTGAGAAATTGACTAAATAAAGGCCACTTGTGAACATACATCAAAGAATGTGCATTATAGTCTTATTGGATCTCTTTAAAAGGGAGATGGGTCACCCTCAACTATTACTTTCATTTCTTTACTTTAAGTTCTGCACTTGGTTCAATGAGCTAAATAAGATGTCCGCTACTTCAGACAGGCAGAGAATAATGTGAGCAAATCATGGCGGGCAGAATACGCTGCACTCACTGTCAGTCGCTGCAAGTACTTGAATAGGTACAGGAGGTAAAGCACGCGAGACCCCAATCACAGAATTATGTGATCTAAGCTTGGGCTTTTTGAAGTTACCTTGGTGATAGATAGTGCCATTATAATAAAAATAGCTCCATAAGTCCAGTGCCTGTCCCATTAACTTTTGGTGATAATGTCAGCCTGTGCAGCTGCAAGCTCGCCTATCACTTAGCAGTTAATCAGCCTGTGAAAAGGCACAGTAAAATGTTAAATTATACTGCATGCATGCTCTGTAGCAATAGGACTCTGCAATGCTCAAGCTCAGAGCCATCGGCGTTGTCAATGAGAATGTCTTTTAGCTGTATTTGGTCCCTTAAGTGATGTTTCAGTGACAGTGTTGAGTGTTAAATAAGAACAAATGTTAAAAACAAATATGCATGAGGAAAAACATCAAATACTGAACTGGAAAAAGCAAGTAACAGGGAGACACAAATCTTAGGAGTAAGGGATTGGTCAAGTAAACTATTTGCTTGAATTACACTGAAAGAGACAGATTTGTCTTTTTTGAGGTGCGAAATGACATATAAGCTAATGAAACAAATATAGAAATATGAGAAACACAGAGGCAAACAGTACATGACTCAGAGTGACTTAAAGGAACGTAGGACAAAAAGAGGATAGGTCTCGCCTACGTGAGATATTGGCAGTTTCACAGCAGCCAATATGCACTTCCTACATATAAGGATCTGAAACCCCAAAGAGCTGCAGTTCAACTAGTCGTTACTAGATGTCCCTGACGAGTCAAATGCAAAGCATTGAAATTATTTTTACATAAAGCTGCAGTTCCACTAGTCGTTACTAGATGTCCCTCACGAGTCAAATGCAAAACCATTGAAACCTGTTCATCAAGCATTTGCATTTGGCTTGTGAGGGATATCTAGTAACCATCAGTTGAATGGCAGCTCTTTGTAGAATTATTTTGATATTGGATACTGTATAATATTCACTGCCCACTGCTAATCTCATCCCATAATGCTTTGCAGGGCCTTTGGTTGGGAATGTTTTTTTGCCAATAACTGTGCTTGGGGTGGTCCTAAGAGGATTGGACCATCACTGAATCGTTCAAAAAGATGTGCTTTTTGTTTTCAAGGCATCTGCTTGGTACTCCCCCTAGGCTAGGGAGGATCCCAAAATCATTACCTCTCTCACTGCTTGCGAAACTTTCATTTTCACTTTTGTGAAATGACTGTATGCATTTCAGCATGTAAAGACAGAGATACTTGGTATTTTACCAAAAGTATATGAAGTGTCTGTTTTATTAATTGGAAGTCCATTGGAGTGAAGTTGTGGAATTCACAGAGTTTTTGTCAAACTTCGTGGAATTCCGCGTATTAGTACCCTGCCAAATATGCCCATTCTTAATTTGTTTTCTACGCGAGACTGACAGAACTAGCGAGCACTTGCACCCTTCCGGACGAAGACGATGAAGTCTGGGCCCAGTTTATTCAAGGTTGCGCATCCTCCAAGCTGTGCTAACGTGTCCTGCAGGTGCACCACATGTCGATGAGAAGCATTCTAACACTGAGTCGCTCCAAAGAATTGTCGAAAACGAGGGCGGCGCATATGGACCCCACGCCAGCCATAACAGTCAGAGAAGAACAGGTGTGTGCTATTTGCACTGATACTCAAGAAGTGCCACAGAAAGCACTTTTGTGAGAGTACTATATGCTCTTTAGCATATAAAGGTAGAGATACTTATTATATCATAGCTGGTCCTGTGCAGAATGCCATTTGCAATTATTTCACAATGCAGACAAGTACACAGTGCCGTCAGCTATGCTACGCAGTACTACGTGTAGTTCAAAATATACTACGTGTTGCTACGTGTAGTGCTGCTACGCAAACTATGCTCAGGGTTAATCAAGACGGAGTAGGTAAACGTGGTGGAGAAGGTGAACGTGGTGAGATCCAAGCCATGCTAAAGCCCAGGAAAACGGCCGCTAGACAAAAAGAAAGAATGTGACTACTCTGGAGGCACGCCCCACCGCATGCAGGACTGCCCAGCAAGAGGGAAGCAGTGCACAGCCTGTGGGTGGATGACCCATTTTGCGGCAATATGCAGGTCATCAAAGCCCCGGAAAGAAGCAGCAAAGACAGTAGCTGAAGCGCAAGATAGTGAAGACATGGACGACGACACGGAAGACTACCCTGTCCATTATGTATTTGCGGTAGACTAACCACGAAGAAAGAGACAACGCCTTCCAAGGTGCAGACTCAAGATCCATTACCAAGACATAAGGGACACCATAGACACAGGGACCTCGATCGAACTGATGGCTGCCAATGTATACAACCAATTGAGCAAAGATTTGGGTATTTGCTTACCGACAGAAGACTCCCATCCCACTCCTTGGATATTTCAGAACGGAACTTAGACACTAGGACCTCAGGTTTCCCACCACCATGTATGTAACCAAGGAGGGAAGTGGAATGCTGGTAAGCGGACAGACAGCAGAAGAGCTGAAACTCCAAGTGCGGGAGACCTGAAGCTTTACTAGCTGACTCACGGCTGAACACGGCCTGAATACAATTAATGATATTTGCTCGCCGCTAAAGTTTGCTGACGGCACCTTGAACTACCGATTAGTGACCCGGAAACAACTATTACGTATTTTTCTTTTTTTTTGCAATTTTATTTGGAGCGGAAATGGCCCAAAGGCATCAGAGCGCTTTACAACGATCAGAATACAAGTGTTATAGTGGTCACAATACTAGTAATTAACCTCATATGTAAACAACGGAGGGTGTATGCAGGAGTTATCATAAGAAATAGTTACAGCAAATGTGCATGGGAGATACACAGTAAAAGCATAGATTTTGTGGGGGGGGTCATAAAACAAGTGCAGGTTAGATCGTAGTGGAGGTAGTTCATAAGTCAGATAGAGGATGAATTTAACCAAGATGTCTGTCAAAAATGAGGAGCTTGAGGTCCCTTTTGAAGGTTATAGGCAGGTGGCTAGACGGAGGGAGGGAGCCAGAGAGTTCCAGACTCAAGTGGCACTTCCAGAGAAAGACTGGTTCTTGTATCATTCTCAACTGAAGATGGGGGTTTCCAGTAAAAGGGATTGGGCATTTCTGGAGCTCCTATTTGCTCCAGAGATTTGCAGTTTTTCGTTCAGATAGGCGGATGAGGAGGAGTGCAGGACTCTGTGGGTAATGCAAGCAATTTTGAATTGGGCCCGTCTTCTATGGGAAGCCAATGGAGGGTTAGCAGGGCAGGGGACATGTGGTCAAATCTCTTGAGACCTAGGGCAAAGCATGCTGCAGCATGTAGCGTTGCTCTCAGTTGGCCTATATGGATCATAGGAATGCCTAAGATGAAGGCAATTCCATAGTTTAGTCTAGAGAGAACGCGAGATTGCACCACTATTTTGAGGTCTTGTTCCAGGATCAATTGGCTGATGCTCCAAAGCTGCCTTATTTCACTGTTGGACACAGCTGCGATGTGGCAGTGAAGATTGAGATGATTCTCAAGGGTGATGCCAAGTGATCTGGCACAGGGAGAGAATGTGGCGCTGTGGTCAGAGATACTGATTTGGGAGCTGGGGATGCGGGTTTGAGTCTCGGCGTCGGCTGAACTTACTGTGAATCTTGCCAAAGCTCCTATTGCCCATGGACAGCGCCTGGAAACTCTCACGGTTGATAAGCAGCACTATATAAATCTACAAATTAATTTAATTTATGTCAAGGTTAATCTGGCACTCTGGACAATGGCAGGGCAGCTATCCAGGGCTGGAAGTTTGGCCATCCATTCTTGAACTGGTATTTTTGCATCAGAGGTGAGCTCAAAAGAAATTCTGGTTTAGTTGGTTTGAGTTTTAAATGTTGGTTGGACATCCACTTTTGAATCCTTAGTAGCGTTTTTGAAAGCAGGGCTACGTCTTCCGGGGATGATATTTTCAAGTATATATCTGGGTGTTGCCAGCATAAAGGTGGAAGAGAATCCCGGAGTTTCTGAGAATCACAAAAGAGGCTTGAGGTAGAGGTTAAAAAAGGTTAGGGAGAGGATCGAGGCTTGAGAGACCCTTTGGAGAACGCTGACTGGTCTCGAGAGCGAGTTGCCCAATTTCACAATTTGGGAGGATTTGGCTAGGTGTGAGGAGAACCTTTTGAGGACTGTGCCTCCACATCCAACGCGAAGTTCAAGAGTATGAAGGAGGTCCAGATGGTTGCAAGTGTTGAATGCAGAGGATAAATTCAGGAGGACCCGGAGGCAGGAGTTGCCGGAGTCGAGGATTCTGAGGGAGTCATTGACTATTTGGAGAACTGCAGTTTCTGTACTGTCACCCTGGTGGGAACCTGATTGGAAAGAGTCTAGGAGATTGGTTGTTCGAATGTGTGAGGCTAGTTGAGACGCTACACAACTTTCAATGACTGAGCCTAAGAATGAGTGTGTGAAGACTGGGTGGTAGTTGTTCAGTTTCTCTCGATTAAGAGTTTGTTCTTTTAAGAGATGGATGATTTGACCCATTTTTCGAAGTTCTGGGAAGTGACTCTGTTTGAGAGAGGAGTTCACCATGATGTTCCATTTGAGGAGAAGGTGTGTGGCAAGGGATTTGCTGATATAAACTGGAATGGCATCCTGATGGTGGTTTGAGGGTTTTACTTTGGAGATTGTTCATTGTAGGTCCTGTTCAGAAATTGGAGGGAAGGATGGCCATGATTGCAGTGCCTTGCATGGTAGTTTCAAGTGAGTCATTGATGGGCAGCAAGATATGGATGCCTCTAATTTTTTATTAAACAAATCCACAAATGTGTTGCAACGGGCCACGGATGACTTTGAAGCCGGAGTGGTGGAGGGGTTAGTAGTCTGTACAATGACCTCAAACACGCACGTCTGTCTATTTTTTGCAGAATTCCCATTGGCTCTGATGTGGGAGGATTCGGCTCTAAGGTTTTGGTCTTTGTATTGTTTTCTCGCCTTGCAAAGCTTAGTGAAATTGAGGTGAGATGGCGCTTGTCTCCATTCTTTCTCATATTTTCTGAAAAGATTTCTTTCTTCATAAAGCTCTCTAGATAACCATAGCCTTGAGGTTTTGGTCTGGATAATATGAAATTCAGGTGTGCACATTTGTTGATAAGGGATTGTATGCATTATAACGTCTGGATGAGGTGCAATAATCAAAATTAGGGTGGGAAAAGCCATGATGGCCATGGCATCTGTATCAAGGTTGGATGTGTCCCTGAACCATATTTTCTCTTTTTTCGGTTGTCCATATGTTTTCTTATGCGAGCCGGTTAGGGAAAATTAAGTCTGCATGTGATCAGACCAGTCGATTTAGTTGGGGTCATATGTCTTTAGGTTGGGCGAGTTGGAGGTTATCAGCTACAGAATGGCGCCTTTGCGATGTGTGGGTTTTTGACAGTGATGTCGAAGATCATTGGCATTGATGAAGGAGTTAAAAGTATCCACGTAACTGTTGCCCATTACTCCCCAGTGAATGGCACCAAGGAAGAAATTGTTGTCTGAGCTGATGAGTTGCGGAATGACGAATACCATGCAGTCCTCAATGAAGCTGTTGATTTGACTGGTTGGATGGTAAATCACATTCAATCTGAAGTTGAAGGTAGTGATGTGGACAGTTGCACCAACATGCCTTTGAAGGACTGAAAATGAGATGCTGGGAGGGTTCCGCATCTCAGGGAGTTTTGGAAAATGAATGTGAGACTATCACCATGTCTATCTTCTCATTCGCGATGAAAATTGAGTAATTGAGAGGAAGAAGAAGGTCTAGAGTGTTTTTCAATGAGACATTGATCCATGTTTCCGTGAGGATCACGATGTCAAGATTATGAGACTGGATCAGGTCAGATATCTCTCTGCAGTGATTGAATGCAGACTGACAATTGTGTAGCATGCAATTAGGAAGAAGCTTTTGTCTTTCTGACTTGGCTGTTCTGAGAGGGTAGTTATGATTCGTATCATGTTAAGAGGGGATAAGCACGTACTGGGCTGGTGTGTGTGAGTTTGAATGAGGTCAGAGATGTTGGCGGAAATCAGGCGACCCCCTGCGGGAGGATAGGAAGAGGGAGCAGCGTAATTCGAGGGAAGTAGCTTGTTGAGCAGAGGACAGTTATGTTCTGCCGTTATGGGAGGATTGGGGTGGGCTGTCAGGGACGGACTCTGGGGGTTAAGGTGAAGGTATGAGGGGGTTATTGCTGATATCTGGTGTTGGGAGATGTTATGGATGGTGGTAAAGATGGTGGGGGGAAGGGGCAGATACATGGGCAGATGGAGGGGATGAAAAAAGGGTGGTGGGGGAACCAGGGCGGTAGATATTATTGGTTTGTGGGTGGTTGGAGCAGAATGGTGTGGGGATGGTCTGCAGGGGGGATGTTCAAGGTCTAATATTGGCCGTGAGCTATGGATCTATTGGACTGACAGAGAGTCCAGGGGGAGAGGCGCAGTCTTGGTGGAACAGTGGGTAAGGAGAATGGGGAGGGATGTGATGGATAGATGGAGAGGGGGAGTGTAGTGGGCGGTATAAATTAAGTTGATAGTGGCCGGGATTGTGTCATTGGCTTGGACATGATCTTCCCATTGTTATAAAAGGATATAGAGAGGTTGCACACAAGTCCAAAGGAAGAAAAGCATTTGAGTTTTTGCGTCCAAAGAGAGAGATGAGGAAGGGAGAGTATTGTGTAGGGACCTGATCCATCGTTCAGTATTGTGTGTGAAGAGGAGCAGATCAGTTTTGAGGGAGCCTTTGTGAGGGCAATGTATTGGTCTGCGATGAGTGTTTCCGGGAAGTCCCTCAAGGTCCTATATTTCAGGTTTTGCATCGTGTGTGTGGAAAGATATGGGGAGTATTTGATCTTGAAAGCATTGGTGCCAGATCTGGAAAGGGGAGATGGAGGGGAGCTGGAGGTCATGGGTGTTGTCATCATTTTGAAAGCTGATACCAGTTGGGAGGTTATAGGTATGACCTAGGCAACCAACTGCTATGGTAAATATAATTGTCACTAGGTCGTCCACAGCAATGGGAAATGATGTTCGAAGGAGACCTCATTTAATAGTCTTAGGATGAGAGGAAGATGGAACTGGGATTTGGATCCCAGAGTCATCGATATGATGAGCTGGTGGGATTGAACTGCTCTCAGAGGTAGGTTAGATTAGATTAATTGGAGTTCTGGTGCCAGAACTGTGGTGACATTGCAGGAGCCTGCACGAAGACTAGCAGGCTTCACTAAGACGGAGTAGATGCAGAGTTGCAAGGGGCAAGCCAAGGAACAACCCTCAAAGATGGCTGCCCCCTTGTGTGTGTACATGCGGTTGAAAGACCTCATTCTACCCCCATTGGTTTAGGTGTTGGCCACTTTGTTGGACAGGGTGTAATGCTGAGGTCTGCCCAGCATTTACAAGAGGGCTTTCCAAGAGCGTTGATGTATGCGTATAGAGACTGCTCTGGTCTGCAGCCATGTAAGCAGAAACATCAAGTGCAAGCCTGTTATTCCTTTCAGACAGGTAATGAGTTCACACCTGTCCTTGGATAGAGAGGTATAACTCTGATCATGTTACAGCATGCTTTCAGCAAGACAACAGTATTATAGAATATGGAAACACTTGGATATTTTTAAATTTTTTGTAGTTTAAAATGCGACAAAACATGAACTGAGAAAACAAAATGTCTGTCCAGATGGACGCCATTGTCAGGCCAAGTTGTGTTCTGGTGTCCACTCCTTATTTATGTTCATAACTCACTCACCAGACTCTTTTCAAACTTGGGATAAAGCATGTCAGGGTTGCATGGCAGAGAGGTTAATGTCATGCTCACCCACCATGCTGTTGATGGAACCTGTGACCTAAGGGTGATACTGGACAGTCTAGTTTAGGTTGTGAGCCTAAAGTCACATTGAATTTTACAACCACACTGACACCAGATTTAAAACTAGTAATGCCCCATGACACTGAGCAGAGCATTTAGTTGGCTCATGGAGTATTGTATTTAGTTTTTACGCTTCAAAGGGGCCTTTGCATTTTTTACCAGCACAAAGCAAAAGATGGTTAGGCAACGGAAAATTATTTAGGTGCTTACTGCTGTTTGTAATCCACCTAGGTGGTAGTTACAAGCAATGCTTAATTAATTTTTCCTGGAGTTTGCAGGTGGAAGATATTAGAATTTGTTTTGTAAGCAAGCCAAAACGTATTTATTATCATCAGCTTTTTACCCAGAACAAGAGAGATATAGGAAGGAAAGGGATAAAGAAGAAAGAAGCGAAAAGTAACAAAGGAGTGACCTACTGAAACAAGCATTGGTAAAGTCCTTTGTCTGATGTTGGGAACAAGCCGTTTGGCTTTGTCAATTCTTGTTTTGTTCTATCGTGTTTTTTTTTGCAAAATGAAAATTTAGGGAAGCTGTCAGACTTTTATCAAACTAAAGTAAAAAAATAGCTAAAACCTGAATATATTTTTGGGTTTTAAAACGGAGACACATAGTAGTCCCTGGCACTTAAGGGAACTCTTCATGTATGGTTGTTATCCTTGTGAACGGAGGAATGGCATTACTCGCAGTGATGTTAGGCAATGGCTGAAATGGGCTGAGCCAACCTCCCATGTTTTATGCTGTAGTGAGTGGAATTAAAATATGAGTTACACAAAAACAGATCAATTGATGAAGCTGGCTGGGCGATAGCGCCTACTAATAAGCATATTATACATATTATACATTTAGTAAAATCAAAAGGTGCTTTCTAAAAACCATTCCTAAAAATAGGGATGAAAACAGGAAGTGTAGGGTGGTGGAAGATAGCGGCATGAGACGTAATGAAGATCAGGCAGGCTTGATAGTCGACACCTCTGCCATTCGGCAGTGCAGATAGGAGGCTCTTACGAAAAATGTAGTGAACCTGTATTTATTTAATAATTAATTAGCACTGATTACAAGAATGTCTTGGGATGGTGTGTTCAATTCAACATCAATCTAAGCATGTGAGAGTAGGAGCATGGTGGAGTTGAGTAGGGAGCATGTGTATAGCCTGCCCAACAGTCAGGTGATCTCTGAGAAGTCGCTGCTGGCATCTATTGAGAGTGGTAGGGCAGGCACATCAGTGGTAGGTAAATATTTTTAAAAAACACTTACCTTCAGCACAGCCTTCTCCTTGCTGTACTACTCCTCCTGCTGCTGCATGTCCGGTGTTAACCAATCCTTGCGCTGCTCTCATGCGGTTAATCAGCATGAGAGAAACTCCAGGATTGGAGGAAGCAGCCAGTCTCTCGGCGCTACTGAGGGCACTGGAGGACTGTACTTGCTTTAACCCAGCTGTCGTAAGAGCTTTCACAGTGTGCATGTCTGGCTGGTCGGCCAAAAGGACAGTCAGACTTTGAAAAGTGCCCATGCAGCCCACCCTCCTCCCTGCTGCTGACTCAGCAAGCCCCGCCCTGTCCAGACCCTCAGTTCGGAAGGGGGGGTTTAATTTTATGACCATTTGATTTGTCAACATTTGGGGGCATTTTAGGTGGCCCGGTGACGCTCCTTGCTCTCATGGGGGAGCCGCCACAGTCTCTGTGCTCAGTTCTGTGGCGCGGTCGGTTCATGGATGCAAACAAGTGAGCCTAGAACCACTTCTTGAACTTGAGATGGGATTCTAAGCCCAGTGGCCATCGAAGAGCATTTTATGTCTAACCTTGGATGAGTGGGAAATTGGCTCCAAAACATTTGTGATTTACATGGCCCACAACTAGCAGTTTTTAGGAAGATGGATAGGGAGGGGCTTTCAAACCTGCAAGTCTGTAAATGCCAGGAGAAGTGTGGCTCACTGGCTAGAGGAGGCAGACCTGGAAGCAGAGGTCAGCCTGGGACCAGGGTTCAATTCCCGGCTCGGTGGGGTCTTGAGTCCTAAAAATGTCCATGGACTCGACAATTCTCGCTCCGGTGCCTACTCGATTCACAGGTTCACACTCTGCGACTCCGGGCAATTGCTTGCTTAATCTCCACAACGGCCCCTCGCGGCGGGATGCCTGGCTTTCACCTTGCGGGTACCCTGCCGGGGTTATCTCACAGGGGAATACCAGGACGGGTTCCCTAAGCAAGCGCTTAGAAACTGCTCGGTGATTTGAGCTATATAAATTCCTGTACATTTACATGTGTGTCCTACATATTATGCTCCATAACAATAGGTTGACCCTTCTTCGGTGGAAATGGGTGAATCAGTCTGATTAAAATGAAAACAAAATATCCCCTCATAGATACCTTTTAATCGATCCATGCGCTCGGCTAATCTGAGGCACCTGATACAATTCTGCAGTTTTCAATGATTTTTATTGGTTATATGTTAAAGAATCTAAAATGGGTGGCTCTGAGACCAGTAACTGAAGCCCATGGATGTCAGGAACTACTCACAGACCTGCTAGCTTAAAAAGCAAAACATGGCGTGAGGAGGAAGTGGGGTCTTAGAGGTAGATGGCTTCATGTTTAGAACTGACTGGGAGGCACTTCTACACTCCTCCCCACTCCACAAATCTCCCCTCCTCTCACAAAAAAAGCTTACTTATGCTGTTTGTGGTGAATTAACACCCCTTTATGGGCATCTGCTGCTTAAAGCCTCTAAAGGCAAACTGATAATACACTATGTACAGTGCTTTCTCCTTCTCTTTGTGTCTCGCCAGGTGATATTGATTCTTCAACAGGTGACTGTGTGACGGGAGCTGACATCGTGTGACACACAGTGGCACTGTGTGAGTTGATACATTTGTACACACCTCAATGACCGACATCACGAGCCTAGACCACTATATAAGGCCACTGTAACTGAACTGCATTCATAGTTCTCATGGGCAGGTAAGCAGCTCAGAGCAGCACAGAGCTCTGCAGGCCTCTCTTGAAGGAGCTAGCCTCACCCCAGGGACTTCAAAGAAAAAGTGTGCGCACGAGCTATTATTCACATTCCATGAGTGCCCTGTCAGTGGACATTAACGAGGTGAAATGATGGAGAATAGAATCCCACAGAGACCCCTCCTATCAATTAGACATTGCTCCTGCCTCCAGGAAATTCCTTCATGAATAACAGAAAAGTGAATTGACTTTTAGAAACCCTGCTTACTTTTTCCGTCTTGTCCTTTCCTCCCTCACAGACACCGTACCTCCCACTGGACAAATGTAGGAGCTATGATGGATGATTCTATGCTGACCTCATTTGCGAGTCGTTAGGGGTTTCTTCATATGGTTTAACTTCTCCAGGTTTTTGCCGAGGATGGAGTTTTAGTTTGTGTTCGTGATGCAATTAGCGCCTACATCACATTAAGTGTGCAAAAGTGTTTGTGCCACCTGGTGTCACCTTGGTTTAGGTGTCCGCTGTCGACGTTATTGATTAAGTCACAAGAGAGCTGTTGACCAGGGATTCAATTAAGAGATCACACCGAGAAGGGTCAAACACATTTACTTTTGTCAGATTTCATACACATCTTGAGCAATGCCTGCCTGGTTCGGGAAGTTACGTTTCTGGGTGAGTAGTATAGTCTTGCTAATAGACACCTTAGCCGCACATAAACCATCCATTTTGCCTATATCAGTGCCATGATAAACATAGCTTGATGCTGTCCATGTTTCCTGTATAGGAATCACATCAAACCTATTTGGAGACATACGTGTGCTGGCTGTAGTCCTTGTGGTTCATAAGCTTATTATTTTTCATTTCTGAACACCAACCTTTAGCATTAAGCAAAGGTTTGACCAAATGTTGTGTTCACAGTTTTTCCACAAAGCATTTATTTAACCAATCAGCAGTGGATCTGACAGTACAGTAGCCAAGTGCATTGGGATGTGGCCTAAAGCACACAAGTGCAGTTTGTGGATACAAGTAGTGAAACAATAAATATATCAGGGAATATAGAGCATTCAAAGGTCTTCTCTTATGTTCCGGCATTACTGTCAAAAGGGATCGAATACCTGGACATGGGAAGACTTCCTATGACCTGATTGTTGATTCAAATGTTATTTTACTTAGTGCTAAGCAGGAGTATCTGCCTGTCTACTATTTCCCTAAAAAGCTTGGGCCCGATTCACAGAATGAACTTAAGACTCAATCCTAAACTTACTACTATTTTGGCATTCACAGAATGCACTTACTACTTTTGGTATTCACAGAATGAACTTACTACTTTTGGTATTCACAGAAGTTAGGATTTTGTCTTAAGTTTGTCTTAAGACAAACTTAAGACAAACGTAAAACAGAATTAAGACAGACTTAAGTTAGGATTGTGTTTTACGTCTGTCTTAAGTCTGTCTTAAGTTTGTCTTCAGTTTGTCTTCAGTTTGTCTTAAGTCTGTCTTCAGTATGTCTTAAGTCTGTCTTCAGTTTGTACTAAGACAAACTTAAGACAAAATCCTAACTTCTGTGAATTCCAAAAGTAGTAAGTTCATTCTGTGAATGCCAAAAGTAGTAAGTGCATTCTGTGAATACCAAAATAGTAGTACGTTTAGGATAGAGTCTTAAGTTCATTCTGTGAATCGGGACCCTTGTTATTTGATACATTCGTTTCTCGTCATCAGTCCATTGATGGAGCTCAGTTTTCCTAAAATAAGTTCTCTTAACCAGAGCCTTGATGTAATAGGACTCTGAGCAGACCCCAGAGCAGCTGCCTTCAATGGCGCCCTTCATTACAGAGTACCACTAACCTGTTGTAAGTACAGGCTGGATGACACTTTGTATAGAAGGGCATCATTGAAATGGCTGCTTGGTGGTCTTGAATGCCATCAAACCAAGGCACCGGGGAAGAGGCATGGTGAAGCGCCGTAATGATGTAGGAATGCAGCAGAAGCAGGCAAAGCACACACATTTATCCCAGGGGTCTGGCCAGTCAAGGGCTCTGGCCAGAGTTTTGGTTGTGCTGCTAATGCTGCCATTCACTGCAGGTGCTGATGCTGATACTTTCAGTTATCCATCCATGCACTCACTCACCCATTCATCCTTCCATGACCTCCTAAATAAGCAGGGCATGGCGGGCTGCAAGTTGTGGTTACCTCAGTAAACTGTAACCAGTGAATTTCAGTGTGATGTTATGACTGACAATTTCACCTAACTATAACATAGCACATAACTCATGATATGTTTGGTGACTGGATTTATAACATCCCTAATGAAATCTGAAATGACATCATTGATAACAACACTGTGCATGGCAGGGGTCCGAGTTATAGTTACTCTGGGGCACGAGTTTGAGTTATTTTTTTTAACTATATCTGTTGTATTTCAGTGGTTTTGGTAGTTTAAAACTTTATTTTTTAACTGGCATTTTAACCCAATTATAACATCCCTTTTTCAGTGAACGTATGTTTTTTATTTGAATATGAATGCAATTAATTCACTGTACTGATATGATCAATGGTTTTCAGAGTATGTAATGCATGGTAGACCTTAGGTAGAAACTTTACACATGTACTATCTTGGTATTCAATTTAATTAACCCTGATTAAATATGCATGATGAAGCTCTCATTGACTCCTGACATTTAATAAAATTACTAATTATTGATATTAATGAAATATAACGTTGGTTCACATTTGGTAAATGTCGTTTCTATTAGTATGTTATACAAGTCACTTTAGAACCTCAGCACTTTAGAACCTAGTGGGTATGTGTAAAATTCTGGTATCAAAATAAGATTGCAGCTGACACAGGATTGAGTTGTAAAGGAGCTCAGGTTTATTGGAGAGAAGGGAGACACATCCAGATCCCATCCAAGCTCAGAGTAGTAACCACCTCTGCTTGAAAACATACATTCTAGCAACTGTGGTAACCACATGGAATTAATGACATCATACAGTACAAACCTGAAAGTGAAGGATGCTACACATCTTCCCCCCATAATAATAAAAAAAAAATGCAAACTAGAAGACAAGACGAAGAAAACATCATGTATAAAACAATGGATGAAAACCATTACATACATTAAGATACATAGTCTTTCAAATGAAAAGGTTTCTTGATGGTTCTGGATGAGCGTCGAGACCCTCTAGGATTCTCATAATCAGTGTCAAATCCCGAATCATCAACATCCAACTCAAGCTTAGAATCAGGAGGTTGATGATTTCCAGATAAAACACAAATTCTATTCAAGTTCCATATTCTGTGGTCCAGGGTTCTCACAGAATTTATGAAAACTTTTATCACCTTTATTGGTTCAGAAAATTTGATTTTTTTACCAGGAAGCTTAACAACTACCATGTCACCAACCTTTACAGACGTTGCTTTAACAGCATGTTTGGAATCAAAATAAAGCTTTCTGTTGGAAGAATTCAGGATCTCTTTTCCACGCCAATTAAGTTCATCATTTAAATTGCCATCTTTAGAACAATTAGCAATTTCTTCACCCAAATCCCTCACCCAGGTTGGTTCTAACAAGGTACAAGGTGATCTTCCTCTAAAGAGGACAAAAGGTGATTTACCAGTGGAGGAGTGAGGAGTGAATCTGTAGTTCTCTACCTTTTTAAGAACTTGTTCTTTCCAATTAAGGCCTGCCCCTTTAGCCCAAGAGATGGTTTCCTTGAGTACCTTGTTAAATCTTTCCACCATCCCATTGGTTTCTGGGTGATAAAGGGCACATTTTTTATGATTTATACCACACCTATGTAAGAAAGACTCCATTTCCCTGGAAACCAATTGGACCCCATTATCAGTGAGGATGGATTGTGGAAAACCTTCCCTTGCAAATAGGGCCTCTAGGAATCTTATAACACAGCTAGTCTCAATATTCAATGTGAAGTGTATCTCAGGCCATCTGGAAAATAAATCCATTAATACAAAAATGAAAATCTGTTGTCCATCAGTGTAAATGGGACCAAGGATATCAAATGAGACCTCTTTCCACGGACCACTCGGGAGATCCCTAATGACCATAGGTTGCACTCTTACAACCTTAGACTTGTCACTCAAATTACAAATCACACAATCTCTAATGACACGCTCAATGTGCAAATCCATGCCAGGCCACCAGTAGGATGAGCGAACTCTTTCCTTAGTTTTTGTCATACCAGAGTGTGACTCATGAGCCAAATCAATGATGTTCTTACGTAGCTCAGAAGGAGGAACCAATCTAGTCCCACAAACCAAAAGGTCATTACAGACAGCCAATTCATCTTTCACTCCCCAGAATTTTGCACACTCACCAGACCCCTGTTTCTTAGAATGCCAACCCTTCTCCAAAAGAGTCATCACACCAGAGAGAACAGGATCGGAGGACAATTTAGAACGCCACTCAGATTCATCAATAACTTCAACGGATACAGGGCAAACCTGATACTGATCTTCTTCACTGTCATCTTCTAAAGGTTCATCCTGTGATACATCAACCAACCTTGACAAGGTGTCAGCCGCACAATTTTGAACACCTGGAATATATTTTATTGTGAAATCATATTCTTGAAATGCAATAACCCATCTGGTTATTCTGCTGGACACTAAATCAATACCCTTTTGGTAGAAAATCTCACACAAAGGCTTGTGATCAGTTTTGACTATGAACTTACTTCCCAACAAAAATTTCTTGAATTTCTTGACAGACCAAAACACAGCCAGAGCTTCCCGTTCAATAACGGAATAACGGGTTTCAGGGTCCTTGAGACCACGTGAAGCAAACATAATGGTGTCTAAGACCCCGTTATTCTCTTGTTGGAGGACAGCACCAAGTCCCTTGAGACTGGCATCAGTGGTGAGAATGGAAATCTTTTGAGGATCAAAACTTCTAAGATTATGAGCTTTCTCAAGCCCCTTTTTTAACGCCTGAAATTCCGACTCACAAGTATCATTCCAAATAAACTCAGAACCCTTTTTTAACAGGCCCCTTAAACCTACACATTGTCCAGCAAAACCTTTCACAAACTTGTTGTAATACTCTATCATTCCAAAGAATTTCATGAGTTCTTCTCTGGAAGAGGGAGGTGGCATCTTAATTATTGTATCTACCAAGTTTGCCTTAGGTGCAATTCCATCTTTTGAAATTGTGTGACCTAAATAATGAATTGATGAAACACCAAAATGACACTTGTCAATCTTGATAGCGAGATTGGCCCTTTCAAGTCTACTAAGCACATCAAAAAGGATACATTCATGCTCTTCATCATTCTTTCCAAAAACAAGAATGTCATCTTGGTACACACACTTTTTCGCAACCTTTAAGCACCTTCTCCATGATGCGCTGAAAAACAGACGCCGCTGAGACAAGACCAAAGGGCATCCTGATGAACCTAAATGTCCCAAAGGGTGTGATAAAAGATGTAAGATTTCTTGAAGATTCTTCTAGCTCAATCTGGTGGTAAGCATAGGGTTGGAATCAGGTCTTAACGGGATCTCAAGTTTGAAATCTTTGAGACACCCTAGTTCATCCCTAAACACTTTAGGAAATTGCATTTTGATACGAGACAACAGATCAACATTAGAATCTACTTGGACAGAACTAACAAGTTCTTTGAGTATTATGGGATTAGGAGAACTGGGATCAAGCATTATGTGTAGATCACCCTGATGAAACCAACTAATGATACTGTCTCCTTTTTGTGAAACATAGATCTTGCCAACAGTATAACGATTTTTGTATTCTATGCGTCCTGTAAAGCATCCCAACAGAGAAATGAGTTTACCTCCATATGCTAAGGGGCGAATGTCAGCTCTAGACAACTGAACCTTGTTGGATAATTTACCCAAATAAAAATTCCTAGAAATAATTGTTATTTTTGCCCCAGAGTCAAAAAGAACATCTGTTGACTCACCCTCAATTTCAATAGTATCAATAGGACAGTTTCTAAGATCAGCTGTGGAAGTGACTTGGACAATAATTTGTCCACACACAAAATCCCCCTCTAGGAATTCATTATCAACAACTTTTACAGAAGTGGAAGGGATTTTACTTTTGCACAAATTAGAATAATGACCCTTCTTTTTACATTTTGAGCAAATGGCATTAAATGCAGGACACTTTGTGTCATTAGCATAATGACCAACTTTGTCACACCTGAAACACTTAGGTACAAACAATTTCTTTTTAGTTTTCGAAGGATTAGTCAAACCTGAGGATTTCTGTGAGTCAGTCACCGTACTTTTAACTACATGAACAGAGGGTTGTTTGTCTTTATTCAAGGTATCTACGCACTTTAGAGAATGTTCAACCCTCTTGGCAAGTTGCAGAACCTCATCTAATGACGGTTCATCTTTCAACCACAATTCATCTCGAACCTTTTCGATGTTACATCCGACCATGAATTGATCTCTAATCCTTTCATCAATGGAAGTGGCGAATTTGCAAGAAGATGCCAATTTCCTTAATTGTGTGAAATAACCCTCAACAGTTTCTCCTTCATTTTGTAACCTTTTAGCAAATTGGTACCTTTCCAAAACCGTACTAACCTTGGGCAAATAATGATTGTCTAATTTTTTCATGCAAATTTCAAACTCATTAAGACCTCTTTCTTCTTCAGAGGTAAGCTCTGCTAAATGGTCAAACACATCCTGACCTTCTGACCCATGACAATGGAGTAGAAGAGATGTCTTGCGTTCAGCACTCAAACTAACCCCACAAACCTTAGCGTAGCGTTCGAAAACTTTTTTACATTTCTGCCACTTAATAGGAGGGTCCCCCGGGGATGACAGAAAGAATGGAGCTGCAGTAACATTTTGCATGACTAATAATTAAATGAAGGATTGACAAAATTTAGAGTGTTTTGTGTAATCAAGTAAAACAGTAAAGATGGTGTGAGATAAAGAAAATGTGAATAAATAAAATTAAGTTACAACCATAAGAACATTACCAGGATAAATAAAACAGCCTAGAAAGAAAACATTTAGTTGTTTGGGTTCTCATTATAGGTTACCCTTACTTCACAGATATAATAATACTTGACTTGAATTAATACAGTCAGTTCAGTAGAAATAAAAACTTGCGATGAGGTGTTGTCCAGGAAGCTGCTCCACGAGGTGTTTCTGAGAACGAGGCGTTTCTGAAAAAAATGTTCCGATTATAAGGTTAATATCGAAAAATAAAAAAAAACTTTATTTGTTGATAAGTGTTGTTGACAAACGCTCCGAAGTTGAAATGTATTGTTTGCAAATACGTAGTCTTGGAAACGTAGCGAAGTGTATTTAATTGGGAGAAGACGTTGTCAAGGAAACCATGCGTTTCACGAAGCGAAGTGAAAACAAATATGGCCGCCGAAGACGTCACACGTTACGCACGGCAACGCCACTCGTCACAAAAAATGCGCTATCATTACGTTCAGGAGCGTGGAGTTGAGCGCAGACACCAGAAGACACAAGAAGCTGCGTGGTCGGAAACCATGGATACAAGCAGCTGCACGCTCTAGTCCATCGCGTGTGAGTGAAATCCGTTGGTACTTTAATCGAAGGTAAACATGTGCCAAAATATGACAAAATCCTTTATTTAAAAGTCAGAACTTTGCTAGCCTTTGTAGTTTCAGTAAACACACAGCAGAATTCCAGACTCTCAGGGATGAAAATCTCTTAGTAAAAAGCGCAAGCAATGTAGAGTATGTCCGTACATCATGCAGTGGACTTAAAGCTTTAAGAATTCAAATTAGCTTGTAAGAGATAGAGGAATTAATAAAAACACCTGCTGGTTCAATCAAAGCACTGTAAATAGAGCAAAGTCTAGGGGAACAGCCGCTGGTGCAATCATAAATGTCACAAGAGCATAAAGTTTACCCAAAAGATGGTTCAATTAATAATTAAAACAGCCGCTGGTGCAATCAAAGCACAATTACATTAACAGCCGCTGGTGCAATCATAGGCACAAAAGAAAGAGAAAATAGTACCTTAAAATTGAAGAAAATTGAAGATAAATGTTGTTGAGACAGTTGAGCCTCCCTTTTCCTCAGCTGCCGACTACGCCAATGTAAAATCCTGGTTTCAAAATAAGATTGCAGCTGACACAGGATTGAGTTGTAAAGGAGCTCAGGTTTATTGGAGATAAGGGAGACACATCCAGATCCCATCCAAGCTCAGAGTAGTAACCACCTCTGCTTGAAAACATACATTCTAGTAACTGTGGTAACCACATGGAATTAATGACATCATACAGTGCAAACCTGAAAGTGAAGGATGCTACAGTATGATTTCTCCTTTTTATATTCTAGGGTGATTTGTTTACTTTGATGCAGTGTCACTTTAGAACTATGGTATTTTTGAGACACAATGGATGTGACCTTTATAACACCTTGGTGTGATTTGCGTATTGTGATGCAGTAGCACTTTCGTAATATAAATGGGTATGGCCATGTAGTCTACCTGGGTTTCCCGTTCCCTGGGATTTAAAAATGTCAGGAATAGGTGTTTCATTTAATTTAAAAAATGTTTCTGATTTTTATTTGTAGTCTGATTATCCAATGAGATTCCATGGAAAAGCAGATCTTAATTGAAGGATTTGTAATTGGATATGCTACAATATATCATTCTACATTGCATTGATTTCATTTGCTCATTGTGTGTGTATATATATATATATATATATATATATATATATATATATATATATATATATATATATATATATATATATTACGCTCGACTCTCCCAAATCCAAAAGAAAGAGGCAGCACTCGCGGATCAAGGTCAAACCAGGGTTTAATTAGAGGGAAAAAGAAAAGCACAGACGCGTTTCGGCGTGAGCCTTCGTCAGTGTGTCATTCGTCCACATCTAACAATCCGTGTTATAAACAAACAAATCATAAGCATTGTCATAGACATAGGACTACACCCCTTGAGCCCCTGTGGGCGCCATCTTGGAATGGTGTTCTCTCCAAGGGTCTTTACAGGATTAAACATGAAGTAATCATGGTTAAAATAAAGCCGTGGATCGGCTTGTGTCCTATGACATATGTGTACAATGCTAACATGATCACAACAGTGCGCAAAAACATAAGAAGTCGCACAAATCCTCAAGCACATGAAAGAAAGAAACGAAAAGAATTAGTACCTGTCCTATAACAGCTAGTGAACCAATTATTCTGTCATAATTTGTCATGATTTCTAGGTAATGCTATTTACAGGATATATAACAGGAAAGTACTCTTTTAGATTCAAGGATCTCGCAAAGGAAAGGTGTATTTACACTATTTACAGAAGTAGAGTTGGACTAAACCATATCTAAGTGTGTGTAAAAGATGAAAATTATAATAGGTTCTCAAGATGGATACTTTCAGGTCACAAAATTGTGTGATTGTCCTAGTGCTGCAGTATCAATCGTAGCAAGGGAGACAAACAAAAAAATATATATATATTTTCCACAAAAGCTTTCTTCACAGAAACGCTCGCACTTGGGATAAACCACAGTATTTTTTAGCAAAGTAACGCGTTTCGACAGCCGTTACTTTGCTAAAATAAACTGTGGTTTATCCCGAGTGCGAGCGTTTCTGTGAAGAAAACTTTTGTGGAAAATTGAACTACCGAGAGACCTGCTCGGTTCATGCTCGCCATCTGTGTATGGGCCACGGACAGTGACCACTGCGCCTTCCGGCCTGGTCACCCCCACGCTCCTGTGCCTGTGCCTGCTCCCGCAGCCCCAGCCACCCGAGGGCCGCCGAGCCCACACCAGCCTCCCGCAGCCCCAGCCACACGAGGGTCGCTGAGCCCACACCAGCCTCCCGCAGCCCCAGCCACCCGAGGGCCGCCGAGCCCACACCAGCCTCCCGCAGCCCCAGCCACCCGAGGGCCGCCGAGCCCACACCAGCCTCCCGCAGCCCCAGCCACCCGAGGGCCGCCAAGCCCGCTCCAGCTTTTCCCGCCGCCCTAGCCCGTGGCCCCGCCCCCTGCCAGCCGATTGGCTCTCGCTCCCGCCTCCCCGCAGACCCTCCCGACCAGCTCCCTTCTTATGACGTCCCCAGAGCGACTGCGCAGCGGAAGCGCGCAGCGGGAGCACCGAATGAGCGCCGGAGGTGCGCCAAAGGTAAGCCCGTCTGTGCCCGTCCGCGCCTGGACCGCGCCCAGCGCCAGGACCCCTGGCCCCCGCAGACCCCAGCCCACCCGCCGGACGTACAACGCCGCCACCCTCAACGCACTCAACGCCGGCCGAATTCCAGGATGCTACCGAGCCACCCCGAGACGCACCCACGGACCCTTCTGCTGCAACTCCTGCAAGTTCACCTGCATCCGGACCTGCACTACTCCAGCACCAACCAAGACCAAGACGAGCAACAGCAGCAGCCACCTGAAATGCATCCTGCTCCACACCCGCTCCGTCCACAGACACGCCGTTGAGCTCTGGAACCTGCTCGACACCACAGCCCCAGACGTCGCCTTCCTCGCGGAAACCAGGATGAACGCCTCTTCAGCGCCCGACATCGCCATCCCAGACGGCTACAAGATCATCCGAAGGGACCGCATCAACCACACCGGAGGAGGCATCACCATCATCCACAGGAACACCATCCGCATCACGACCAACACCGACGACACCCTCGCACCCGCCGAGCACCTGCACTTCCAGGTCCACATCAACCCCAAGACCACCCTCAGAGGCACCCTCATCTACAGACCCCCGGGACCACGCACACAATTCAGCGAAGACATCGCCGACTTCATCACCCCGCACGCCCTCCCCTCCGCTGACTACATCCTCCTCGGGGACCTCAACTTCCACCTGGAGAACAACAACGACCGCAACACCACCACCCTGCTGGACAACCTCGCCAACCTCGGACTCAAGCAGCTGGTCACCAACCCCACCCACTACGCCGGACACACACTCGACCCCGTCTTCTCATCCAGCAAGGACATCGCCTTCAGCCACGCCACCGGACTCCACTGGACGGACCACAGCTGCGTCCACTTCAGCTTCAGAAGGACCAAGATCCACCACCACCCGCAACAGGTTGCACGCAGAAGCTGGAACAAGATCACAGCCGACCAGCTCGCGACCGCCCTGAGCAAGAACCCACCCACCAGCGCAATGAACCCCAGCCAAGCGGCCACCAACCTCACGAAGTGGATCAGCGACTGCGCAGACGACCTCGCCCCTTTGAAGACCCCGCCTAGCAGACCCGGTAGCAAGAAAGCCCCATGGTTCACCGACGAACTCAAGAGATCCAAGAAGAACTGCCGAGCCCTCGAGAGAACCTGGCGCAGAGACCCAACACCGGACAACATGACTGCCCTCAAGCTCGCCACCCGAAAACACCACCAACTCATCCACGCCACCAAGAAAACCGCATTCAAGGAACGACTGGACAACAACGCACACAACAGCAAGGAACTCTTCAACATCGTCAAAGAGCTCTCCAACCCCAACGCCGGAAACAACGACATCACCCCTTCGCAAGACCTCTGCAACTCCCTCGCCTCCTACTTCCACAACAAGATCGCGGACATACACAACAGCTTCAGCACTCAACCGACGCACGCCACGACCGAACCACCGCCCCCCACCACCACCCTCCGCGCCTGGACCCCGATCAGCACCGAAGACACCGGCCGCACAATGAACTCCATCCACTCTGGATCTCCTACCGACCCCTGCCCTCACCACGTCTTCAACAAGGCCGACGCTGTCATCGCACCCCACCTGCGGGACATCATCAACCCCTCCTTCGACACCGCTACCTTCCCGGAGAGCTGGAAGCACGCCGAACTCAGCGCTCTACTAAAGAAGCCATCAGCCGACCCCACCGACCTCAAGAACTACCGCCCCATCTCGCTGCTCCCGTTTCCTGCAAAAGTCATCGAGAAGACCGTCAACAAGCAGCTGGCCGCCTTCCTCGAGACGAACGGATCCCTCGACCTCTCGCAGTCTGGCTTCCGGGCCAACCACAGCACCGAGACCGCCCTGATCGAAGCCACCGATGACATCCGAGCTCTGCTTGACAACGGAGAAACAGCGGCCCTCATCCTCCTAGACCTCTCCGTGGCCTTCGACACTGTCTGCCACCGTACACTAGTGCAGCAACTCAGCAACGTCGGAATCCAGGAGAAGGCACTGGAGTGGATCATCTCCTTCCTCGCCGGAAGGACACAGAGAGTCCGCCTCCCCCCGTTCAGATCTGAAGCCACCGAAGTCATCAGCGGCGTTCCTCAAGGCTCCTCGCTCAGTCCAACCCTCTTCAACGTGTACATGAGTCCCCTCGCAGACATCACACTCCAGCACAAACTCAACATCATCTCCTACGCCGACGACACCCAGCTGATTCTCTCCCTCACCAACGACCCCGCCACCGCCAGAGCCAACCTCCACGAAGGGATGAAAGAGGTAGCCGAATGGATGAAGAACAGCCGCCTGAAACTGAACTCAGACTCGACGGAAGTCCTCATCCTGGGATCCTCACCCTCCGCCTGGGACGACTCCTGGTGGCCCCCGCCCTAGGCAGCGCACCCAAACCAACAGACCACGCACGCAACCTGGGCTTCATCCTGGACTCCACCCTCTCCATGACCAGACAAGTCAACGCCGTCTCCTCGTCATGCTTCAACATCCTGCGCATGCTACGAAAGATCTTTCGGTGGATCCCCACCTAGACCAGGAAGACGGTCACCCAGGCCCTCGTCACCAGCCGTCTGGACTACGGCAACTCCCTCTACGCCGGAACCACCGCCAAACTCCAGAAAAGACTTCAGCAGATCCAGAACGCCTCAGCACGACTCATCCTGGACATCCCCCGTCGCAGCCACATCTCCGGACACCTGAGAGACCTGCACTGGCTCCCGGTCACCAAGAGAATCACCTTCCGACTCCTCACCCACGCACACAAAGCCCTACACAACCAAGGCCCAGGATACCTCAACGGCCGCCTCAACTTCTACGCTCCCAAACGCCAGCTTCAATCGACCGGCCACGCCCTCGCCCCCGCATCCGAAGAGCCACCACAGGGGGACGGTCCTTCTCCTACCTCGCCGCCAAGACATGGAACTCCCTCCCGACCCACCTCCGCCTGACCCAGGACCACCTCGCCTTCAGGAAGCAACTCAAGACCTGGCTGTTCGAGCAGTAGCGGACCCCCCTCCCCTAGCGCCTTGAGACCCTCTGGGTGAGTAGTGCGCTATATAAATGCTTTGATTGATTGATTTGATTGACTTCCGAAAACGGGTCCTATTGTTGATGTAAATATATATATATATATGAGGTACGTAAAGCTCCCAAAGTTAACCAGTGCAGCGAATAGAGCCACTCGAGCAAACAGGAACCAGCGAGATGGTGCAATTTTTCTTTATTGATTTTTAGCCCAGCACCAGTCCGCCATGACGTGTTTCGGCTAAAGATAGCCTTGATCACATGACATCGTCATGAGGGCTGACCACCCATTTAAAGTGCAGAGTGCCATCACATGTCATAGAAACTGACAAAATACTATTAACGTTTCCGTGATGTTGCAACTTACTACATTGCGGCTTAAATGCCGGTATTGCACACATTGTCAAAGATTTAATCACAGATAGTGTAAAATTGCAGTAAAATACATTAAACATTGGAAAAGAAGGAACCTCAGATAATCAAATGCATAATGAAAGTACATGGCAACGGCTAAGAAAAACTTTTAAAATTATATAAAAGTTAAAAGCCGAATAAATAATTATATAAAATTGTTATATACCCATTAAAATACCATAAAACCACTGTTAACAAGTGCAATTTGAAATGTGCAAAATGCTCTAATCGTCATTCCCCGTTGTCATGGAGTCAAACAATTTACAATAATGCCCAAGTGGGCCAATGCATGGAACCTGAGGTAGAAACTGCAATTGTGCAAATACGCTATTAGTGCAAAACATGTGTGATGGCAATAAAGTGCTACCGAAATAGTGAAAGTGTTTGTTGAATTAAATCAAAATAAACAAAAAGGTCATGGAGGGTACAGGGATCATGTTTACGATATTGAAGTTATAATCCACAGTTCATATTTACTGAATTCCTAGAGTTCTAGTTAACAGACTTAGTTACATGATTAAAACACAGAAGGTGCATAATGCAGGTACTATACGGTATCAGGGTACTAAAGAGAGGTGTGGCAGTCCTCCCCAATATTGAGGCCTTGCGGTGCCTTGGTGTCAAGTGATATTATGTAGCGAGTCTCTAGTTTACGAAGTAGAGACTCCCTATCACCGCCCCTCCTCTGGGGAGGAACACAATCTATCACAAAGTACCTCAACAACGAGGCATCTTTTCCATGTTTGTTCTCAAAGTGCCTGGCTACAGGATATGTCGCATCTGCATGGGTTATTGCTCGCAGGTGCTGTAATATACGCTTATGCACTTGTGGTCTAGTGCTGCCTACATATCTCAGCCCGCACGGACACTCTAAAACATAAACTGCAAACTTAGATTTGCAGTTCAGTTTCTGTTTGATTTTAATTGGAAAAGGAGATAAAGGGGTAGTAACCTCTGTTTTGCTGATACCGTGTTTACAAGCTTTACAGGTGGAGCACCTTAAAAAACCTTTACTGTCACCAAGCCATGACCCAGTGATCACTTCAGGACTACTGGATACCAGACTATCTTGCATCGAACGGGCTTTACAATAGGTAATGCTAGGTTGTTTTGTCATCAGAGGGCCTATAATAGGGTCACTGGAAACTAGGAACCAGTTGTCCCTGACAATTTTATGGATACCTTTATGTTGATTACTGTATTCCATAATAAGTCTGGTCTCCTCACAAGATCCATCCACTCTGGATCTCCTACCGACCCCTGCCCTCACCACGTCTTCAACAAGACCGACGCTGTCATCGCACCCCACCTGCGGGACATCATCAACACCTCCTTCGACACCGCTACCTTCCCGGAGAGCTGGAAGCACGCCGAACTCAGCGCTCTACTAAAGAAGCCATCAGCCGACCCCACCGACCTCAAGAACTACCGCCCCATCTCGCTGCTCCCGTTTCCTGCAAAAGTCATCGAGAAGACCGTCAACAAGCAGCTGGCCGCCTTCCTCGAGACGAACGGATCCCTCGACCTCTCGCAGTCTGGCTTCCGGGCCAACCACAGCACCGAGACCGCCCTGATCGAAGCCACCGATGACATCCGAGCTCTGCTTGACAACGGAGAAACAGCGGCCCTCATCCTCCTAGACCTCTCCGTGGCCTTCGACACTGTCTGCCACCGTACACTAGTGCAGCAACTCAGCAACGTCGGAATCCAGGAGAAGGCACTGGAGTGGATCATCTCCTTCCTCGCCGGAAGGACACAGAGAGTCCGCCTCCCCCCGTTCAGATCTGAAGCCACCGAAGTCATCAGCGGCGTTCCTCAAGGCTCCTCGCTCAGTCCAACCCTCTTCAACGTGTACATGAGTCCCCTCGCAGACATCACACTCCAGCACAACCTCAACATCATCTCCTACGCCGACGACACCCAGCTGATTCTCTCCCTCACCGACGACCCCGCCACCGCCAGAGCCAACCTCCACGAAGGGATGAAAGAGGTAGCCGAATGGATGAAGAACAGCCGCCTGAAACTGAACTCAGACTCGACGGAAGTCCTCATCCTGGGATCCTCACCCTCCGCCTGGGACGACTCCTGGTGGCCCCCGCCCTAGGCAGCGCACCCAAACCAACAGACCACGCACGCAACCTGGGCTTCATCCTGGACTCCACCCTCTCCATGACCAGACAAGTCAACGCCGTCTCCTCGTCATGCTTCAACATCCTGCGCATGCTACAAAAGATCTTTCGGTGGATCCCCACCGAGACCAGGAAGACGGTCACCCAGGCCCTCGTCACCAGCCGTCTGGACTACGGCAACTCCCTCTATGCCGGAACCACCGCCAAACTCCAGAAAAGACTTCAGCAGATCCAGAACGCCTCAGCACGACTCATCCTGGACATCCCCCGTCGCAGCCACATCTCCGGACACCTGAGAGACCTGCACTGGCTCCCGGTCACCAAGAGAATCACCTTCCGACTCCTCACCCACGCACACAAATCCCTACACAACCAAGGCCCAGGATACCTCAACAGCCGCCTCAACTTCTACGCTCCCAAACGCCAGCTTCAATCGACCGGCCACGCCCTCGTCCCCCGCATCCGAAGAGCCACCACAGGGGGACGGTCCTTCTCCTACCTCGCCGCCAAGACATGGAACTCCCTCCCGACCCACCTCCGCCTGACCCAGGACCACCTCGCCTTCAGGAAGCAACTCAAGACCTGGCTGTTCGAGCAGTAGCGGACCCCCCTCCCCTAGCGCCTTGAGACCCTCTGGGTGAGTAGTGCGCTATATAAATGCTTTGATTGATTGATTTGATTGACTTCCAAAAACGGGTCCTATTGTTGGTGTAAATATATATATATATATGAGGTACGTAAAGCTCCCAAAGTTAACCAGTGCAGCGAATAGAGCCACTCGAGCAAACAGGAACCGGCGAGATGGTGCAATTTTTCTTTATTGATTTTTAGCCCAGCACCAGTCCGCCATGACGTGTTTCGGCTAAAGATAGCCTTGATCACATGACATCGTCATGAGGGCTGACCACCCATTTAAAGTGCAGAGTGCCATCACATGTCATAGAAACTGACAAAATACTATTAACGTTTCCATGATGTTGCAACTTACTACATTGCGGCTTAAATGCCGGTATTGCACACATTGTCAAAGATTTAATC
Source organism: Lissotriton vulgaris (assembly GCF_964263255.1). Taxonomy (NCBI): domain Eukaryota; kingdom Metazoa; phylum Chordata; class Amphibia; order Caudata; family Salamandridae; genus Lissotriton; species Lissotriton vulgaris. The sequence continues at coordinate 307,710,807 of NC_141685.1, forward strand.
ACAGATAGTGTAAAATTGCAGTAAAATACATTAAACATTGGAAAAGAAGGAACCTCAGATAATCAAATGCATAATGAAAGTACATGGCAACGGCTAAGAAAAACTTTTAAAATTATATAAAAGTTAAAAGCCGAATAAATAATTATATAAAATTGTTATATACCCATTAAAATACCATAAAACCACTGTTAACAAGTGCAATTTGAAATGTGCAAAATGCTCTAATCGTCATTCCCCGTTGTCATGGAGTCAAACAATTTACAATAATGCCCAAGTGGGCCAATGCATGGAACCTGAGGTAGAAACTGCAATTGTGCAAATACGCTATTAGTGCAAAACGTGTGTGATGGCAATAAAGTGCTACCGAAATAGTGAAAGTGTTTGTTGAATTAAATCAAAATAAACAAAAAGGTCATGGAGGGTACAGGGATCATGTTTACGATATTGAAGTTATAATCCACAGTTCATATTTACTGAATTCCTAGAGTTCTAGTTAACAGACTTAGTTACATGATTAAAACACAGAAGGTGCATAATGCAGGTACTATACGGTATCAGGGTACTAAAGAGAGGTGTGGCAGTCCTCCCCAATATTGAGGCCTTGCGGTGCCTTGGTGTCAAGTGATATTATGTAGCGAGTCTCTAGTTTACGAAGTAGAGACTCCCTATCACCGCCCCTCCTCTGGGGAGGAACACAATCTATCACAAAGTACCTCAACAACGAGGCATCTTTTCCATGTTTGTTCTCAAAGTGCCTGGCTACAGGATATGTCGCATCTGCATGGGTTATTGCTCGCAGGTGCTGTAATATACGCTTATGCACTTGTGGTCTAGTGCTGCCTACATATCTCAGCCCGCACGGACACTCTAAAACATAAACTGCAAACTTAGATTTGCAGTTCAGTTTCTGTTTGATTTTAATTGGAAAAGGAGATAAAGGGGTAGTAACCTCTGTTTTGCTGATACCGTGTTTACAAGCTTTACAGGTGGAGCACCTTAAAAAAACTTTACTGTCACCAAGCCATGACCCAGTGATCACTTCAGGACTACTGGATACCAGACTATCTTGCATCGAACGGGCTTTACAATAGGTAATGCTAGGTTGTTTTGTCATCAGAGGGCCTATAATAGGGTCACTGGAAACTAGGAACCAGTTGTCCCTGACAATTTTATGGATACTTTTATGTTGATTACCGTATTCCATAATAAGTCTGGTCTCCTCACAAGATCTATCAGTGGAAGACCCTTGCTGTACAACACCTGAGCCCAGGAGTGTTAGCCTGTCAATTTTATTGGCCCTCTTGATAGCATTATCTATGGTTTCTGGCTTGTATTCCCGTTGGATAAACCGAGACCTACAGAGGGATTGTGCCAGCCGGCATTCTTGTTCATTACTGCAAATTCTTCGTACCCGAAGCATCTCCCCATCGGGGATACTGCGTATCAGGTGTGCTGGATGATGACTATTCGCGTGCAGCAATGCATTTCCCGCTGTGGGCTTACGGTGTAGTCTAGTTTGAAGGCTACCATCCTGGACAAAGATCTCCACATCCAAGAACACGATGGACTGTTTACTGAGGCTACTGGTGAATTGAATGTTAAGATTGTTAGCATTCAATTCCTTTATGAAATCAATAACCTCATCTTCAGTACCATCCCAAACAAAAACCAGGTCATCTATGTACCTTAACCAAAGTTTTACATTAGAGTTCATAATGGCAACATGTTGTTTCATCAGGACCTGCTCCTCCCAGTACCCCATATGAAGACAGGCGTAACTGGGAGAGAAGCAGGCCCCCATTGCCACACCCCTGGTCTGTAAGAAAAGCTGGTTAGCAAATAAAAAGACATTATTTCCAAGACAGATGGCAATCATGTCTAACAACATTTTAGAATGTTCCTAAATATCTCTACCATGTGGCTCTCTCCTTTCCGTGTAGGCGCTACTGAATGTGGTCGCGTCGCTCCCGCAGTTGAGCCCAACTGTTATTTATTTCAACAAGATTCACCACGCTACAATTGAATTGCTTCAAGTGATTTATTCATCCATGGGGTCAAAACAAAATAACCAACGTGTTTTGACAGCGTCCGCTGTCTTGATCACGGTCAGTTTGTGTGGGTGTACTCACATGTTTTCAAACATTTCCTGGAACCTAAGTTACGCCCCTTACTGGGTGTGTTTTAACAGTTGTCATTTCTTTTTCATGAGTTGGCATTATGGGACTTGTAGTTGGTTTCAAACATTTCAAAATTAGTTGGTTTTCACATATTTCGACTTTTCAAAAGTAGTAATTAAACCGATTTTTTCTATATTCATGCAGTTCCCATAATCCTGTGAAACTGACCGTGATCAAGACAGCGGACGCTGTCGAAACGCGTTGGTTATTTTGTTTTGACCCCATGGATGAATAAATCACTGGAAGCAATTCAATTGTAGCGTGGTGCTGGATTCTGTTTGAACTACGACTCCATTGTTTCCCTCGAGGTGGGGAATCTTGTTGAAATATATATATAAACTACACCTACCATTATTTCTGTTAATGAGGATGAATGGGGCAAATTATTGGGTCTTAAGAAAACACAAACCCGGACATCATTACATGGGACTATTATGGCACAGTACTTACGCAATGATTGCGCCCCTACTGGCCTAATAGTAACTAATACCCCTAGGTTATTTTTAACGGACAAAGAATTCTTGAAAAGTTGGGCCATGATTGCTTGGCGCTGTACCAGAGACTGGTTGATCCTTATTATTCAAACTGCAAAACGTATAGCAGATACGATATTGATCGAGATTCAAATCATGGAGTCTAAAATCAAGACGACCCTCTCCTCAAAAGCCTTTCAAAAGAACCTGGATGATGCAAATAAGAACAACAGAGAATATAAGGAATACACTTTGTCAGTGAAGATGGAAAAATTCAGAAAAGATCTTGACAAATTTAAATTTGAAAAAGTATATCCTTACTCAAGTGATTCTTATGTTCCTCCTGACCTGAATACTAACAACCGCAAGGCTGCCTCTACATACGGGACATCAAGTTCTGACGATAACACCTCTGGCAGCGATACCAGCAACAGCAACCCCAGTACACGAGGACGTGGACGGGGCAAGAGGAACCAAAGAAATAGTTGGAGAGGCAACCAACAAAACCAACAACAACAGTGGTGGCCACCAGGTCCGTGGCAGTTTGGAGGTATCCTTCCTTTCTTCCCTCCACAACAACCTTTGGGCCCTTGTATGCCCAATTTTCCAGCGAACTACCAACCAGGTTTTCAAGGCAATTTTTCTGGCCAGCCTTTTTTAGGGTTTGGCCGAGGCAGATCCCGAGGGAGACGGAGAGGTCAGACACAACTTCAGGTTCATTACAGCCCACCTTCTACCTCGACAGCAGTGAGGAACCTGAGGAGCAACTCTGCCAAGAACAAGGAACCAGCTCAGAACAGCGCGAGCCCAGCATTGTAATGAATCTCAGTAAACACATCTTGACACCTGTAGAAGAGAAAGCCCTCAACAAAGGCCTTGGATTTGTCCCTACCCACTGTAATGATCATTTTGAGACCCGTTGCGAACTTGCACATTTTCTCAGGAAGATCAGACTACACTTCTTCTTTATCGATAAGGAACCTCCATCACAGGATGACAGGGATGTCAATACTGGTTTGAAGTGTAAATCTACCTTTATGCCTCCTACTCACTCAATGCCACCACAAGTCCTGGCCTTTGAACAGGCTATTGAGAAGGAAGTAGAGGATCTTCTCTGTGAGAACAGGAAGATCTTTTACAATTTACCCAAATCGGAACAATTGGCACTCAAGACCTTAATAGCCGACAAGGAGTTAACCATCAAACCGGCTGATAAAGGGGGATCAATTGTTTTGCTCGACACTGACACCTACCGTTCGGAATGCTTGCGTCAACTAAGCAATGAAGATGCATATCTTCTTCTTGAACAGGATCCGACTGAAGAACTGAAATTAACAATCAGGACAATGACTGAAGAGGCCTCATCTGAGGGTTGGATTACTCCATCTGAAGCATCCTTTTTGTACACCGAACACCCGAAGATGCCCTATTTCTATGCCTTACCCAAGGTCCACAAAGAACAGAGGCCACCCCCTGGCCGCCCCATCATCTCGGGCATAGGATCGATCCTGGAACCGTTGTCCACATTTGTGGACTATTTCTTGCGACCGATGGTGCAAGAAATGCCTACCTACCTGAAGGATACCACCGATGTGCTACGCCTTTTGCCAGACATAGAATTTGATACCGATACAGACCTACTAGTCTCCTTTGATGTTGAGGCACTCTATACCTCCATCTCACAGGACGAGACCTTAGAGGTAATCCATTCGCTCCTGGACTCTAAAGAATTGAACAGTATAACACCGGTTCATTTCATCATGGCCTGTGCTACCTTAGCAATGAAAAGGAACTTTTTCCGCTTTGAGGATAACATCTACCTGCAGGTGTCTGGCACTACCATGGGGAGCGTTTACGCTCCCAGTCTAGCGAATTTGTATGTACATTCATTCGAGCAACAACATATCTTTAGTGATCAGAACCCTTACATCGATAATCTGAAGACCTGGAAGAGGTATATCGATGAAGTTCTGGTGGTGTGGCGTGGTCCCAGTGAGAGCTGTCTGGAGTTCCTGGAGTGGCTCAACACTAGAAATTCCTTCCTCAAGTTCACCATAGAGATAGGAGGTAAAAGTCTCGCGTTCCTTGACTTGCTGATTACGGCCAAACCCGAAGGTTTACAATCGGAACTATATAGAAAACCTGCCTCAAGGAACTCGCTCCTGATGTTTGACAGCCACCACCCTAGATCTCTAAGGGAAAATCTACCGTTCGGGCAATTTCTGCGGGTCCAAAGAAATTGTTCTACTTCTGCAGGTTTTAAAGAACACTCGAGCACTCTGGCCAACCAACTTATCTCGCGTAAATATCCACCTAAGCTAGTACGACAGTCCATGAAACGTGCTAGAAACAACAATCGATCAGCCTTACTGGAACCCTCGTTACCTAAAGCCCCTCTAGAAAGACTTACCTTTGTCCATACTTTAGGGACTCTTTCTAATAGCATACAGAAACTTGTCAAAAAACACTGGCCAATCTTGAACTCCGGTCGTTTGTCTCTTCCACCTCCTCTCTTCTCCTTCAAAAGAGGTCCAAACCTGAAAGACAAACTGGTGCATACAAGACCCCTGGAAGAACAACCCAGGGCTTTAGGGTCACTTTGGGATCTTCCGCCAGTCACAGGGCATCACCCTTGTGGGGAATGTCAAGCCTGCCCTCAGACTAAGAAGATGACAGAAATTGATATAGGAACATCGAGGCCCTGGCAACTGAAGAGATTCACCAATTGCAATAGTGAACGACTAATTTATCTTATCACATGTCCTTGTGGATACAAATATGTGGGCATGACCACTCGTAAAATACGCATCAGGATTTCAGAACATAAGAGCACAATCTGATGTAAAAGACAGGCAACCAAGCTCACTACACACTTTTTGGAAGCTAATCATCCCTCTACTTCTTTCCAATGGACTGTATTTGAGCAAACTTTCATTCCTTCACATGTTGCGGATGTAGCCAAATTTCTCCTCTTGAAGGAACAGAGATGGGTCCTTAAGCTGGACACACACCACAATGGACTCAATGACGAGATACCCTGGTCCACTTTGTGAGGTGCCCACACTTTCATATCTAGTGTTTGATTGAGGTTATCCTTCAGATGGCCCCTTTTTTCTGAAGTGCACTTCCTTATGTGTCATCTATACAATGAATAGAGGGCGCTATAAAGCCCCCCCCTTTTTTCAGAGCCTTCTGCCTAATGTGCTATCCTCTTAATATGATACAGAGAGTTCTTTGTGTATACCTATGAAGACCTTATTAATACACACTGTCCAGACACGGGTTAACAGAACGGCTCTATGACATGCACTTGTAATAAATAAGTGCTTTCCGTTTTTTGCCCACATCATGTTCTATACTAAATAATGGTTCCTACTGTATTAATAAACCTTGAGTTTATTTTCTGTTCGACTGTTTGTGATCAGTGTTGTTTCACCGTATCACTTTTTTAGTTGCCCGTGTTTTCAAGTCTCGTCCCTCTGTTGTTGGAAATAAGCATGGTTTCCAGGGAAACGCCCTCAAAACCAATAGCGCATATGCTAACATTGAATTCGCCGCTGAGCCAATCACGCGGCTCGTACATCTAACCACGTGGTAAGGACGGCCAACCGGTGTTGAGCTCTTATTGAGCACGCTGACTATGGCCCGGCGCCTCCCCAGTTGGTTCAGATGCCAACGAGGAAGTACCGACGGAGAGGTATGTTATCCTTCTCTCCTTTGCGCGTAATATCAGGCATCTTTAACGCGAGCCCGCAATCAGCACTTTTTTTAAATATGCTCTGTTTCGCGGTACGCTCTTAACCGCGAGTACCGTTTGCTACATTGGGAGACTACGAGCATGTTTTATATCGCCTTTTCACCCACGCCCTTAAGGTCCCTGATACTTATACTTGATGTATTAACAGCTGACATGGATCAGAGTGGTTTAGTGGATAACCTATGCAATATGCTTGAACTCTTACCTAACTTAAATATCTCGCAACTTGTTGCTGATAAGTAGAACTTCACATTTCATGTTTCGAAGTTTGTAGAAGGGATCTAAGTTACAGCGTTCTCTGTGCACTTTAGGAATTAAGTTTTCTTTTTTCTTTTTATAGAGCGGTGCTTCACTTTTAACCCTGAGCCACTGCCAGGTGGGGTGAGGCCTTCACTACTTACAAGTTTTGGTAAGATGTGACCCTATCTGTTATGGCATATAAATTATATATCCTAATAAGATATACCTACCACACTACTGTTCTGAGTGTTATAAGTCAGCGTTTTAGCTGTACATAGTCTAAGGTCTATACTCATGAGACTTGACTCCTCATGAGGTTTTTGTATGAAGCCAACATTTGTTACATGTAACCCTTGTATGTTTTGACCTTCTAGTGAACAACACAAGCTGTGAGTCTTTGACGAGACGTGTCACTTGGATTTCGCAGGTGATCTCTGTACTTGTCTGTTGCACATATTTTAGTTGTCACTTATTATTTAATTTTATGTATGCAGTAGCACTCAATTGTTAATAAGGTCCTGATGAAAGCAAGGACAATGGTGTCCCCTGTTTGCTGAAACATGTCGACCCAGTTCCACTTCTAGACAGTATATTCTCTTCAACTGTCCTTAACAATTTTTTAATATTGGCGGAGTGAGCACCACCTGAATAAAGTCTGTTCTGTGCTCCCTCATCCAATTTTAGGTTGCACACACTATTACCTTTTCTTTTCTCACATATTTTTAGCACTGCACATTTCCAGTCACACACCTTTTTCCACTTACGAGCCCAGATAATTGGCCCACCATACCATTGTCTGCTCAGTTAAGATTCCTCATTACATCTAGGTCTCTTTTACTTCTGAGCAGCACATACCTACCTGGATGGTGTTGAAAATATCCCAAATGATGAAGGGCGGTACAGAGTGGTGACTGATGGGTGATTCTGACCATCTATTTAGGTTGTCAGTACACACCACTATTCTTAGGTCAGCTTTAGGTGTTCCCTGTTCCTAGTTTGTACTTCATACACTGTAAGTCCTCTTTTTTCTGATAGACCATCTGGCACCATTTGGTTGTTTTCGTATGTTGTGGGGGACGTGTCCTGAGTTAGGTCTTTAAATATTCCCCTGGGTCCTACCTCACCGTAGTGTTTTTGTTATATATATATATATTCATTCCGTAACGCTCTCCTGCGTATAAACTGCTGCCTCCTCGAGAGTCGTGTCGTCAACCGGACCCCACAGGAGCAGGTCCGCAATATGCACTCCAACGCTACCTTCGTTTTTCCTCAAAGGATAACGACGACGCCTTGTGTAGCTGGCTAAAAAATATTTATTTTTCAGCCTGATTCGAACGCATTTCAGCTGTCTTTGCAGCCTTGCTCACCGGTGAGCAAGGCTGCAAAGACAGCTGAAAGGCGTTCGAGTCAGGCCGAAAAATAAATAATTTTAAGCCAGCTACACAAGGCGTCGGCGTTATCCTTTTGAAGAAAAACGAAGGTAGCGTTGGAGTGCATGTATATATATATATCACAACTCACAAGTGCCCAAAGCTTCAGGAGGCACTCACTAACACCCACTGATAAGGCAGCAACGTGATGAAGCAGATTGAAGATTCTGATAGGTAAGCCTTACGCGTTTCGAACAGAAAGTTCTTGATCACAGGCAGGGCGGCTGCATTCATACAAGGAAACTGCTGTTAATTCACCTTTGATTTATTTACCTCAAATAGGTCACATGATAAGGTAAAGCATTCTGGTAACCGTAGTTTCCCAACTGTGTCACTCGTTAGTATCATTCAGTGCACACAATTGCAAATAAATGTTACAGTCTCGTCCTCATTTCAATTCATATCCAGCCATAAGTGGGCTCGTTTCAAGTTGCTCATTTCCACTGCTGATTCCAAAAGCCAGGTGTCAGTCCAAATAGAGCCTCGTGTGTGCAAAGCCCCTGGCCCGCGTGTAGTAGCGCGGGGGTGCGCTCCTCGCGGCAGGACTGCCGCGTTTTAACATCACAACTCACAAGTGCCCAAAGCTTCAGGAGGCACTCACTAACACCCACTGATAAGGCAGCAACGTGATGAAGCAGATTGAAGATTCTGATAGGTAAGCCTTACACGTTTCGAACAGAAAGTTCTTGATCACAGGCAGGGCGGCTGCATTCATACAAGGAAACTGCTGTTAATTCACCTTTGATTTATTTACCTCAAATAGGTCACATGATAAGGTAAAGTATTCTGGTAACCTTAGTTTCCCAACTGTGTCACTCGTTAGTATCATTCAGTGCACACAATTGCAAATAAATGTTACAGTCTCGTCCTCATTTCAATTCATATCCAGCCATAAGTGGGCTCGTTTCAAGTTGCTCATTTCCGCTGCTGATTCCAAAAGCCAAGTGTCAGTCCAAATAGAGCCTCGTGTGTGCAAAGCCCCTGGCCCGCGTGTAGTAGCGCGGGGGTGCGCTCCTCGCGGCAGGACTGCCGCGTTTTAACATCACAACTCACAAGTGCCCAAAGCTTCAGGAGGCACTCACTAACACCCACTGATAAGGCAGCAAAGTGATGAAGCAGATTGAAGATTCTGATAGGTAAGCCTTAGGCGTTTCGAACATAAAGTTCTTGATCACAGGCAGGGCGGCTGCATTCATACAAGGAAACTGCTGTTAATTCACCTTTGATTTATTTACCTCAAATAGGTCACATGATAAGGTAAAGCATTCTGGTAACCGTAGTTTCCCAACTGTGTCACTCGTTAGTATCATTCAGTGCACACAATTGCAAATAAATGTTACAGTCTCGTCCTCATTTCAATTCATATCCAGCCATAAGTGGGCTCGTTTCAAGTTGCTCATTTCCGCTGCTGATTCCAAAAGCCAAGTGTCAGTCCAAATAGAGCCTTGTGTGTGCAAAGCCCCTGGCCCGCGTGTAGTAGCGCGGGGGTGCGCTCCTCGCGGCAGGACTGCCGCGTTTTAACATCACAACTCACAAGTGCCCAAAGCTTCAGGAGGCACTCACTAACACCCACTGATAAGGCAGCAACGTGATGAAGCAGATTGAAGATTCTGATAGGTAAGCCTTAGGCGTTTCGAACAGAAAGTTCTTGATCACAGGCAGGGCGGCTGCATTCATACAAGGAAACTGCTGTTAATTCACCTTTGATTTATTTACCTCAAATAGGTCACATGATAAGGTAAAGCATTCTGGTAACCGTAGTTTCCCAACTGTGTCACTCGTTAGTATCATTCAGTGCACACAATTGCAAATAAATGTTACAGTCTCGTCCTCATTTCAATTCATATCCAGGCATAAGTGGGCTCGTTTCAAGTTGCTCATTTCCGCTGCTGATTCCAAAAGCCAAGTGTCAGTCCAAATAGAGCCTCGTGTGTGCAAAGCCCCTGGCCCACGTGTAGTAGCGCTGGGGTGCGCTCCTCGCGGCAGGACTGCTGCGTTTTAACATCACAACTCACAAGTGCCCAAAGCTTCAGGAGGCACTCACTAACACCCACTGATAAGGCAGCAACGTGATGAAGCAGATTGAAGATTCTGATAGGTAAGCCTTATGCGTTTCGAACAGAAAGTTCTTGATCACAGGCAGGGCGGCTGCATTCATACAAGGAAACTGCTGTTAATTCACCTTTGATTTATTTACCTCAAATAGGTCACATGATAAGGTAAAGCATTCTGGTAACCGTAGTTTCCCAACTGTGTCACTCGTTAGTATCATTCAGTGCACACAATTGCAAATAAATGTTACAGTCTCGTCCTCATTTCAATTCATATCCAGCCATAAGTGGGCTCGTTTCAAGTTGCTCATTTCCGCTGCAGATTCCAAAAGCCAAGTGTCAGTCCAAATAGAGCCTCGTGTGTGCAAAGCCCCTGGCCCGCGTGTAGTAGCGCGGGGGTGCGCTCCTCGCGGCAGGACTGCCGCGTTTTAACATCACAACTCACAAGTGCCCAAAGCTTCAGGAGGCACTCACTAACACCCACTGATAAGGCAGAAACGTGATGAAGCAGATTGAAGATTCTGATAGGTAAGCCTTACGCGTTTCGAACAGAAAGTATATATATATATCTTCAAACACTCCCCTGCGTGTATACCGTATTATTTTCTCCATGATATCCCTGTATTACCAAAGGATAACGACGACGCCTTGTGCAGCTGGCTATAATCACTTTATTTCGGCCTCTTTCGAACGCGTTTCAGCTGACTTTGCAGCCTTGCTCACCGATAATTTCAAAAGTTAAGAGCAACCTCCAGTGTTGCACAAATTATTGTGAAGGTTAATTGCTGAACGTGTTTTAATTTGTTTTGTTCTTTATTTTCAAAGTACTAAAAGAAAAATATGCCTTATTTTTACTTTTCTTGCTGATGATATATTTTGAAATATTTGTGTAATCCATTCACAACAACTTAACTATTAGTGTTATAAAGCATTTGACAGCATACTGCCTTTTCTTTTAAGCTGCCTGTGCCCCAGTAGGATTATCAATTGGTTCACACCACAGTGCAGATAGAGAAAGGAACAACAAACACCAATCTTCATGTTAAAAGAATAAGCAGTCATTTGTCAGAAGACATTGTCTAACACTCGACCTCTGTCTTTAAAAGCATGGCAAATGCATCAAGATAGAACCTAAAGGCTGCTGTATTGCTTATTTGCATCTTGGCCTTGATGTTGAAGGTGCTGCAGCAACTCCCACATCCAGCTGCGGTCAGTGCAGGTAACAGCGGTAGGGCAGTGTCCGAGGAACGATGCAGAGGGATTGACGTCGTCCCTCGGACACTCCCCTTAAACGGCCCCACCACTGTTACCTGCACGGACCGCGTCTGACCACATTGCTACTTCTAGTGGCCCTGCTGCAAGGCAGTGCTCTCCTCTTCTTGTAGATGGTGTCCGTTGCACTCCAATCACCCTTTTTCACACAAGTTAAGCCTTTTCTCTCAAGCCGGATGCAGCTTCTCCAACAGGGTTATTTTCCAAGTCTCTTGCACAGCTCAATAGTCACCTAACAGCTGGATTAATGATTCTACAAGATAGGACTTTACTCTCAGGGGTGTAGTCCAACAATCCACTTTCTCTAGCCACAGTTCCTCTTTCTTCAACTTGAAGCTCTCTTTGTGAGGGTTTGTTCAGGTTTTCCTCTCTTGGTTTGAAAGCCAGCAATCAAAGATCCTCTCTCTGAAACTCAAGCAAGTCCTACTTAGAGCGTGGTGTGGATCCTCACACTGGTAAATGAGAATACTGGCACACTGACCTGAGTTTATAGCCATTATTTATCCTTTCTGTGCAGACAACAATGTGGATTCTAGCAATCTTCCTTTCAACCTGGCAGTAGTAAAGTATAGTTTATTAAGACACATATGTCCAAATAACCATCATCAAAATCGATACTATACAAAATACAATCTGTCATTTAAAAACAAATTTTCTTACAGCATCTTTTTATACACATTTCTTCAGCAGCAATAACTTTATGGCATATAAAGCAATGCAAATACATCTGAGAAAGGCCTGATAATTATTTCGATAAATAAAGGCTTCGACTTTCTGTTCATTCAGAAAAGAAGGACAGAGCAGCAGTATCCATGTTAACTTGTTAAATTGTTTTAATCCAGAATTGACAATTTAACCTAGTTAAAATTACACATACTATTTTGAATTATACCAGATATTTCATATTAAGAGAAAAACATTGTTTAGATTAAAAAAATGTGTGTAATGCAATACTTTTCTGACTTTACCAGATCTCCCCAGCACCTCCGTGCAACTTATCGTATCGCAGAGTTTAGTTAACCCTGAGGTAGATTTTATGTCAAACATTCCTGAGTTTGCGTACATAACCAGGGGTCTCCAAACCGGTCCTGGAGGGCCGGATCCATGCCAGATTTTTAAAATTACTACATGTATCTCAATGGGGATATCCCAAAAATCTGGAATGGATCTGGACCTCCAGGACCGGTTTGGAGACCCCTCTATGTTATGGACCTCAATCTGGCCATAGGCTGGCATTGTGAACTACTTCTTTAATATTTTGCCTTCAATGACCACATAAGTGATCAGCAGCGGCCTGTGCAGGTAAGAGCGGTGAGGATGGGTTGGAGGGGCGGGGGAAGGGGATTCGTCAGACGACCACAAGGGAAAATTAGATCAATAATTATTTTTCCCTCATCTTCATCTGTCAGGTCGCTGCTGTAAGTCATTTTAGGTACCAATAATAAAGCAGCTACCTCATTCAATATAGTAAGGTTTTTTCTCTGCAAATAGACATTTGATGCAGGTTGAAGAGTAAATCTTCTATATAATCGATTCAATTTGTATAAATATTGGTAGCCGCCAATGCACTTCTACAGACTGCAATATTAAGTTCATTCTGTTTAAAGATGCTTCAAATGTCACACCGAAAAATGTATGACTTTTAGACATAATACATCTTCCATCATCGAAATGCCATACAAAATTGAACTTTTCTCCCAAGCTGCATTACAGTCTTCTTTATTAACATTAATGGTTGGTTTATTAGGCTCATAGCATCCTGCTAATGACTTTAATTAACTCTGAAGGCCAATTTCTATTCTAACAGGATTAAATCACCCACATGCAGTCAGACACTGTCCACCCAGCCATCAACTTTTGGGGCGTTACTGTTAACTTTGGTGGACTTTTATCGAAACAATGTAAACAGCACAGGTACAATGAGATACTTTTATGTGTTCAGTAAGTTCATGTCTAATTCCTAGCTGAACTTTAGCCCACATTTTAATGTAAAAGCACCAAATCCTGGCCAGCAATCCAGCAGGCATCTCACAGCAAAGCACAATCTACAAGACTGAATGCAGCATGGAAGCCCACAACGCAAGCAAAAAGACTGTCTTCTATCGTGGACTTCCATTCTTAGTAGTACAATACATATATCTGGTGGTTCGTGCCAAGTCCTGGTCTAAAGCAAAAATAACAAGCAGTGGCAAATCCAATTGGTCTGCTATGTTTTTTTGTAAACACATGAACTAGGAATTGCAATTGTAAAAGTAAAAAATTATGCAGTCTAGAGCATGCATCTGTTTGCAAAAAAAGAAGTAAAAAGTTACCCACTGCAAAAATAAATTACAAAAAATATAGGGAAAACAAAAAATGAAAGTAGAGATTTGCCTGCTAGTCCTGGCTGATGTGGACTTCAGCTAACCAATGAATGAAGATATAAAAATGTATGCCTGTATTTTTATCACTTTTTAAACATGAGGCTGGCCATGCAGGTAAAGCTTTGTACATGGTGGTACAATGTATGCTTGAGCTCAAACCTTTTCAGGGACCCTAGTCAAGTAGATGGCAACCTGTTTTCACTTAAATTAAAAGTCAATTATAAGACAATGTATTTGGAAAGAAGTAATCTGCAGACCGGGGAGCAGAAGTCGGCCGGGACCAGGGTTCAATTCCCGGCAGGGTCGTGGACTTGGGTCAGCGGACTCGATAATTCTCGCTTCGGTGCCTACTCTAATCAGGGGTCCCAGTCGGCAACTCTGGGCATTAGCTTGCCTAATCTCCACAACGGCCCCATCAACGCCGGGGATGCCTGGCTCCACCTTGGGGACTCCCAGCAGGGACTATCCCACAGGGAAAGCCAGGACGGGTTCCCCAGAGTTATACAGCGCCAGGAAACCTACGGGTAGCAGTGCGCTTTACAAGCTAAAACATTAATTAAAAAAATAAATGAATAAAAAAATTAATAAACTTATTACTTACATGGTATACATACAGAGTGGCAACAGAAGGACGAGACAGCGTCTGACGTCCTTTTTTAATCCCATCTGTTTGCTATACATCACTGCAGGCAGATTCAGGCCCTGCTGATGCTGCGCATCACTTTAAGCCAAACAATAGATTTCAGTCCAAACCTCCTTTGTTAGGTTTGCTTTACCAGTCAGAGGTTACTGATCTAGACATAGGCCCTTGGGCGAGCAGAGCAGTCTGGCCGGTTTCGCACAGCTCCCCGGCTGCTTTTTTCACCTTAGTACAAACTAAAAAGGTTCCGTTCAATTTTCACAAAAATATAATGATTCTGAAGGCATGAACAACGGGAGGGAGCTTCAGATAAACTGCTCTCACCATTAAGAAGACACAGTTGTGAAAAATAAATGAATTCCATAGTCAGACAAGGACCCTTTTTTGCGTCCAGCTAGAGAAATTCTACACCCCATTGTAACACATTCGATTGGCATCATAATTATTTCGCCTGTCCTTAAATTCAGCGCGCTGTGTGGAGCTGGGGCAGCCGCAGTCAGAGCGAAAATCATTTTTACATGCGCTATTCGAATGAATGAACTGTACTATGGGGAAAAAGATAAGGTTTTCTGCAATAATTGGTAGGGGCGGCTTGTTGACCTAAAATGCTGCTTGACTTCCGCCGAGTGCTTGTAATAAAAGTGCTGTCTTCCGAAAAGCTGAAGCACAATTAACAAGAAACACGAGGGAGGAATGTTGGGGGTAATTACAGAAGGACAGAGTGTGGTGTGGTGAGGCAAGGGGCGGGAAAGCTATCAGAAACAGCCGGGAGGAGGCGGGGACCAAAACAAGAGACAAAGCAGCAACAGCAGTGGTGAATGGACAAATTAGCAAGTTATTACTGACGTTGTCATGACAGCAAGGTCTGCAGGTAGGTAAGTAGGTGTCTCCCAATAAAAAGACCCTCATAGGACTGCCCAACATCTTGAGGCCAAATCGCAAGTATATTCCAACTTAACTAATGGTTTACTCCTTCACCTCCAACAGTACAACCTCCCTCTGTACGCAACATCCCTGAAGAAGCAAAGCTTGTAATCCGTAGAGGTATGCTCTAATATTTACCACGCATTTAATTTACAAGTCAACACGTGACTAAGCACCTAGTGTAATTACCGTAACTCTCTAAACAACATGAGAGTCTTACAACAACACGAACACGAAGGGAGCACCAGATATCGAGTGCGATTCCTTTCAAGCACGCCCGCATAGACATGCGTCACTCTCCGGGAATAAGATGGGTAATACACTTATAAATTAAGCACGCCGTATACTAAACATATCACAGGAACATGACCAATATGTCATCGCGGTCTGTCTATACGGTTAGCACATCACCGAGACTATTACAGAGAAACTATTGAACTAATACAGGGAAAACATAATGACCACCTACAAATGAGCAGATGATTATCACTTGTTTTTTCGTGAATAAGCATGTCATCGCACAATCTACCAGTATTCACGAGGTTATTATGACACCGAGAAAATTAACGCTAAGGGCACCTCACTACCGTATAGCAAAATCACTTTCCTTCGCTGTAGCATGAGAATGGGAGAGTTGACGCCTGAAATGACCGTGATTCTGCGCAAAGTATTGCCATTTTTTAGTTTCTTTTCAAAATCTAGTGATTTTGAGAATGTACAATTGTACATAACTATGTGTTCTCCCCTACCCCTTCCCCCTTTGTTGTTGTGTGTACGTCCCTTTTTCTTTACAGGTACAATGCGACCTTATACTACCAGAAGAATCAGGTTATAATTTTACCTATTCTTTCACTTTCATTAACTTCACCACTTACTGGTCCTGAAGAAAGCCTACTGACCAATTGGCGACAAAGGCTGAAACATGTCGGCCGTTTTTTATCACACTATCTAAGTGCGCTAGAATTCATAACCAATTCCATAGCTGCACAAATTAATTCTATAATTGTCCGAATCCAGACTCATTAAAGTTCAATTTCTGGCTGTCCGGGCATTTTTAACATGTCACCACCTCACCATCCACTTTTCTACGATCACTACTGCCCTAACCAAAGGTAAAGCCTCCTGGTGGAGGGTGCACACAAAAGAATTGACCCAAGGATTACGCACTCACGTGTTAAAAAGAGCGGGGACACATCATATACCGCTACGAGAAATCATAAAAAACGCGTGTATGAGGGTCTTTTTATTGGGAGACACCTACTTACCTACCTGCAGACCTTGGTTTACGCAGGACTAGTGATCCTTTCCCCTGTTGATTATGAATAACTAAATGGAGACTGAAAGGATCCGATCTCTCTCTCCCTCCTCCAATTGATTATACGTTGTTATGACAGCGTCATCGCCTTCGGTCTTCGAAATGTGATGCATCTGTACAATACAGCATGAAAGTACCAAAACAAATCTACCAAACAAAATGGAATACAGGTTAGGGCTGAAGGTCGAGACTGTCAAAATACACTTTTTATCAGCACCACAAGGAGAGAAAGATCGCTGTGCACAGAATTGTTTTTAATAGAATTAACTGAGGAAGACATGTTCATACGTCACAACCAAAAGGCAGTAGCACCTTGAATTATGTGAAACACATTTATGAACAAACACTGCCTAAGAAAAACCCACCAATGTTCCAAATCACATTAAAAACACACAGAAAACACGAAAGAGACGCTCTATGACTGGCTATTTTATACAGATGCATCTTGTCTGCCAGAGAAGCAGCCTTTGTTATAAACATTTTAATGCAGCGTTTTGTGTGTTTAGCGGGCTGTCTGTTCCTTCATTTCTAAAACTAAACAAAAATGAACATTAAGCCGTAATAGATAGTTATTATCTAGCTTCACGTGTGCCAGGCATCTTTGGCATGTAGGTAGCACAAAAACAAGGACCCAACTTGCAAATGAATCAAGTATAAATAAACGGCGGCCGTGAAATGGGAGCCGCGAGCAACTGGCTATTTCATACGGATGCATCTTGTCTGCCTGAGAAGGATTCATCATTCCCTGCCCCTTCATGCCCCGTCGTCAAATATGTACGAGGCTGAGAATACGTCAAGAACGTTCAGGTACTGGTTAAGTTACACAGCAGATACTGCCCCGTGCACACAAATCCTGACGTCCAGGCCATGTCCAAGCGCATTTGGATTCCTCATCCCCCGACCCTTCATACCCCGTTGTCAACTATGTACGAGGCTGAAAATATGTCAAGAACGTCTGTAAGTATTAAGAAAAGAGCAAAACTCCTGGAGACTCTCACACGTTTCATGAACATCGCGGAAAAAGTGCCACCATGCCGCGGGTAGCTCTCATTTATCGTGAAGGCTGGTAGACACCTGGTCTAACAAGTATAAATAAATGGCGGCCGTGAAATGGGAGCCGCGAGCGTGCCAGTTGTAGCAAACAGAGGAGCTTGACGGGGCTAGGGGAGGACAAAACCTCCGTAAGCAAGTATAAGCAAACGGCAGGCCATAAAATGGGAGCCGCGCTGAGAAAAAGTAGTCCTTATGTAGACTAATAACACCCCAGCAGCGTAACTAAACAGTAGTTGGTCGGTGCTGCTTCCTGCAAAACGGCAACACAACGGAACTGTGGTTTGGCATCGGGAACCAACCATAAGCAACGTAAGAAAAAGCAATGCAATGTTAAACAAATTGCAAGCAGCAGAACAGATTAGCCACCAATAGGCGGAGTTTCACTCATCACATAGATTACTTTAGGCCTCGCTGAGACAGCACATGCAGGGCATGCGCTACTCAACCCTAGACCTAAAAAATGATGGACGGAATGCTGAACAATGCAAACATTCACCCCAAGTCATAAAGATCTGGGTTAAATCCATTCTTTTTTTGCTGAACACACCACCCCAGTTAGGACCCAGACATATGCAAATCAGTCTTGACCCTGCTCCTCATGGGAGCGGTCCATCCGAACTACCATGCCAGGTCCTCTCTGGACCAGAAACATGCATCCTGGGACCAGTTTCGGGATTTCACCCCTCATCAGCCAGGCTATCTTGAATCCAGTGGTGCAGTGAGCACAGGACCCACGTCTAGTCATACCCTTCCCACATAGGGTCACCAAAGCAAAATGAACAAATAATGGTTGGAATGCTGAACAATGTAAACATTCACCTTCAGTCACAAAGATCTGGGTTTAATCCATTGTTCCGGTCAAAAGCCAGCTTGCACTTGAAGGATTAGTTTTTTCAGTTGTGTAGTGCAGTTCCTATATTCCCAATAGGCTCTGCGTATTGGAATAATATATCCTATAGATTTGACATAGGACTTATGTTGACTAGGTCTCTATTGAATATACTAAACTTAATTGTGAGTGCCAGCTAGCTCAGAGGTCACTAGAAACTTTCTCGAATTCACAAGAAGGGATTAGTTTCTGACAACTTCATAAACATGACAACTTTGTTTCCCAAGAATAAGAAATGTATCTCTCAGTGTCGCAGAAACAAAAGATAAGTATTTTACTCAGTCAATCGTGCATGCTTCACTTTTACAGAGTTGCAGAGAAATAGTGAGACTGGCGTTTTCAATGAAAAGGCTTTATTGAGCAGTCTTCTTTCTTCTGCAGGAGAGGTGAACTGCTACAATCATTATGCAGACTGTAAAGTATAATGCGTACAGCGTAAACAGTAATATGAAATAATACTGTAATAGCATTGTATGGTTTCTAAGCCATATAAAAATACATATATAAATAACATACACTAAAATACTCGACTGATGCTTCTAAAATACGCCTACCCCGATGTATCTAACCTAAGTCTAGTTCGAGGGAAGAAGTAAGTATTGTGTAGCATAGGTTTAGTGTTTTTGCCAAGAATCTACCAAAGGTTTCTCTAGGTTCTAATCAGCTCCATACCTTGTTTAGAATGAAGGCGGGCTGGTATCTCCGTCTCGGGACTCGATTTCCCAACACCCCGAAAGGGAAGCTTGGAAACACTGGAGCTGGATTCTTGGCAGGAGAAGGGCAGCCTCTTAATCAGTGCGTCAGCTCGAGAGTCGGCTTCCTTCGGCACTTGTTGTAGGGAGCTGCGTCGGGCAAGTAGATAGTCGTACTGCTCCAAACCAACGTAGTTTGCCATAGCAAGTGAAGGCATGATTATACCTTGAAGGTGTTTAGGAATGCCATAGATTGACG
Source organism: Lissotriton vulgaris (assembly GCF_964263255.1). Lineage (NCBI taxonomy): Eukaryota > Metazoa > Chordata > Amphibia > Caudata > Salamandridae > Lissotriton > Lissotriton vulgaris. The sequence goes on from NC_141685.1 coordinate 307,730,342, forward strand.
TATAGTCGGGCATATGTATGTCAGGAAAGAACCCCTAGGGAATAGTTGTTCTTTGTAAAGTAACTGAGTTCTTGGACAAATCAACATTCAAGCAAGGGAAAGTACCTGACTGCATAAGCCGGTTTTCCAAGAAGTCGTTGTGACGTTTGGTACGGGTGGAAGTAGCCATGCCTGTATTTGGGTAGCATGTGCTATGCCTAAATAAGGATTTGATTTCTATGCCTGTATAAGGGCAATGTGAATTGTACCTATATAAGGGCATGAATCGGGAAAATTCACTCGGAGCTTAAAACGCCACACAACAGTTGGACCAATTTGTCAAAAGCCTCTATCACCAATTGAAGACATCTCTAGTAGTGAATCAATTGATATGCCGATATATCCGTTATATTTCTGTTTTATATATAGGTTTAGTAAGAGTTCCACTCAGCAGTATTGGCTATGCGGCTATAACGAGGGAGTAAAATTGGTGCAGAAAATGTGGTATTTCATAATGTTCCCACAAATTACATCCTTGTCTGACAGTCTGTTTCCTCACACATGGATATCCCAAATGGAATCATATCTCCATCTAGTTAAGCACCAGACACACCCCATATTTACCCGAATCTATGGACACAACATGCACATTGCACACACATCTCTAAACATGTCCCTTATAACCTACCCTGAACCCCTGATATCCAGTAGCATCTGGCTTGGTTTATCAGATTTCCCTCGTCTATTCTCAGATAGAGCATTCACGTTTGAGCTATTTTATGCCGCCTCATGTTCCATTACAAAGGCTGTATTATATGATTACTAATTAAAGAGGTGTCAATAAAAGAATTTGCCACTGCCTGACAGATGTTTAAGATAGCCAGTGGTCATTTGATTGAGCTGCATAACCATGTCTCAAGAGGCTTGCAGGTTGAACACGCTTAAATATGCAGTGGCCAACCTAGGGAAATCATCATCTTCCGTACATGCACAAGCAAGAGCTGAGTGATGCAGCCAAAGCTTTTGGGCACTTACGAGAACATGGCATAGTACATGACTTGGTAATTGTGTACGTAATTAAACAGCAAAATGATGGGGGCAATGTCAAACACACTTTGGCATTACTGATTATCTGCTACAGGGGACCTAAAACTATTCTGGGTATGAAGCAGATGGACTTGTTGAAGATTAAGCATCTATCACTGCCACTTCTGAAAAACATTACACCGACATATGAATTGCATATGTGTGTGTAGATCCAAAGCAAGTACAATACAATCTGATTAAGGTCAATGTGTATCCTTTGCCTGAAGAAGAGATCACCATACTGCCACCTTACTGGACATATCAGAAATCAGGGGGTTTGGGCAGGACTAGGGCTCTGGGGTGATGGATTGCCTTTTGAGTTTTATAGTAGTACTGTAACTTACTCCCTGCTGGCAGTTAAAATGAAGACTGTCCCTGAACACATGCTAAACAGTATCTGATGATGTTAATTCCTCACGTGAAGATACTATAACCATGCAGTAAATGTGAATGTGGATCAATCAATTGCAAATTTTTTTCCAGAACCTACGACATTGGATTTACTGTGTGTAAAACAGCATGCAGACTTATCAAATGCGAATTTACCAGCTAATATTACCACATGCTACTATGTGGAAAAAGCATGCATGCACACAATACAGTAGTCAAGCAGGAAAGGACATATCAAAACAGGAGTTACTCCATTTCCTTGTGCCATCTGCTTTGCCAGCTCTTTGAGGATGCTCAATCTGACATAGGGAGGTATCCGCTTAAATCTACCAATGCACAAAGGCAACTTTTGCAAAGATTCAACCACATTCCATATAAACATCAGTAATTTTATATCTAAATCCGGTATTTGTAAAGCGCGAAACACTCACCGCTAAGGGTGTCAAGGAGCTGGGGGCTGTCGAGGAGATTAAGTGAGCTATTTCCCAGAGTCACATGGTGCTGAGCGATCGAACCTAGAGCCCTGCGCACTGGAATCAGCCACCCTAGCCGCTGTGCCACAGCTCTCTCTGGAATTTTGAATCCACTTACATCCTCCATCTATGTCATCTGGTTCTGAAACCATCCCCAACTAACATCATGGTCTCCAGCAGATTTAGGGAAATTGTATGTAGTGAACATGAACTTCGTGTACTTACAGATGAGGTGATCAAGCAGGAACCAAGGACCCAATTCACAACGGTAACTTACACTTTTGAGTAAATTTACACTATTGAGTAAGTGTGCTACTTTTAAGTATTCACTAACTGCACTTGTGTAGTAACTTGCAATTTTGAATAAAATGGTACTTTTGTAGGAAGTCCAACAGTACACATGACCAACCGCTGGTACTGCAATACCGTCCCATAGGAAATAATGGAGGTAGTGACTAACTACAAAAGTGCAGTTCCAGTGACCCTGACAGTAACTAACAACCTTGGGTTGCTTAATTTATTTAAAGAGGTGCAGCTTCAAATCTTTCCTACTATGTAGCAGCTTTGAGCAGTTGCGATGGACATCAGGATGTTCCATATCCTGCATGCATAGATGTAAAATGCCTTCTGTCTGGTTACGTTTGAGCCTACCAGAAAGTGCAAGCTGTAAGGGTGCAAAAGACATATTGTGCGCTTACCATAAACACACAGAGGCTTGCAGCTCGCCAATTGCTTATCATTGGTTGGCTTTACTGTCACTCTTATTTGGTTGCTTTCTATTGAATGGCTTTCCTTGCTTCCGCCTGTCAGGCTTGTGTTTGTCCTTACCATGGATCACAGTCTCTTTACAATGTCTTTGACTTGCTAGCTTGGGTAACATCCTTTACAACGCGGATGTTACACCTCAGTTCCCTTACGACGCAACTTTTACAACGCAAGTTGTAACAACTAATTGCGCTGGGGGGCGCTCCAGGATAGTAAACAGTTTAATTTACTATCCAACTCCTTCCCTACTATCCACAGGGACTGGAGTTGGAATAGTAAATTAAACTATTCACTATCCAGCCCCCAACAACGCAAGTCGTGGTAACGACTTGCGTTGTAAAACATGCGTTTTAAAGTACTGCGATATAAAACATCGCGTTGTAACAACCTACACCCGGCTAGCTTCTATGCTTGCTTTTAGGGAACTCATTTTTATTTGTTTATGACCAACATATGTTTTCCATCTGTCTCCATGTTCTTTTCTCCCCTCCCCAAGTGCTCCCTCTCATCCATGCGCTTCTCTTCCACCACATTCCCTTATCTTGCTTTCTGCCACCCATGTGCATCTCCCTCCTTGAGCTTCAAGTTAGTCTCTTTTGCCCATGTGTTTCTCCCCTTGCCTCGTGTTCTCTTCCTTCCTTCTTCTCTTGCTGCCTTCCATGTTGCTTCCCCCTAACCTGTTCTAGCAACCCGCTCACCCATTTGAATTATTGAAAGAGGTTTTGTACGCAACTTTTTTGACATTGCATCTTTTTTTAATTATTTTTCTTTTAGCCATGCTGCACAGCAGTCACAATGCTGTAGAGCATGGCTGAAAAACATTGGCAAAGATGTAGGTCTCATAGACAAGACCTAATTATTTGCTAATGCTTGTTTTTCCTGGTAATATTCCTTAGTCTGCAGTCTGATGGTGTCCTGCTTACAGCTGGTCAGCCAAATCCCGAAACCGTTCATATGAATTGCTTAAGCAGCAGGTTGGACGCTGTTCAATGACACTTACATGTGCACTTTTCACATAGGTGTTTAATCATGACTGCTCAGAGGCCTTTGCCCTCCGCAAAGCTGGATGTATATAAATACTTACAGCCTCATTCTCAACTCCCTGTTAGATTCAGGTGCAAACAACACTCCAGAGGTTACTTTTTTAACACTATGTTGCATTGACCTTTGCACTCATTTCCAACTTTTGTGCTACACAAATGAGAAACAATGTGCAAAAAAAGTATTTGCATATTGTTTTCTACCTATCACACTGTTTTATTTGCGCCGTGTCTTCTAGGAAGGACCTGGAAGAAACTGCTACTTCAAAAACCGTGGGACTAGGTGCAATTGGCATAAAACTTGTATTTGTAAAACCAGATGCAAACAGTATGTAATTGCAATTGTATTTATATAGCGCTTACTACCCATGACGTTGCATTGAAGAGCTTTTCGGTGAGTTTCATGCTACTCTGGAACCTAAAAAGGATTAGTGGTGGATTAGGATAGGGAAATATGAATTCATTTGAGCGATGGACATGTGAGTCTGTTAGTTGGATTGAAAAGGATAATGGAGGGATAGAAGAGAGAAGAGTCGAGAAAGTGTTTATTGGGAGATCATAGTAGGAAGATGGGGTTTGGAATGAGTAAAAGGAGAGGCGAAGGAGGTAAGAGCCCCTAGTAATGTATTAGAGAGATCATAGGATGAGTCAAAGGAGAGATACATGAAGGAAGAATTTAGAAAGGGTTGTTTGGAAGATCATAGCAGTAATATGAGGTTTGGTGGTGATACAATGAGGGATAGAGGAAAGAAGAGTATAGTAAGGGTTAATTTGGAGATCACAGTAGTAGAATGAGGTTTGGGATGAGTCAGAGAGTGGAGGTAGAGGATATATTGAGAGAGGCATGGAGTGGAACAAATGGTAGTGCATTGGAGGGAGTCAACGTTTTTTATACAGTAGGAGTAAAGTAATAAATATATAGATATATAAGTACACAGAGGGTATACATGTATAAGGAAGATAATATATCAAGATTGACGTTGTATTTAATAAACTCAGACTTTCAAGTGTTGCTGTACATTAAGCTAATTGTGTGTCTACTTTATCATTATTACAAGATTCAGAGTAAGGAAAGTAGTTGGAAGGACTCATAATGAGTCATGTATGCTCAAAATATGCAACTCTTTGTGGCTCACAGACACATGAGGTAAAGGTACTGGATCTCAGGACCAAGGACAGAGTGCGCCTGTCCCCACCGGTCCCAGGAAGGCTACTACATGGAACACCTTTCGTGCCAGTGAAACTGAAGTCACCTGCTTGTACATGAGCACTCTAGGTCAGTGATGCTGTGGGTATGGGTGCTGTCATCATTGTTACATTACTGAAGTCACAGGGATTGTGAAAAATTCAAGTGTCACGGAAAGAACAAGTTTAGTGCATTCAACAGGAGAGTGCGAAGGATATAGTATGTAGCTGGTGGTGCATTTTGGAGCACACTGTAGCAAATAGGTTGCAAAAGCATAGCGTGGTAGCACACTGTCATAGGCAGCACATTTCCATTGAAATGGCCATTAAATTGGCACAAAACAGTTTTATTGATCAAAATATACATTGCATAAAGGATGTGTGGAAACTGGATGTCAGTGAATATTTCGCTTGCGTATTACCAAGCATATTTGTTTTGATCCTGTTAAAATCTTAGTTTTCATCATACTTCCGTATTACAAAAAAGTGTTTCATTTTTGCTTTCTTAACTGCTGAAATATAATTAAATAATTGTACAGCTCATTTTTAATTATTGAAATTGTGTTGTGTCGTGGAAAGAAAATAACACAAAGCAGCCTTTTCTTTCACACTCGTTGTACCCAGCAAGACTGTTGCATTGTTCCTTTTACAAAATCCTCTAAATTTGAAGTTAGGGAAAGAAAACTGGAGAAAATAAACGAAACCAACCTCCAGTTATAAAAAAAATAAGCAGCAATTTGTCAGAAGACATAGCCTGATATTTGACCTTTGTCTGTGAACGCACAACAAATGTGACAAGATAAATTAAATGTAAAGGCTTCCTTATAGCTCATTCACCTCCTGAAGTTCAGCATTTTTATTTTGGGGGTGCTGCATCACTCCCAGCAACCCTACTTCCAACTCCTATGCTCTAGGTAGAAAAAGGACAACGGTTCAAAGGGGCATATTTACGTCTTCTGGCACATCTCTGCAAATCAGCTGGGATGCGCCAGAACAGATGCGTCACGTAATCCCCCACCTTGCGCCACCACAGATGCGTCGCATTTACAATGCGGCGCACCATGGTGCAAGGAGGGGCAGATGCGTGACGCATCTTGTGGCGTACGGGCAGCGCATTGCTGGAGTCGCGTCGACGCAACTCCTGCAATGCACAGGGGCCGCACATACTCAACATTTGGGCAGATTTACAAGCACTTTGCGCCTCTTTTACGCCACCGTTGCATCACTTTTGTGACAGAGCGGCGGCTCAAAAGATGCGCCATGGTGCGGGGTATTTACAACGTGACGTATCTGGGAGATGCGTCACGTTGTAAAGCACTGCGCCATAAGGAGGCGTTCCGGCGCAGGGAGGGGCGTTCCTGCGCAGGAACGCCTCCTAAAAGTGGCTGAGTGAAATTTACAAGATTTCACTCAGTCACTTTCAGGCCAATGCTGCATCAAAACCCTGCGCCTGCTTGAAGCAGGCGTAAGGCTTGATGCAGCATTGGACAGATAGGGCCCCCCAGAGCATTGCTGGAGCTGCGTCGTGCTTGCGACGCAACTCTAGCAATGCGCCGCTTTTACGGCACAGATGCGTCACGCATCTGTGCCATTTTTGCCCCATGGTGCACCGCATTGTAAATGAGGCGGACCATGGGTGGCGGAGCTGCGGCGCACAATAACTGGCGCATCCCTGGGGATGCGCCAGTTATTGCAAATCTTCCCCATGGTGCCTCACTCCTTACGCTTGCTTCAAGCAGGCGTAAGGATTTGACGCAGAAGCGTCAGAAAACTGACTCAGTGAAATCTTGTACATTTCACTGCGTCAGTTTTACGTGGCTTTCCTGCGAGGGAACGCCTACCCTGGAACAGAACGCCCACATGAAACCTGACGCAGGTTTCATGTGGCACAGGGCTTTACAACGTGACGCATCTGCCTAGATGCGTGACATTGTAAATAAGTCACAATGTGGCGCATGGTTTACGCCACCTCTGCCTCACAAAAGTGACCCAACCGCGGCGTAAAAGTGTCACAAGGGGCTTGTAAATCTGCCCCAAGGTGTCTGGTGCTCTCCATCCACATGCGCCTTTAAAAGCCAGTCAGCTGATGGTCTGTGATCTGGCAAACAGTAGTGCGGCTCAGCCCACATCACGTTAGAGGCCAGCCAATCATGATGTTTTGCACGCCAGCTTATGGGTCAGCCACCTTTGATGTTTGACAAAATATCTTAGGACACCTTATGGGGCAGTCGCCTATGATGTCTTGCACTGCACCTTGTTGAACAGCCACCTTTGATGTTGTCTGTGGCACCTTAAAGGCAAGCCACCCATGATGTCTTTCTAGGGTGGCTTAGGACACCTTTCTGGTCAACCACCCAGGATGTCTTCTACGGCACCCTATGAGAAATCCACCCATGAGGTCTTCCTAGTACAACTTAAGGGACCTTACAGGACAACCACCCAGGATGTCTTCCCAAGACAGCTCAGGACACCTTATGGGTCAGCCACCCATGGTGTCTTCTACGGCACCGTTTGGGCCAAACACTCATGATGTCTTCCCAGTACAACTTAAGGGACCTTACGGGAAACCACCCATGATGTCTACCCAGAACAACTCAAGAGACATTATGGGTCAACACCCATGATGTCTTCCCAGTACAACTTAAGGGACCTTACGGGAAACCACCCATGATGATGGAGAAGTGTGGCTCACTGGTTAGAGCAGGCAGACCCTGAAGCAGAGGTCAGACTCGGGACCAGGGTTCAATTCCCGACACGGCAGGGTCTTGAGCTCAAATGTCCATGGACTCGATAATTCTCACTTCGGTGCCTGACCTAATCATGGGTTCACACTCTGCAACTCTGGGCATTAAGATTGCTTAATCTCCACAACGGCCCCCCGCAGCGGGATGCCTGGCTTTCACCTTGGGGATGCCCTGTAGGGGCTATCTCACAGGGAAAAGTCAGGACGGGTTCCCAAGGCAAGCGCGGAGATTCCCCTTCGGGGGTCGATTCCGGCGCTATATAAGAAACATAATAATAATAATAATAATAATGTCTACCCAGAACAACTCAAGAGACATTATGGGTCAACCACCCTTGATGTCTTCCCAGTACAACTTAAGGGACCTTACGGGAAACCACCCATGATGTCTACCCAGAACAACTCAAGAGACATTATGGGTCAGCCACCCATGAAGTCTTCGGAGCACAGCTCAGGAACTCAGTACATTTTATGGGCAAGCTAGCAGTGGTATCTTCCCTTTTAGCCCTGATCAGCATGTCAGCAGTTTCATCTTCCACAGTGTAAGACAGCGATCTGTCAACTACATCTCAGACGGTGCTGCAGAACAGACACACATATTAATCATGTCTCGGTGTACTTCGTGCATACTCCTTCTTACTAAAACATTCATCTGATAATCAAGTTTTACGTTGCCATCCAAAAGCTCAGCCTTGGCAGATTCAATTATGTTTAAATAGGAATAAAATCCAATTTAAAAGGATACCACAGAAGGCTGGCAGTCTGATATACGATAGTGTATTCATTGTCATATCCCTGGAAGCAGTCATAAAAATGGATTCTCTCTGTTCTTTGTCTCCCTCGCCTTCTTTCTCTCCTTTTCCCACAAAGATATTGCTTTCACTTCTAAATGTACCTGTGGGGCTCTTTCCTTTTCCCAAAAGTCTTTCTATTGCTGTTTCTTACCTACTCTCTCTCCATCTGTCTCTCTCCCTTTGTTTCTCTCTCTTCCCCTTTCTCACATTCAGTATCACCCTCTGCTGCTGTGATTCCATCTCTCGCTCTCCTTTTTTTACTGTTTACTGCACTTATGCTGAGTTTCTAAGCTGCTGTTTACATCTCAAAGCCTCCTCATCCCCCTCCCTCTATATCACTAAGGGTCAGATTTACTAAACTATTGTATTGCAAAGGTGACACATGGCAATGCAAAGACTTAAGTAAGATTAGAAGGCCATGCAATGATTTGCACCATCTTGCGTGACTTTGTAGGGAAAGGTAACGCAACGCAGTGGCTTGCCCTGTGTTGCACCATATTTCATAGTGTTAGAGGTTCCATGGCTGGAGCATGGGCCTTTCCATGCATCCATCCATAGAACTTGACACACTTCATGATTTACTGAAATCAGTAAACCTGGGATTGAACCAAATTGGTACCCCACTCGCTCGTTATTTCCTCTTTCTCTGCATAATGCATTCTGCATGACATACAGAAAGACGAAATTGCCCAGTAGGATTGTTGTTGTGCAGGAAGGTATAACTCCCTTCACAAAAATATTCCTGCCCATAACACAGACACTCTTGCACTATGGTACAAGTGTGCCTGCGTTGATGCTCGGCAGCCGCAAGTGCTGGAGTGAAGGTAGAAAGCTGTAGAGTGCTATATCTTAGTAGACATGGTGTTGTTCAGCTTTCCCCCATTCACACAAAGCAATGTAGCAACTTTGCTTGCCCCTCTGGGCTGCGTGAAATTTCAGAATATTTCCTCAAGCCCTCTCACTTACTCTTTTGTCTTTCTTTCATTCTCTCATTTTCTCTCTTCTCCTCCAACACTTTCTTTCTCCCTCTTTCTCTTGTTCTCCCTTCCTCTCCACAGTCTTTAACTCTCATTTTAGTCAATTTTCTTTAAATTTGTGCTTTGCTGACATGGCCTAATGATGAGCTATTCCAAAGCTTTGCAGCACGGTAGTTTTACAGTAGAACCCTGGGGTTTCTGACAGGTTTCCAGAATAATGTAAAAGTGCTACCTGTTCTTCAACCAAAAGTCTTAAAGTTAGGATTTTTCTCAGTTTTGGAGACCTAAAGTTAGGAGATCTAACTTTACTACTCCTAAACTGACACAAATCCTAACTTTAAGACTTTCGGTATTCACAGAAGGCATTTAGGAGTCCTAAAGTTAGGACTCCTAACTTTATTACTCCTAAACAGAGAAAAATCCTAACTTTAAGACTTTCGGTATTCACAGAAGGCATTTAGGAGTCCTAAAGTTAGGACTCCTTACTTCTGTGAATACCAAAATGGTAGTAAGTTTAGGATTTTGTCCTAAGTTAATTCTGTGAATCGGGCCCTGCGACTTCTGACTTCTGTTCATTATGTACCGGACTCTGCTGAAAAACTACTCACAGTAGAAGTTTTAGGACTATATATGAGGAAATATATTTTGTTTTTCTACTAGGCTCAGGTTTTGTTCACATATCCAATCTCTTCGGCATCCATGTCTGTCTGTGTCACCCCTTTTTGATCTCTAGCATTGATCACTGACTCTGTCAATGACACTGTACTTTGACATTAGATATTGTTTATTTTTATTTTTTTCACATACAGTAAGTATGCTGCTCTAGCATCCACCCCAGTTCTGGAGCACGCTAATGACTAAGCCACACACGGAGCTCTGTAAAAAAACGTCTTTATTCTTTGGCATGCAACCGTCAACTGAACGCACTGCATGATAGAATTTATTGACCACACCCAGACACACCGAAAATACCTTCCAACTGATTACGTAAATTTGTGAGAAGTCCGCCTAGGACCACGAGGGTCCTACTGGACATGATCATATGCCACCACAGCTGCTATGGTGTATCTCCAGTTTAGATGTTTGATGCATCTAAGGTCCACACCTTCAATATATGTTTCTGTAGGAATTTGCGCAATGCAAGACAACACAAAACAGCTCAAACCGGCACAAACAAAATCTTCAAATCAACTTTGGTTTTAGAAGCACCAACTTCCTATTATCAATGCAGAGGGGGCCTAAAATGTATTAAATAGAGAAATATCTCTTGTCTCGCTCTTGCATTCTGTCAACACCGTCTCTACAATGGAGGTCTTGAGGTGACTCACTTATTTCTTTATTACTTGGCCTCCCATTTTCTTGTTATTCATGACTGGCTTAGTGGAAATGGTCTGACCCAGCCAATCGGCGGGAGCTATCCCTGCTGGGGTTCCACATTTACAGGACCTGCTGTATGGCTCGCCGCTTCCCTCTACCATGCCACAAGTGACCAGGGTGGTGTTTCTAGCCTGGAAGGCGGCACTTGGGCACACTATACCAAAAACACAAGGGGGAGGTAGAGCAATTAGGGATTGGATTCCTGCTCCACAGGAGTACTTTAATAAACAAAGAAAATCCAACACAGAAGTGGGGTGAAGTGTTCAACAAATGTTGAAGCACTCAGTGTTTTGTAAAATACCCCTCACACACCAAAAGGCCCCTTGGTGTCATGCTTCATCATCGGGGTCTTCGCACCCCTCTAAGGGGATGCGGCGTGCTGCGACCAACGACTATGCGGGATCACTTATAGTTAATGACTATATGTGGTGTATGTGTGTGGGGTGTATTTACACTGAGTGGTGGGATGTGGTGAAGATTTAAAAAATACCTGGCACATGAGTATAAAGGAAAAAAAAATGTATTCTGAACTCTGGCTAGTACTATTAAAAGGGTGCAGTGTGAGGTCGGATCTGTTGTATTAAAGAACAGGACCTATGGTGTGCGTCGACATGTTTCGGAGGCAAGTCCTTCTTCAGGACGGGGGCACAACTTCCCCACCTTACTCACGTATTTCTAAATAAATATCACAATGTATTTACAAAAAAGTGAAGTATTAGGCTAAGTGTGCCTACAGTGGTCTGCTACAAGCACAATGACTTATGAAGCTTGCTTGCTTGCTTCATGAGCAATAGGAACGTCAGGGGTGTTGCTTGTTTGCAATAGGATCGGGACACAGTAATCTCCGTCTTACCCCCACACGCTGCTCCGCTGGTTTTGAGCACATGTTAATCTATGGAGCAAGATAGCATTACAATAGTGAAAAACGAAAATGGCTGCCTTTCACTACCAGAGCATGTCACCTGCACCAGTACATGCTCTACCTTTCACATACACTGCACCCTGCCCAGGGGTGTACCTTGGGCCTTCCATAGGGGTGACTAATGTGCACAAACAGGGAAGGGTTAGGCCTGGTCAGTGGGGACACTGACCAGGAGGACACAGCAGTTCCTAGACTGCACACAGGCACTGCAGTGGCAGGCCCGAGACACCATTTTAGGGCTACTCATGTGGGTGGCACAATCAGTGCTGCTGGCCCACTAGTAGCATTTGGCATCACCAGCCCTGGCACACCCAGTGCACTTTACTAGGGACTTCGTGGTGATACAAATATGCCAATCATGTAGATCCAATCACAATAACAATTTACACAGAGAGCATATGCACTTTAGCACTGATCAGCAGTGGTAAAGTGCGCAGAATCCTATTGTCAACAGCCACGGGTCAGGAAAAAAAGGGAGAAAGAAGCAAAAAGTTTGGGGATGACCCTGCAAGAAGGGCCAGTTCCAACACAACCCACTTCCAGCCTAAAGCCAGGGTAGACCTCAATGGGATTCCCTGCTTAAGGCGATAGAACACGGAAACTGGCCCAAACAGCAGGGCACTATTCCTGTTCTACGCCTTCCTGAACCTAGTTGGATCACTCCATCCATACTCTCAGGGTCCACCATGCCAATCCATGTGGAACCCTTCTCCTCACCTGTGGACACCACCTGTGCAGCACCTAACCTTAATTTACTCACAGGTGTCTCCCAACAGACAGCAAGCCAAAGTGATCACCAACAGTGATCAGGGATGAGACCCAGGCCTCATACCTCTCATGGCTCTCAAACCTCTGTGGCATCAGGGGGTGAGGGGCAGGAGCCCTAGGTGCTTGGCACCCTTTGTCCACTCCCTCTCCTGTCAGGTCAGGTCTGACACTCTGGCACTGACCCACCAGCCCCGGACCTGTATCCGGCGGCTGGGCAGGAGACTGAGGTGGGCTTCTCAACACCCGGTCATCCTCTTCCTTGGGGCTCTGTACCCTCCAACCTGGAACGGTACCCCCTTCCAGAATAGTCAAGGCACCTGTGGCAGGTGTCCTGCACCATTCACCCACCGGTTCAGGGGTTCTATCCTTCAACTGGTATTCCTGTGCAGGGGAGACACCCCGGACCTGGCCCTCAAACCTAGGCTCCAAAGCCTCCAGGTCAGACAACACCTGAACCTGGCTTCCCCACCCAGGGACAAACTCCTGCGGTGGAGCACTAGCCCGGCGCACCAGGACTTCACTCCCTGATGTGCCCAGACTGGTAGACAGTACCCAGCTGGCCAATGCAACAGTGTGGCCCAGTCCACCCCCAGGGTGAGACTGCTGCCCTCCTTCCAGGGGCAACCCTGTCCACCAAGACAACCAAGAACACAACTTTCAGTTCAGGACCTCCCTCCAGCAACTGGTTTCCCAACCTAGGGTTTAACCCCTCAGGTTGTACCGGGGTTAGAGGCGAGGACTCCCTCCCTCTGCACCCCGTTCCAGAGCGCTGCGCCCTCCATACTTGAGGGGTACCCCTGGGAACCATATTGGTCAGGATACTGGTTACAGATGTCCTTCCTTCCAGGTCAGGCAGATCCTGAACCTGGTCTCCCAACCCAGGGACCAAAACCTGCGGTTGTGCATTTGCCTGGCACGCCAGGACTTCTGGGGACTCACATAGTACCCCCTTGAGGGTGACACACAACTCATGTGTCCTGTGACAGTCTGCCTGGCGCAGATCTCCCGACCCCTCTCCACCTGACAGTGCGGGAAGGCCCCACAGGACAGAAGTGGTGTCACCATGGTCACTCCTGGGAGACTCAGCCCTTCTGACTGTTCCCTGACCCACTGGTTCTCCCACTGGGGACTCCTTCCCCCTCTCACCCCTCAGTCTGGACTCCTGCACCCTCCCAACTGGAGTGGCACTGCCAGACAGTAGAACTGATGGAGGCCTGGTTACAGGCACTCCCCGTTCAACAGACACTAGGAGATCCTCCTTAAATGGCCTACAAGTACAGTCTAAGTCCGCAACCTGGTGTTCCCTTAAGGAACCCTCCAGGCCCTGAGACTGGGTTTCGGGCACCGTGAGACACACCGTCCCACACTCATTCCTTCTCCACTGAGTCCGGATATGAGCCTCTACACCTCTCCCACTACACTGGGACCTAACTGGGCTACACTGAACCTCTTCCAACTCACAGGTCTGGAAGATATCTGAGCCACTCCTTTTGGGATCACTCCCCAATGCCTCCTCAGACTCTCTAGAATCCACCAAGAGGTCTGCCTCCAAGGCAAGCTCTCTGGGGTCAGAGAACTCACACTCCACTGGGTGTTGGCATAGCTCTGGAAAACAGGGACTTAAAATATGCTCTCCAACAAATGAATCACACAGCCCCCCACAGTTGTTAACAAGCTACCCTTTGCCTCACCCTCCAGTGCCTCACACAAGTACCCCACACCACTCTCCTGAGACTGGCAAGACAGTATCTGACTGTCTCTGTCACACAACCCACACTCTTCTGGCTGGTCTTCACACACACACCAAGGTTTCTACCATGGGGGAACCCCTCTCCCTGTACCTCTCATCTAGAGTTAGTAGAGTGTCTCTCCCACCACTAGGAATATGGTCCCCTGTGCCAGTCCCCCAATCTACTTCAGGGACACTGTACTCCACTGGAACTACATCATAAACCTGAACCCCCTGGTGTATGTCCACCCCCTCCCTCAAGTCAGGCGCCACATCTCAGGGTGTTTGTACCTTTCTCTCCGCACTAGATATCAAAATCATGCTGCCACCATCTGAGCTGGAGTCCACCTCCAACTCAGCAAAGCTCACCTCTTGAGCTACCCATGTTTCTTCTTCAGCTGAGACCCTCATGGCCTCACGCCTCTTGAGCTCCAACTCAAGCTTCCTCATTGTTAATTCATGGGCCAAGGTCAATTTCAATTCCTCTAGGGCACGGGCATGTTTGCTCTCCTCCGCTGCCCTTTCATTTTCCATTTGCTTCATCTTTATTTCAAGCCTCAACATTTCTAATTTATGATCTCTAGCCCTTTGGTTTTGCTCCAACTCCTCCTGGGGAAAAACTTTCAGCTGAATGGTTGCTGCTAGCCCTTGAGGCCGCTCTGGACACAGGCAGATCCTGAGGCCTGAAACCATCCCTCTGTGCATCCTCATCCACTTCTGCACCATCTGTCTCCCCAGCCTCTTTGGTCTCCCACCAGGCCCTCACAGCCTCCTGTAGCTCTTCCTTTTTGGAGCTGCGCTTCATGGGACATCCAACGCTCCTGCAGAACTGCCTGAGTTGACCTACTTTGTAATCACTTAACATTTCAATATCAAACTCCAGTTCTGCAACATCACTTGCTGGTTTACCATTCTGAGACATGATGCTTGGATTTTTTCAGGGTTACGATCAAAAATAGAACCAAAAATAAAAAACTTAACCGTAGTATGCGGTGGCGTAGTGGTCTGCACTCACTAGTGATGTACACCAATCACTGTGGGTCTAGTACAAATACAAGTTCAATCCCACCGCTGCCACCAATGTTAGAACTGGGGGTCTCTAGTTTGCAGGGGTAGGTACCACTGTCCAAATAGGGACCCTTGCTTCTAGTCAGGGTAAGGAGGAAACCCTCTGAGTTAACCCCTGCTCACCCTTCTAGGTAGCTTGGCACGAGCAGTCAAGGCTAATCAGAAGGCAATGTGTAAAGTATTTGTACCAACACTCACAGTAACACAGTGAAAACACCACAAACTGACTCCACAACAGTTTAGAAAAATAAAGATATTTAATCTAAACTACACAAGACCAAAACGACAAAAATCCAACATACACAGTTCAAGAATATGGTTACAGAAGAGTTCTTAAGGTTGTAAGATAAGTTCTTTAGGTTGCGATAAAATAATCCACAGATGCGGGAAAAGTTCACAGTTGCGTCACGTTTACTCACAGTACCTTTTAGTTGCGACAAAGTTCCAAAAGTAGAAGCTGGTGCGGTGGAAAACAAGCGATGTGTTGCTCCTGAGACCCTGGGGAGGCTATGCGGCAGCCCCGCTGCAGCAGCGGGCGTGTTGCGACGAATCCGGTCTGTATGGGGAGGAAGGCCACTTGTATGGATTCCGGTGCATAGGTTCCGTAGGAGTTTGTTCTCGCAAAGGCACAAGGCACTTGGGTGGAACACGGGGCAGCTGCCTCCGTTAACCAGGGCCGTATCCGCAGATTCCGTTTCTCTCCCTTTAAACCATGGTTCTCACATGCTCTGCGGGAATTGAAACTTGGCTGCAAAAAACTTGAACGCATATGGAGACAAAGTTACCTGCCCGAGGCAAACACTATCTTGCGAGCTGCCCAAAGAGACTACTATGCTGCGATTAGGACAGCAAAGGGTAGTTACTACGCAGGAAGAATTGCCAAGGCGAATAACAATAGTAATGAAATTTTCTCCATCGTACAGAGTTTCTTATCGCCTTGTGCCGCACAACCCCTGGTGTCCTCCTCCGAACAATGGTGTGAAGAACTCTCTTCTTTCTTTTCTGAGAAAATTGCAAAGATTCAGGAGGACCTGATTGCTGTATGCGATTCTCATAAGTCTTCATCAATGCTGCCTTCCCCGCCTGTGCGTGCCCAAACCTGCTGATCAGTTTGTGGCCTTCTCTCCCTCTGCTGATGCAGATATCCTGACAGTATTAAAGTCCTTGAAGTCGGGCTCTCCAACGGACCCATGTCCGGCTCGGGTGCTTGGGGGGGGAGGCCGAGACAGTATGCGGGGAGGTCACTCAGATTGTTAACCTCTCTTTTCTACTGCGACTGTCCCAACCTGCTGGAAGCAGGCTAAACTATTGCTGCTTCTAAAAAAAATCCGGGCTGGATCCAGCCGCCCCGTCCAGCTACCGGCCTATATCATTACTGCCGGCTCAGGCGAAAATCTGTGAAAAGATGGCCTTTCGTCAACTAGACAACTTTGTGGAGACTTCTCATGCCTTGCACCCTGCTCAATCAGGGTTCCAGATAGCCTATAGCACCGAGACTGCTTTGGTGGAGGTATCAGAGGCCATCCGGGAATGCCTAGATGGATGCGGCAGAGCAGTTCTGATTTTGCTAGATCTCTCTGCCGCCTTCGATACGGTGCCCCACGGACTCCTCCTCTCCAGACTCTCTGCTATTGGCATTTCTGGTCTAGCTCTTGACTGGCTGACGTCATTTTTGACCAACAGGTTGCAGCAGGTTTGGATACCACCTCATACATCCCAGCCAAGGCTACTCTCCACAGGTGTTCCGCAGGGGTCTACTCCTAGCCCCCTGCTGTTTAATGTTTATTTGACCCCTTTGATTTATTTGGCGGAACATTTGGGGGCAAAAATTATGGCCTACGCCGACGATACCCAACTTTTGTTTACCTGGCCAGGTGACAATTTGGATGCATCGGCTGTTCAGGACTGCCTTTCATCTGTCTTCCGTTGGCTTGCACTAGCACAACTAAAGTGCAACGAGGATAAATCTGAGGTCCTTTTCTATGGAACCTTCCCCAGTAATTTCAGGGATCTTCTATGGCCACATGATATTCCCTGTCCTAAATCTATGGGTGGCCCAGCTAAGAACCTGGGTGTGTGGTTTGGAGATAACTTAAAGTTTGACATCCACATCAAAAAAACACACAGGTGTCTGTTTTGGAACCCTCAAAGCCCTGCGCAGTTTTTTTCCCCTACTCCCAAGAGATGCCAAAGAGACAGTATCGCATGCCCTTATTCTATCCAGGCTGGATTATGCGAATGCCCTATTTATTGGTATACCATCCTATTTGATCAAACGGCTCCAGGTAGTCCAAAATGCGGTAGCAAGACTCCTGTTTAATATTCCTAGGAGGTCTAGTGTCCGCTTTCACCTGCGTAGTCTCCACTGGCTTCCGGTGGCACAACGAATCCTCTTTAAAGCGCTGGTTCTCTCTTTTTGAGCGCCGCATGAGCTTGGGCCAGTGTACCTGAGAAAACACTTTGCTTTGTATGTCCCCAACCACTGCCTCAGATCTGCCAACTAGTGTAGGATGACCCTTCCTAGATTCAAGTACGCTAGGTTAGGTGGCCAATCTATATCTGTTATGATAGCTAGAGCCTGGAATGCTCTTCCTCTCCAGCTACGCATAATGCAGAATATTGTCCACTTCAAGAAAGGCCTAAAGACCCATCTGTTTAATCTATCTATTTAATGCTTCTACTGTCCTCCTTTCTGCTTTCCTCACATACCCACTACGCACCAGGATACTCAAGAGTAATAGAGCGCGCTACAAAATATTTTATAACATAACATAACATAACGATGCGACGATCTTTGGAGGTGCGACCATCTCCGGGGCGACGATGCCCGGACCAGCGATGATCTTCTCTCTCGCAGCTCCTCGACGCAATGGTTTCTGTGACGACACTCGCAGTGACGTGATGCGGTCCGCAAGCAAGCAGTGCAGTGATCTCACCCAGCGACGACAGGCTCTGCGACGACTCTCGCAGCGATGTTAGACTTTCCCGCACTGGTCTGGTGCGTCCCGCAAACAAAGGATGCAACAGCTCTGGCAGCAGCGTCAGGCGCTGCGACGATCTCGGCCTTCGTAGCGGCGGGAATCTTCTCGCACTGTCAGGGATGCGCTTCACAAGCGAGCGATGCAACACTTTTCAATGGCAAAAGTCTCTCAAGCTTAGTTCCAAGCCTCCCAGCACAGGTACAACTTCCAGAGGCCCCACAACTGGATCAAGCACTCTAGGAAGGACAGAACTCTCTCAGCAGTGTTCAGGGAAGTTGAGGGTGAAGTCCTTTTGTTCCTGGGACTTCAGAACAGGGAGCCAGCTCTTCTCAGGCCCTTGGAGATTCCTTCAAGACAGGGGACACAGCACAACAGCAAAGTCCTTCCCCTCTCCTTGGCAGCAAAGCAACAGGTCAGTCCAGCAGAGCAACAGCAGGACAGTTTTCCTTCTTCAGATTCAGCTTTCTCCTTGGCAGAGGTTCCTTCTTGATGCCAGGATGATCTAATTTTCTGTTGTCAGGGGTCCTGTACTTATACCCCTAAAAGTCTTTGTTCTCTTTGTGCATGTGGGCCCTGAGCCTGGTCTGAACCAGTTCTGGGTGTTCTTGAGTACTTTGTTTTCCTGGCTTCTCCTTTCCTTTCAGAGTGAGGGGCAGGGTCGCAGCCGCCCAGCAGGAGGTGGAGCCAGCATTGTGGCAGGCAGGCACAGCCCTATTCAGGCCCACGTGGTAACTCCTCCCACCACTCAGGTTGCAAATGCAGTCATACAGCCTAGGGCTGACTCAGCCAGCCTCCTGGGGAATCCCCAGCCCCTGTCACTCTCAAACCAGACAGTCAATACACAAACAGGCCAAGGCACACAGCAGGGTCAGGCAAGAGAGCAGCAACTTTCTAAAAGTGCTGTTCTCAAACACAGGATTTAAAAAAACATCTTTCCTAAAAGATGTCTTATTAAATTCTGAGTTCAGGGATACTAGACTCTTATGTCCTATCTTGTTCCTCTGAGAAGAAATGCTGGTAGCCACTGTAGCCAGCATCCCCCATGTTAATCTATGGAGCAAGATAGCATTACAATAGTGAAAAACGAAAATGGCCTCTGCCTTTCTCTACCAGAGCATGTCATCTTCACCAGTACATGCTCTACCTTTCACATACACTGCACCCTGCCCAGGGGGATACCTTGGGCCTTCCATAGGGGTGACTAATGTGCGCAAAAAGGGAAGGGTTAGGCCTGGTCAGTGGGGACACTGTCCAGGAGGACACGGCAGTTCCTAGACTGCACACAGGCACTGCAGTGGCAGGCCCGAGACACCTTTTTATGGCTACTCATGTGGGTGGCACAATCAGTGCTGCAGGCCCACTAGTAGCATTTGTCATCACCAGCCCTGGCACACCCAGTGCACTTTACTAAGGACTTCGTGGTGATACAAATATGCCAATCATGTAGATCCAATCACAATAACAATTTACACAGAGAGCATATGCACTTTAACACTGATCAGCAGTGGTAAAGTGCACAGAATCCTATTGCCAACAGCCACGGGTCAGGAAAAATAAGGGAGGAAGAAGCAAAAAGTTTGGGGATGGCCCTGCAAGAAGGGCCAGTTCCAACATCTACCATATGGCGTGGTCTGGCCCGGTAAATTACACCTACTGGGGGAGGGTGACCCGGGACCTGTCAGAGGTCTTACAGTGGTAGGTCACTCTCTCTTCTTCGATGATTTTGTTGGATGTGCTTGAGGCTCTGGTGGCACGAGGGGTGAGGGATCCTTTCTGGGCACTGCTCTCCTGGTCGCCAAACGCAATGTGGCTACCAGATATAAGTCAACCGCGCCCCCACTTTAAATGAAGGGATGGCAACATGGAGTGGGTTCGTGCATGCAACAAGAGCTTTTGGTCCATGAAGCAAGGGGGTGCCCTAACAAACATGGGCGAGTATGAGCGAATGGCCATGTCCATTTTTTTTTTGTTAAAGATATTTTTATTGAAAGTACAAGAAGGAAAAGAAAGGGAAGTAAGGAAAGGATAGAAACACAGTAAATGCGACAAGAGCCCTCGCAGGAGCTCACTCTACATGGCATAGGAGTTTAATATTGCAGACGATTGGACAACGCGGCCACCCCAGCCAGGATGATTCTCAAAGTCCGCCAGCCAACAATGTTGCCCCCAGTGGGGAGTCCATAGAAAGGCATCTGTTCACAGTGACACCAGGCAAAAGCCGCCCAAGCCTGGGGCTCATTCGATCAGTCTAATTTGCGCCTCCTCGTTTCTCGGCCATAAGAAAACAATGCAGCGAGGTGAACCACGAAGACCCACCACCCACAGAGATAGACAGAACAAAACACCCTACCTCCAAACTCCTGTAACCCTCCAACCCCCCCCACCCAGTGGTGGCAGCCAAGTAACAGGCACACATCCGAACATTCTCTCACACTTGGAACAAATAATGGAGTGCACGTAAAGTGGGCGGGCAGACTGCTGACGGTAAACCTTGAGAAAGGAAGCGGACTAGCGGACCCCACCTGAAGATGAAGTTTTTGAAATCTCCTCTGAAAACATCCGCCATACGTTCCATACTCAGAAGTTTCCACAACCTAGCATACCAGAGGGAAAGTGCAGGGGCCTCCTTCTTTTTCTAAGCCGCCGCCAAGGTCAGCTTGGCCGCACCCATGCAGAGCCAAAGGATTTGTTTATCCGCTTTGGTCTGATGCTCCAGGAGCGGATCACGGAGACCCAAGAGAACGAAGCCTATCGAGTCAGGAACCGGGTAACCCAACACATCCTTGATTTGGGACAGTATCTCCTCCCAGTAGGGACGAATGACAGGGCAGTCCCACCAAATATGATGAAAATCCCCCAAGAGACCACAACCTCGCCAACATCTATCCGACGTAGAGGGAAAGATCTTTTTCAACCGGGCTGGGTAGAGATACCAGTCCAACATCGTTTTCATGTGGGCCTCCCTAAGGTCAATGGAATGATTAAATCTGTGCAGGTCACGCCAGAGGTGAGTCCACTCCTCGTCAGAGATATCCCGACCCAAGTGCTTTTCCCACAAATTCATGTATCTAGGGTGAGGCGAGATAGCCGTGGCCAGCAGAAGATCATAGAGGAAGGAGATCACCCCACTCATGGACGTGGTGCGGGTGATAAAGGATTCGAAATCTGTGGGAGGCCTTGTCGCTGCATCTCGCACCTCCGGCGACAACGCCCAGTGTAGCATTTGAGCATGTCGGTAACGCTCGGACGGTAACACCGCATAATCACGCATGCAATTGTGGAAGGTAAGTGGCTCATAACCATGCA
Source organism: Lissotriton vulgaris (assembly GCF_964263255.1). Classification (NCBI taxonomy): domain Eukaryota; kingdom Metazoa; phylum Chordata; class Amphibia; order Caudata; family Salamandridae; genus Lissotriton; species Lissotriton vulgaris. The sequence goes on from NC_141685.1 coordinate 307,751,925, forward strand.
ACAGGTGCGTGAGCGCGTAACACCCCCCCGCTCTCCACCCATCAAATGGGCCCTCCATGAGAGCCGGTGGAAAGGCCGGGTTAAAATGTATAGGGTGAAGGGGGACGGGAAGGAAGTCCACCTCTCATCGCTAGAAACCGAGTCCCGGATCTTCAGGGTGGTACTCGTAGGCGTGCTAATATAGGCGTTCCGAGGGCGATCCCCCTTCGCCTTCCAGACCAGGTCCCATATCGACCACCCCGCCACACTCCTGTCCATATGCAGCCAGTGCTTCTCCGATTCCATCTGGGTCCACTCGACCAGCACTCGGAGTTGCCCCGACTTATAATAGAGATGCATATCTGGGAGGCCGACCCCACCTTTCTTCAAAGGCCGTCGCAGCGTGAGAAAGGAAAGTCTAGCACGACCCCCTTGCCAGATGTAGTGTAGGATCATGGTCTTAACATGCTTAAAAAAGCCCCCATCTAAAGCAATAGGAAGCGCTTGAAACAGGTATAGGAGCTTAGGGAGCATCGTCATTTTAACAGCATGGTCGCGGCCCAGCCAAGAAATGAACATGGGCTTCCACCGATTAAGCTCAGTCTGTATCTGGGCCAGCAAAGGTGGGAAGTTGGCCGCATACAGAGTGGTGACGGACGAGGTCAGCCGGACCCCGAGGTACTGTAAAGAGGAGCTGGCCCATGACAGGGGCGTGAGCGGCCGGATACGGTCCACCTCAGCAGATGGTAGCGTGAGGTTAAGGATGTATGACTTGGTAGGGTTGACCCGAAAACCCGCCACAGCTTCAAACTGAGAGAGTACCTCCTGTACCCGCGGAAGGTAGTTTCCCGGGTCCGCTAGTGACAATAGAACGTCATCAGCAAAAAGGGAGATTTTATGTTGCTCTCCAGAGAAGGGGAGACCACTGATGTCCGGGTCCTCCCGCACCCTGAGGGCTAGGGGTTCAATGCTGAGCGCAAAGAGTAGGGGAGATAGGGGACAGCCCTGCCGCGTACCCCGGGAGTGTGCAAAGAAGGGTGAAACATGGCCATTAACCATGACCCTTGATCGAGGACTGTGGTAGTTGGCCCGAAGCATATCTATGAATTTGGGGGAAAAGCCAAAGGCCGCCAGCGTACCAAAGAGAAAGTTCCAGTCTACCCGATCGAACGCTTTTTCAGCCTCAAGGCCCACCAAGACCGCCGGGATCTTGAAGCGATTGGCCTTCTCGATCAAGGGAATCAGCCTTCTGGTGTTGTGATGGGTCTGGCGACCCTTTATAAATCCTGATTGATCGGGATGGATAAGGGCAGGCATAAGGTCCTGGAGCCGTGCAGCCAAGATGGAGGAGTATAATTTAGCATCCACATTCAGTAGAGCTATGGACCGGTATGACTCACACTTCGAGGGGTCCTTCCCGGCTTTGGGAATAATCGAAATCATCGCCTCTGCCATGGAGCCCGTAGTCTGGCCCGCCTCCCTCATACCATTAAAAAGGGTCACCAGGAAGTCCCCCAGCTCAGAGGCAGAGGTCTGATAGAAGGGTGCCGTGAAGCCATCTGGCCCAGCGCCTTAAGCGGTTTAAGGGACTTAGTTGCGGCCAACACCTCCTCCCTAGTAAAGGGGGCCTCCAAAAGGTCATTCCACTCCTTGGAAACCTGCGGAAGCGGATGAGCCCTCAGGTACTCCTCTTGACCTTCCGGCACCAAGCTATCCGCCGAGTACAGGGCGGCATAGAATTTGCCGAAGAGCCCCGCTTTGGCCGCGTCTTGATGCTCCAAGGCGCCCGAGGGCGCCTGGATGCCACCCACATATCCTCTCTCACGCTTATCACGAAACTGTCGAGCCAGATGTTTCCCCACTTTATTGCCTTGTGCGTAAGAAAGACGTCGTAAGCGCAGGAGGGTATACTCCGCCCGATTATTATAGTGGGCCCTGAGTTTACCCCGCCCTGCTGCGACCGGACAGAGCGTCCTTCGAGAAGGATTCTGCTTGTGCGCAGTTTCAAGTGTCGCCAGCTCCGCCTCCAGCGCCTCCCTTTCCTCACGCCTAAGTTTGTTCAGGGCGGAGTTCAGCGCAATGCACGTGCCCCGTGTCGTCGCCTTAAAGGCGTCCCATTGGGTAAAAACCGAGGTGTCCCCTTCTTTATTAAACTCAAAGAATTCACCAATGGCCGCCCTGAGTTTAGTGCACGACTCCTGATCTCGTGTAAGTGAGACAGGGAAGTACCATTTGCGGTGGGGGGACGTCCCCGGGGCCCAAGTCAGGCATACTGCTAAGAGGCTGTGATCTGATACAGAGAGCGGGAATATCCTACTTTCCCGCAGGTCCCCCTGTAATGACGGGTTCAGAAAGATGTGATCTAGACGCGAATATGTGTGGTGAACATGGGAGAAGAACGTGTAGTCTCTAGTGTGAGGGTGGAGGGCGCGCCAGCCATCAATGAGACCCAGACTGTCCATACCATCCCGCAACTCGGGGGAGAAGAGGCCCGCCTCCGTCCTCTATTGGTGCGAGCAATCCAAGCCTTTGTCCCACACCAAATTGAAGTCCCCCATCACTATCAAAGCACCCTCCCCAAAATCCCCCACCTCCCGCATGAAAGCCTAAAGGAACCCATTTTGGCCCGTGTTCGTCGTATAGAGAACCACCCACGTGCAGAGCTTGCCTAGGAGCATCCCCTTCACCATCAGCCATCTACCCTCCTTGTCGCTACGCACCCCCATTGGTTGAAATTGCAGTGTAGAGCGGAACTGAAGTGCCACCCCTCGATGCTTAGTGGCGGTAGAAGACCTGTATATCAGCGGGTATTGCCTATTCTTAAGCCTGGTTTCGTCCCTGCGGGCCAAATGAGTCTCCTGCAGTCCCCCCACATCCAGATGATGATCTATAATATATTTCCACACCTTCTGACACTTTTGGGGGGAATTAAGGCCTTTAACATTCCAGGAACATATCATAACAGGCATCATTAGACATTTCCCTCCCACATCCCGCTCTACATAGTGCCCCCTGTAGCGCCATAAACAACCCGACCACACCCGCAATCACACCAGATCCAACGCTACCACCACTGAGCCCAGTCCAAAACAACCCCCCCCAATCCAAAGGAGCCCCAAGATGTTAAGTAGAAAAAACAGTTCCAGAACCGGAAAGAGAACAAATATACCAATAAAAGAAGCAGCCGGACATGACCATAACGGTCGGGGGTAGAAGACCCGGGTAATGCCCCCCTCGAGTTCAGGGTCATGGTAACCCTCCAATGGAGCACGGTCCCTTAATGTACCTGAGGTGGTAGAGCCCCTACGGCCCCACGGGCCACCGTTGGGGGAGCCTAGGCTGCCGAAGAGCTGTCTATCGGGCCCGATCAGTCACCAAAGCCACCGAGGCAAGGACCTCTCCCCTCTCACTTTGGCTCGCCGAGGGAGTCGGGCCCTCCGCGACACCAAGGCGGCCCACTCTCTGCCATGCCGGGGAGCGGGAACGGCGTTGTCTTCTTGGGGAAGCGCTGGCGCCAGCCGACGCGGCCTCCTCTTCCATGCCCAGAAGTTCCCTGGCAGGCGCCAGGGATCGTATTTGCACCAGTCTGTTCTGCCATCTAAAGATGAGCTGAAAGGGGTGGCCCCAAGAGTAGGACACCCCGTGGTCCCGCAGGAAAGCTGTGACCGGCGGAAGTCCCGCCGCTTCTGCAATGTGGAGGCCGCCAAGTCCTGAAAGAGCTGGGGGCTGTGTCCCCGAAACTGCAGGTTGTTGATATCCCTGGCTTTTCGTAGGATCCTCTCTTTTAATTGAAAGTCGTGGACACAAACTAAAATGTCCGGCGGCGGCGAGCGCGCGCCACGTGGCAGCCCAACTCGATGCACTCTGCCCATGCGGATCTCCGAGAGGTCCGCCTCTGCTAGAACCTGCAGGAAAAGGGCCTCCACATACTCCCGCAAGCTTTCACCTTCTCCTTCCCAGGGTACAGCTCGGATTCGAATGTTATTGCGGCTGGACCGATTTTCCAAATCTTCGCAGTGGGCCTGAAGGTCTAAGTTCTGCTCCCGGAGCCTGAGCATATCCTGCTGTAACTGGTGGACGTCACAGGTAAGGCCTAGATCGTGCTCCTCCAGGGTCGCCACCCGTTCTCCAATGCCATCCACATCTCGGCGGACCTCGCGTAGATCGGAGGCCAGCTGTGACTTCAGCTCCGTGATGTCGTCCTTAATGGACGCAAAGAGTTCGATCAGGAAGGCCTTTGTGACCGGGCCATCCCCGTCTTCCTTCGCAGTGGATTTGCTGGAGCTGGGGGGCGATCCGGATGGACCCTTCCCAGGGCCGCCCTTCTCAGGCCTGTTCATGCGGTTCCTCGTCGTCATGATGAGGAGCCTTGGCGAGCCCCCGCACGTTCCGCGATCACTAGGTGCGCCCTGGGATGTCAGGCCACGCTCCCTCGCACCCCCCGGGACCTCCGCTCCGCTGTCACCGGGAGGCCGGAGCTATCAGAGGATAGCAGTCCCCGTGCACACTCAATGTCTGCTGAGCCGCCCCTGGGCTATAAGGGGTAGGATCGGATCAGCACCTCCTCTCCTCTCGTCTCTCTACGCTGTCCAGCAGCCGCCAGACAGGTCGGCGCCTCCTCGCCACCTCCGTCCAGGCGATGTGGGCCAAGATGAGCCACAGGGGGGTAGATTAAGTTCGTGACGGCCCCAGTCAGGGGATCCTGCAGTGCGATCGCTCCTCTCCGCAAGTCGCTGTAGCCCAGGGTCCACCGGGTAATGGCAGCCGATGCTCTCCGGGCGATGCAGTGTAGGCCGCACTAGCGCATGTGCGTCGCTGCCTCAACACCTCGGCTAAGTCCGCCGGTCTTGGTCGTAGCTCGTCGGGAAAGGGCTCAAAAGCATTCGGGGCACCCCAGTAACCCCAATAAAGTCGATTCCGGAGCAAAGATCGCCCCAGGACAGCTATACAAGGCGATGAAGGGCTCGGGGCACCGGAGGAGCTCGCAGGCACTGATAGAGCGCGCAGTTCACCCGTGTCACCGAGTTCACCAATTACTTACACGCACTGGGCCCTGGCGTGCATAAGATTTAATACACCATTGTTATTACAGGTGAACTGGGTGATGGCTTGTGCTGCACGCTACTATGAGTAATTAAGGTTTGGGTTTCACCTCTGCTTACCACGTACCTGACTTACTCCAGGCACAACTACATACGACAGATCTGGAGCTAATAGGGAAAATAGTAGACAGGGAACCTAGGAAAATTATATTCTTTATCCTTCAGTACACACTTATCCACAATTTCTGTAAAATGACCACAGACACCTGAGGGAAGTTCAAAACTTTATATAGAGTTCAAAAAGGAATATGACAAGGTAATAAGTGATAGGCAGAATAATGCATCTAACATCAAAATCAAAACCATAAAATAGCTATAGATTAATGCTAAGACCATTTGAGTATATGGGAAGACTAACAGGTAGGAATTTTAGAACAAACTAGTCACTGCAACTTTATACTAGGAACAATAGGACGGGGATGGGACCTAGAACATGTACGTAACCTAAGTGCACTAAACTATTCTTGCTAAGATCACTGCAACCAGCTAAAGGAAAGGGAAACATTGGAACACACTAATACAATATAACAGTTTGGCAATTGTCTAAGGGAGGGGAGAGAAATGGAACAATTCTACAACAATTGCATATAACTTGTTCTCAAGGTGATAGAGCAATATCACAGGCAAGAGTGCTTTATTAAGAAAAATAGAGAGAGAGAGAGAGAGAGAGAGAGACGCAAACCCACAGGTTAATATTTACCTAGGTCTGAGAGAAGACTAACCCTGGCCACGGGTCAGTTGGAAGGACGGGGACAAGGACCCTCAGGAAGGAATGCCAGAATGTGAGCAGGTACAGCTCACGGACAGTAAGGACAGGATACCCCTCAGGATTTGGATCAGGACTGGGCTCACCAAGGTACGACCAACACCCACAGCTTTTGAAGCAACGCCAGCGTTACCCCTCTCTGCAAGTAATCCGCCAGTAACCCCGCTTGGGCTTTCGAATTTTCACAGCAAAGTGCTTCGCCAGCACTTAGGATTATTTCCACCCCTTAGGAGTTTGTGGAAAGTATGGACAGAGTGCTCCGCAGCACTTCGGATTGAGCACCTATAGAGTTCGTAGGGTCAGTGACAGGTCTGCTACTCGGACAAGTCGGACAATTTTCCTAAGCTAAACTGGGGCAATTATACCATTCTGGGGTCCCTCAGACCACCCACTAATGTTGCAAGTGACAGTTTCCCACATTTTGCTTGGTCAGGAGAGGTGGTGCGGTCATTACCACCTCCTAAAATTCAACGTTCCCACCATGAAATTTAAATTTTTCTATCCGCCCATTAGGTTCACGTTCCCATCCATAGAATACAATAGAAAATCTGAGTGCACAAGACATCGCAACAAAGTCAGTTATTCTCAAGGTGAGTGTCCTCATCTTGTGCTGGTTTTCTCAGGCGCATTTGGCTTCAGGACCCAGCTGGCTGGTTTCAGCTTCTGCGCAGTGGGGTTTTCTCTCCCATCATGTGACAGGTCCCAACAGAGCCTCAAGTATGGCTCCGCTCCCGATTTCCCAGCCCCAGAGACGCGGTACATGAAAAGTAAGCGAGAACAAATTAAAATCACATCTAAAATGATCACACTGTATACCATGATAAAATCTAACCAACCCTTGTTTTATAATGACTATAGCATTATTGTTTAGTGCGAAAAGACAGATAGGCTGAAGCAGCAGTAGCAAGCAGAATGCGTGGTGAGAGTCAAGCGGCCATTTTTGCAACAGTGCGCATGAGCACAAACTCCCTCCAGAATGCGAGTGCGTCACATCACATGGGTATGACCGACGCATGCGCAGACTGAATTTCAGCGAAGCAGCCGATTCTTTAGTGCAAGCTTCGTTAATATGGAAAAGACATACGAGCAAGCATCCTGGGGACACCCGCGTGTATGGGAAAACGTATAATAAATGACGAACAACAGTGTTAATATGATTATACAGTTTAGGCAAGGGTTTTGTTTACGAGCAGGGCGCTTTACATGCGAATCCATGCTCCATCAATCCCCTCTTTGATGATATTTACTATCATCACCACATAGAAGGAAACAGATGCCAACTTTTCTCATTCATCCACATCACTCATCTGAATTTCAACGAATTTATTGTTGAGTTTTCTTTCAGCTTCTCTATGAGAGTGGTGATTTTTCGCCTTTTTGTAAATTGCACTCTTTAACTCTTCTAATTCTAGTTCATCAATGTTTCTTTTCACCCCCCTCTGATTCACTGTATATTTCTTTTTGCACTTCTGGCATTTGCAGCAGATAAAAATGATCAATACAATTATACCTATTACAACTATTGGCATCAGTATTTTCCACAGAAGATTTCTACCTAGGTTAGTAAACCAACTACCTATAGAGGAGAGACCTCCAGTCAGTCTCGTCCAGGCACTGTCAACCTCCAATGGTTTGAGTTCTTTTTCCAAATTGGTTATATTTTTCACATATTGTTTTAGTTCGATACTTTTATCGGGAATGTAAGTGCAACAATGTTGCGCTTTCAGCATTCTACAGACTCCGCCCTCCTTTGCTAATAGGGTGTCAAGGGCAAGACGGTTTTGTAAAACCATTGATCTGATCGCAACCATTTCGGTATTGACCATCAGGAATCCAGCAGCAGTGTCCGTTGATAACCGGTCCACTACTGTAGACAATTTGCAGATTCTATGGGTGTTCAGAACTACCCCCATTCCAGGTATCAGTGCACTAAAAATATCACCTATAATTTCACCTACACTTTCACGTCTACTACGCACTAAGCCATTAGTTTCTTCATCGCTTCCAGCTGCATTATTCACATGGTATATTTTCGGGAAAACAATGCCAAAGTAGCAGCTTCCATACCAGTGATCCGGCAATTTGAAATAAGCCTTGTTCCCACATATATAATATATTCCGGGAAACACAGGTTCTGACCCATTTTTGAAACCCCAACCTCCAATTACCTTGTAATTATGTTCACACTCGCTGGAACCGATGAATACATTGTTATAGTACTCTGTCTTTTCCCTATGGATACAAAGTTTCCCCTTTCGTTCAAAATCCAGCAACAAGGCAGGACTAGCTTCGCTTTGCGAGGTGTTATCCATGTGCTCAGCCCACCTAGGGACTCTATCCTTTTCGTCATTTGCCTTTTTCTGAAACTTTTCTCTCCTTCTGTCTGCCATCTTTATAAACATCTTTTCCTGCTCTTGCAGAGAACAGGTCAGATTAGATTGTCTAGCTTCATCTAAATCTATGTTCCCTATAGTCAGAAAATATTCTCCCATATAACGGGTCACGTCACTGGTAGTATGTATACGGTTCAAATGTCCTCTAATAGGAAGTTCAGAAAATACTACGTCATCATTTGAATAATAGTACTGCAAAGTGCTTCTATAGAACAAGCTAGCTAATATACTACAGGAGATTCCATAGGTTAAAGGTAGATGGTGGTATGTCACGCCTTCAGCCACTGAGGTAGGTAGCTTCATGCAGATATAACAGTCTTCTATTTCCATAGCTTCTACGTAATGCACCAACAAGTTAGCAAAAACATTCAAATGTGTCCCGTTTCTCATTTTGTGAAAGTGTAGTCCATCCTCATCTGATGCTTCTACATTAGGTCGTGTGTGTGTCAAGCCTACTTGTTTGTCACGTCTTTCTAAATTTCGTGGTGTTTCTACAGTCTGTACAACCCCTACTTCTACTGCTTCTGGTTCAGTAGGGGACAAATTTGGATTTTTGCTTATCATAAAAGGTAGGAAAACTGTTAGTGCTATCCACATTATTATTAGCATGGCTATACTACACAAGCATATTTTACAGCAGGTTTTAAGACACCCACATCTGGACCTTCCAGAGACATTCGGATCAGACATTTTTAGCTTACAGGTGGCTTTTGCTACCCCTCTTCGTTTCTTGGCACCAAAGGCTCACTTCGGGATTCTCTCAAGGAGGGTCTTCGTCAGAACTTCGATCCGCGATGGACTCTTCATCACTGTTGCCACTGTGGTGTGGTTCGTCTATTTCCTCCAACACAAAGTAAGTCCACTCAGGGCTCCGATACAGTCGGTTCTGTTTCTTTAGTCTGTCGCTTTTTCTCAGCGATTTTCCTTGGGCTGCCTTTCTTTCACTTTCAGCCCTTTTTCGGTCTTTCAGTTTTTCTTCGACTGTCTTTAGTCTGAGCCTTAGTCTCTTGACGTATCGGGGTGCACTTCTCCCTCCGTGCCTCCCAGTAGTTGAGGAGACTTGGCCTTCTTCGTGCACTCTCTTTACTTTTTGTTGTGGCACCTCTGTTTTCCTGCCTGTCTGACTAGTTCCAGGTCTTTCATCTACTTCTTCTGCCTGGTCCCTATTCTGACCCTGCTCAGATTCAAATCGCACTTGCTTTTTATTTCTGGTTACTGTTGTTTCCGTTGTCTGAGCACTTTGATCTAGTTCTATCGGTTCCTGTTCATGCTCTTCGATCTCTTCGCTTTCTTCTGCATGAACGTCAGCTCTAGTTTCTAACTGTCCCTCTCCACTTTCTGGAGTCTCAGGAGGAGTTCCGGTGTCTTTATCTGACTCTACTTGGCCTACTTCCTGATCAGGTATGATGTGATTCTCGTTGACCTGATCTTCTTCGTCTATTTCTAGCTCACCTGGACTATCCCACTCACTGTCTAAGTAGGAATATTTCCTGGTTCGTATTGGATCATGAACCTGGTCGTCGGCAGGGAACCACTCAACGTCTCGACTTGTGCTCGGCAGTTCGATGTCAGCTAGCTCCGGACTCTCCTCCTCGGGAGCTTCCTCAGCTGCGCTGCCTTCAGCTTCAGTCGCGTTTTCTCCAGTTACCCGCTTGGTGTGGCTGGCGTGGATCCACTTCGGTACGCCCGCACACTTTACAGCAGTTGTAGTGACGAGGATCACTTGTCGCGGCTTTCCCCACCTTGGTTTCAGGCAACTGCTCCGGGTGTGTTTCTTTAACGCCACCCAATCTCCTGGTTGCAGTTTGTGTGCTGGAGTCTTTGGCCACTCGTCTTCTGTCTCTCCAATCTGCTGAGAGAGAGAACGCACTTGGTCACCCAGCTGCTTGCAGTATTCTAGTACCATATCATCAGAAATGCTTAGCAGTTTGTGTCCGGGTACCCATGCCTGTCGCATCACTCTTCCCATCAACACTTCATGGGGGCTCAGGCCAGTTTTTCTGTTCGGGATACTTCTCAAACTCATCAGCACAAGGGGTAAAGCCTCTATCCAGTTCATTTTTGTGGAATCACACATTTTGGCCAATCTGGATTTCAGGGTGCCATTTATTTGTTCCACTACCCCAGAAGCCTCTGGACGGTAGGCGCAATGCAGTCTTTGTTTCATTTGGAATGCTTTACAGAGCTCTTCTAGGACATCATTGGCAAAATGCCCACCTTGGTCCGTTTCGATTGTCTCTGGGATTCCATACCTAGGTATCAACTCCCTGAGTAACAATTTTGCAGTAGTTATGGCATCATTTTTCTTAGCGGGATAAGCTTCCACCCACCGGGAAAATAGGCAAACTATGACTAAAATGTATCTATACCCCTTGCACCTAGGCATGGTTACAAAGTCTGCCTGCATTCTGACAAAGGGACCTACTGCCTTTCCAACCGTACTTTGTTCTACCACAGTCTTTTTCCCTGCATTGAACTGCTGACACACTAGGCACCTCTGGCAAAGCCTTTCCGCCTGGTTCCTGAACTTTGAATTACAGAACACCTTGTCAAACACTCGACACATCGCGTCTCTTCCCATATGTGTTGGTTCATGTATCATTCTGATCATGGGGTCGATCAAGCTATCAGGCAGTACAGGCACCCCAGTCGAATTTACCACCACACCATCATCTCTCAACTTGCATCCATTTGCGGCCCACCTTCCTGTTTCTTGTCTGTCTGTTGCCTGTTGTAAATCTTTTAATTCTTCCCACGTTGACACATTCTCAAACAACATAAGTTGGCAGCTGGTTCCACCCCACAACGCAATTTGGAGTGACATGTGGTATCGGGCACAGAACTGGGCAATTTGGTCAGCGTACCTATTACCGGCAGTCACATCATCATTTCCAGATCTGTGAGCCGCGCATTTGACCACAGCCAATTCTTTGGGCAATTGGATAGCTTCCAGTAAGTTATGCACCACCTTTCCGTTTCTGATAGGTGTGCCTGAGGAAGTCATGAATTCTCTTTGCAGCCATAATTGGCCGAAGTCATGAACAACCCCGAATCAATACTGGCTGTCTGTATAAACAGTTATTCTCTTGTTCTTACCCCTCTTACATGCTCTAGTTAACGCGATGAGCTCTGCCACTTGTGCAGATTTCACCTCGCTCAGGTAAGATGCTTCTATGGTTTCTGTCAACGTAACCACAGCATAGGCAGCACTCAGGCTCCCACTCTCATGTCTCAAACACGAGCCATCCACGAACATTGTCTTATCCCCATCAAGTAACGCTATTTCACGGATGTCTGGACGGGGCTTTGTACTGAACTCGGTTAAATCGATGCAATTATGTTCCCCTTCCTCTTCTAGTTCTACATCCAGAGGGACAGGTAACAGTGTCGCTGGGTTTAAGACATTGCACCGGGAAATGGTTACGTTTTCAGCACCAATCAAAATTCTTTCATACTTAGTCAGCCGACTAGGTGTGAGGTACTGGGTCTTAGTTCTAGTCAGCAGGATTACAACAGAATGAGGAACATATACAGTGACGTGATGTCCCATGACAATGTTCTCACTCTGTTCCAGACTGACGCAAGTAGCAGCAACTGCTTTCAGACACCCCGGTAATCCAGCAGCCACCGGATCTAGGGTGGCTGAAAAATAGGCCACCGGTCTCCTAATTAATCCGTGCTCCTGGGTCAGGACTGAAAGAGCACAATTCTCTCTTGTGTCACAGAAAAGCTCAAAAGACTTTGAGTAGTCAGGCATACCCAATGCAGGAGCAGTACATAGACAGTTTCTCAATGTTACCCAAGCATTCATGCTTTCACTGTCCCAGCTGACGGGGTCTTCTACTCCTTTCTTGGTCATTTTTATCAGGGGTCTTGCTAGCGCGGCAAATCCTACAATCCATTGTCTGCAGTAGCCCACAACCCCTAAGAACATTCTCACTTCTTTCTGAGTTCTGGGCAGTTCCATGGCTTTAATTATTTTGATCCTTTCGGTAGTGACTTTCCTGATTCCTTTTTCTATCTGGTGCCCCAGATACTTCACTGAATTTTTGCAAAATTGTAATTTGTCAGGTGACACTTTATGTCCTCCCTTTCCTAGGTGATTCAGCAAGGCAATGGTGTCGGTGACACAGTCTGTCTGGGTTTTAGATGCCACCAATAGGTCATCTATGTACTGCACCAGGACAGATTCTCTCGGCAGCACCAGAGTTTCAAGGCACTTCTTTAGTATCTGGTTGAAAATCGATGGACTTTCGGTGTACCCCTGGGGGACACGATTCCAGACATAGATATGGCTGTCAAATTCAAAACTGAAAAGGAACTTGCTTTCGGGATGCAACGGGATGGAAAAGAATGCATGGCACAGATCGATGACAGTGAACCATTCTGCATTCCAGGGAATCTGATATAGTATCACTGCAGGGTTGGGCACAATAGGACAGCAAGGCACGACAATCTGGTTTACCTTGCGCAAATCTTGCACTACCCGGTACTTTCCACTAGGCTTTTTGATCCCAATGATAGGCGAATTACAGGGGCTGCTCATTACTTCCTCTATTATTTCTGCTTCGAGCAGCCTGGTAATTTCAGTCGCTACTCCTGCTTTCACTTCTGCACTCATTTTGTACTGTCTGGTTTTGGGGTACACAGCATTCGTTTTTATCGCTATTTTAACTGGGTCTACATTCGCCATCAAGCCTACATCTTTTCCTGTGAAATCCCACACTTCTGGAACTACCCTTAACTGGAGTTCTTCATGTAAATCCTCAACTGTTAACGGTTTGATATCTGCATCTTGTCTGACCAACATCAATTTATACAGGCCATCTTCATCGGGGGTCTGAATTTCGACGCCCTTTGGTGTGCAATAGATGGTACAATGCATCTTGCACAACAAATCACGTCCTAGCAGGTTCACAGGACTAGAATCACAGACCACAAATCTGTGCATTTCCTTGAAATTACCTATGGAGATTTCCATTGGTTCAGTTACTGGGGTACTTATTATTTGATTTGAGACGCCCACTACTTGGATCGCTTCTCCCGAGAGGGGTAGGTTAGGAACATCCACTGTTCTTACAGTAGATCTGGTAGCACCAGTGTCCAACAGAAAGGTGACGTCTTTTCCCTCAACCTTTCCTTCAATGTATGGTCCAGTCTGGTCTACCGGTAAGGAGGCGCCAAGTACGCACCCCTCATCCTCCCCTCTCAGGCCCCGTCAATCTTGATCTTCACAGAGGAAGGTATCATTTAACAAATACTGTGGAATGACTGCGTTTCTTTCACTCTCGACTTCCCATACTTCCGCCCTCTCATTCTGCTGACCCTGACTCTTAAAATTCTGTCTTGGAGCGCGAGGCACTGGAGGTAATTTTACCTGTTGCTGGTTCTTTCTCGTCCCCTCTTTCGGCACCTGTGGATTTAAACCATTTACAGGGGCATTACCGGCCTGCAGGTGTGGACACTCGTCTCTCCAATGCCCTATCTGGCCGCACCCGTGGCAAGGGAATTTTTTCATAGCCTCTTCTCTACTCATTTTAGTTCGGGGCTTTCCTCCTCCCCCACCAGTGGTATTCTGTGAGTTCTTATTAGAATTCAAGTTACTTAACTGCTGTTCTTGTTGTTCAGCCAACTTCACCTGTGCCCACATTACTTTTTCCTTGAGAGCCTTCCGTTTATTTTCGATTTCATCCTCGCAGTATTTTGCGTATTTCAAGACATCATCTATTGGTTTTCCCTGCCAACTGATTTTATTGTCTCTAATCCATTGGGAGATTTTGGGCCTTAATCCTAGCACAAATCTGTAACTGAAATGTGTCATGTCTTTCATGTCCACATTATCGATACCGCTGTACGTTTTAAACACTTGCAGTAACCTTTCATAATAGGAGTGAACAGTTTCATCACGTTCTTGGGTGGTTCTATCTATTCGGGTCCAATCTGTTTCTTTTGCGGGAACCTTTTTCTTGAGATATTGTATGACTTGCTCATACTTCCTCATTACTTCAGGTGCAGGCGCTCCTGTTTTCTCATCTCTGGGAAATTCCTCACTGGGCCAATCAATTTCAATTTTACAGTCGGTCCACAGATCTACAGGGACCACAATATCGAAAAACCCATCCAGGTCTTTCAGCAGACATTTCTGAACTTTTATGAAGCGTTCTACCTGCCTGTACCAATCAACAGGCTTCTCCCGTAATTTCGGGAAGTCATTTGTAAATGACACAATATCCTGTCGGGACCAAGGGACATGGACATATTTCCCTCCCGGGACCTCTCTCATGGGACACAATTTTTCTGCGGGATTTATTTCTTTCAGCATATATTCTGACGTTTGTGATTTCGCTCTACTGTCTTCCTTTTTCTTTGCCCACCGGGTTCTCCATTTTCCCACCTCTCCCCACTTTTACAAAAGCTTTAACAACTCCTTTACTTGGATCTGTTTTCCCATCACATTCAGGTTTTCTAAATCTTTGCCTGAAAAGTCTACTCTGTAGGGTTTCTGAAGAATTTTGGAACGACTAACATCAATTCCCATTTCTGTGGCTGTATCCATTATCCTTTCATGGAGCGACCTAGCACTCCGGGTAAGATTTTTGCTGATAAACAATAATTCCTCTTCATTGTATGAGCTTAGGCGCTCAACTCCTACATTTCCAGCCATCATTTCTTCTATTTCTATTCTCAATTTATATATCTCTAATGCTTTGGGTTGGGGAGTGGTCTCTTTTTCCAGCTCCTTGGTCCATCTGTCTAATTCTTCTGGGGATACTACAGTGGCACTCCTAACCCCAGATGCACCTTCAATCAACACCTCTTTGGGTCTAGTCTGACTTTTTGCCCCCGCTGTACTAGCCCTAGGCTCTCTAATGGGCAAATCCATCAACACCACAGACTCACATTCACTTTCTTGATCCTCATCTATGAATACTTCTTTCCTCGGGGAAGGGACGCTAGGAGTAGGCAGCACTGGGGTGATAACAGGAGGACGGGGACTAGTCAGGTCATTTCTATACAGTGGAATAGCTGGGCCAATAGTTACTGGAATAGTCAGAGAATCAGGATGGGGATGTATCTGGGCAATAGTTCGAACCAAATCCTCTCGCTGTCTAGCCAGGGCTTCCTTTTCCTTTTCTCGTAGAGCCTTTTCTGCAGAATTGTCGTGCAATACCTGAGGTACCAAGGAAGGATAAATACTTGGAGCAGTCGGAGTGACCAATCGGGGTGGTCCTTCCCCGAACGGCTGATAATTTGGGACCGTAGATTTAGGTCTGCAAAACCCATCCCCGTCACTGACTTTACTGTCTGTACCTGTTCCATCTGTATCACTATCCCTCCTACATCTGGGATATTTTGAAAAAGGGTTTGGAGAATGCACAGGTTCTGACTCTGCAACATAGGGAGGTGGGTTTTTCATTAACAAATCTTCCAGGTGCTCATCTTCTGAGTCCCCTACGGACATTATGTGATGGGTCTTTTCTTTACATTTTCCTTTCTTTTCTTCTAATACCCCCATCATGGGAAATAATCCTTCAGTCAACATAGATTGCCTCCACTGTTTCATTTTCTGCTCTTTGGTCTGCGCTTGAACCCTCGGATACCATTTACTCACTCCCTTATCCATCCGGGGTTTATCTCGCTCTGCAGCCTCAATCTCCCATTCCTCCAGAGCTTCGTACTGGGTCAGCCTAGGTCTAGGGTGTAATTCATTCATGCGGGTCCTTAAGTTAAACAAAATCCGACCATTAAATGTACCTTCAACAGGGAATGCTAGGACTCCGTCCTCGGCAGTATACTTTGCCCAATTTTCTAACCAGACACAAGTGTGATACCCTTTATCAAACAACATGAAAGAAGCAGGGGTGTTTGGCGGGGGAATGAGAACGCCTTCCCTCGTTCTAATGGGCTTGTCAGTTTTGAAAAAATTCTTTATTTTATCAGAGAATGACATTTTCCTCTTTACTCCATACATCATGTGCGGTCTACCTCGTATAAGCTGATTCTTATGAAATCCTAGGTACTTTGGATTCGGTATGAAATCTGGATACCACATGCAACTCTCCAGACTCGCTTCTAACTCGGCTTGATTAATTTTGTTTACCTTTGTGCTTCCAATGCTAGCGCGACTTATATTTCGCACTGCCCAATCAGGTCAGATATTACAAACACCCTTGTCCAATGGGTGCGCGGCCTTTTCGCGAGACAGAGTCTCACGCTTCGGCACTCACCCCTCCTTTACAAATTCAGCTCCGCTACACACCCGCTGTCTTGACCAATACCAGCGCGGCACGGAGTGACGTCAGAGCAGCTCTCCGACTGACTCCCTCCTTCACAAGGTAACGGAAACTTTTTACTCTCTCTAAAGTGCGAATGTAAAACTTAGTAACTAACACACAACGTCTGCCACTATGTCTGAGTGTTCTAAAGAGATAGAAAAACTTCCTTTCACTGCAAGTAAACCACTTCTGTCTACTTCTCATTCACTCTGGATAGACTTCTTTGCCTAACCTCACACTAGTAACATAGAACCCGTTATTCTTCCGACTCATCCACTTTCGTCAGGGATATGTACTGAGCCGGGATTTCACCAGTGAACTATTTTACTTACCAGTCAAGCCTCGGAGACCCTACTACTCCTTCCGTATGCGACCCTTACTAGGTGATATCGCAATGAAAGTTTTATAAAGGACTCGTAGCTATCATTCACTCCAGAAAACAAAAAGGTCCTAATTAGTGCTTCCAGTTATCCTCAACCCTGCACTAATGACTCAAACCTAGTGACTTCGACAGCTAACCGGATTCTGCTCACCGTTAGCTAAATACTTCCCCGGGGATTCGGACTACACTGAACACTTACAAACAATTCTGGGTTAATTCAACATGTAATATCTATAGCAACAATGCAAAATCATATACATTTACATAAAATCCTTAAAACATTTCATAATATTTGAACCAATACAGTAGAAAAAATCAGCAGCACATCTTATTTTCACGGTTTGTTTATCAATTATCCTGTCTACCTAATCTAACTAGTCCAAACCATCCTCTGCTTGCCAGAAAATTACTGATAGAGCGCGCAGTTCACCCGTGTCACCGAGTTCACCAATTACTTACACGCACTGGGCCCTGGCGTGCATAAGATTTAATACACCATTGTTATTACAGGTGAACTGGGTGATGGCTTGTGCTGCACGCTACTATGAGTAATTAAGGTTTGGGTTTCACCTCTGCTTACCACGTACCTGACTTACTCCAGGCACAACTACATACGACAGATCTGGAGCTAATAGGGAAAATAGTAGACAGGGAACCTAGGAAAATTATATTCTTTATCCTTCAGTACACACTTATCCACAATTTCTGTAAAATGACCACAGACACCTGAGGGAAGTTCAAAACTTTATATAGAGTTCAAAAAGGAATATGACAAGGTAATAAGTGATAGGCAGAATAATGCATCTAACATCAAAATCAAAACCATAAAATAGCTATAGATTAATGCTAAGACCATTTGAGTATATGGGAAGACTAACAGGTAGGAATTTTAGAACAAACTAGTCACTGCAACTTTATACTAGGAACAATAGGACGGGGATGGGACCTAGAACATGTACGTAACCTAAGTGCACTAAACTATTCTTGCTAAGATCACTGCAACCAGCTAAAGGAAAGGGAAAAATTGGAACACACTAATACAATATAACAGTTTGGCAATTGTCTAAGGGAGGGGAGAGAAATGGAACAATTCTACAACAATTGCATATAACTTGTTCTCAAGGTGATAGAGCAATATCACAGGCAAGAGTGCTTTATTAAGAAAAATAGAGAGAGAGAGAGAGAGAGAGAGAGAGAGAGACGCAAACCCACAGGTTAATATTTACCTAGGTCTGAGAGAAGACTAACCCTGGCCACGGGTCAGTTGGAAGGACGGGGACAAGGACCCTCAGGAAGGAATGCCAGAATGTGAGCAGGTACAGCTCACGGACAGTAAGGACAGGATACCCCTCAGGATTTGGATCAGGACTGGGCTCACCAAGGTACGACCAACACCCACAGCTTTTGAAGCAACGCCAGCGTTACCCCTCTCTGCAAGTAATCCGCCAGTAACCCCGCTTGGGCTTTCGAATTTTCCCAGCAAAGTGCTTCGCCAGCACTTAGGATTATTTCCACCCCTTAGGAGTTTGTGGAAAGTATGGACAGAGTGCTCCGCAGCACTTCGGATTGAGCACCTATAGAGTTCGTAGGGTCAGTGACAGGTCTGCTACTCGGACAAGTCGGACAATTTTCCTAAGCTAAACTGGGGCAATTATACCATTCTGGGGTCCCTCAGACCACCCACTAATGTTGCAAGTGGCAGTTTCCCACATTTTGATTGGTCAGGAGAGGTGGTGCGGTCATTACCACCTCCTAAAATTCAACGTTCCCACCATGAAATTTAAATTTTTCTATCCGCCCATTAGGTTCACGTTCCCATCCATAGAATACAATAGAAAATCTGAGTGCACAAGACATCGCAACAAAGTCAGTTATTCTCAAGGTGAGTGTCCTCATCTTGTGCTGGTTTTCTCAGGCGCATTTGGCTTCAGGAGCCAGCTGGCTGGTTTCAGCTTCTGCGCAGTGGGGTTTTCTCTCCCATCATGTGACAGGTCCCAACAGAGCCTCAAGTATGGCTCCGCTCCCGATTTCCCAGCCCCAGAGACGCGGTACATGAAAAGTAAGCGAGAACAAATTAAAATCACATCTAAAATGATCACACTGTATGGTAACTGGATATAATATCGACTACATAATATCGAATGGACAAAATATCGACGGAAAAATATCGACAATACCAAAATATCGACTATAGGAATATCGTTGAACAAAATATCGACTGCAAAAATGACCCAAAAATATCGAATACAAAAATATCGACTCAAAAATATCGACTAGACAAAATATCGAAATATAGTGAAAGTAAAAAATATCGAAACAATGTTAGAAAATATTGATTTAATAAAATATTATATATATATAATATATTACTAAATAGTACCTAATGTTTAGGAGCGGGTTGTGGGTTTATAGGGGAATAGGGTGGGAAGTAATTTAATAATAATTAATTAGTTAATATATGTTTGGTAATTGTTTTAATTAGATTTTAATTGGTAAATAATTAATATTAATTAGTTAATTGTTTAATTGATTAATTAGCATATAAGTTAATTGATTAATTGATTAATTGATTATTAATATTTTTTTTAATAATTATTTTGTATATGATTTTAATTGATATATTGGTTATTAATTAATAATAATTAGTGATTTTTTGTATTAAGAATTAGTATATTATTGACATTTATTAATTGCTAACACATTAATTATAAATAGTTAATGATGTAATTAATATATTGCATATCATTTAAATAAATTAATTGGTAATTAATTTATAATAATGACTTAATTACATTAATTGTATACATTTAAATGTAATGTGTTAATTTATGTTGTAGTTAATTAATTAATTGGAATTAAACAATATTAATTAATCTAAATTATTATTATTATAGGTAATGTGAAAATATATTTTATAATATTTTTTTACAATAAATATGTATTTTTCATATATATATGTTTAATGTTGTGTTCATTATTATTTATAGTGTTCTGGCTTAGTTTCATAGTTTTTGTTATAGGTTAATTTTTTAGGGTTTTGGGTCTTTTTTCTAGTCGTGAGTAAAAGTGTATTTAGTGGGATTTTGGATATTTTTACGTTTGTGGGTAAATGTGTATTTTTGAGTTTGAGGGTCAGTTTTCAGTTCTTGTGTAAAGGGCTATTTGTAGAGTTCTGGGTCAGTTTTTAGTTTGTGGGTAAAGGGGTATTTGTAGGGTTCAGGGTCAGTTTTCAGTTTGTGGGTAAAGGGGTATTTGTAGGGTTCAGGGTCAGTTTTCAGTTTGTGGGTAAAGGGGTATTTGTTGGGTTCAGGGTCAGTTTTCAGTTTGTGGGTAAAGGGGTATTTGTAGGGTTCAGGGTCAGTTTTCAGTTTGTTGGGAAAGGAGTATTTGTAGGGTTCAGGGTCAGTTTTCAGTTTGTGGGTGTAGGGGTATTTGTAGGGTTCAGGGTCAGTTTTCAGTTTGTTGGGAAAGGAGTGTTTGTAGGGTTCAGGGTCAGTTTTCAGTTTGTGGGTGTAGGGGTATTTGTAGGGTTCAGGGTCAGTTTTCAGTTTGTGGGTAAAGGGGTATTTGTAGGGTTCAGGGTCAGTTTTCAGTTTGTTGGGAAAGGAGTATTTGTAGGGTTCAGGGTCAGTTTTCAGTTTGTGGGTGTAGGGGTATTTGTAGGGTTCAGGGTCAGTTTTCAGTTTGTGGGTAAAGGGGTATTTGTAGGGTTCAGGGTCAGTTTTCAGTTTGTTGGGAAAGGAGTATTGGTAGGGTTCAGGGTCAGTTTTCAGTTTGTGGGTAAAGGGGTATTTGTAGGGTTCAGGGTCAGTTTTCAGTTTGTGGGTAAAGGGGTATTTGCTGGGTTCAGGGTCAGTTTTCAGTTTGTGGGTAAAAGGGTATTTGTAGGGTTCAGGGTCAGTTTTCTGTTTGTTGGGAAAGGAGTATTTGTAGGGTTCTGGGTTAGTTTTCAGTTTGTGGGTGTAGGGGTATTTGTAGGGTTCAGGGTCAGTTTTCAGTTTGTTGGGAAAGGAGAATTTGTAGGGTTCAGGGTCAGTTTTCAGTTTGTGGGTGTAGGGGTATTTGTAGGGTTCAGGGTCAGTTTTCAGTTTGTGGGTAAAGGGGTATTTGTAGGGTTCAGGGTCAGTTTTCAGTTTGTGGGTGTAGGGGTATTTGTAGGGTTCAGGGTCAGTTTTCAGTCTGTTGATAAAGGGGTATTTGTAGGGTTCAGGGTCAGTTTTGGCCTTTAGGGTGAAGGGGTCTTTTTAGTGTTTTGGGACAGTTTTGGGTATTTTAGAGTGCTGATAGTTTAAGTTAACAGTGATACATTAAATTTATTACACAAAAATAGCTATTATTATAACTTTACATTAGTACCCTTTATTTAGATCAAAACTATTTATGTATTAGGATGTTTTCAGACAGTAGCTAGAGTGGAGTTGGAATTCTAATTATTAATTGGTTGGTGTACAGCATCATCAGTAATATTACCAACACTGGAGTTGGATTAATAAAAATACATTGGTTAGTCTCCACCACTTTTTATGCTATTACCTTGAGTGTAGTAGGAATAGTACAATAATTTTTGTTAGTGTCCTGCAGCTTCTATGATTTGAGATTGACTGGAGTAGTAACAATATATATACAATTGGTCAGTGTGCAGCACATTTGTATACATTTGTTCATTACTGTAATTTACAAATAATAATTAATGCAACATAGATGTTTTCTAATAACTTTATTAAACAATTTTTCATTTTTTTATTGTGTACTACAATAAAATCACAAACAAATATAACATCATATTTTTTGAAACTTTTATTATTCACACAATAACATCTTTACATTTATATACATGTGGTCAATGTAAAACATAATTTGGATTACTAGAGTTTTTCAGTAAATTTTACATATTCACATCAGTCACTTACAATTTAAACTATTTATATAGAAATATATTAAACAATGATTTTTTATATTTTTCATATATGAATATTTAATAATGTTAATATTAAATATTAATATAATAAAATATATAATACATATTTCTTTTTAACAAGTAACATGAGTAATATTACATTTTTAGGATCAATTCAAATACAAAAAAAAATTTTCTTGGTGTATATTTCACACAATGTTGTTTTTACATAAAACATATAAATCGATTTGGTTGTAAAGTTTAAAATTGTATAGGGAAACAATATGTTTAATTATAATATCTGGTATTTATCAAATATTACTAAAGCAATTATATAATTTTGTTACACTTAGAAATAATTATATAACTTTTTTTACTAATTAATAAAAATAATAATTTTTATATTAATTATTATTATTATTATTAATTAATAAACATAAACATTATTTTATTATTAACAAAAATATATACATTCACAGATAAAATAAAGAATTTTTTAAGGCCATTCTTTATATACTAAATGGTTCTACTTGTTATATTAATAACAATAAATAAGTTATATTATTTATCATTATTAATTAAACCCATTAACATTTTTAATGTTTTATTAAAATTATACACAAATTTATTCATATAAATATACTGATTAACTAAATATTTACATCTTTTATTCAAAGTTTTATATAATTATTTAATATTATTAATATATAATACATATTATATATTAATTTTTATTAAATATTTTTTTTTTTTTTATAAAGGAAAATTGTCATGAGTATAGTGTATTAATTTGTTACATTATACATGTGTATGTATTATATATTTTACATTTAACATTGTTTATTCTATTATCCTTTTACACAAATGGGTTAAGGGGACTACTTTTTTACCGCGTAAGGTTATTGCGCTCCATTCAGGACTGGAGAAGTTCGCGGTTGGGAGTTGCTTCGCGTGGAGAGAGGTAAGGTTATTTTTAACTACAAATTATAAGTAAGTCATGTTTGAGGGTATAATCAAACTTTGTAGTGTTTTTTGGTGTATGTATTAATAGTTTAATTTGCGTTTGGGTGAAAAGTTTCCGTTATAGATGTGTCGTGCTTTTTTTCCTTCAAGTCTAATTTTAAGTGTTCGGAAATGTCTTCTTACATGGTTAATGTTAATTGTTAGTATATTTACAAATGTGAAGGGGGTATTTGTGGGTGGCTTTCGTTATATATGTTATTTTACAGGTTTCGTTTCCTCGCACGAAAACTACATGGAAGGAAGCGTGTTTTTTAATGGAGAAACTAATGTTTAAGTTATTATGCTTACATTTTGACTTTTATCTCCTATTTTTCGTGTTTGCCAGGAGCGGTTTTTTCACTTTTTAAACCTTTTTCGGGTTTTTTGGAGGGTTTCGAATCGGATTGATACATTGATATGCGTAACCGTTTTTTTAAAATAGTGTGTATATAACTTTAAATCCTAACGTGTACACACTACTGTTTTCGGGATTTCCTGGAGCGTTTTTTTACGCTTTACAATTTATTTTCGGGTTTTTGAGGGTTTCCCACATTGGAATAGTAAGATATTGGATTGGATTGTATGGATTGATTTTTCCTTCATTGCGTCTCTCAAGTTCAAAAATAGTAAGTATTTATTTTACTATTTTGATTGGGTGGGAAATGTCGATTTCTAATGTTATGTGTATGTTATAAAAAATTATAAACATTGCATATTTGTTACGAATTTATTTACATAAATTTTCTAAGTTTGTCAAACAAATATGTTTTATTTATAATTTTTTATATATGTTTATGACATGTGAATTTTATTAGTATTGTAAGAAGACATTCGTACATTTATTTGATATTTTTAAAGTAGACTTTTTGCTATTATTGCCAGGTATTCTAAACCTCTAGTTGTAGGGTATAATGTAACTTGACTTTGAAGTAGTCGGAACATTTGTTGGGTTTGTTTAGTGAGTTTGGGCCCTATTTGTGACACTGATTGTTCCATTCTTAGTTCCTGATAGCTTTGTTCTTTTTTCAAAGCTTCAAGAAGGTTGTGGAATGTGGGTTGGCCTCGGTTTGTAGTTGCTTGGAAAGCATTATGCCACCCTTCAACACTGTTGTTGGTTTTAGCCTCTTGGTTTAAAGTACTGAGATAGACATTCCACCAAGGGATTTGGAATTTGGGCTGGCGTCGATGTCCTGATCTGTGCAACCTTCCCACCCAAGTGTCTTCAAAATAGTCTAGCAATGGTGTTAACTTATCCTCATTCCTCTTATAGTATGCGCTGTCAATTAATAAATTGTAATGTTCAGCAACATCTGTAACAGGGACGTAGGCCAGGGCTATTAACTTTTTAACTTGATAGGCAAAGGTGCTATCTGTAGAGTATAGTACACTTAAAGTAGATTTTTGGAGATGCCTCCATATATTCTGATTAAAATGATAATAGCAACCCTGGATTGCTGTGTGGGGAAATGTTCTCAAAATGCTATTTATCATAGCTAATTCGAAATCAATAATTATTTTTTCGGGAAAATAATTATTGATTTCCGTTTTGAGAACATTTAAAATTTCGGTGTAGGTTGTTTGCTGTTTGTTGGGTAGCAAACAGTAAATGAAAGGTATGTTAGAATGATGGTATAAACCGTGGATGGAATACAGTTGGTAAAAAGGTTTTGGGCAGGGTTTAAAGGTTCCATCCATCATCCATTGGGGACACTGTTGGATTTTTCGTAAATTACTTGCAGTTGCAAACATAATTATTCGGTTTGTACTGCTTTCATTATCAAAAAGAATAAATTTATCTTTATTGTGTGTGATGGCCATTTCGGGTGAAATAATAATTTCTTCAAAACAAGTTGGGTTGGGTTGGGTTGTGCTAGTGAGTCGTTTGGTGCGTGCAATTGTGCGCTTCAGGGAGTCAATAGAGGGTAGTTGCCCTGAAGCATGGGCAGGGATTTTTACCAGTTCTTCTTTAAGTATTTGTGTGGTGGGTTTGTCACTTTGTGTGCTAGCACTTTTAATACTCTCTAAGGCATCTCTAATTTCAATTTCGGTGACATTTGGGGGATGATTATGTTCTCTAGTAAATAGCACATTACTTTCCTCGGTAGTGGCCCTCCCATAACATTTGTTGGAGTAATATTTTGTACACTTCCAAAAAACCTTTCTGCCACTTTGTCTCTCCTGATTATACACATAACCCATGTAGCATAATAGTAATTTGTTTTTCTGAGACATGACAAATTCTGCACCTTCAGTCATTTTGATTTACTTGTTCTAGGAAAGAGTAGAAAGAAACAAAATCAGTACACATTTTTTTACTTATGTGGTGCTAACATTATTAGTGATGCATTTATACTTACAGTTAATCAAAGTAGTAGTCACAGAAGCAGAAATGTCTTTTCAATGATGTTCTTGTATGTATGTCTTTATTTGCTGTTGGTATGAAAATATTGAAAAACAACATTAATGTTTCTATATAACAAACGTATTTCCTACTCAAAAGCAGTTGTCATTTTTGTTTACTAGTGCATTTGATGTAAACATTATATATACTTACTTGTTTAAATAGTAGAATAGTAGTAATTGCTGGAGTATATCAATTTAGTACAGGTATGATCTGTAGAGTAGATAGAAGAAATAAAAGCAAAATATTATAATTTTAATACTGAACTGTTTGGAAATGTAACAGATTTAAACGTATACTAACTTCTAAATATGTCGTTTTCTTTGTTGTAGGTAGAATAGCTGTATGATGTATTCAGAATATCTGTAGAGGAAATATAAAATAGATAAGATGTTGTTAAGAACATAGTCTGTGTTATTTTCGGCAGTTTTAGAGAAATGATAAATATACTTACATTTTATACAAGGCTATTCTTCTATATTGGTATATTTTGTGTAGGATGTTTTCATATGAGATGTAGAATAGATGTATGATGTTTTCTGAATATCTGTAGAGGCAATTCAAAATAAATAACATGGTGTTAACAATATAGTTAGCGTTTTTTGTGCCCACATTGTAGCTAATAACAATTACACTTACATTTTTCTGAAGGGTATTCTTGTGTTTTGCTATAGTTGATCTTGGATCTTTCAAATGATCTATAGGGAAGATGTAAAAAGCAAGATATGTTGTTTAAAAATGTGCATTAATGAAATTGGCCGTTTTAAAACAAACACATCTATACTTACATGTGTAATTAGGGTAGTTTTATCGTTTTTGCTGTAGAAATAGCACAATTTCAGTATATCTGTAAATATAATGGTAATGAAAAATAAATACTCTTGTAAATTAGTGTTTAAAAAAAGCAGTTGGTGTGTAACAGAAAATTATTATATACTTACTATCTGAATTTGCACATGAAGAAATATGACCATGTAATAGGATTTGTGTTGGAGTAGTTTCTATCAGAAAAGTAGGAAGACATGAAAATAAAATAAGTGTAAGACTTAGGAGATGTAAGGAAAATAGTGCACTTGTAATTTATTTTTCTACAAAAATGTTGTGTTACTTACTTGATTAATTAGCTAGTAAGCTGGATCTTTAAAGATGTTTATTCTGCAACAAAATCTTCAAAGTGTTGGCATCTACTTTCCAGAGAGGTAGCAGCAACAAATGGTAGAATGCATGTAGCCCTTTTATAGTATATGTGTTATGTGTGCTTTGATTTGATTGGTTGTAGGATGTAAGGAAGCATAGTATAGGCTAGTTTGAATTTTTTTAAGTTAATTGGAGTGTTTGTTGATGTGAGAATGGTGGTATGTGGTTATTCCCGCATTAAAGCAGGTTCGTGTTTAAATGAAATATATTTATATGTGAAAATAAGTAATGAAAATGTTAGTTAAATGCAAAGATTAATAGAAAAAGATAAAATGCATGTAATAGAATGTATAGCAAATGTGGATTAATAGTAATTTTATGTAAGAAACCGGTATGATATGTGAAACGTTTTTTTTAGTGAGAAATGACTTTTATTGATGATAAAGATGGTATTTTAGAAAGAAAAGTGTGCAAATATGAACTCGATATTTTTTTTTTAACGATATTGTGGTAGTCTATATTTTTGTAGTCGATATTTTTGTAGTGTTAGGGCTAATTTCATGTCCAACGATATAATTGTAGTCGATATTTTTTTAAGCGATATTTATGTACTCGATATAGTTACTACTCAATATTTTGTACTCGATATTTTTGTAGTTTGTGTAATAAGTATAGTAAGTCGATATTTTTGTCGTCGATAATTTGTCAACGATATTTTGGTAAGTCGATAATGTGTCCGTCGATAATATTTCAGTGATCCCACTGTATACCATGATAAAATCTAACCAACCCTTATTTTATAATGACTATAGCATTATTGTTTAGTGCGAAAAGACAGATAGGCTGAAGCAGCAGTAGCAAGCAGAATGCGTGGTGAGAGTCAAGCGGCCATTTTTGCAACAGTGCGCATGAGCACAAACTCCCTCCAGAATGCGAGTGCGTCACATCACATGGGTATGACCGACGCATGCGCAGACTGAATTTCAGCGAAGCAGCCGATTCTTTAGTGCAAGCTTCGTTAATATGGAAAAGACATACGAGCAAGCATCCTGGGGACACCCGCGTGTATGGGAAAACGTATAATAAATGACGAACAACAGTGTTAATATGATTATACAGTTTAGGCAAGGGTTTTGTTTACGAGCAGGGCGCTTTACATGCGAATCCATGCTCCATCAGCACGTCCTACTCCGTCGCCATCTTGGCCACGCCCCCCCATGTCCACTTATTTTATTCTAAGGGCATGAGGTATTCTACCATGAAATAATCATTGAACATGTTGCATGATTTGAGAACCGCTGACATGTATAACTGTCAATTCATCTTCTACATCGTAACAATGTGTGCCAACTTACTTTATCATTGTTATTTTGATGGCGTAAAACTAATAAAAATCTGTTTATAAAAGAAATAGAGAAATATCCCATAAATTGTCAAAGAAAGCCGGACATACTAATATACCATGACCTGGCTTTGCCTGAATTCCGGCACTAAATGAAACCAGCTCAAACAAGGTACAAGCAGAATATCTCAATTTTACTAGGTGTGAAGTGCAATTTATGTAGCAGGGTCAGGGGCGTAACACAGGCCCTCGCAGCCCCCGCATTGCGGCGGGGCCCATGCTCCAGGGCCCTCCTCAGAGCGAAGCCAGTAAACACTACACAATGAATCTGTGACCATTTTTAATAGGTCATTAATAATAGGTAAGGGTTACATAACTTATGTTACGATACGCTTGCTTTAGACTTCATAAATTAAGGGGGGGGCGTGCTCCAGCCAGGGGCCCCCTTAGCAGACCTAGCGCCCTACACTTCCGGGGTGATAGTAATTAATTAATAGGTAGCACTAGCAGCCAGTTATGTCACAAACTCATGCTCGCTCAAGCCTCTAGACTTGTCTTCATAAATTAAATGGTAAACCCTAAAATAAATAAAGTGATAGTGGTGCACACTGCGCAGCGTGCAGATGTCTCTGCTGCCACGTCTGTGCAGTCTTAGGGTGGGGCTGGTGTGTGACAAACAATTGTCATGCGCATTGCAGCTCGTGCAATTAAAGGTGCGCATGACTGGTGAGGCGACGAGGCATCCCAGGCCAGAGACAATTGAGAGACTGCGTGCGAAGGCTACCGCAGACCGGCTATTATTTAATTATTTCTAGCACCTGCCTAGCCTTGTTTACCCTGTCTTCTGCGGTCCGCGTAGGTAAGTCTGTCGGTTCCAGACAGTCGGGGTGGAATGTGGGAGAGAGGGAAGCATGCATCATCATGGGCAGAGTGGGCCGGGATTAAAAACCAAAGGCCTGGTTCTAAACAATGGAGACCGTGAAGATACATATCTCCAGTTACAGTGAGAGCGGAGCGAGGTAGGGGCTGCGGCTTGCGCACCAGTCGTGGGCTGTGGCGTGGCTGGCTGTAATAAATCAACATTTTTACTCATGAGAGTAACATGCCTCCATCCATCCACCTGAGGGTTAGGCAGGACAGTGCTGCACAAAACAGTTATTATTGCTCCTGTCCGGGTTCCTTTCATGTTTCCTCCTGGGCGCTGCATCGTCTTGTCACCCTGATGGGTGTACTCGCAGACAGTCACCTCCGCCACACATCTAGGCCTTCTCACGGTCCCGCCGTAGTTCACTCACAAGCGCCAGGCCTGTTGTGCCTGGCACTGCCACGTAGGCCTGAAATGCAGGCCAGTCCTTATGACCTTGCTCTGGTTTCCACCAGCGTTCCAGTTGTTGCGGTCGCCATTGCCAATGTGTCTCCGGCACAACTGCAAGTTTCAGAAGTATGATGCCAGGATTATGAAGATGGAAGGGGGCCGTAGGCAGAGATTGCACTGTGACAATCATCATGATTAAAAACCACATACCATCAGCATAGAGAGATGATAGCCACATACTATCGGGGTGGGGGGTGGCAGTAACTGGTATCGGGGAGGGGAGGCGCAGTAGCAGGTACAGAATGTATAACCCCTGATTTGCCAGAAGGCCTTTATCCCTGAAAGCCCACACAGTAACCTGAGACTAATCCCCTCAGAGGGAGCTACAACCCATGTCACGTGGTCACACAAGCACCAAGTAGACCACAATAACCTTACTTTAAAGCATGACTCACTACCTAGTCTTCTTGTTACTATCCACCTGCACAGACACCAATGGTCTTCTGTGCAACACGCCGGGCCCTATTATCATGACGGGACCACTCCCGGAGCGGACTGGATGTCGTGTCATGCTCCGGGTACTAGTAATCATCCATATACCCTATGTCACAATACAGTAAAGACTGAAGCCAAACTTTATTTATCAGCCTAATCCCCTGTGAGAGCCTGAGGGCTCTCACAATCTTGTGATAAATGAGAAAAACTCAATCTGCCACGTAATATATAAAGTGGAATGTCACCGTATTCTAAGACTGTTTTAAAAAGTCCCAATAAAGAATATTCAACAATAGCAGCTCGATTGCCAGTACCCAGCAACTGTGTCAACATTTCCACTCTGTCACTGCTTGTGGTGGTATTTTTATGTCAACCCCAGCGAGGTAAAAACTTCCTAAACCCACAGTACCGCTGAGTCCCAATCCTACTATTCATATGACTGCTACAAGCTTCTGACTTATGTTGCTATTTTTACGTTTATGTTTTAGAGAGGTGGTCTAACGGGATTCTGAATGTATACCACACACACACGTCTTCTTCTTTATTAGCTATTGTGACTTTCCAATATTTTGTCGCTTTTACATTTTGTTTTTTATAATTCTCACTCTATTTTATCTGAAATGAAAACCACAAACTGCATGTTTATTTTTCCATTTATTTGTTGATGCAAATGTTAAAACTTCTCATTTTAAACAATGAAAAAATCAATTTCATTCAATTGACTACAACGGAAAACAAGCATGGACAAAGGCAATTTGTCTGGCTTTTGTATACTGAATGTGCACAAACGCACTATGCATAAAACACAAAAACCAGCAGATAGACAAACACACAGGCACCCATTAACAGAGACTAACAGACAGACAGACATGTATGCATACAGACCAAAAATATACAAACAAGCATAAAACAGGCCAAAATAAACACGGGCCACATTGCACATTGGAATAAATAATGTGCACATAACACTCTGGAGGCAGAGAGCGATGCGCAGCAGGATTGATATGGCGGTTGATGTGTCAAAGGGGCACACTGTTGTCGTCTTTAGGGGACCACAGGATGATGTGTACCAGATGTGTATGTACCAGGGGAACCCAGGGTAATGTGCAGAAGGGATTAATGAGTGCTAGAGCCAGGGCTGCATTGGGTGTTGTTTGCCAGTGGGGACTACTAAGTGATGTGTAGTTTGTGCATCCGGCGCCAAAGGGTGATGTGCAGCAGGGGACACAGATGACTGTAGAATCTGTAGATTACTAGGGTCACAGTGAGATGTGCGGTATTGAAGTAGAACACATACACTGTGCTGTAGAGTAAAAGAAATCTGCAGCCTGGGTCACACACTCCTGCCGGTCACTGCAGTTCTAGTTTGGTAATTTTGTGCAAGAAAGCTATTACAGTAACTGCCTACCTTGAATATGGTTTCGGCGATATTTGATATTTATAAGTTTATATAGCGCCCGAACCACCCTGTCAGGGGTATCTCCGCACTGGGGAAGTGGGCTTCAGCCAGACAAACACACCTCAGAAGAGATAGATTTTTAACAGCTTCCTGAAATGTAGGGGGTTCTGGCATTCACGTAGTTGGCAGGGAAGTTTGTTCCAGATGATCATTTATTAATGGAACCTCCAGTGAAAACAGTGCATGACATTTTCCATGTTGAGGGACTAAACATTGTGAGGAAATATTGCCAAGGAAAGACCCCATGGAGAGCAAATGAGTAAGCCTAGGGACAGAACTGGCCATGAGATTGATTCTATAGGGCTGCAGTAGGAAGGCGATTGAGAAGCATGATGGAACGGGCGCTCCCTCTTGGGGAGATTACGTAGTGGTCTTGAGGCCAAGATGCATACTTTGGATCGAGGAGACCTGGGCACAGATCATGGGTTCCCCACTACAGCACATTTTGTGATACTGGCTTGGGACGGGTCTTTTGCTTTCTTTTTCCAACCCTCCGTTTATATAGCTGCCAATATTGAGGGAGTGATTTGGAATGGAATATTGTGGTTTGCAGTGTTATGCTCGTAAGTGTGTATTTGGATTTCTTCCATCAGCGTCTACTTATGATTGCTTTGTGATAACAGTAGATGTCACACCCTTTCCATGTTGAACCATGTGGTTTCTATTCTTGTCATGTGTCTTAGCTACTTTCATTCTGTCTGTGAGTCTAAAAGGTATAAGATGCCCTTGAGCCAATCATGGACAAAGAGCAAGCATGTGTTGGATAACTCTGCAGGTTCAAAACGCTCTTTAGTGTTCTTTTCAGGAGGTCACTGGTTGTAGGATAATCCCACAGGCAGCTCGCGGCCTGGCTGGCAGTGGCAAGCTGAAGTAAGTCAGACAACAGCGACAGCCAGCCCTGCAAACAACGTGTTAAGTTGACAATTTATTTTTTAGTGTAAGCGGCAACGCACGATTAACTGTCTGAAGTTCAATCTCCCCTGGGCTGCTGGGCATGGCTGCAGGCTCTAGGCTCAGGCTGCCAGTGTGCAATGGGCTGCCCACTGCAAAAAAGCAGTGCCTCACAGAGCTTGGGGCTAGCTTGCCCAAAATCATGCCCGGCAGACGGTGCGTGCTGTAGTTTGGCACCGTAACGAAGACTGACCATGAATCAAGCTCCACTTAAGTTCCTGTAGTGTAGCCTCCATAAAATCTAAGTGAATAGTGCTTATGGATTGTTATGGTATTATTGCTCTATATTTTAGATACCTAATAATCGCAATTCTAATGTATGTTGCACATAAGCAATCTGAAAAACTTGGCAGCAATGCCGCAGGTAGGAGCGTACTTTATTTCAAGCGCTTGTTGGCAAATGCAGCTGGCTTTCTGGCATCCATGCCTGGTTTGTATCTTGGGGGTGATTTAAAACAGGTGGGTCTCTTCTGACAGTCATACTAGTTGTTGGTTTTGCTGTGGGATTACTGCACATCTCCTGCCTCAGCCTGAGGATAATGCAGTACTGCCAATATGGTGCCTGTCCATGCCCAAGTCAGGCAGCTAAGATGGATCCGTGTGTTATAACTGTTCATGTTGAGGCACCCTCACATCCTGTTAGGTCAGGTCCAGTGGACAGAGAAGCAGCCCTGGAGATCCCCGGAGCTCTCCTGATTGATTGCTGACAGGGAGGGGGCTCAATGTGGGCAAAGGCCGGCAATCTTAGGGGCACCAGATTTTTGGGTGGTGGGCCAAAGTGGTAGGTGGTGGAGTGGGTCGCCGGGGGGCCCCCTCCATGTGCTTTGTAGGGCGGCCCTCTCAAGTTTCGTTATGCCACTGAGCAGGGTTTACCCAGAGGTGTTTGTCCTTGCTTTATTTGTGCACTGGAAGGTTGACCTAGAGTACAAAAGTTTGTGCAACACTTAGCAGTGCCCTAATCAGCTTTTTGGGGGCATGGATGAGTACGTCTTTATCACGTAACTCGTTAGAAACAAGTAATTCATCTACTGTGTCTCTCAATGGCTTTGGGTTTTGTACTTTTCAAGTTCTTTCCAGGAACTTTTCCACTTCTGTCAAGCCAGATCCGGTACTTTGCATGAGCTTTGTAATGTTCATGTGAACTTTCAGATCATGTTTGCAGAGCAGCAGCCACATACTTTTCTTGTAGGTATTTCATGGCTAGGTTAAATTGGAGCATGTGCTGCTTAGTTTCTAGAGAGGCGTATTTGGTTGGATGGTTGATGGCCTTGTCATATACTCAAACTGCCATTTGCAGTGCTTACCTCACAGTATTCGATTAAGCTCGTGCTTTAGTACTTGTAATGTTTATTTAGAGGCACTACAAGACACAGTCATTTTGCAGCATGTTGGGTCTTTGTTGCTGGACTTGCTCTGTAGGAAACAGAAGAACCAGATTGTCACAATAGAGCAGGCAACTCGTCGTTCTACCTTTAAGCTGCAAATAATGGTCCTGTGATTCTTCTAAATTGTTCACACCCTGGAGCCGGGCTAAGGAAATACCCGTCTCTTATCCTTGTTTCTTTTTGGAGTTCTGAGAATTGCTTATCTTAATACTGCAATTTGTTAGTAAAATCATTGCTTTGATGACTTGATGCACTTTTGTACCTTTAGGCCTCTCTTGTACTCCTTTCTTCCTGTCCTTCTTCTCTTATCTATCTATCTATCTATCTATCTATCTATCTATCTATCTATCTATCTATCTATCTATCTATCTATCCATCCATCCATCCATCCATCCATCCATCCATCCATCCATCCATCCATCCATCCATCCATCCATCCATCCATCCATCCATCCATCCATCCATCCATCCATCCATCCATCCATCCATCTATCTGTCTATCTATTCTTACTCTCTAATGCTCTCTATCGGTGATATTCTACATGCATATCTTCTCTCTCTCTGTGTCGTTCTTCGTCCACCTTTTATTACTCTTTTGTAGCTGTCTCTTTCCTTATTTCGCTTTCTATCTTATTCACACACATACACACTTGCACATCATTTTCTGCAGAATTTACCAATCAGCTCTCTTGTTACTCTAATTATTCTCTCACTCACATTCTGTCTCTTGTTTTCCTTCTTTTTGTCTCCCTCTTCCTCGTTCTCTTTCTCTTCATTACGTGTGCTGTGGCTCTACTCTTTTCTCTCTCTTTATCACTCACTCTCTGGACGTATCTCTTTTTCTCCTTTCACTTTCTCTTTCCCCTCTCATTCTCTCTCTCGTTTCTCTCACACATGCTAGTATTGCTCGTCTGCAGTGTGTACCCTCTATTCACCTTGCCGCTCTCTCTTATCGGTCTCTCCCCCTCTCTAGCTTCTGACACACTCTCCTCACCTACCATCTCTTCCCTCCTCCCCCGCGCGAAGAGCACATTTTGTGAGGATATGCTTAGCGTTCTCGGTCACATCCCAGCCATGAAGCAGGCACACACAGGACCATCATGTATCATGGAGACATCCAATCCCATTTCCATTTCATGCTTCAATTTGCAGGAGATGTGAGCGGCTCTCGGAGTTCGACCTCATTCTCTTCTGTTCTGCTTGTGAGCTTCCGGCACGCAGCATCCGGCGCTCACACTGACGCAGTGCAACGTAGACGTCGTTCACCCTTCTTTGACCTTTCCTGTGCGTGGGCCCGTAATGACCTCCAACAAACATTTCTCTATTCATAAAAGGGTCTGATTGGCAAAACATTTCATACAGCCAGTGGAATTCGCCTTGCTTCAAGTGTAGATTCACGGTAAAGAGTATGTTTGAGATTCACTTAGCTATTTGCGGCTGCCTGAAAGGAAATATCCTTCTACATGATGTAGTGTCGTGACTCAAGGCCTTGGGTGGCAGTCAATAAGGAGCCGGAAGACACTAACTGTGGTGGCCAGTGGGTAACTAAAACCACGCCTGGGGCCCCGGGCTATTTATTAACTCTTTGCACGCTGGCCGGGTGTACGCCGGGCCCGTCTATTGTCTTACGCTTGAGGGGGTTTCATCGGGACCACCCCTCACTAAGTACACAACATGGACTGCCCAGGAGGCCACATTACATTCCTCCTTTACCAGGAAAACGACAAACTAACAAAACCAAATACAAATAAAGGGAAAACAGGAAAAACAGAGGAATCACAAATATCAGTCCATGACATCGGGATACTTATGGAACAGTCTTACTTGGTCTGCAGACACAGCTGCTTCCTCTGCTTGGAGGCTGACAACAGGCTACAAAGTCCCGGTACCTCTGGGATGGCTTTGGGCAGGGCCGCAGGCTGTACCGACTCTGACTGCCTCTCGCAGAGGGGGTGAGTGACGCCTCCTGACAACTATCACTCTCACCGGACGGCTGGTCGCTTCCGAGTTCCTTGTCTCTGGCTTTCTCCCGAGCCTGGGTGCCTTTACCATCTTCCGTGGTGGACCAGTGTGTCTGCTGGCATCTTCCTGGGAATTGTGAGGACCTTCTGGGTTGGCAATCCTTAGCTCATCAGGTGGCAGAAGCTCTTCGGCGCTGTCACTTGGGACCCTCTGAAGAATGAGATATTTCGGGTTACACTTTCGTTTCCACTCAAGGCTGTTACAGTTGTACCTTTGACATTGGTTGCAGTCCATTGGTCCAGTTCAAAAGGCAGCCTGAACTTTCCTCCGGGGTGGCGGACCCGCACGGGCACACGGTCACCGACGGTATTCGGCTCTTTTTTGCATGTCTCCTCTGGAATGCCCCCTGGTTGGTCTTTGTCCGCCTTGCCAGTGATTGATTTGGGAGGTTCTGGGTTTCGGCCCACAATGGGTGATGTGGGATGGTGACTGTCACCGCCCAACCGAAACACAGTCGACTCGGGGAAATGCCGGTAGTGCAGTGAGGAGTGAGGCGGTACGCTCAGAGAAACTGGTACAGCGCTTGCTCCAGGTTGTGGCCATCAGCCAAAGCTATTTGGATCGTCTTGTTCAGAGTCCGCATCAGGCGCTCTACTTCCCTGTTCGCTTGGGGCTACCTTGGGGTTATCCGGCGGTGCTTGATTCGGTGAGAAGCCAGGTATTCGAGTAGCTCGGCACCGGAGAATGGCGGACCTTTGTCAGTACAGAGTTTTCCAACTATTCCATGGGTGGCCATGATTTTCTCCACTTTGGGAATGACTTTCCCAGCCGACGTGAAGGAGACGATTTCGACATCAGGGTATCGCGAAAAGTCATCCACGACTACTAGCATGTACTTTCCGCCTTATAGGCTGCCTAAATCCACGCTTGCTCTTTCCCATTGGTCGCTGGGGGTTGCTTCTGTGATCACTGGAGTGGGACTGCTGGGTAGGCTGGTTGTGAGGCAAACTGGGCGGCACTGGACAATTGATTTGATCGGATGATCTAGACCGGGGAATCGGACTTTATTCCTGAGGCGGTTCTTTGACTTGACAATTCCCTGGTGTGCTCTGTGTGCGAGGAGGGCCGCTTGTTGGGACAGGCTTCCAGTAGGACGAGGCGCCAGACTCTTAGGAGATAGCCATCTGCAGACATGGACAACTCTTGATGCACTTGATGCAGGGTCTTCAAAGTGGCTTGGGCTTTTGTTTACAGCATTGAGTCGTGTTCTGTAACAGCTTCCAGTCTCCCGAGGTGATTGCCTGGATGGTTATCTGGAGGCAGTCATCATCTCTCGTATCACTTCATCCAACGAGATCTGTAGTGGTCTGGATCGTTCTATGATCATCCGCGCATAGTCCTCTCTCGCTGCCGCTTCAGCAGCTTCTGGCTCGGTGACAGGTCGGGCACGCCTGGATAGGAAGTCCGCCGGATTTCTGGTTTGTACTCCATGGTGAATTGGAACTCTTGCCGCTGCAGTACCCATTCTTCAATCCGTGGGCGAGGGCGCGATGACAACCCTTGAAACTGAGGAATGAGAGGCTTGTTGTCAGTTATGACATTGAATGGATGCCCGTACAAGTAGATGTGGAAATGGCGCCACCCCCACAGAATCGCAGTGGCTTCTTTCTCCATTTGAGAATAACGTTGTTCCGTGGGCGTAAGTGTCCTGCTGGCATGGGCGACTGGGGCCCATTCTTCACAGACCTGTTGCTGGGCTAAGACCACACACAACCCGGTGGGGCTGGCATCCACTACCAGCTGGGAGTCATGTCTGGGGTCGAAGTATATTAGAGTAGTGTCAGCTGAGAGGGCGGCTTTTGTGCGGCGAAATGCATCTTCTTGTTCTGCTTCCCACACCCAGTGGCTAGTGGCTTTGATTTTATTTTATTTGATTATTAGATTAATAAAGTGCAACGAATGCCCGGAGGCGTCTTGGCGCTGAGGACTCAAGAAGCGTGTAAACTACTATATAAATGGACTAAATATCAGTTTCAAACAACCAGGTTTTTACTTCTTTCCTAAATACTTTAAGATTTATGCTGTTTTTGATTGTGAGCGGAAGAAGATTCCAAAACTTGGCAGAT
This sequence comes from Lissotriton vulgaris, assembly GCF_964263255.1. Taxonomy (NCBI): domain Eukaryota; kingdom Metazoa; phylum Chordata; class Amphibia; order Caudata; family Salamandridae; genus Lissotriton; species Lissotriton vulgaris. The sequence continues at coordinate 307,789,295 of NC_141685.1, forward strand.
CCCAGCAAGAAGCTCTTTCCTCCCCATCGGACCTGCTTAAACCTGGGCATTCGCAAAAGTGTGTGTTGTGCAGATCTGGGGTTCCTGGAGGGCACATCATATTTTAAGCGCAAAGTTAAGTAAGAAGGGCCCTTTCCATGAAGTGCTTTGAATGTGATACAGAAAGCCTTAAAGATAATCCTCTTCTTAACCGGGAGCCAATGGAATGCTCCTAGCTGCTGCGAAACTGATTCATGTTTAGGGATGTTCAATATTGGTCTGGCTGCTGTATTCTGTAAGCATTGCATCTTTTTCAAGAGTTGGGTTTGGATCCCCACATACAGTGCATTGCCGTAATCTAGTCTGGAAATGGCCAGAGCAGTCACCAGCGTTTTAAATGCCTCCGGTGGAACAAAGGGGTGGACTTTCCGAATCATTTTAAGAATTGTCCAGAAGCTGGACATAAGGCAATTCCTTTGACTGTCAAAGGTCAACCTACAGTCAAACATGATCTCAAGATTTTTTGCCTTAGAGACCGGTGTTGGGGACTCCCCCAGATATGCAGGCCCCAGATATGCAGGCCACCACTTCCGACACCAGACCAAAGGATTGGCACCCAAAAGTAAAACTTCGGTCTTACTGCCATTAAGTTTAAGACAGTTGGATTGCATCCAAGAATTGACATGGGTCATGCAATTGTTAAAGCGATCAGCCACCTCCTCTTCATTATTGATTATAGACACGACTACCTGAGTGTCATATGCATAGGATATTACTGAGAAACCAAACTGTCTAATCTAGCTGCCAAGGGGGTCACGTAAATATTAAACAGTGTAGGGCTCAAAGACGAGCCCTGCGGTACTCCACACTGAAGATTGAAGGTTTGGGAACTGGCATCACCTAATTCTACTCGAAAAGATCTTTCCGTGAGGTATGACGTTAATAGAGTCATAGCAGATTCTTGGACGCCCAGGTCAGACAATCTGGTAATGAGGATTTTATGTTTGACGGTGTCGAAGGACGCCGACAGATCTAATAATACTTAGGCTTTGGTGAGGTCACGGAGGGGCCCTGTCAGGTCAGAGAGGTGCTTGATGAAGTGTACGCAGTAATAGACTATGCCCAGGAAACTGCAGACACCAGACACTGACTTCGGAGCAGGACCATCTTGTATGTCCTTTACTTTGTCCGGGTCTGGGCCAATGTCTTTGTCTGAGAACCAATAGCCAAAGAATCTCCTTAAGAACTCGCATTTTTCGCGGTGTAGGGTGAGCCCGCTGTCTCAGAGGCAGAAGAACACAGCTTGGAGGCGCAGGAGATGTTCTTCCAGTGTGGGGGCATGTACCAGAATGTCGTCGCTCACGTTGAGCACCCCTTCCAGCCCCTGGAGGACATTCTTGATGAGACACCTCGCCTGAGGTTGAGATTCCAAAGGTGGGACAAGTGTAACACCAAAGTCCTGCGTGGGTGGAGAAAGTTGTGATGGAATGAGAGTCTGCGTGGAGCGGAATCTGGTGGTACCCTGAGCGAAGGTCCATCTTAGAGAACCATTTGGAGCCGGCTAGCTCCCCGATGATGTTATCTACCGTTGGAGTCAGGTGGCGTTCACGTTTGATGGCGAGGTTCGGGACCCTCATATCCACACAGATGTGGACCGCCTCTGGCTGCTTTGGTCTCTTCGCTTTGATAATGGGTGACACCCATGGAGTGTGGCCTCTCATGAGGTTATTGGTGGCTCCTGTGTCGATGAGTGTGGCCACAGCATGATCCTGCACATTTACCTTGCACATCGGTGTGGGGTGTTGGATGGGTTGAGAGGGCATTCAGCATTCTGACCTCGTGGACGGTAGCAGCTTCAGCCTCATCATTGTCCATGTCACTGTCTGGGGGCCGTCGTGGGGTGGTTCAATGGCACAAACTCGCCGTGGTGGGCCATTCTGTCTACTCCTCTGCGTTGACCAGCACACCTTTGAGAAGTGGTTCACTTTCCCACATGCCCCTTGCAGTGCGCGGGGCAGGCCCCTTCGTGGGGGTACAGACCCCCACACCACCCACATGGGCGACTTCGTGAGCTCTGTTGGGAGGCCGGAAGTTTTGAGTTTGGTGCTTTTCTTCTCTGACTTTTATGGCTGGCGTGGGGTCCATATGCGCCGCCCTGGCTTTGGACAATTCTTTGGAGCGGCTCAGTGTTAGAATGCTTCTCATCGACATGTTGTGCACCTGCAGGACACGTTAGCGCAGCTTGGAGGATGCGCAACCTTGAATAAAGTGGGCCCTGACTTCATTGTCTTCGTCCGGAAAGGGTGCAAGTGCTCGCTAGTTCTGTCAGTCTCACGTAGAAAACAATTTAAGAATGGGCATATTTGGCAGAGTACTACTACACGGAATTCCACAAAGTTTGACAAAAACTCTGTGAATTCCACAACTTCACTCCAAGGGACTTTCAATTAATAAAACAGACACTTCATATACTTTTGGTAAAATAACAAGTATCTCTGGGCCCCATTCACAGAATGAACTTAAGACTCAATCCGAAACTTACTACTATTTTGGTATTCACAGAATGCACTTACTCATTTCGGAATTCACAGAAGACACTTACTCATTTCGGTATTCACAGAAGGCACTTACGCATTTCGGTATTCACAGAAGTTAGTAGTCCTAACTTTAGGACTCCTAAATGCCTTGGGGGCACGGGGGCTTGTGGTAACGCCAGCCTGACCACGGTTCGCAATTGTCACGGCACACTCCGGGGGTCGCAGAAGAACACTGCCGAGACCCACTACTCCATGTAGACGGAAGCGCTAAAACGGAACTACACATCCCATGATACAAAGGGAACGTTCCGTTCGTGACGTCACACGCTATGCTGAAGCTGTGTTAAGGCTTCAGGAAGAATTCGCCCGGTGCCGATAATTCTTGGATTTCTCTAGTGAGGCTAGTGAGGCGGCTCAAGACCCCGGTAGGGGTGCAGGTTGCACCAAATTACTTTTCCTGTTCTTTCTTTGGAATTCGCTCCGTTCTGGAGCGACGAGTCATAACCGACTCATTGCGGAGGCTGTTGTTTGTTGCTTTGTTGTCCCTCGAGAAGCACCTGGTCCTAACGCTTAAACCCTTGTCTGCTTTCACCTTGTAGACCAGTTGGTTGAGCCTGGTCCGGCTCTTGAGGGGCTACCATAGTTTTTTCCTTGAGAAGGATAAAGGGCCCCTTTAGGCTAAGCAGCAGTGGGGCCGCACCGCTGCACAATTTACTCTTACTGAATACTAGACACACTCAAGTACTCCTTGCCTAGGCTGTATGAGATTAATACAGCAAGTATACTGAATCTATGGAACTTTGTACCTAACGTTCATTTGTTTATCAATGGAAGTAGCCTTCACATGTAAATCTGCATATTCAGTATTATTTGGTTCTGGACCCAGCATAACTAAGTATGTGTTTGCTTGTTCTCTTTCATAGCAGGGGCAGGTTGAGCTCTGTGGAAGATAGCTCATTCCCCCTGTAAATAGTATCTGTTATCGTCTCTAGGTATGCATTATTACCAGATTGCCTTGCTTATTCTGACTTAACACTGTGGGTATTCAATCATTAGTAACATCATTCTTCTATCGTCTTTAGATCTAGTAGAGACAGTAGTTCTGATACAATCCCTTGGAATAAAGCAGTTATTTTCCTTTTAAGGTATGATATGGGGGCAAAAGTATATTAAGTCCTGTGATATACATATATGTTTTCTACCATGTTAGAAGCAGCTAGAAATTCTCATTACTGTATGCTTTCTCGTTACAGATCTACTTCCCTGCTGATCCCTCCCTTTCCTTCCCTCGCCTGATCTCTCGAATAAGTCTCTAGATAGAATCAGACCTTTGAGCTATCAGGATGTGGACTCCATATAGCATCGTACGTCTCCGAGGATTACTGGACCTGGCGGCACCTGAGCCCTACCAGGGGAGATCATCTGACAATCAAGAGCCCCAGTGATCACGGAGAGGGGGGGCTGGAGTCTGCGCCAACACCCTCGTTACTCGGAGGGGGTGAGTACTAAGCTGACACCCGGATGGCGAGGTGCTGTTCGAGGGTGCTGTGAGTGACTCCACTGTTAGGGCGGTGGGGGTTCAGTGTCCAGCACCAGGAAGAATCAGAGGGGCTGCATCAGATCGCACTTTCTGGCCTAAGTCAGAGGTCCGTCCAAGTTGCCTTCTGCGGGTCCACTCTGGATACCTGCTGCCATCCACAGATGTCCATGTACCTTGTTTCCTTCCTGCACAATCTCCGCTGACAGGGGACCCCGGCGAGTTACAACGGCGGGAGACGTGGGATTGGTAAAGTCGGCACTTCACCTAGAAGTTGGCACCAGACGCATCGGAAGCATCTGCGCGGCCCGTCGTACAAGAATGGGCAAATCAAGAGCGACGTTGGCAACCCAGGGGGCTGCATCAGATAGTGCAAGCGGTCAATCTACAGGGCCCCCCAAAGATGCTGTTGCGACAACAGATGTCTCCCTCTCATCCAAATTGGACAGGGTTCTATTGGCAATAGAACAATTCAGACTCTCTATGGAGCAGCAACTGGGCAGCCTAACAACGAACATCAGACTACTCCGGGATGACCACGGAAAACTATCAGACTAGGTCTCGGATACGGAAGAAACGGTCACATCCATCCAACCCATGGTACAGGCTCATCAAGACACACTACAAAAGCTAATAGGCCGTATGTCCACCATGGAAGAACGACTCGCTAACTTGGAAGGGTGGTTGAGACGCTGCAATGTACGTGTCCGTGGCCTGCCATAGAGAATCGAGAAGGTGGATGCAGTGGAGTACATGGAAACATGGACAAAGTCTTTCACGCCAGATGCAGAACGGTCAGCTTTCTTCTCCATCGAGCCGGCCCATCGTGTCCTGGCGCCTCGCCCCCGGCCGTGGGCTCCTCCATGCCCTATGTTGGCAAAATTCCTGCACTTTAGAGACCGAGATGCGGTGTTGAGGGCGGCCTGTCAGGCAGGGCCACTTCGGGTAGAGAATAGAACCGTCATGATTTTTCCGGACTATTCCCGAGCTGTCCAGCGCCAAAGATCATTGTTCCTGGAAGTGAAACGAAATCTTAGAGTGGCAAAAATGCAATATTCCCTGCTATTTCCCGCCCGCCACAAAATCATGCATGATGGTATCGCTCACTTCTTCGCGACACCGGAGGAGGCGCACGACTGGTTGGACCAGCACGGGGCCGAGGGTGTCCGTACAGAGTACACCCATAGGCAAAGCGCAGGAGCGCCAGGACCCAGAAGACAATGCTCCAGACAATGCAACCGGCAGGGCACCTCCAGCTCGCTCCTTTGCACCATGGGGTCGCCAGACCTGGAACAAATTGTTCAAGAAAGACGGAAAGTCCTGAAGGCGGCGGCGAGCCTCCGTCCCGCGTCCCCGGTAAAGGACATTGAACGGGCTCCTCACATTCACCTCGGAGGAGGAAGGGGACAGCGAAGCAACGCAGTCCGGAGTGGACTGAGTGGCCTTGCCCGTGGTCACCCCGAGATCAGCTTATGACCTGATATGAATGGACATTCGTCAATGGAAGAAAATACTGGGGGGAGGTGCTGTCTATTCGGCGACCACATTACACCCGCGCCCGCAGGCCACCTTCTGTCTATTTAGCCATTCCACCACTCAGGTAAGCCGGTGAGCAGTCATTAACTTGCACGCATAGCCCACGAGCTGAGGTACCTCACAGACACAGGCCGTCACCCCCATAATGTGTTGATGCTCTCGGGCCAGTTGAGAGCTAGTTTGGACGTATTGCCCTTGCCGATAGGTCCCCCGCATTGGGGCTGCGTTTTGCTCCACCCACTGAGCGCACCTGCACTGCACTGTGTCCCTGTTAACATGCCAAAGAGCAGCAGCACTGACACTATAGCAGCATGGACACTAAAGGGACAGCTTAGAATTTGAGGTCCTCTGTGGGATCCTGACGCCCCCGCAGTCCTACCTACCATACACGCATACAGATGACGCAAACTGGCACGATCACCATCCTTACACTGAATGTGCATGGGATGCATACTGCGCGTAAACGGTACTCGGTCTATGCCTACACCAAGCGTTACCATGCGCAGATTGCGGTATTGCAGGAAATGCACTTAACAGCGGGGGAAGTGGCAAAGCTGCATAGGCGCAGGAAGGGGGTCATATGCGCTACTACTTATTCGGCCTTTGCTCGAGGTGCCCTTATATGGGTACGGCCCGACGTTCCCTTTCAGGAGCAGTCCCGTACTGTTGACCCCGGATGGAAGATACGCTCTTATGCAGGGACGACAGGACAGCCAATCAGTCCTATTGGGGAGTATCTATGGGCCTAATGCTGACCAAAGTAAATTCTGGGATACACTTTCTGCCCCCCTGAGCACATACACAGGGGGGGACTACAATTGCGTACAGAACATAACACTGGATAGATCCCATCCCCCAGCCCCGATGTCTCCCATAGCAGCACAGGCAAAGCGGTTTGCGACATGGGCACATCATTGGTCTCTCAACGATGCCTGGCGCACTCGTAACCCCACTGCTAGGCTTTACTCCTTCCATTCGGTGCCCCATGACCTTAGAGTGCGCTCGGATAGTTTCCTTTGCTCCTCCGCTATCATGCCTCTCATCTCGGACACGGACTATTTGGGCAGGACCATATCAGACCATGACGCACACACACTCACGATGCGCTGGCGCCTGCCCCACCCCCCTGTCCCTACCTGCCGTCTCCCCAGAGAATGTCTTGATGACCCGGTGTTCAAGCACACGCATGCAGACCACATCAGCCACTACTTCCGCGAGAACACTGATACTGCGGCCACGCGCGCGGCCGAATGGGACGCCTTTAAAGTTGTTATTCAAGGCACTAGGTGTGAGCGGGAAATCCGTTACGCTCGCGGATTTTGCGGATTTTTTGGAAATCCGCAATCCGCGAATTTTGCGGATTTCCCGCAAAATCCGCAAAAAAAAATCCACGAACGTAACAGGTTCAAAAGTTGAACCCCCACTCATGCAACTATTTTACAATGGCGCCAGCAAGCTGCCAGCGCCGTTGTAAAATAGTTACAAAGTTAGCTTGCACAGGAACCACTAGATAAAACGAAGCAGATGCTGCTTTATTTTATCTCAGTGCTTCCTGTGCAAGCTAACTTTGTAACTATTTTACAACAGCGCTGGCAGCTTGCTGGCGCCATTGTAAAACAGTTGCATGGCTGGGCACAGGTCTGCAGCTCACTCAAGGTACCCCTGCGCCCTCCGGGGCGATTGCATAGTAACACACACATGGCCGCTCGAACTAGTTGATGCTCAAATTCAGTGACTCATTCATTAGCCCAAAAACAATCGTGAGCGTCGTCGAGGCTGGACAGGTGTGCCTTCTTCCCAAATCTACCGCAATACCCGAGCTTCTTTCTCTTCATCTGCTGAACTGATCTTTCTCTGACCTTCTATTCACACAAGAGGCACATACCCTACTGGGCACATTGTGTTCGCACGGGTTTCTGCAAGTTCGCACGCGTTTTGTACAATTTCGCAATTTGCGAAATTGTACAAAACCCTCGCGAACTTGCAGAAACCCGTGCGAACATAAAAAAAAAATCCGCAAATTCGCGGGAATTCGCGGATTTTGCGGATTGCGAGTTCGCAAATCCGCAAAATTTGCGAACGCGAGATTCGCAAAATTCGCCCATACCTACAAGGCACATGTATTTGGCAAGTCGTCGAAGTCCGTCAAGTCCTGGAGCGGGTCATACAAAGAACAGAGCAAGCTCTTGCCTCCCTTACTAAGGAAACTGACCCAGACAGTGACATAACGGCCCGTATTGCCGCCACTTAGACAGCATACGAAGAGGCCTTAGTAAGCTTGCTTAGGTATAACTTTGCGGCATATACGGTGCGTGCTCATAGGGAGGGTGACAGGGCAGGAAAGTTACTGGCATGGATTGCCTAGCAGGACTCAACCCTTCCACCAATCACAGCCGTTCGTATGCTCAGGGTATCTTGCGGTACTCCCAAGACTCAATATTGCAGGCCTGTCAGGAGCATTACACATCATTATACACTAACTCAGATATCTGAAGAGGCCCTTTCCCAGTTCCTGGCTAGACACCAACTGCCCCAGATTAACCATGACACTCGTGGGAACCTTGATGGACCCATCCGAGTGACAGAAATTAGGCATGGCATTAGCTACCCACTAGGCCCCCGGCTTAGACAGCCTTTCATTGGAATTTTACCGCACCTTTGTTGGAGAGACACTTCCGAGCAGCCCTAGAGGAGGGCTCTTTGACCCACTCCATGTACGAGTAGGTCATAGTGTCCCTTCTTAAACCAGATAGGGATCCCCAACTGATGGGTTCTTACCGGCCTATAGCCCTCTTGCCTGCAGACTATAAAATCTACAGGAAGATCCTGGCAGATCGGTATGCCACTATCCTTTCACAGCTAATATACCCGGATCAGAATGGTTTCGTGCCGGGCAGGAATACTTCTTACAATAGCCGGCGGTTGTTCCATGTACAGGACCAGATCCGTGATCTTTTTCCTCGTGCGGCGTATCTGGTCCTGGATTTGGAGAAAGCCTTTGATACCCTCTCCTGGGCATACCTATTTTGGGTCCTGCAACATATGGGAATAGGACCTCGCCTTCAGGCATATACTAAGATCATATACGCCGCACCAACGTCCAGAGTTCGAATAGGCCCCCTCATCTCCGCCTCCTTTTCGGTCAAGCGTGGCACCCGTCAGTAATGTCCCCTTTCCCCCTCTGCTTTTCACCATGGCGATGGAGCCCTTAGCAGTCTGTCTTCGTGCTGAGGGTGGGAAGTGGGGAATTCCTATTGCCAATTCCATACATACAGTCTCATTGTACGCTGATGATGTTCTCATATACGTCCGGGATATCACAGCAGACCTCACTTTTAAAACACGCATTTTGCGGGACTTCGAGGAGATGGCTGGATTACGCGTTAATTGGGCCAAGTCCACAGTTTATCCCCTGGTACAGGCAATGTCCCAGTGCCAGCTGAGGCTGGGTAATATTAACCTTTTGTGGAGCCCTCAGGCAGTACGGTACCTGGGAGTTCGACTGTATCACACGCCACAGGACATCTATGAAGACAACTATTGAAAGTTGATGGCGGGCATTAGGTCCTCTCTACACTTTTGAAAGGATCTCTCACTCGCAGTCATGGGTAAGATAGCGTCGCCAAAATGATCCTAGTCCCAAGACTCCTATATCTCTTTGCCAACCTCCCGGTGGTTCCCCCTTGCTCATTTTTCAGTGAGCTGGATGCCTTGCTGGGGACCCTTATCTGGGGCTCTGGCTGTAGGCGTATCGCCCTGGCAAAGTTGCAGCTACCTCTCGACCAAGGAGGGCTAGCTGCACCATTCTTTGAGGCTTACTTTCTGGCTGCCCAATTACAATGGGTGTCCCACTGGACAGCGGGCCGGGTGCAAGGGGAACTGGCCACTGCAGCTGGACGATTGCAAACTCCTGCCGTCCATCGCATGTTATTACCAGGAGCGGTACCCCCCCGGCGAGGCCACTACAACTCACAACAGCGCGCACCTGTCTTGCACGCATCTATAGAATGTACCGTGCAGCGCCCCTGTATTCTCCCCTCCTGTCGCTGGTAGGGCTACCCAAAGGTCATGCATACTACACAGAGAGAATGATGCACGCATGGATGGAGCACACCCTGATGGACATTGGGGGACTCTATTTTGATGGACAATTGCAGACATTTGAGGCACTTGTGAATGACTTTGAGCTCCCAGGGGGACAGTTCTTGCTGCACAGGCAGCTCATAAATGACTGTCATAGGCACTGGCACACGTTAGAGGACGAGCCCCCTGCACACCCGGTCCTTCACGCAATCCTTCAGATGGGCCCCCCCAGGGAGACACCTAGGGCCAGATGTAGGTAATCCTATTTTACTGATTCTAAAGTACCGAATTTTACCGATTCAGTATTTCAGAATCGGTAAATGGGATGTAGGTAAAAATTCGGTCATTTTTACTGATTCTGTAAAATTCGGAATCAGCCTTTCGGAATTTACCGAATCGGTATTTTCCGCATTGGTATTTACCGATTCGGTATTTCCCATTCATTCCTATGGGCCTTTTGGCCCATAGGAATGAATGGGAAATACCGATTCGCCCATAGGAATGAATGGGAAATACCGATTCAGTAAATACCGAATCGGCTAGGAAAGAAAAGTGAAACTCAGGAGTCAGCCAATCATGTGCAACCACCCCCTCCCAACCAGGAAGTGTCTACACCCAGGCAGCTGCAAGCAATTAGAAGGTTCTGGAGAGGCTGTGAGAGCAGAGTTGAGTCCCTGAGCCTCAGGAAAACTTTTGTGCTTTTAAATTTGGAAAATCGCAAGAACCAGTGAAAAGGAACTCCCAGAGAGGAAGAGAAAAATAAAATTCAGCACCATGGAGATGCAGGTCCTCGTGGAGGATGTGGTGAAAGAACACCATAAATTGTTTGGAAAGCAGTCCCTGACTGTGGCTGAATCTGCCAAAAGAAAGATTTGGCTGGAAATACAGTCCAAAGTGAATGCTGTAGGAGTACTCCAAGGGACATAGATGACCTGAAAAAGAGGTGGTACGACCTCAGGAGCATAACCAAGGAGAAAATTGCAGAGCTCCACAAAGAGGCAAACAAAACTGGAGGAGGGAAGAACCGTGCACCTCCCCTGACAGAGCTGGAGGAGCTGGTGGAGTCCACCATAGAACCCGAGAGCATCTGTAGATTGGGAGATGCAGACAGCTCAGCCAGAGCTGCCGCCAGAAAAGATAAGAAGCATGCACAGCAATCACCCCCACCCCATCACCTTCCCTTTCCCCTATGTGGAAGTGTTAACCCCACTCCAGTAGAAGTAGCAGTATACAGGAGCAATGCATTATGGAAGATGTAGTCATTGAAAGACCTACCATGTTAGACAGGACACCAAGCAACATGTAATGCAACACATATCAGTCACAGTCAAGCAGATGCAATATGTACAGTGTGTCAGTGAGAAGAATTTAAGCCACGCCCACTTTGAGGCCACGCCCTCCGCCACTATATCAATGAACCCTCCCCGGACGCGCAGCGGGAGAGGCAGCGGGCGCGCCGGCATCGCGCCGAAGTGGCGCCTAAGTCAAGCCCGTCTGCGCCCGTCCGCGATCGTACGCGGTCCAGGGCCATACCCCATGCTCCGCTAGATGACCACATACGGTGGAGCAAGCAGGAATTACTTAATTTACGCCGCAATATCGATGAGTCCTGCAGGCATAATCTATGCGTGGAAGATAATATGGGTTGCGAACACTGTCACTTCTCCTATGACCTTGGTAAGAATACAATGAGTATGGGCCATACTTTACACTGCGGACTGCTTAATGTACGATCGTTAAGAAAACACAGGTTTGACGTATATGATCTACTCACTGAGAAGCAATGGGATCTTGTGTTTTTAACAGAGACATGGTTAGATAATGAGTCCACATCTGATGCCCTTGAGGCACTCCCAGTAGGATATACAATACATAGAAAGGACAGACCCATAGGTAGAGGAGGGGGCATCGCAATTATAGCTCGAGAAAGCTTGCAATGCCAACTAGACAGTTCTCCCATCCTGGACGGTGAGGCAGGGAGCGTCACTGTTAAAGTGAACAATAACTATACGCTAAAGCGCATGCTAATTTACAGACCCCCAGGCCCTATAGCCAGGTTTGAGGAGAGTCTGGTTGAAGGCATTATGGAGACTGTACTATGCAGAGACAAGTTTTTGGTACTTGGTGACCTTAATTTACATCTTGATAACCCCTCCGACAGCGTTAGTAAGAATTTTAGTCAGGCATTAAGAGCCCTCCATATGAGTCAAATTGTTAGCGGCCCTACCCATCAGTTGGGTCATCTGTTGGATCCCATATTTGTCAATTGGGGGGAAGTAGAAGCAATGACCCCTATACCCATTCCCTGGTCGGACCATTATCTAGTCCCTTTTATCATACGAATTCCCGGAAGTAGACCCCCGCAGCCAACAGTCTTGTATCACCTTAAGCGGAAATGGGCTACTTTCTCCCAGTCCAAATTCTGCGAAGCATTGACTAAAGGGGGGAGCCCCGGGGGGGATGATGCCGATACAGCCAATGCTAACCTCTGCATACGCATTAATGAGGCACTAGACAGCACAGCTCCTCTTCTAAAAGCCAAATCTGGGGGCCGTGCAAAAAAAACTGCCCCATGGTTCAACGATGAACTAAGAGTCCTGAAAACCGCACTGAAGAGAACCGAAAGAGAATGGCGCAAGACTTTCTCTAAAGAAACTAGAATCACCTACCTGACTGAGAGGCGATTTTACCATGGCCTAATCAGAAAGTCTAAAACAGCATATTATACGTCCAGAATCAGAGAAGCGGGTAATTCGGCGAAAGAGCTGTTTTCGCTCTACAAAACTCTTTCGAGCGGAAAATCTGCCACTGTCCCTGACGAATGTTCGCCCGAATTGTGTGATAAAATCGCAGACTTTTTTGCAGAAAAAATAACCAAAATCTACTCAGCATTCTCAACGCAACCCATAACCGGGGCAGAATTTGTTGAAAGCCCTAGGGAATGGGGAGATAAACATAGACTGACCAACTTTGTTACCCCGCCCCAGAAGATCTTCTAAAAATCTGTAGATCTGTGAAGTCGGGCTCTCCACAGGACCCTACCACACCCAAACGCCTGGCAGATAGTCTGGAGGTACTGGAACCCTACATCAGACATCTACTAGATGTGTCTTTTAGCACCATGACAGTACCTAGAGATTGGAAAAAGGCGGTGGTTCTACCTCTAAGGAAGAAACCAACGATCAGTTTTGAGAAACTAGAGAACCTCCGTCCAATCTCACTCCTACCCTATCTGGCCAAAGTAGCTGAAAAAACGGTCAATATGCAATTGATGGACTTCGTGGAAAAGGCTGCCTTATTACACGACACTCAATTCGGCTTCCGTCCCCGCCATTCAACGGAGTCTGCACTCCTAACAGCGGTGGAGACCCTACGTCAGGGGGCGGATGAGGGTCATACCATGGCCATCATCCTATTGGACCTGAGTGCAGCATTCGACACTGTAGCGCATGCCAACTTGCTGCAGTGTCTGAATACCGGAGGAATATCCGAAGCTGCACTCCAATGGTTACAATCCTTCCTGACTAGGAGAAGCTTTCAAGTCCGCCAGGGTGATTACTACTTACGACATAGGTTTGGGACAGGGCGTTCCCCAGGGTTCGTCCCTGAGCCCAACCTTGTTTAATCTCTATGTCTCTCCAGTGGCTTCGATTGCTGTGAGTCATGGATTGAACATTGTGTCATACGCCGATGACACGCAGCTGGTTATCTCCCTCTTGCGTGCACCCGGTCTTGCGATGGACAGCTTCAGGGCCTGCATGCAAGATCTTGCAACCTGGATGTCCACCAACTGCCTTAAATTAAACGACAACAAGACCGAGGTGCTCGTTGTGGGGGGGAATCCATCTGTTTGGTCATCGGCGTGGTGGCCCCCATGCCTGGGTGAGGCTCCCATACCCCGCCAGGGAGTCAAAAACCTTGGCGTATGGCTCGATGTTGACCTGTCTTTTGGACCCCAAATAGACCGAGTGGCGGGTGTCTGCTTTAGCGTTTTAAAAACTCTACGGAAGGTCCTTGACCTCCTTCCTATGTCCGCACGGAGAACATTGGTACATGCCCTTGTAACATCACGCCTAGACTACGGCAACCTATTGTACCTGGGAGCCACCTGTAAGGCTATAAATCGCCTCCAGGTATTACAGACTGCGGCAGCCCGTCTCATCCTAAAAATCCCAAAAAGATCGGACACCAAGGCCGCTCTTAAAACCCTCCATTGGCTGCCAGTAAAAAGCAGAGTGGAATTCAAAGCCCTCTGTACCTGTCACCGCATCCTTGCTAGGAAAACGCCAATTCCACTTCAGAACCTAGTGACCAGGTATACACCATCACGCGCTTTGCGCTCCTCACATGGAGGCCTACTTAAGGTTCCTAGGGTTAAAAGGACCCGCATGGGCGGACGCTCCTTTCGCCATCTGGCAGCGAAGAGCTGGAACTCCCTGCCTCTTTACCTCCGCCTAGACCCCTCTGAAACCAGCTTTCGTAAGAACTTAAAAACATACTTGTTTTCCAGATAATTGGGCTCACTCCCTAACACTGTTCAGAGTTCTTCAGTTGTAGCGCGGGGACACGCTTCTGCGTAACCAAGCGCTTTATAAGCTTCCCTTATTATTATTATTAATTGTATGAGCATTGAGGCAGGCGCACATAGCTAATGTATGCTTTTATGTCCACAGGCGAGACATCTCGCAGGCGTACCAGGGAGAAGGAAGGCACTGCACCACAGAGGGACGACAGCCAGGAGGCAGGCACAAGTGCAGGGAACGTCACTGAGGACACTGGTGAAACAACAACACAGCCACCATCCCAAGACCTTGAAATGTCTCCACAGCTGCAGGCCGCTCCTGAGCGTTCACAATCCCCTCTGCTACTGTCCTCACCTGAAATTCCTGCGTCACTGCCCCAAACAATACCTGCAGCTCAAAAAAGCAGGAGGCATGCTGTTGCCCCACTAGTGGAAATGGAAACATCAGCAGGTGACATGGAGGGGGATGACACTCCAACCTTGGCTAGGGAAGGAAGGCACTACCACACAGCAGTCCAGCGCAGAAGATGCCAGGACAGGTACCAGACGCCGCAGGCCCAGAGATAGCAGTGCTGCACAACATGTGGAGGGTCCCAGTGTCTTTCTTGGGCTGGAGGGTAGCATGGTCAAGATACAAAGAATGCAGGGGAAGGCCATCCAGTTGGTGCAACGCCAGATGAGGCACTGAATGCAAACATGGAGAACATAGGGAAGGGCATCAGTGCACTGGTGGATGAGATCAAAGAGATGGTATCAGGTATGAGGGGGATGGCTGCAGGGATGCCGGACATGTCACAATCCGTGCAGCTTCTGTGCACAAAACTGGACCAGGACAGGTCAACAAGGCTGAGAGACAGGCAGCAAGCGCAGCAACACACTAAGGCAGTGAACCGCCTGGCCACAGCCACTTCCCTTCTATGCAGATGATGCATCAACATGCAAGAGTCACTAACACAGCAGCAGTGAGGTATCCAGGGGCCTTGCAGGGGTCACAAGTGCTTTAGAGGTGCTGCTTAATGCACATTCAGCAAATACTGCTGCTCTGGATGTACCTGAGAGCGAGGAAAGCACCAGTAGGAGCAGCATGACAAACCCCACAGTTGTTGAGACACGGAGGAGAAGCAGGCTCCATGGTGCTCCAACACCCCACACACCCAGTGAGGACAGCCAACAAATGACATATGGCACCGGTAGGCGTGGCCAACAATGACTGATGCTGCCCACACTCCATGACATTTAATGGGGAAGTGAGCCAGGACTACCATTGTTAAATGCATGACATTTGTGTTGCACATTTGTGCCTTTGAGTACCTGCGTAGTGCCAATGATTAAACTACGTTTGGTACATACTCCACCTGTCTGTGTCTCTTTACTTACTCAGAAATAGTTCTGTGTGATCTCTGCCCGTCTCTGTGTGCCATCTGTTGGTGGCGCAGCTCCTGCTGTGTTGGGTTCAGGCAGTGCATGTTCATCATCGTGGTCCTCATAGTCACTCAATTCAACCTCTGTGCCCTTCTTTGTAGCAAGGTTGTGCAACATTGCACAAGTTGTAATCATCTTACAGCAGATGAGTGGTGAGTACTGCTGTGCCCCTTCGCTTTTGTGGAGGCTGCGGAACCTGCTTTTTAAAAGACCAAAGGTGCGTTTCACAACGTTCCTAGTGGATTTGTGTGCCACGTTGTATCGTCTCGGGGTTGAAGGGTTGAGGTAGGATGTCAGGATGAACGAGCGGACGGCATATGCATAGTCACCTATTTGTATATGAGAGAGCCATTACTCACATGCACACAAACACATACATCTGAAATATCTATCAGGGTTTGTCACAGTGTTTACCTAGCAGGTATCCTTCTCCGAATTACCCCGCTATCAGGCGTGTGTAGATCCCACTACTCTGAAAGATGTAGGAGTCGTGGGTACTTCCTGGGAACTTGGCCACTATGTCTGTGATAATGTTGTTGGCATCACAGATTACCTGTACATTGATTGAGTGGATTGACTTCCTGTTTCTGTAGATGTACTCTGTGGCAGCAGTTGGGCAAATTGGGATGTGGGTGCCATCAATACAGCCCATGACGTGTGGGAAATTTGCCATTTGATATAAGTCAGTCTTTGTCTTGAGCAGTTCCACGTGTGTGTCAGGGAAGCAGATGTAATGGTGCGTTCTCTGCATCATGGCCGCTAGGAACTTCCTGAAGAAACGTGACAGGCAGCTCTGGGACACCCCACCTACCGCAGCAATCACACTCGGGTAACTCCCAGATGCAAGCAGGTTTAGGCTACACAGCACCTGCACATGGAGTGGGATGGCGTGTGCCCTTGGGGTTGGGTGCTCCAAAAGTGGACGCAGGTCCCTGATCAAGTCCAGGATGGTTTGGGGGTGTAGCCTGCATCTTTGCAAGATCTTTGGCTCAGTGAGTTGAAAGAGCGTTATCCTCTGTCTGTAGACTTGCTCCTCCCTTCTCCAGACCCTCTCTCCTGCTGCCTGTAGCCATAGCCGCCTTGCTATGACGTAGAATGCCGCCATTATGGTCACACTGTTGCATTTTGGGGCCTTTTTATAGCCTGCACCTGGTTACCACCTGCTTTCAATCCATGGTAATTACTGACTCTTAAATACCTAATTTCACGAAATTTGGTATTTTAAAAATTACCTACATCTCAAAATTCATCTTTTGCCATTTCTTATTTACCGATTCGGTAAATTCTGATTCGGTAATTTCCGATTCGGTAAATTCCGTTTCGTAATTTCCGATTCGGTAAATTACGAATCGTTAACTTCCGATTCGGTAAATTCCGATTCGGTAACTTACTGACTCGTATTTACCGAATCGGTCTTTTTTGGGCTCCTACATCTCAAATGCACAATACCGGTCGGTAATGGCCGAAATTTGGTATTTTCGGCCGTTACCGACCAGTATTGGGCTACCTACATCTGGCCCTAAGTTACTTGGATATACAAAGCAATACGATCTCTTAAGCAACCATCACTTGCATCCCTTAGAAAGCAATGGGAGGACGAATTCCGCAGGCCTTTGTATGATAGGGAATGGGCCAAAGCACTAGCATACACCAAGAGGGTCTCCCGCAACTACAGCTTCAAAAACATACAATTACACATTCTACATCGGGCGTATCTCACTCCTGCAAAGCTACAGAAGTATTTCCCTGATAGTACCTTCACCTGCCCAAGATGTCAAGAGCCCGCTGCCTCCTTCTTTCACATGCTGTGGGACTGTCCATCCCTCCACGGCTATTGGCGGGCTATTCATACCATCCTTGGAACAGTCACTGGTCTCAGGGATCTTTACACGTGGGAAGCCAGCGCCCTTGGCATTGGTAAGCGTTGCAAGCACATGAAGGTCGAAATGCGCTTTGGCTCCCTAGTGCTCCTCCTGGCCAAGCGGTGCATTACAATGCACTGGAAGGTGCCTGACAGCCCCCCCCTGGCGGCGTGGGTGGATGCGGTCAAGAAGTGGGGTGCGGCAGAAGAAGGAATCCTACGAGGGGAGGAAGCCCAAGGAATTCGCAAACATCCAATTTCCATGTCATGGGCCATGCTGCTTCACTCCTTAACCCAGGAAACGGCGGTAACAGCGGAAACGCTGGGGGTGGTTCACCTGGACCCTCTACAACACCAGGGGATGCTCGGGTGGGAATGCAACAGGCCCATACAGCCAGTGGGTCAGTCCATTTAGTGGTCATCGACTCATCGCCGTGCTCCCGCGCAGAAAGCTCTTAGCGTGGTCCCTCCTCCTCCCTCAGTCCGATTCGGCGTAAGAATATCATGGTATCCCTCAATAGTGCAGCTCTCAGGCGCTCCCCAATGCACAATCTTCAACATACGGCACAGTGCATCCCAGTTCTTCTACCCCAGGTTTATTCACGGTTTAAACAGAAGGCAGACATTTTTTATCCCCTGCCAGCTCACGTGCGGGGAAATAAGGCACCTCACATCCCACACGAGACCTCGCGAGTAACATCTGCATTGGTTACCTGTGTATATCGACGCAGTCCCGTGAGGATCCTTGCTAGTTTTTGAACTGAGTGACAGGGCATATTAGCTTCAACCCCCTGGGTTGGTGTGTCATAGTAGTAGTTCCCATGTGGGATCTTTTGAATACTAAAAGTCATCGGCAATGAAAGATGTGATGTATGTAATGTTACCAAATGCCCAAACAAATGTTTTACAAAACAATATATATATATCCTAGATATTGATCCGAAATGTATGGAGTAGGGTGCTACCTGGCCACTAAAAGCGCCAAGGTGCTTCAGCAGAGGGATGAAGCACTGTATGAATGTGACTGTGAACCACTGGGACTTTGAGACATCCTTAATCATTGATGCAGGCTGTTGTATTCACAGGTCATAATTCCTTAAAACAAAGAAAAAGAACTATGCATGAGCCAGAAGACTTTTCAAATCCCCCAAATGTATTTTGGTACACATTCATTGAGTTAAATGTGTACAAATATTGTGTGAACTTTTTAAGAGAAAGCCATTTAGAAAATAGAGAAAAATTAATGGGCAATCATAAAGACACCAGCATTGTTAAAACTGTAGAAGTGGAACCAGAAATATAATTTTTTTAAATTTTAAGGAAAAAATGCCCACAAAAAGTAAAGCTCAGTTGAACAACAACAGTTCACAGTTGACTGGGTTCCTAGGTGTGATTCCAGGCCAACTGTGATGGAGTGTAGGTCAGATACACTAAGAAGGTTTTTCGGGTCAAAGAGTTTTTTTTTGGGCTTAGTCTCTGAAGCACAAATCATAATCCTTCAGCAAGGTAAGGTTCCAGGATAAGGCCTGCAGGTCCCCTAAAGTTGGATATGTTATCTAGAGCTCCCTCTTAAGTCGCTTGCTTGGGTAGCAAAAGCTACAGCAGGGCAATGAGGGATTTTGTAGCTTCTGAGGTCACTTCACCTGTTGGATAAGATTGCTGCCTCTTCCTAGTTCAAGATTTACCTTCAGACTTAGGGTCGGATTTGGATCTTGGCGAGACTTCCGTCTTCTCTCTGTGGTGGCGGTCACAAGTACTCCATCAAGCTGACGGAGTCCCCCTCGCTGTATTTAAATGTGGACTGGCTGATCTGCCATCCAAATCAACAGAATCTTTACCGTCATGTAAGCGGCGCACCTACATCAACACGGTGGACTCCTCTGCTTGCTAACAGTACTCCATCGCCGTCAGTCCGTCAGGTTTTCGCTGAGCCTATTTGGATTTCCCCATTGTGATGGCATTGTCCTAGCAAAGGATTCCTGATGGAGTGAGTCCCTGTTGAAGTGGATTCGATTTAGATCTTGACGGATCTGGCCCGCTGTCATGTTTTCAACGATTTCACTGTCCGCCTACTTGGTGGTCCGCCCGCTCTATTTAGATGTTGGCGTTTCTATGGACAAAAGAACGTCTGGGTGTCGCCGACTCTGGCAGGAATTATCACCCGCATCGAGGGCATCATAGGCAGAAGTGGCTGTTGACGGGAATCCAGCAAAGATTACCGCCGGGCCTATCACAATGTGCCTTTCCGTTGAGGAAACAGTGCTGGGGATATATCCTACTTTTAGTTGGCAGAATCGAAGGAAATGAGGTAGAAACACAACAGTAATCAACTTCGTTGTCATCGGGATTTAAGGTAAATGTCTTTTACAATTGTCTTACAATGAATCGTGTGTTAACAATTGCTTTGGCCTCGTGTATTTTTACATTGCTGTTCTTGCAATTTGTGTATGTGTTATGCATTAGTGTTCATTTTATAACTTATCAATGTAAAATGAACACCCCTGCATTGACACTTAAACAAAAATATATGTTTTTGTGATGGTTGTGGGTGTTGTGCTTGTGGTGCCTGTGGGTGTGCATTCAATAGTGTGTGGTGTGTTTGTTTGTGTGTGAATGCCATATATTAATAAAAAGGGACATAACACTTTACCTATATGTATTTTAGAAGCAACCACAACATATATGTGTACTGACACATTAATCAGTAGTACCTACCAGTCTCCACTCCACTAGGGACTCACACCGTCAAGGATCTGCTGCTGGGACAACGCCAGCACAATGGGTAAATCTAAACAGGTTCAATGAAAACCTGCATGGCTGACGGCTACAGAGTACTCAATAATCAAAAAAAGAGTGTCTATCTGACAGGCTAGGCCATTCTTGGGAGCACAAACACAACCACACTGAGTTGTTGAAGAAAGCCCTCACTCACCACCTGGTGATGACATGCTTCATCATTGGGCTCCAACAGAGAGACCTAGTGTCTCTCTGGTGTGCTGCAACGCCAGGATTACTGCGGAGCTGGATCGTGAGAAAAGGGCGTGTTGAATGTAATTGGGATTTAGTGAGTGTTGGGGGTATTTAAAATAGTCAGTAGTGTATCAAAAAACTTTATTAAGTGACCACTAAAGACTCAGGAATTAAAATATGTGAGGAAACAGTCCACTTTAATTGAGTGGGGGTTCCTAAGAGTGAGTCGACATGTTTCTTGCCATCGAAACGGTGTTAATTTACCCGGCAATTCATCAGGACTGTGTGTGGAAAAACCCTGGCGGTATGGGCACGCTAAGGCCCACCCTTACCTAGGGGCGTGAGAGTGAAAAATAGGAAATTAAGTGAAAAAGTGCAAAAAAATTAGGAATTAATGAAATATTCCTAATTACTCCTGGTTTAGGAGGCTTCTACTTATCGTTTCTGCACCTGAAATAAAAGACAGAGACAAACAAGTAGGACGAAACAAACAGTTAGTATTTTAACCTGGTTGTTGTTTACTGTGAAATACGTGCTCCAGACGTGATAGTTGTACTGGCCGTGGTTGAATAGCGCTATGTTTAACACCACCTCTTAGCCCTGGGTTCAGATGAACTAGGAAAAGTGCGGTGTGCTATTCGTGACAAGGGCTAGTTGAGACTATGGGTTAAAAAGGTGAGAATCTTCATAGAAGATTGTCAGATAAGCGATCAAAGTAAATGTTCTAGTAGGATCGCTTTAAAATTAAAAATGTCTCACTTAATTGGTGTTGCGAATAAACACCATAGGTCTCAGGAGGGGGGTGGAAGCGTATTCGGCACACCCTGTAACATGGCAAAACAAAAGGGGAAAAAAGCAAAATCAATAAAATACCCTTCGGTACTTTGGAGTGTAATCACTACTTAGCTTTAGGTTGGTAGGTGGAATCCACTTACGCCCTCGATGCTTAGCACCCTCAGTATGCCTACGTCGCCCTCGAACCGGACCCCGACGATGTAGAGGTGGGATAAGTTTGTTGTTTATAAGCAAAATACCTAAGCGGTAATTGCTTCCGGGTGGGTGTGGCTACGTGACTAGGCAATCCCTTGTTTGGGCGTGGCAAGAAACATGTCGACTCACTCTTAGGAACCCCCACTCAATTAAAGTGGACTGTTTCCTCACATATTTTAATTCCTGAGTCTTTAGTGGTCACTTAATAAAGTTTTTGATACACTACTGACTATTTTAAATACCCCCAACACTCACTAAATCCCAATTACATTCAACACGCCCTTATCTCACGATCCAGCTCCGCAGTAATCCTGGCGTTGCAGCACACCAGAGAGACACTAGGTCTCTCTGGTGGAGCCCAATGATGAAGCATGTCATCACCAGGTGGTGAGTGAGGGCTTTCTTCAACAACTCAGTGTGGTTGTGTTTGTGCTCCCAAGAATGGCCTAGCCTGTCGGATAGACACTCTTTTTTTGATTATTGATTACTGACCGGGGAACAAGAGTGTCTGCTTACTCTCCCTACCTCTCTTCTTGTTACGGCTACAGAGTACTGTCAGTCAGCAGAAGGAGTCCCCCTTATCCACATAGGTGCACCTGTTACTCGATAGTAAACATTCTGTTGGTGCAGACGGCAATTCAGCAAGCCCGCATCTAGATACGACAGGCTGGACTCCATCAGCTTGACAGGGTATTTGTAATCACCGCCATGGGAGGACGACGGGAGTCCCACCAAGATCTAATTCAGGCTCTTAGTTACTATTTTGGTTCTCATAATCCTACCACAAGGGTAAGGCTGGAAGCTGTACCTGGGCAGGGTACCAAACCTGTCAGTGCAGCAAAAGGCCTTGAGTGGGACAAACCTCTTTTTCTTGCCTGTCTTAGTCGTAACCTCCTTCGGAAGCCTCAATACCTCGCCCCAGTTGAATAAAAGGCATGTGTGGAATTTCTAGTTGCTGATGAAGCCTGATCCTTGACTCGTACATTGTCTTGCAATTTTTCATGACTGTTAGGGATTGCTCCAGTTTGGTTAATTAATTAATTAAGTAATTAATTAAGTAATTAATTAATGTAAGGCGTTTATAACAAGGACATGTGTCAAAAAGATGATATAGAGCTAATAGATTCTCCACTCCCCATAATGCCCTCTGTAAACCTTACCATTAGTGCATGGCCATTTGACTCTGGACCCAGTAATAGGCATGATCTGTTAAGAGGTGTGTTTTTGGCTACTTGCTGTGCAGTGATTAGCAATGCAACCTTTGTTTCAGTGTTTAAATTCCATGACATGACAAAGTAGTAACCAGAGGAGTCCCTGCTCACTTGTTGTGACTACTAAATTCTTGCAGCTGAAAACCATATACAAATTCGATCCTGACTATTTTTATAGGCCAACTAGTGGGTTGCAGATAAAGCAAAGAGGACCAAGCTGATCCACTCCAACCACTTGTCTAGATTACAATGTTGAGGTGGACTGTGTTGTCATTTTTTTCAGTTGCCAAAATGTGTTTTGTACAGCTCTTTGGGATTACTGTTTTTTGAGCGTGAGTAAACCAGAAACATTGGGGCACATGCATTAAGTTAATTTGCGATCGCAAATGTTGCGAATCGTCAAAAAAGCACATTTGCGACCGCAATTTAGCCTTTCCCAATGCATGAAACAAAATTTGCGAAAAAACATGAAAATCGCAAAAATAAGGAATCGCAAAATTTCAAACATCATTTTTGCGATCAACAATTTAGCAAATACTTATTTGCGATTCGCTAATAACGATTCACAAAGCCATGCATGAAAAATCGCAAATTGCGATTTTGGTGAATTTGCTATTTTGCGAGCGCTGTTTACAGAATATTACAGGTGTAAGAATTCACTACCGGTGCTAAACATTAGCAAACTATTTAAACAGACCCAGAAGGCCACTGAATATTAAACAATGGCAGCACTCAATGTAATGGCGAGGAGGATGAGGCTCCATGCATCAGCTCAACGAAGAAGGAGAATACAGGAGCATATTTTCAGAGTGCACATCTCATTGTCGGCAAAAACAGATGAGGAAATCTACGACAAGTATAGACTAAATGGTGCCATGATACTTGATCTAATTGCAGAATTGGATCCCCTACTGTGGCGCCAGACTCGTAGGACCAATGCCATTCTCACTCATGTGCAGGCCCTACTTGCTTCAGGCAGTTTTCACGGTGTAGTAGCTGTAGCTGGAAGGGTGTCACAAAGCTCCCTGTCATGTATTTTTAATTCTTTCCTGGACGCCATGATGACAAAGATCCACAACCACATTAGTTCCCCTCAACCCCTAAAGAATTGATTAAGACTTACCTGGACTTCTATCAGGTAGCCCGGTTTCCCCATGTAATAGGTAGCATCGATTGTACACATGTTGCCATTTGTCCACCAGCAGTGAATGAATACATTTTTAGGAACCGTAAATCCTATCATTCACTCAACATCCAAGTAGTCTGCAATGCTTACAACCTATTGGTTTTAAAATTGCGCCGCTTACCCCGCATTGATTGAATGGCTGGTGCCATTTCGAGCGTAGGGGACCGACTCCACCATTTTCTCCCTCACAGTCTCAGGGTGAGGTTAGCACTCTAGTCACTGCGGCAGTCCCGCCCACTTCCTGCAGCCAATAGGGAGTGCGCAGAGCGGACGCACAACTGACACAAGACACTACGAGGGCAATAGACGAGAGCCCTGACTCAGCTACGATGAAGTTCGTGCTTTAATTGTTTTTAAAAAACTGTTAATACAATACTGGTTTTACCTATTGGTTTTAAAATTGCGCCACTTACCCCGCATTGATTGAAGTCTCCCCTGATCCGCTGTGGCTGGTGCCGTTTGCGCGGAAAAAACTGTTAATATAATACCACTTCTCAACATAGAAATACACCTCTCAATACTGACCTTGGAACTTTCATCCCTCTGAAAAGACTTTAATGCCCTCTCCTCTATCAATCTCACCAATCATACCCATACCATGGGCTCTGTACAAAGTAACAATACTTTCCCTCATTAAAGGGGTACTACCCCTAGCGCTATCGCACCAGTTGGATCACCTCCCGGTAACTCTTCTCTTAGACCACACCAAGCCTCGAGCCATTTCTCATCTCCCGACCGCCCGGACCTAAATATCTCCCCCTCTATCTCCTCGACTATAGTTCCTCCTTCACCTCACTCCACTATTCCTGTGATCCTGGGGAGAAGCTGTATTTGCACCTTCCCCAGCTCCCCCAGACCCCCACCGCAAATTACTGCTATTCCTTCTTGTCCCCCCCCCCCCTAAATCAATCCTAAACTCCTCAACTGCATGCTGGTCAATTGTCGGTCAGCTGCCCGACATGCAACAGAAATCTCGGAAACCATCCTTAGTGAAGACATTGATATTGCATTTCTTACAGAAACCTGGCTCAATGCCCACTCCTCATCCATTCTGGACCTGCTCTCGCCCCTGTGTTACTCCATCCTCAGAAAAGACAGGATTGACAAAATAGGAGGGGGCATTGCCATAATCTTTAAAGATGAACTCCAACTCTCCCTTGTTCAGAACGTCGACCATACTACTTTTGAATACATGAGCACAGAACTTAGAGCTCATGGTTCCCCTCCTATCCGGATACATAATATCTACCATCCCCCCGGGGATCCTTTGCCCTTTGTGGAGGAACTGTCCGACCTTCTTTCTCAGGCCTCGATTTCCAACTCCAAAAACCTCTTCCTCAGAGACTTTAATATCCACTGGAACAAAAAGGACGATTTCTCAGTTATCCTCCTGAATGATCTTCTTGACATCAATGACTTGAAACAACTTTGCCACTCGCCAACACATTCCAAAGGGGCCACTACAAGCAAAGATCTGGCTTCCCTTTGCCACATTGCACCCATTGACTGGTCTGACCACCGCCTCATCCCCTTCACGATTACCACCGCCCTGCCTCCCTCTTCCCTAAAATCACCAAACATAGGAAATTAACCAAAAATCTTCACCTTATCCTTCCTGGTGAACTGGAAACTAAGGTCAAAGCACAACTACTACTTACACCTCCCTCCCAAAATGCAAATGAACTGGCCGAACATTACAACAATTCCATCTTGGAGGTCCTTGACCAAATTGCTCCAGCCAAATTAAAACTGCAAAAAAACAACCCTGGTTCAGTGCTGATCTCAATAATGATAGACACTCTCTTAGACTGACCGAACACACGTGGAGACATCACCCTTCCTACTCAAATCTGGCTCTCCTCAGAGTGGCAAGGGCGAATTATAAAAAACACATCCTTAATGAAAAAGCCTCCCACGGATGTATGACGTTACAACGCATACATTAACAACGCACACCATTACATCACAATTTTTACAACGCAGGATCCTTTACAACGAATGCCTTTACAACGCATGACATTACATAGCAGATGCTATTACAACGCATGCCATTACAAAGTAAGTCTAGGTAAGTATATCATTTTAATAAATTAATTTAAGTAATATAGGAGTATATCATCACCAAGCTTAAACCTTCCTCTCATACCATGGACCCTCTTCCTGCTAACCTTGTTCAAGATTTAAACATATCATTGCACCATATTGGACCACCATTATCAACTATTCCTTGGCCTCGGTTTGCGTCCCTGTTTCCCTCCAGCTGGGCCAAATCACTGCCACACTCAAGAACCTGACAGCCGATCCCAATGACCTCAACAATCTCCGAATTATCTCTAATCTCCCTCTTCTATCCAAGGGCCTCGAAAAATGTGCCCAGCTTCAATTAGACAAGCACACTGACGCTTTTAACCTTTTGAACACATTTCAATCAGGCTTTAGAAAGGGCTGCAGTACTCAAATAGCCATGCTCAACATCATTGACAACATCCATCACTCCCTTGACAAGGGGGAGGCCTCTCTCTGCATTTTCTCCTTGACCTCTCTGCTGCCTTTTATACTGTTAACCACTCCACCTTACTCAACACCCTCAAAGATCGTTTCAGCATCAATGGTCCGGTCCTCAAATGGTTCTACTCCTTCTTCCAACACAGAACCCAAAAAATCAAAATCAACGACTGCCTCTCTAAGCCTACGCTTGTCTCCTTGGGTGTCCCCCATGGTTCCATTCTCTCTTCTGCTCTATTCTACCTCTTCATGGAGCCCCTCACCCTCATTCTTAAACAAACAGGAATTAACTACCACCTCTATGCTGATGATATCCAACTCTACTATAAGATCAAATCCCACGCTAACATTCTGCACCTCAATGATGCGCTGACCAACATTCAACACTGGTTCCACCACAATCACCTCAAACTCAACCCTAAAAAAACGGAATCATTCTCTTCGCTCCTAAAGGCAACCGACTACCCATTCAACACTGGATCTCTGACCTGAAAGCTCTCAACTGCACTCTTTCCACTTCTAACACAGTTAAACCCCTCGGTATAAGCATCGACCAGAACCTCAATCTTAACCCCCACATAAAAAATGCGGCCAAAGTAGCTCTCTTCACTCTACATCACCTTAAGAAAATCAAACCCCTTATCCCCGTGGATGACTTTGAATCAGTTGTTCAATCACTGGTATGTCCAGATTGGACTATGGAAATGTCATTTTCTTGGGAACTCCGAAAGTCCACTTAGCCCCAATCTAGTCAGTCGTCAACCTTGCAGCGAGTCTCATCACTGATTGTAAGCGGTATGACCACATCTCCCCGCCCTCAAAGGCCTCAAATGACTTCCCATCGAAGGCAGATCCTCCTATAAGACCGCTTGCATTACGCATAAAGCCCTTCACCAACACACCCCAGTGTATCTTGCATAAAAACTCCACAAAGCGGGATGCTCGAGAGAAATGAGTAGCTCTAATACTCTTATGCTAGTCCCTCCCTTGTTAAAAAAGAAATCTACACAAACACGTTCTTTCACTGGAAATACACCTACTATCTGGAACTCACTCCCTAAAGACCTACGCTGCAACCCCTCCTACCTGCACCTTCTCAATAAATACTGGGGTCCTTAACCACTGCCACCTTTTCACAGTTCCACATCCTGCCCCCCCCCACGGTACTAGGTTTCCGCTACATTATATCTAACTCATTTCCCCCCTCTTACCACGTCTGCATTTACTTCTACCCTACCCCACTTGAGTTCTCTTGCAACAACCACCTACTCCCGCATGCTATCGCCCTCCCCATCTCCCCCCTACTTTGTACTCCCACCCCCCCCCCCCTCCCTCAACCCTCAATATCCACTCTAAGCTTACTATTCTATACTGCCTATGGTCCAATTATCATGTCCTATCTAAAATCCAATGTTTATACTGAACGTTGTATATTGCTCAAATTGTCCTGTTTTTTACCTAGTTGCACAAATGTTATATTGTAATTTTTTGTCATCAACTAACTATTGTAAAGCACTCTGATACCCTTGGGTCTAGCCAGCGCTATATAAAACCTTTTAAATAAAATAAAATAAAATTAATACATTGAATGAAGTCTCCCCTGGCCCTCCGTGGCTGGTGCCGTTTGCGCGGCGGGACCGACTCCACCATTTTCTCCCTCACAGTCTCAGGGTGAGGTTAGTACTCTAGTCACTGCGGTAGTCCCACCCACTTCCTGCAGGCAAAAGGGAGTGTGCAGAGCAGACGCGCAGCGCCTGACCATCGCCAGATGGCAGCCACTCTGCTCTTTTTTTCTTAAACATTACGGTCACATTTCAGCCCTCATTAAATACCAGTGATGACTATTATCAAATATACCAGCCAGGATTTACACACCTTAAACAAAGCTTTTACCCCAGGAACATACGCCATTCCTTTCTCTCCCACCAAGTTTCCCAATACTGTCTACCCATCACTAAGGCAGTCGTACCAATAGTGAACAACACCACTCTTCCACTGCCCATCGATCCAAAGCCAGAGTCGGAGTTTTTAAAGGCACTATATTGTAACACATGCACCATCCCCAAACACTCACTTGAAATCTGGCTCTATTGGACTCGGAGAAACCAGACCTCTGCTTTTTCACAGGGACCTGGCTAAACGAGTCGACACAGCCCGATTTAGCGATAGCACTCCCCCTCGACTACCAGCTGATCAGGCATGATAGGATAGGGAAGAAAGAAGGAGGTGTAGCCATTGTGTTTAAAGCCAACATTAACATACACACCATAGAGGCCGTCCAGGCTGAATGGAGTGAAATCTGTGTTTTTGCAATAGATGGCACAGGAAATGAAACATGGAAAGGTGCACTCTTATACAGACCCTCGGGAAATAAACCACACTTCTCAAATATTTTAACGGAAACCATTGCGCCACATGTTCTTGCGGCAGATAAATGTATACTCCTTGGAGATTTTAATTATCATGCCAAGCTTGAAACTGACCCCCATACAGGAGACCTTATCACCAACCTGGCCTCACTGAGCTTAAAATAATTGATAAAAGGCCCTACCCACACTGCCGGTCATACTCTAGATCTGCTATTTACCAACTCACATCACATAAAGATCAATCAAACTCACCCCATCTTATGATCAGACCACCACCGTATAAGCTTTCAATTGGGCCAAATGTTGGCTCAACTTGGCCCAAAGAAAGAGCAGAAGCTAAGTCAACCATGGAACAAGATTAACCTTGAAACATTCCTGACAACCTTTGTCCCCATCCCCCCTTCGGATATGACTAACTAACGTAAATGAGGCTGCGATAAAATTTGATATGGCCATTGTCAATTCCTTAGATTCTATTGCCCCGAAGAAGAACATCAACTGTCCAAAAAGCTATCCCCCTGGTTCACGTCTGACTTAAAAAACACTAAGGCAGCTGTCAGAAAGGCAGAACGCAAATGGAGAAGCACTAAAAGTACAATAGATAGGCATAAATACAAAACCCTACACCAGCAATATATGGATAATATAGCTACTGCTAAAAATTCCTATCTTGGAGCCTGTATCAACCAAGCTTCCAATTTCCACAAGGAATTATACAAAATTGTGAAGGAATTCACAAACCCCCCCTCAGATACACCAACACATACTGTCTCACAGGAGTGGGCGGATTCACTCTCAACCTTCTTTGTAAATAAAAGAAATGATATACACAAATGTTTTCCACAAGTCACCGACACGCCGCATAGTCAGAATAAAACTCTTCCGCGGAACACCTATTCTTTGAAAGAATTTAGGAAATTTACAGAAAAAGACACTTATGTCCTACTCAGCAGGATGAAATCTGGGTCACCAACTGACCCCACATCCACACAGATTCTATCCAAAATTGGTCCAGCATTCATCCCCAACTTAACCTATATCTTGAATCTCTCACTTTCAGAATCTACTGTGCCTGCACACTGGAAGAAAGCTATTATAAGGCCAAATCTAAAAAAAATAACCTCTGACCCCAAACAACTCGCCAATTACAGACCTATCTCTCTCCTGCCCCTGTTCGGCAAAGTAATGGAAGCGGCAGTAAACCAGAAATTATCAACATATCTGGAAAGCAAAAATGTACTGGACTCATCCCAATCAGGCTTCCGGTCTTATCATAGTACCGAGACAGCTCTGGTTGAGATCATTGATAACATCAGGTTTTCCCTTGATGCCAGACAGTCCGCTATTCTCATTCTGCTCGACCTGTCGCCGGCCTTCAACACCATCTCTCATGGCATCCTCCTGGAGCGTCTATGGGAGCTTGGTGTCGAAGGCCCGGCTCTGAAATCACTAAGAAAATACTTGACGGAACGGTCCACAAAAGTACAAATAGGAGGTTGTTGCTCCAAAAGTCAACTCATTGATAAAGGCATTCCCCAGGGATCTAATTTAAGTCCCACGATTTTCAACCTTTATGTGTCGCCTCTTGGCAAAATTATCAGAGACTATGGATTTGATACAGTCTCCTACGTCAACGACACGCAATTGTTGATCACTCTCGATCCAGATCCTACTGACACACAACATAGATTTAAACAGTGCATGTCATCAGTAAATGAATGGATGTCAACTAATCACCTGCTCCTTAATGCAAGCAAAACATAAATTATGCTCTTTGAGATGCACAACACATACGGACCAAGGACTGGTGGCCTTCCTCACTGGGACCATGCCCTACCCCCAAAACAATAGTTTGTAATCTGGGAGTTATCATGGACAATAAACTCTCCATGACGGACCACATCAACACTGTGGTCCGTACCAGTTATGGATTAATGTGCTCCTTAAGAAAAATCTTTAAATGGATTCCCCTCTGCTCTCGGTTGCCCCTTGTGCAAGGTCTAATCATCAACCAATTGGATTATGGCAATGCGCTGTTTGCATCCATAAATGAAAGACTCCTGTCAAAACTACAAGTGCTGCAAAACACAGCAGCTAGAATGGTCCTGAATCTGCCTTCCCAGTCCCCATCAACTCCTAGCCTTAAGACCCTCCACTGGCTCCCAATAAAAAAGAGGGTCTCCTTTAAACTATGTTACTTGATTCACAAAACGTTGAACATTAAGGGACTGGTCTATCTAGCAAAGAAACTGGTTAAATATCAGCCAGGGTCCTCCCTTCGCTCAGCCAACAAGCATTTTTTAAAGAACCCCAAGGTTCGTACTGTAAAAAATGGGGACAGGTCCTTTCACAAAACTGCACCGGAGCTATGGAACTCATTGCCACTCCGACTTCGTCAGGAAACTGACCACAAAAAATTTCGGAAAGATCTCAAAACATGGTTATTTTCATTTCTGTTTTCACCCTTTCTAGTTCCTGTGTTCAGCAAAGCGCTATGAGACTTAAGGGTGAAATATGCGCTCAATAAATATCTACTACTACAACTACATAACCAACAGTGTGGCTCAATACCCTGGAAGCACACATGACTCCTATATATTTCGACACAGAAGCATACACGCTCGTCTGCTCAGGGGTGATTTGGAGAAGGACATCTGCTTGGTAAACATATGTTATGATTTCTCTCACACAATGGCCAAATGGCAATGCATAACTGTCCCTAAACGGTTGCTTACTACCCTATCGGTGACCGCGCACACGCCATTCGTAACTACATATTGACACCATACCTCAACTCAGCCACCTCAAATGAGCAGAAGTATAATGCAGCGTACATCGCTACACAAAATGCCATCGAGCACACCTTTGGGCCGATGAAAAGTTGCTTTTGCTGCCTCCACAAGACTGGCGGAGCATTTCAGAACCGGCCCAAGACCTGCTGCAGAAGTGTGGCTCCATGTGCCATTCTGCACAATATCGCTACCAGGATAGGCATACCCCTGGAACTGTCAGACAGCGAGCCTGAGGTGGACAACCAGACAGGGAGAGAACTACGACCAGCAGCTGGGGCAAGCTTAGCAGAAGGGAGGGAGAGACATGCAGAAATGACACAACATTATTTTTGAGGTGGGTAATGATGAGACACGACACAGCATGTTTGAATTGAACTGCAGTTATATGCATTTAACTATGTGGTTGTGTTAAAGCACACATACCAGGTGCAAATTAGCACACTGAGTGTAAACAACAGAAACAACAATACCTCATCATCAGACTTCTATGACAGTCACTACAATGGCATTGTCAATGATTACATCACCATCTGTGAGTTAGTCTAGCAAGGCCACACTATGTTTTTCTACTACGCACTCACAAACGCCTTTCGCTGGCCTCATTCTCTTCCCTCATGGAGGCTTCGGAAGGTGTTGTGCTCCTAGTGGTGCGTCTCCTGCATGTAGTGACTTGTACTGACAGACTACTGAGGCTGGACGCCTCCTCACTCCCCTCTCCCCGTTACATTTCTGCCCCCAGCAGTAGCAGCCTAGAATTGCTCTATGGCATTAGTAAGCTGGACCAGAGGCCTGGCCAAATCCCCACAACAATGGCTCATATCGAGCTGCATGGCCACAGACCGACGGGACAGCAGTGCTGTGTTGTTGCTCAAGCTGTTGTTTGATTTTGTACAGCCATCTAGGCGCAATAATAATTGGCAATGCTTTCTTCTTTGTGACACCTGGTCCTCCTGCATCACCCTGCTTACCATGGCCTCATTGGACTGCCTATTGCCTTCCACCACTGCTGTTGTCAGCTCTTTCACACAGTCGCTCATTACTGCCATGTTGTTCGTCATTTTGCATGTGGTTTGCCTGCAGGCTCTGTACCATCCGCATCTGGCTCTACAGCCCACCCCAGACATTTGGACTTTTGGGATGGCATCAGTGCCCTTGAACTGTGCCTCTGGCTCTGGTTTGTGCTGCGCCGGACCTGTTACTGGGGTGTTGTTGTGGCTGTACTTCGAGGCTGGCTTGTCTGTGGAGCTTGTTCACTGTCCTCCTCAAGTTCCATGGGCTGCAGTGGTGGGACTGGGGACCTGGGTCTAGTGGGTGCTGGGTCTGTGCTTTGTGGGGCCACAGATGTTTCCACATCTGCCTCAACCAGAGTCTCCTGTGTGTCTCCTCCTTCACTTTCCTCCGACTCATCTGCTGCTGCATCTGTGATGTGAAACAGTGCTATATTTAGTCATTCTAAAAGGAATGTCATGTCACATCCAGCATTTTTTTGTCTAACTAAATTACTATCTGACACACAATGTTCACGTGTTTTACTCCCTTGTTGTATTTGCCTTCCAACGTGCCTTCCTTGCCTGTTACGAGCGTAATGCATTTGTGTGTTGCAAGAAAAATGTGGACTGGATTTTGATTCTGAACACTAAAGCTGAACTGAGGTGATATTTCAAGATTAATAAACATCTTAAAAAGGACATTTGCATGCATCTTACCTTGTGAAGTACTGGCTGTTCCTAAGGTATCCAGCTGCATCACTCCCGCTACAGCTTCCGGCTGGAGTGTGGACTCGACTAGGTCCTCCAGGGGTGTATTCCCAGTCAGTGTTGCTGGTCCCCCTCCAGTCTTCTTAGCCTCCTTGAGCCTGTCCGCAATCCTCTCCTTAGCATGGCTGCGCAGGGCATACCACCTTTTTTTTTCAGGTTGTCAATTTGTCGGTGGGTGACCCCCACTGCTTTGACTTTTCTTTGGATCCTGTGCCAGATTTTTCTCTTCTCTGACTCGTATACTTAGAGAGATAGTTTCCCAAAAACCTTATCATGGCTCCTCACAACCTCCTCAATTAAGATTTCTATTTCCTTCTCACTGAATTTTAGTTTACGTTTTCTTGTTGCTGCACTCTTCCCTGGTGCTGCTGATTCCATGTTTTTGGCACAGGACAGTTTTGCAAGCCCAAAATTGCTTTCTCCTGCTGTGCTCCTTCACTCAGCCTCTTCCTCTGACTATCTCTGTGCACTGAAAAAAGCATAGGATGGATCACATCCTGGTTGTGAAGTCACCATGCATCATAAGCAACTCACAATTTGCAAATTTCGCTATTAGCGATTTTGCAATTTCCGATATCGTTAAAAGCATGCAAATAGGTATTTCTTTATTAGCAATTCAGTAATACACATTCGCTATTTGCGTTTGCGATTTTTGCCGATTTGCTAATTATTTCCTCATTTGTTCATGCATTGAATAGAGTGATTTCTTAATAGCTATTCTCTAAAATTCACTATTAAGAAATCGCTAATACTGATTTTGATGCATGTGCCTCAGTTTTTTAACCACAACTCTTTAGAAGAGCTTTGAATTTTTTTAATGGTACTCTTCTTCAGTTTGGCCTAATCTACGCCTTATATGATGGAAGAGATCGAATTTAATTAGGTGATTTTTTAGTTTTTCCAACAGGAAAGATGCATACCACGATTCATCTGATATTTGGAGAAGTCACTGAGTTTGGTCCCCACATACAACTTTAGACTCCCTTGATCAGAAACAAATTCAGCAAGCCAAGAATTTTCATTATGGAGGCTGTTTCCCCCAAGTTTTCTTCTGGTTGGCCATGGAGTGGCAGAGCTGCTAAGGCTGTAAAATCGAATTTTCCATGAAGTGCAGTTCAACCTTAAATGTAGAGG
This sequence comes from Lissotriton vulgaris, assembly GCF_964263255.1. NCBI lineage: Eukaryota > Metazoa > Chordata > Amphibia > Caudata > Salamandridae > Lissotriton > Lissotriton vulgaris. The sequence goes on from NC_141685.1 coordinate 307,823,686, forward strand.
AAGGACTGAGCCTCTGTAAGGTATAATAGGGGCGTTATGTTTAAATGTTTTAAGGTCAATCCAAAAATATAATTTTGCATTGCAATATTCCTAAGCATTTTTTGTCATTGCTATAGTTGAAACTGTGTAACAAAAGTAAAACAAATGAGAATGAAAATAAACATTTACTCATAATAGATGTTTTGCTTAGATGACTCAGCAGTTTTTGAGACATATTCCTTACAGGCAAAAATGGGATGAGAGCACATTGAACGAGTTAATTGTCTTAATTTTTCTACTTTCTTCTGTGAATTGCGTGTGAAATTGGCAGCACGTGCACAGTATTTTGAATCTGAAAAGAATCTAACTAGCCTGTAGTGCAAAATTGAATGTCAATCATTGTGTGAACTAACATTTTTAACTAGTCCCCGGCCATTCATAATATCAAAGATGGAAATGCTTTATTCAATGTCTTTTCTTTCCCCTCCTACAAGGCCATCTATCTCTTTAGATGGTATTTGTTGGAAAGTAGATTATTAGTGGGGGCAAGTGTGCACCTACAGTTACCAATAAGGCCACCAATGCAATAGAAGGTCCTGACAAGTTCTCAATAAATTATTCCCTTGCTCAACCCTTGGTAGCTGGCTATGAGCAGGCAGGCTTAACTTAGGAGACAGGTGTGTGAAGCATTTAAAAACACCAATACATTAAACAAGACACAACACACAATATAAATCCACAACCCATTTATAGAAATAAGAAATGATTTTATGATTTAAAGGACACCAAAATGACAAAAATCCAATAAAGGGAACTAGAGATATGAATTTTTAAATATTAAACACGTTCTAGTGCTTAAAAACATATAGCGTCACTTTGGAACATCTGATCATGCTTAACTGGGACAAAGTCAAAGTTTGTGGCCGACCGTGATGGAGCCCTGGCCGGATACGGTAAGCAGAAGGCCCCAGTCAATACTTTATCTTTGCACTTAGAAACCTTTCTGGAGGATTTCATCCGTCGTCGAGTGAGGTTCAACTTCAGGCCAGGATTAAAGTCAACGACAAAGGTTTGCTCAGTGCGAGGCCTCAGTGAGATCTTGGAAGTCTTGAAATCTGGAGCTTTCAGCAAGGCGAACCTAAAATCCAGGTTGGGTCGTGGTTCGATGTCAATGTTTACTCTCTGGGATGGGTGGGTCACTTTATAGAGCTTTTTCCAAAAGTTGCTCCAAACTTTTCTGAACTTCAGGAACTTCTTCCTGAAGTTTATCTTGAGGACTCAAAGTGTCCAAAACACAGATACAAGGGTCTAGAAGTTCTAAGATGGTCCTTGGAGGTTTAGGACTACAATTCCCATAGTGCAACCAGCCAAATCCTTCAAAGTCGAGTGGCGCACGCCACACTGGGGACTTTTTGGGGGAGACGATGCAGCTTCGTTGACTTGTTGCTTTCAGGGAGTCCACTCCTTAATCCTTTTTGAAGCAAGGCAAGGTTCTCAGGGGTGTAGTTCCAAGTGTGCAGCAGCAGCAGTCCTTCAGATTGCAATCCTTTGGGGTGCAGATCAGGGTTTTAGAAGGTCATCCTCCTCCTGCTTTTAGTTTCAGACAGAAGATCTCAATGGCTATGCAGCTCTCACATATTTAGTGAATGCTTTGGGGCAGCAAGCGGATGGCATCCCTGACCGATGGGGTGTAGGATGCCACCCAAAAGCATGACCGTTTCCTTCAAAATCTGGCATATTCTTGTTCATCAAAGCACTCTACGTTAAAATAGAAGATGGAGAATTCCTCTCCTTGGTTGTAAGACCTGGCTAAACCAACCCATAGGTGTAGCTTATTCCCTTAACACTTGCTGTCCAAAACAACTACCAATTCCATTCCTGGCAGTCCCATTTGGCTGGGTGTACAGGAAGAGAGGATAGGCCTGGCTGGCATTCTTTACTGTCCTGCTCTCTTTGAAGCCCAGTTTGATTTACCCAGCCCCCCAGATAACCTCTGCCTCTGTGTAGGCCACTAATCACCTCATCAAAGCAGTTTGGCTAAGCCTGTTAAGGGCTCGCCAATCAGGAGAGGCTGCTAGAGGCTGTATTTTGGCTCACAGAAAATAAAGTTCTATACCGTCTCTTTTGTTTTAGTTATGATAAATCCAACAGCGGTAAGTTGATGGATTTATCATTACCAATCTTTTAAGTACTTGAAATATCACTGACATCCATAGTTGCACTGTATTCCAATTTCCATGTTAGCCTACGGAGCTAAATGCCTACAATGGGGAAAAACTAAGGGTTCTATTAGGATGGCGGGTGGATCTGCCCGCCAAAACACCCTGCCGGATGGCCTTTTACCCCTGCCACATTAGTATGGTTGGGGGGTACCACGGTGAATGGAAAGACCGTCCGCTGCTTTTCTGCCGGTAGGCAATTGTCTCAATTGCCTACCTGGCGGAAAAGGCTTATAATATGGTGGCGGTGCCTTGCAGGTACCGCCATCCATATTATGATGTGGCATTTTCAATGCCTTTCCATGGCGGAGACACCGCAATAGAAAGACATGCAGAGTTTTATTTGGGGACCCGCTGAGGGCCCCCAGGGGGATGAGGGACACCCCCGCGCCGCACGGCCACCAGCTGCTGCGTGTGCCCCTTGCCTGCCCCTGCCTCGCTGCTGCCTCGTTTGCCGGCTGCCGCCGCTGCGAGTGCTTTTTTTCCCTTGTTTTGTCATTAATTTGTGCTTGTCTTTTTTTGGTGTTTAAACTCTGTTTTTGCTGCTTTTAGCGGTAATTTGTGCCTGTTTTTGCCTGTTATCGTGTTTGCTCTCCTTCCTTGTTGTCCGCCTACCGCGCCGCCCCCCGCCCTCCCTTCCCGCCACCGCCGCTTGTCCCCGCCCCTTTTGTCTTCTGTAACCCTCCCCGCTCCCGCCTCCCAGCTGCCCCGCCCACCCGCGCACTTGGCCTTAAATGGCGACCGTGCGACGCAGGTGAGTGTGACCCACTTGTGGGACACCCCCGCGCCGCACGGCCACCAGCTGCTGCGTGTGCCCCTTGCCTGCCCCTGCCTCGCTGCTGCCTCGTTTGCCGGCTGCCGCCGCTGCGAGTGCTTTTTTTTCCCTTGTTTTGTCATTAATTTGTGCTTGTCTTTTTTTGGTGTTTAAACTCTGTTTTTGCTGCTTTTAGCGGTAATTTGTGCCTGTTTTTGCCTGTTATCGTGTTTGCTCTCCTTCCTTGTTGTCCGCCTACCGCGCCGCCCCCCGCCCTCCCTTCCCACCACCGCCGCTTGTCCCCGCCCCTTTTGTCTTCTGTAACCCTCCCCGCTCCCGCCTCCCAGCTGCCCCGCCCACCCGCGCACTTGGCCTTAAATGGCGACCGTGCGAACGCGCAGCGGTCACGCGCAGCGGGCGCGCCGATTGTGCGCCGAAGGCGCGCCAAAGGTAAGCCCGTCTGCGCCCGTCCGCGACCGGATCGCGACCAGCGCCAGGACCCCTGGCCCACGAAGACCCCGACCGACCCGCCTGACGTACTCAGCCGCCACCCTCATCGCTCTCAACACCGGCCGACTCCCAGACTGCCACCAAGCCACTCCAAGACGCACCCACGGACCGTTCAGCTGCCACGCCTGCAAGTTCTCCTGCATCCGGCCCAGCCCCGCACCAGCACCGGTCAAGTCGAACTCCAGCAGCACCCACCTCAAGTGCATCCTCCTCAACACCCGCTCCGTCCACAGACACGCCATCGAACTCTGGAACCTTCTAGACGCCACAGCCCCTGACGTTGCCTTCCTCACGGAGACCTGGATGAACGCCTCATCAGCTCCCGACATCGCCATCGCTATCCCAGAGGGCTACAAGATCGTCCGGAGGGACCGAAACGCCAACCAGATGGGAGGAGGCATCGCCATCATCCACAGGAACACCATCCGTCTCACGACCAGCACCGACAACACCCTGACCAGCGCCGAACACCTGCATTTCCAGATCCACACCAACCCGAACACCACCCTCAGAGGCACCCTGATCTACCGACCCCCTGGACCACGCACACAATTCAGCGAGGACATCGCCGACTTCGTCAGCCCGCATGCCCTCCCCTCCGCTGACTACATCGTCCTGGGAGACCTCAACTTCCATCTGGAGAACAACAACGACCACAACACCAGCACCCTGCTCGACAACCTCGCCAACCTGGGACTCAAGCAACTGGTGTCCACCCCCACCCACCTCGCCGGGCACACACTCGACGCCGTCTTCTCATCCAGCACAGACATCGACTTCAGCCACGCCACAGAGCTTCAATGGACGGACCACAGCTGCGTCCACTTCACCTTCAAGAGAACGACGACCCACCAACACCAGCAACACACCGCCCGCAGAAGCTGGAACAAGATCACAGCAGACCAGCTCGCCACCTCCCTGAGCCAACACCCTCCTGCCAGCTCAGCGAACCCCAGCCAGGCCGCCGATAACATCACGAAGTGGATCAGCAACTGCGCGGACGAACTCGCCCCGCTGAGGACCCCGCCTAGCAGACCCGGCAGCAAGAAGGCCCCATGGTTCACCGACGAACTCAAGAGCTCCAAGAAGAACTGCCGAGCCCTCGAGAAAGTCTGGAAAAGGGATCCGACAACGGACAACAGGACCTCCTACAAACTTGCCACCCGGAAACACCACCAGCTGATCCGCGCCGCCAAGAGAACAGCATTCAAGGACCGGTTGGACAACAACGCACACAACAGCAAGGAACTCTTCAACATCGTGAAAGAGCTTTCCAACCCCAACGCAGGAAACAACGACATCACCCCATCGCAAGACCTCTGCAACTCCCTCGCCTCATACTTCCACAACAAGATCACAGACATACACAGCAGTTTCAACAACCAACCAACGCACACCACGACCGACCAGCCACCCCCCCCCACCACCACCCTCCACGCCTGGACCCCGATCAGCACAGAAGACACCATCCGCACGATGAACTCCATCCACTCCGGATCACCAACCGACCCCTGCCCTCACCACATCTTCAACAAGGCCGACGCTGTCATCGCACCCCACCTGCGAGACATCATCAACACATCCTTCGACACCGCCATCTTCCCCGAGAGCTGGAAACACGCCGAACTCAGCGCTCTACTCAAGAAACCAACAGCGGACCCCACCGACCTCAAGAATTACCGCCCCATCTCGCTTCTCCCGTTTCCAGCCAAAGTCATCGAGAAGACCGTCAACAAGCAGATGGCCGCCTTCCTCGAGACGAACGGATCCCTCGACCCCTCACAGTCCGGCTTCCGAGCCAAACACAGCACCGAGACCGCCCTCATCGCCGCCACCGATGACATCCGAGCCCTGATGGACAATGGAGAAACAGCGGCCCTCATCCTCCTAGACCTCTCCGCGGCATTCGACACGGTCTGCCACCGCACCCTAATACGGCGCCTCAGCAACATCGGAATCCAGGACAAGGCGCTGGAATGGATCATCTCCTTCCTCGACGGAAGAACACAGCGAGTCCGCCTACCACCGTACAAGTCAGAGGCCTCCGAAGTCATCTGCGGCGTCCCCCAAGGATCATCCCTGAGCCCCACCCTCTTCAACGTCTACATGAGCCCCCTCGCGGCCATCGTACGCAAACACCACCTCAGCATCATCTCCTACGCCGACGACACCCAGCTGATCCTCTCCCTGACCAACAAACCCGCCGCCGCCAGAGCCAACCTACACGAAGGGATGAAAGAGGTAGCCGAGTGGATGACGACCAGCCGCCTGAAACTAAACTCGGACAAGACGGAGGTCCTCATCCTGGGCTCCTCTCCCTCCGCCTGGGACGACTCCTGGTGGCCTCCCGCCCTGGGCACCGCACCCAAACCGACAGACCATGCACGAAACCTGGGCTTCATCCTGGACTCCTCCCTCTCCATGACCAGGCAAGTCAGCAGCGTCTCCTCGGCGTGCTTCAACATCCTACGCATGCTACGGAAGATCTTCTGGTGGATCCCCACAGAGACCAGGAAGACCGTCACCCAGGCCCTCGTCACCAGCCGACTGGACTACGGCAACGCCCTCTACGCCGGGACCACCGCCAAGCTCCAGAAGAGACTCCAGCGGATCCAAAACGCCTCAGCCAGACTCATCCTCGACATCCCACGATCCAGCCACATCTCCGGACATCTCAGAGACCTTCACTGGCTCCCCATCAACAAGAGAATCACCTTCCGCCTCCTCACCCACGCACACAAAGCCCTACACGACCAAGGCCCGAGCTACCTCAACAGCCGAGTCAACTTCTACGCTCCCAAACGCCACCTCCGATCAGCCAACCACGCCCTCGCCGCCGTCCCCCGCGTCCGAAGAGCGACTACAGGAGGAAGGTCCTTCTCCTACCTGGCCGCCAAGACCTGGAACACCCTCCCGTCCGACCTGCGCCTGACCCAAGACCACCTCTCCTTCAGGAAGAAGCTGAAGACCTGGCTGTTCGAGCAGTAGCGGCATCCCCCCCCCCCCCAGCGCCTTGAGACCCTACGGGTATGTAGCGCGCTTTATAAGTGTCACTGATTGATTGAGGGGGTGGGGGGCTGCACTTGGTGGGTGCCCATGGTACCCCCAACATTGGAATGCACAAGGTGGCAGGCAACACGCTGTGCCTGTCACGTTGTGCATGCCAATGCACAACATGCATATATTGCATTGTGGCGGGTGCTGCTTACAGACGTACTACATGCTGGATGCCACCACCACTGTGGTGGTGGCATCCTAATTGGCAGAGCGGGACCGCCGCACCATCCTAATAGACTCCTAAATGTTTAGTATTTTCTTTGCCACAACAAATTAAACGTCTTCTAAAATGCCCCTGCTTATTTTTAGCAGGTACCCTACCTTGGAGGCACCTAGGGTAGACCTAGTAAGGTATTTAATACTTTGAAAGTACCTTTAAATCTAAAGTCAAATTTTCATATAATTTCAGTTTAAAAGCTGCTAATAAAGTAGGGCTGACTTTTAAAATGACAGCAAGCAACACAGCAGTGCACACTTAAGTGCCTCAAAGCTGCTGTGCTTCTAAACCTACGCCCCACCAAATACTAGGGACTTTACAGTAGTTTGTCAGTGCCAATTGTAATTACATCTAATTACCATATGAATTTTTAATCAGAGCATTGGCCCTGGGCCTGGTTAGTAGAGCCAGGGCACAGTCAGAGCCAGTTGCCTCCAGTATCAGTCAAAAAGATGGGGTGATCGGCGCAAAAAGTATGACTTTCGCACAGTCTTCTTATTGCTGTTCCATTTTCTCACTTTCCCCAATTGGTCTGGTGTATTTTTTCACAGCGATTGTGATTACATGCACCCTTTTGAACCTTTTAGCCCTGTTCTGATAATGCACATTTCACGCCCCTCACCCTTACCTTCCAAAAGTTATAGCTGTGTATCCCTTTAAGGGTGTCAGTCTTTCCCCAATTGCCTCTCCAGGCCTGTCCTACTCTGGATGTGCTTCACTCAAAAGTCACTTTGACTTTGAGTTCAGAGGGATGTATTGAATTTAAAAGAAACATTAAGCCTTACAAAACCACTGCAAAATAATGCCACAATTAATCAACATAAAGCAGAAAAATGTTTATAAATACATGCACACAACGATGGTACAGTACAACATTAAAAGGTACATAAAAAGGAAACATACTGGGAGACACTTTCAGAAGTGTACTAATACATTAATGGTTGGATATTATATACAAGCATTTCTTTTCAACATTCAATAGAATTAGAATTATACTTTGATCTTAGGTGGTGGGTGACTATGAGACACCAATTATTATATCAGCATTTTTTTGGTTATTATTCTGCATTGTGGTATGAGTTCTATTTAATGTTTTTATATTTGCATTCTAAATGTATTTTGGATATTGTTTACACAAGCTTGAAGAAGTGGAGCATTAATACCACAAAACATGTGTTGCCTGTTGTTAAAAAGAATGCTATCAGGATTTACCCATTTATTTGCATAAGAAATTTCATTTTTGTAGAAAAATATTTATAAACAATGTATCATACATTTGTTAAACTTCCTTTTATACTGTCTGTTTTCAGCAAACAATTGTAATTGCAATTTCTTGTGTATTAAGAAGTGAGACGCCCTTTTGAAATCAGGTACCTTATGGTACCAAATGTGTGACTATACTAAGATAATTTTACATCTATAAATAAAGTGCCATATGAAAAATGTTTGATGTAGAAAAGCTTATCAACAGATACATTAGAAACATAATCATCATTTGTAGAATAATATATGACTATTAAATAATATGTGAAGTTTACAAAGAGTCATGTGACCCCCCTTCCTGGTAAAAATAGTCCAAGCCCACCAAGAGCGGAAAGAAAGTAAAGGGAAGTTTTTACAATTATATGAAACTGCTTTAATTTTAATAGCAAATCCGTCCGATTCACATAGTACGATCCGTTGTAAGAAAAGATGTCCGAATCATTGCGAACCGTACGAAAATGAAGGCTAAATCCGTACGACATCGACCCGCGCAGTGAACCGTACGATTCGTAAAAAGGCCGTACTACCCGCCAAGTACGTTCCGGACCGGGGAATGGGTATGCAATTCGTACGGTAAACGTCACATATGAGCGATTTGCATGGAGAGCAACACTATCACATAAGCACCGTACCTCTAATATCAAGGGGTGTACGCACCGTACACCTATGACCTTGGGGTGTATGAACCGTACCCCTACACTCCGTACACCTACGATCATGGGGTGTGCGCACGGGGTGTACGCACGTACCCCTGAAATCCAGGGGTGTACCCACCGTACCCCGATGCACTGTACCCCTGCAATCATGGGGTGTATGCACCGTACCCAGGAAGGTCCGTTTCATACGCATTTCGAGGCAACATGTGCTTTTACGGATGTTTTCAGCTCCCATAGGAAAAGAGTCGTAAGGAGTGTTGTCGATACGAATCATACTTGCTGGTTCGGAATATGCTTCTTCGATCCGTACGGACTTCGTGTACTGCGTGTTCCAAATGTGATTCGTACGGATTAGAACATTGTACGGTCTTCGGTACGATTCGTACAGAGAACTGCTTTTGGTACACATCGTACTACTTCATACGTACGGATACGGTTCTGCATTCAAATCGTACGGGAACAAGGCTCCGTATGGCTATTCGGAGGGCATTTTACCAAATCAGAATCGGCCCCGTAATGTTTTGGCCATACTCAAAATATAAACCCTAAAGTGAAAAAAAATACATTAAAATAAAGAGATAACATAATCTCACTATATTGACTGCTTTACCTACCATCAGGGCTAAAAGGCCATTAAGGGTGGTAAATGAATGAACTAAAGATAATACATGGCACACAAGCCTTGTCTTTATGTGTGGGGGGGGCAAAGAATTCTGCTCTGCTAGTGGAGTTTGCAGAGTTTTACCAACTCCGCGCTGAGTGTGGAGTTCCGAAAAACTCAGCGAAGTGATGAGGGGCAAAGTTTTTTCTCTCTAGCGGCTCACCAATGTTAAGTTGGGCACCATTCATGAGAAAAAATGGTGCGCTAGACCTCCTCCCAGCGAGATTTCTCTATGCAGGCAGTCCTGGCAAGTCACGACCGCTCGCTTCGAGTAAAACTCCACGAACTCTGCCCAGGCCTACTTATGTGGAGATAGTCTGTCTTTCAGGTATTCAGTCTGGCCAGAGTGAACAGTATAGTCCATTACTTTTAACAATCTTTGCTGGGATTTTATAATGTATTTTACAATCTCCCCAGGGCATTGCTAATTATATGCAGGGGTCCTCGCTGGCCCCACTAAGGCTCAGAGACCGCCATCTCCCTGGGGCTTAAATCAACTAAATTGGTGTGGGGGGCTCCTGCCCACCCCCACATTCCCCCGGGTACCACCACCTCCCCGGGGCACTGATTATTTACATAGGGGGTCCGTTACGGACCCCCAGGCCCCGGGAACCACCACCTCTCTGGGGCTTTGAAAATGATGGGAGGACGGCTGTGCGGTCCCCCTCCTAAAACCCTCAATGGCCCTGGGGACCGCCACTCCACAGGCTCAGCTCCTGTAATGTCCCGGGGTGCCCACCTCAGGGACATTGCTGTTTGCTATGGCAGGGCAGGAGCACTGCTCCCGCACTGCCATAGCAAACTCCTGCTTTGGTTTTGGAAGTGAGAGCAGGAAAACCTACTCTACCTTCCAAAAACCAAAGCAGAATTGCTTTTGCACAAGGGGAGTTGCATGTCAGCAGCTCCCTTTTTGCAAAAGTAATGCCAGCTCCCGCAGGTGGCGGGGAGCCGGCTGGACAGTGGGAGCATTGGGGATGGGACCGGTTTCTGGGTATTACCCTTTCATCAGCCAGGCTAGCTCGAATCCAGTGGCACAGTGAGTATGGGTCCCACATCTGAGACCCACGTCTGGGCATACCCATCCCACTTAGGGTGAAAAGAGCAAGCCTGGCTGATGAAGGGTAAAACCCAGAAACCAGTCCCAGAATTCTTGATTCCGGTCCAGGGAGGACCTGGCTTGGCAGTTCGGTCTGGACTGTTCCCATGAGGCACAGGGTCAAGACTGATTTGCATATGGTTGGGTCTAAACTTGGGTGGCATGGTGAGCAGAAGAACAATGGATTTAACCCGGATCTCTTGACTGGGGGTGAATGTATGAATAATCCGGCATTCCGTCCATTGCATAGCTCCTAACCTTGCTTGACACACTGACCAAACTTCATCTCTCCTGCCTCTATCCCCTGGACACTCCTCTGAATATCCACAGATGCTAGGCCCCCTCCTCAGGGTCTGCTCTGCTGCCCTGTTTTGTATCCCAGAGTCAGCGGTTTCCACATTTAAATCTGCACTCTCTGGCACCAGGCACCCTCCTATTCTGAGGCAGATGCTACTGGACAGTGCCAGGTTACAGACTATGACTTGGCAGAATCCCCAGGATTGGTAGACCACAGACTGAGTGTTATTTTTGTGACATGCACATTTTCTAACTTCTGCAAAAATACTACAATTTTAAGTTTTGGGACTTCAAATGTTGCTTCTCAGTTTTCAGCAGGTCTACTTTTCAGGGATCAAACACTCTCCTCCTCATTTCTGGTGCTATCTGTGGTTTTTCTTTTCAAGACCTTTGGAGGTAATGGTAGACCTTCTGCTGTCCCCATCAGCTTGGATCACTTAACAGCAGTGCGGTTATCGCTTGTCCAACTGTGTTCCGTAGCATTTGCTGAAACAAGCCTTTAGGTACTTTGATTTTGGGATTTTCTGATTGACCTTGCAGACTGCCTAACTTTGGTGCAGAGAAAATTTAAGATTTTATCAAAGACAAGGTGGTGAGTATTATCTAAAGGGCTTTTGGGTCCGTTTTTCTTGAGGTACGTCTGTTCAGTGTCTTCTCATTTGCTTTCTAGGCTGTCTTTCACTGTTTTCTGTTGAGGACTTTGTTCTCCTCTTTTTTTTTGTTATGGTCACTCCCCTGAGACCAGTTTTCTAGAGACCAGATCCTTCAGTTTTTATCAAAACCATCTTCTGATTCTCTAATCACATATATCATTGCATAGAAATGTCAGGTCTCTCTTCACTGAAATTTGGTCCTCATTCTGAGAGGCCAAGGGACCCACTTTTTTTCTCAAATGACTGACCACTACATTCCTCAGTATGTCCATCGTCAAACTGTCTTGCCTTCAATGACAGGTTTCTCCTACTTTCCAATGACTAGGCACTTCACTGTTTGATGGATAGCATCCTATCCATTTCTCCAATTATTGTCATCCAGCTCCTCACTGGTTGCTCATCCCATTGCCGGCCATGTTATTCTCTCTCTGTTGGCAATCTACAATGCCTACTGACTCTTCTCTTCATTGGCTCTCTGCATTACTTCTTGATTATTGGTGTTACTGTTTATCACTACCCTGCAATCATTTCTGTAAGACTATTCTAGTCTCCCATGACAGGCATCCAAGTAGAGTATTCAAAGTTTTGGCCATCCTAAATATAATTCAGTTATTCTAAAATGAGGCACTACTCTATAACTATTGCCAGCTCTTCAGTGTCTATTTTTTTGTTTTTTTAATTTACAGAGTTTTATATAGCGCAAACTTGACCCGAATTGGGTATCAGAGTGCTTTACATAGCAGCAGTTGTGCACCTACTACTTTTGGTATTCACAGAATGAACTTACTACTTTTGGTATTCACAAAGTTAGGATTTTGTCTTAAGATTGTCTTAAGACAAACTTAAGACAGACTTAAGACAAAAGGAGTAAGTGCATTCTGCGAATGCCAAAAGTAGTAAGTGCATTCTGTGAATGCCAAAATAGTAGTAAGTTTAGGATTGAGTCTTAAGTTCATTCTGTGAATAGTGCCCAGGGAGATTAAGTGATTTGCCCAGAATTACAGGATGTTCAGCGTCGTTGCCGAGACTCAAACCCAGTTGCACAGATTGGAGGGTGACCACCCAAGCCATTAGACCAACTCCTCTCCCAAATCTTTTATACTCCCCTAGCCCCACAAGAGTCAGTGTAAATCGGAGCCTGTACCTATTTATAACATTGGAAAGGGCACCACAGCAAAGAGTGCGGACTGTAGTTAAAAACGATTTCAATAAAGTAGAGCCCCCACACCACTGTGTTATTGGTTCATTTGGAAGCACTTCTCTTTTGCACCTTGGGAGTGGCATCATTTGCTTTAGCTTCACAATATTCAGACGAAACTCCAGACCCAGATTTAACACAAGCAGACCTTTTTTTTACACTGACCACACATTACAGGGTCCAGTACATGTTTGCTTCTTTAATTAAATACTTAATTACTGTTAAATGCCTTGGACTTGGAAATATGCTACAGTGTTACAAACCCTACACAAGTCAGTAGACAGGCCGAATGGGTCTTGCTTCTTTGCTGGCCAACCCCCATAGCAGCAATACACAGATGAGGTGAATGACTGGCTCGCAATAATGACCATAATCTATTCTTATCATTCTAGGGACATTTTGGAATGGGAATCAGCTCTCCAGAACAGTCTTTTCTCTCACTTTTCAAGTATGATATTTAAAAAACAGTATGCTTTTTATTATTGCTTGCATTGGTCTATTCCTGGATTTCACATTAGTCAATCAAAGAGAGCTGTGGGTAGCTCTTGTGAAATTAGCAACGTAAGCAGTGTGACATTGAAATAGTGAGGCACTTACTTGCTCAATCCTTCCCCACCTCATATCCCACTCCCATCTCTTTTGTCTTCACCTCCTCCATTTTTGTCAAACCCCTCCTCACTTGCTCTCTGCCCCAGGTTTTTGTATCATCTCTGATAAACGTCTTTACAGTTTCTCATCTCTCCTGCTTGTCTACCCTAAGACCTCTGCCCTCCAAGATCCACCCCTCCCTTATGCAGGCCATTGAATATTCGGTAGGGAGACAACATATCGAAATTTAAATATCGATATACAATAATATTGATGTTTTAATTTCGATGTTATAGAATATCGATGTCCAAAATATCGACAGACAGAATATCGTATTTATAGTATGTATGTTACAAATATCGAAATTTACTAATATCGAAATTATGTTTAGTGTTATGTATTTTATTATGTTGTTTATATGTTTGTTAAATATGTTATTAAATGTATGTTTGAAAATTAGTAATTTAGTTTACATTTTGCGTTTTAGTATCAGAGCGGGTTGTGGGTTTATAGGGGAATAGGGTGGGAAGTAATTTAATAATAATTAATACATTATTATATTTTTAAATAATAATTAATTGGTAATTAATTAATATTAATTAGTGAATTACATTAATTAGAGTTATTGTGCAAATATATAGAATTTTTTGTTATTGTTAATTAATAATTAATTGGTAAGTAAATAATATTAATTAGTTAATTACAATAATTAGAGTTAATGTGCTAATATAAGCAATTTTTTGTTATACTTAATTAATAATTAATTAGTAATAAAATAATATTAATTATTTAATTAAATTAATTAGAGTTGATGTGCTAATAAATTTAATTTCTAGTTATTGTTAATTAATTATTAATTGGTAAATATTAATTATTAAGTGATTAAATGATATGAATTTTTTATGTGTAGTGGGTTGTGTGTTTATAGGGTAATAGGGTGTCATATAATTAAATGTAATTAATTAAAGAGATTGTATTTCTTTATTGATATTTATTGTTAATTAATTGGTAATTAATATGTGTTAATAGGTTCAATTAAAATTACATCAATGTAATAATATTAATTGTTATTAATTTATTAATTGATATTTATATTAATTTTTTTGTGTATGTGTAATGTGTTGTGTGTTAAAGGGGGAGTAGTGTGTGAAGTAATTTTTACCCCCATGCTATCCAATGCTTTCCCTACTGTTGCACCCTCTGGAGTGGGAATTGTAATTTTTACCCCTACGCTATCCAACGCTTTCCATACTGTTGCACCCTCTGGAGTGGGAATAGTAATTTAAACCCCTACGCTATCCAACGCTTTCCCTACTGTTGCATGCTCTGGAGTGGGAATAGTAATTTTTACTCCTACGCTATCCAACGCTTTCCCTACTGTTGCACCCTCTGGAGTGGGAATAGTAATTTAAACTCCTACGCTATCCAACGCTTTCCCTACTGTTGCACCCTCTGGAGTGGGAATAGTAATTTTTACCCCTACGCTATCCAACGCTTTCCCTACTGTTGCACCCTCTGGAGTTGGAATAGTAATTTAAACCCCTACGCTATCCAACGCTTTCCCTACTGTTGCACCCTCTGGAGTGGGAATAATAATTTTAACCCCTATGCTATCCAACGCTTTCCTTACAGTTGCACCCTCTGGAGTGGGAATAGTAATTTAAACCCCTACGCTATCCTTTTTTTTTTTTTTTTTTTTTATTGAAAGTTCACAACAGCCAGATGTACATTAAAATCATCATTATACATAAATATATCAACGTAAAATATAGACATATATAAGTACATTTGATAATATATTAAATACGATATGAGCAGCATTAACCATTAACAATATTTGATAAAAAAGACAGGAGTAAATAACCGGGTGAAACCAATCATAAAAAGAATTAGCCATGGCATCTCTCGATATAATCTAGTCTAGAGGGCCGCGCATCTTGCCTTCCTCCAGCTAGCCACTGGTGCCCATACACGTAAACCCATTTCTCTGGATTTGATTCCTTTAAGGGCATAAAGTTCCGATTCAATATTGTGAATCCCTAACAGCCTACACATCCACATTTGGAAGGTTGGAGGCTCCACATCCTTCCACGCAGCAGCGATTAATATCCTGAGAACAGCTGTCGAGATAAAAACCAGCGCCTCTATCTCTATGCTCAAACCTAGTTTTACATCACAACCAAATATTAAAAGTGTAGGGGATAGGTCAATTTTAACAGCTAGCAGCCCCTCTAAAAAAAAACTTTTCAATTTCATTTTTAATTGGTCCCAAGTTTATACAATTACAAAACATATGTAATACATCTGCTGGCCCATTGCCACACCTAGGACAATTATGGTCTAATCTCTCACCCCATTTGAACAGTTTAGCTGGTGTATAGTATAAGTTAAAAAGAGTCTTAAAATGCTGTGCTCTTAGATTTGATGATCTCAGAAACCTTTTGTCCATTGCCAGTGCTCTGTCGAGATCAATGTCAGGATCCTGCAGTTTGGAAGCCCAGCTCTCCTCCACCTTGATCAAATCGTCAGGGAGGCTCTCCATAAGTAACCTGTACAAATCTTTGATTCTATGACCTCCACATTTCAGATAATCTAATAAAGCACAGTCATTAGATATATTCAGACCCGGTCTTTTCGACTTGATGATATTAACCAGCTGCATATACTTAAATACTTGAACCCCTTGGAGTAAAAACCGTTTCCTCAGCAATTCTAGAGGCCTGCAGACATCTTTAATCATTACTTGGCCTAATGAATTAATCCCTTGTCTTTCCCAATGTTTCCATGGGCCATCATCACTTAAATGCGGAAATAAATCTGACTTCCATAATAGGGTGTGCTGATTATACTTTGGGATGTCCTGATCTTTACAAATAGATGACCATATCCCCCAAATATCTCCAATAGTCTTATAACCAGAGGCTTTAAAGAAACGTTTGTCATGTTTCCTTGACAATATCCCATGTACTTCCCCCCCCAGTGCCAGGTGGTAAATAGTAGGGATGGCTCCCTGGCTGTATCTAGCATCATCTGGGAAGAAAAGCAAGGACATCCCTGTAAGGAAGCAGGCCCAATTGTAATACCTGAGATTGGGCATTCCCAACCCCCCCTTTTCTTGAGGAAGGGACATGAGCCTACTAGATCTCCTAACCTTGCCATACTGCCATACAAAATTCATGAATATAGACTCCATTTCCTTTATCAACGCATCTTCAATTTTGAAAGGGATAGACCTAAATTTATACAAAATTTTAGGAAAAATAGACATTTTAATGACATTTGCCCTTCCTATAACTGATAGATGGAGTTTGTCTATTCTTCTTAAATCCTGTTTAATTTTGATAAGTAATGGCTCAAAATTATCTTTAATAATGTCCTTTGGCTGGGCATTAATTGTAATTCCTAAATAAACAACTGAGTCCAGATATCTATTATCCGTTTTATTTATATTACCGGTGCATAATACCTGCGTCTTAGCTACATTAAGGCGGTATCCAGATAGCCTCCCAAATTCAGAAGTGATTCTAACAATTTCATTCAGAGCACCATCAGGATCCGTGGTTAAGATAGCAACATCGTCCGCATAGGCGAGTACTTTAGTCCGAAATCCTTTGGTAACAACTGGCTTAATTTTACTATCCATTAATAGATTTATTAAAGGATCTATATACAGAGCAAAAAGAATGGGTGAGCACGGGCACCCTTGTCGCGTGCCCCTTGAAATGTAGATCTTCCCTGACTGCTCACCCATAAGATGGATCCTAGCCGTTGGGTTGACATACATAGCACAAATTGCCTGTAGGAATTTAGGGCCAAAACCTCTGTCTCTCATTACCCGCCACAAGAACCTCCACCTGACGCGGTCGAAAGCTTTTTCTGCGTCTAGAAGGGTCATAGCGGCCCTCCCGCCTTCGGCAGCTTGTATATCAAATAATGTGATGACCCTCCTTATATGATCGGTCGTACCTCTGCCTGGAATAAAACCGTGCTGCCAGGGAGAAACCAGGGTCCCAATGATCTCGGCCAGCCGTGTCGCCATGATTTTAGCATATAGTTTATTATCACTGTTTATTAATGATATAGGTCTGTATGACCCAGGACTCTCTTTCGGTTTCCCCTTCTTATGGAAGACCACAATATTTGTTTCGGTCCAGGATTCCGGGATAGCCCCGGTATTGATAACCCCGTTAAATAGATCCAATAATAAGGGTGTTATTACTTCCCTTAGACCTTTATATACTTCCAAAGGAATGGCGTCAGGTCCTGCCGCCTTGCCTGATGCTAAATCCTGTAATGCCTTGGATAATTCATCCATAGTTATACTACATTCCAATTTTTCTCTCTGGTTAGCGGTGAGTTTGGTACCCATTTCCGGCCAGTTTATACCCGGATCATCATTTTCTGACTCTTCCTTATAAAGCTCTTGGTAAAATCTCTTGAAGACATCAAGGATTTCATCTGACTTTTTATAAGTTTGATCTCCTTCCTTTATTTCAGTTATGATATTCCTTGAAGCAGCCTGCCTTATCCGCAGAGCCAGAGCCTTACCCGCACTTTCCCTTGTTTCGTACATTCCAGATCTATATGAATGATATCCAGCTGCAGCTTTTTTTGCCAATTGTATCTGGAGTTCAGCCTTGATACTATTCAGTCGCTCTAAGCTTAGATTACCCTGACACCCCTGACATACATCTTTCCTATGCTGTTCCTCTGCATCTGCCAATTTACCCAATAACCGTTCCCTCTCTATCTTGCCTTTCTTCCACATTCGCCCAACATAACTGATTGTCTCACCTCTCAGACCAGCTTTAAAACTATCCCAGACAACGTTGCGGGGAGCACTATATCTATTTGCATCAAAAAATGACTGACACCAAGTTTTCAAATGCGAGATATAATTTTTATCCATTAGAAGCTTCCTATCGAAAGTCCAGGGTCTAGCTTTTTTCCCTTGTTGACTGACAGCAAATGTTAACACAAGGGGATTATGATCCGAAATTATCTTGGGCAACCTTGCTATTTCCACATTTGGAAGATAATTAGCTGTTATCATAAAATAATCCAGTTTGGTATATTTATTAAAAGGGTGTGAAAAATATGTGAACCCTGGATTATCTCTCTTTAAACTTCCCCACACATCTATCAAACCATGGGATTTAATAACAGAGGATAACGCCTTATATACCCGTGGCTTCCGACCTGTATATACACTCCTGTATGTAAAATCTGCTGAGATATTTAAATCTCCACAGATTATTACCGGGGCTGACCAATTTGTTAACTCTTGCTCTAAATAATCCATTACTGCCGGATCATCAAGGTTAGACCCGTATATTGTACAAATTGTGAAACCTATGTTCATTTCACATATAGCCCAACGTCCAGACATATCTGACTTACATCTTTTAACCCCCCCCAATCCTGTCTTTCCAATGATTGCTACCCCTTTTATCGTACATGTTTGTGAAGAACATGATAAAATTTCATATCCCCTAAAATTCAACCAGTGTTTATTTTTCCACGGCAAATGAGTTTCTTGAAGGCAGAGAATATCGGCCCCTATTATCTTAATATACTCCTCCAACCTCCCTCTTTTTTTCCAGTTATTCAAGCCACCTATGTTAAGGCTTACTACGTTTAACTTAGACATAGCCCTGCAAAAATCGTATCCATTGGTCTATCCAATCAATTATTCCCCTGAAAACTTCAAATGAATAGAATACCATTAGCATTGATGATCTAACATTTTCCACAATATACATCTTAACTGCGAGAACTTTCTTTTTTTTTGCTTTCTCCCCCCCGTGTCCCACCCTCCCACCCCGTGTCGCAACCCCCCCTGAACCCACCCCTGACCCTGACCCCCACCCTGAAGGAGCGCGCAGACTGAGTCTGTGCGTGTGATGGATGCAGCGTGCAGTGGGCTCTGAATTCAAAAATAAAAATACATATAATTAGGAAACACCCTTACCCTAAAATTTTTCAAAACCCACTAAAGTAGAAACCAATTGATCCCCCCTTTTTTTTTTTTTGCTTTATATTTTTTTTTTTCCCCTTAAACTGTTTTAACTCCTGAAGACATACAATAACACAGCACAATCTCAAACCTTTGAAATTTATACTTTGCCCTTAGCCGCCCATATTAGCACTGTTATACCACCCTAGGGCTAGTCTAATTTAGAAGCGCTACTTAAACATAAGCCCAATCTATACTGAGTTTAAAAAGTCCCGAGCTTTGATTTCTGAGGGAAAATAAAGAGTCTTTCCCTCATGAATAACTTTAAGTTGAGCTGGATTAATGAGATACACCTGTATTTTTTTGTCCTGAAATGGCTTGATTAGCTGTCTTAATCTCCATCGCCGTTCCACAGTAGTGTGGCAAAAATCCGGCCTTACAAAGAAAGAGCCACCCTCAAAAGCCCTCTTAGAATCTGGTCTGGCTTTTTCTGCAATAGATTGGCGCAGCAAGAAATTTCCTATGTATATCAGGATTGCTCTGGGCTTATCATCTGCTCTAGCATTCTGCCTCATCCTGAATGGTATGCGATGTGCTCTCTGGATTTCAGTAGTCCAGTTCCACCCTGCGACATCTGGGAATGCTTTCTCAAATATTTTAACAATAAAGGCCTTAGCGTCCTGTCCTTCACATCCTTCCGGAATCCCTAAGACTCTAAGGTTGTTTCTTCTTAGTCTATTTTCTAACTCCTCCAGCTTCCACTGGACGTCCTGTGCTTGTGTGTCTAGGGATTCCACTTTTCTTGTTGCGGTTGCCACCTCAGCTTCAGTAGAGACGATTCTCTCTTCCAGATTTAAAACCCTATCTCCCATGTTCTCACAAGCTTTTGAAAGCTTCCTGACCACCCCTTTCATTTTCCTCATAGTAGCCTGGGCCTTGAGGCTATCAGATCTGGTCTCCTCACGATGTGCTGTGATACCCTGATGGATCGATTCCATCATTAACATCATTGAGTTCATTGAGGGTTGTGTGGTATCCTGTGGTATTGATAAGGGCACCTGATCCTGCAGGAGGTCTGCCGCCTGGTTTAGGTTACCCTGTAGCAGAATCGTAGGGGAGTGGTCCCATGTTAGATCATCTTGACCTTTTTGAGAGTGCGATATTTTAACTGTCTGTGGTGGCTCCCCTTCTGGGTCACTTTCTGTTTCTAAATTACTGCCGTCGATGTCCGAGCTATGGAGCTCATCTTCCTCGTCATCAGCTGACCAGTCGGCCTCCTCAGTCACTGAGAAGAAACACTCGCTGGGGGTTTTCTCTTTCTCTTTTTCTTTCTCCTTCTCTTTCCCCCCATCCGTTAGGCCATTCCGGGTGACAGATTCACCTCTCTGATCTTGATCTTGACCTGAGGTTTGACCTAAGGTATGACCCTCCATGGGGCTAGCCGCTGCATTCTCTGCTAGTACACCACCTGTACAACCTGTACCCAGAGAGTGATGCTCATCCGGGTCTGGGTCTGAGTCCACCCGACAAACACTCACAATAATGTCGGCAGTTTGAGAAGGGATTTCATGATTAAGTACAGGCTCGATTAGACACTCCACTTCCCCAGCTGAGGATGCTGTTGCCATCTCAGTAACTACGATAGATTTGTTGACGGGCTCTTTGCCTGCCAACTCACAGGTCCCAGATCTTTCGCCCCCAGGAGCCCTGCTATCAGCATCAAAATCCACTGTGGCCACGACAGCTGCATCCTGACCTGATTCTTGCTCCACCCCGATATTCTCGTCAGTAGGTAGTGGTAGTGGTGTTAACCCTGCCACAGACACCATCTCCGTATTTTTACTTTTCAATTTTTTCTTCTCTTTCTCTTTCTCCTTACGATTCATGAGCTCAACTACGCTCACTGTTGCTGTAGCGGCAGCTGTGGCAGCAGCTTGTCTTGTCCTAGCTGCTGGGGGCCTCATTCCCTTAGGAGTACACAGCACCGATGCCAGTTGTTTCTCTGTAGCCCTAGAAAATATCCCTGCTTCGCTTTTTTCAAAGTCTGTAGTTCCCTCTGCGACAACAGCTATTGGGCAACTAATAGTCTCTGTATCCCTTGTTTCCCTTGGAGTTGGTCTGATTTCGGCGTTTCGCCTCCTAGACGCCGGCTTACCTCCTGAATTCAGCTTTGTAGCCATACACGTTGAAGGCTGCCACTCCGCTTGTTTCGTTCGTACCTGCTGATATCTCCGATACCTGCCTCTGCACCTCACGGGCTCCGCGTTACACTTCCCGCCTCCACCGCTGCTGCTGTGGCTGGAGCCGCTCACCTGGTCAGTGTGGACCCGCCCCCTGAGTCTGTGAGCTCTGCGGGCTCTACCAGCGTCCCTGCCGGCAAGCCCGATCCTCAAGAGAAGTGCCGCGGCAGCCCTCAGCACCCCAAAAGACAGCGCTTTGCGGTAGGAAGAAAAGAACGGCATCGGGTTTCCAATGTTATTTTTAGAAAATCCTGATCACTTTCTTTTTTTTTTTTTACTTTCCCCGCATTTTATCCTTGGTATGCATGTTTTTTTAAT
Organism: Lissotriton vulgaris; assembly: GCF_964263255.1. Classification (NCBI taxonomy): domain Eukaryota; kingdom Metazoa; phylum Chordata; class Amphibia; order Caudata; family Salamandridae; genus Lissotriton; species Lissotriton vulgaris. The sequence goes on from NC_141685.1 coordinate 307,845,348, forward strand.
TAGCGCTCGGTGTTATTCATTTTTCGAAGTAGCCGCCATTTAAGGAAGAGAATCCCTCTCTCAACCCTGAACGGAGTGGCGCGCCTAATTTGTCGGGGTGTTTCCTAGGATCGTCCCGGCAGAGCCATCACTGCTTACACGCTGCAGCTCAGCCGTGGGTCACGGCCGCCATCTTGCTCTAAACCCCTACGCTATCCAATGCTTTCCCTACTGTTGCACCCTCTGGAGTGGGAATAGTAATTTAAATCCCTACGCTAGCCAACGCTTTCCCTACTGTTGCACCCTCTGGAGTGGGAATAGTAATTTTAACCCCTACGCTATCCAACGTTTTCCCTACTGTTGCACCCTCTGGAGTGGGAATAGTAATTTTTACCCCTACGCTATCCAACGCTTTCCCTACTGTTGCACCCTCTGGAGTGGGAATAGTAATTTAAACCCCTATGCTATCCAACGCTTTCCCTACTGTTGCACTCTCTGGAGTGGGAATAGAAATGTTTACCCCTATGCTATCCAAAGCTTTCCCTACAGTTGCACCCTCTGGAGTGGGAATAGTAATTTAAACCCCTACGCTATCCAACGCTTTCCCTACTGTTGCACCCTCTGGAGGGGGAATAGTAATTTAAACCCCTACGCTATCCAACGCTTTCCCTACTGTTGCACCCTCTGGAGTGGGAATAGTAATTTTTACCCCTACGCTATCCAACATTTTCCCTACTGTTGCACCCTCTGGAGTAGGAATAGTAATTTTTACCCCTACGCTATCCAACGCTTTCCCTACTGTTGCACCCTCTGGAGTGGGAATAGTAATTTAAACCCCTACGCTATCCAACACTTTCCCTACTGTTGCACCCTCTGGAGTGGAAATAGTAATTTTAACCCCTACGCTATCCAACGCTTTCCCTACTGTTGCACCCTCTGGATTGGAATTAGTATTTTAAACCCCTACGCAATCCAATGCTTTCCCTACTGTTGCACCCTCTGGAGTGGGAATAGTAATTTAAACCCCTACGCTATCCAACGCTTTCCCTACTGTTGCACCCTATGAAGTGGGAATAGTAATTTTAACCCCTACGCTATCCAACGCTTTTCCTACTGTTGCACCCTCTGGAGTGGGAATAGTAATTTAAACTCCTACGCTATCCAACGCTTTTCCTACTGTTGCAATATGTGGAGTAAGTATATATATTAATTTATATGTAGACTTTTTAATTTATTTTAAATGTATATGTATTACTTATGATTGTTTAAATATGTATTAATGTTTTTATTTAATATTTGTAAAATTATATGTATTTTCAAATTATTTTTACATTATTATTAATACATTTTAAAAAACGATATTTTTAATTTTGATATTTTTGTACTACGATATTTTTTTTCCGATATTTTTGTACTTACCTTTATAAAGATATAACTCCGATATTTTTGATTTCGATATTTTTGTGTCGATATTTTTATATGTAGATATTTTGTCTGTCGATATTATGTCAGACATTCGAATATACATCCTGCCTTATCCAGACCACGTATATACATGTATAAACATTCAATACATCTTCAATTGCATAATCTTTTACTGTTTCTATATCACAAAACAACCAAGATGTGTGTCTTCATGGTATATTTCAATGTAAAGCCCACTGGCACCTTTTTGGAGAACTATGCTCTAAACAAAAATTAAGATAAATAAACATAATTAGAAGAAAACAATGTGGCAGCTCGCTTTCTCAATACTGCAGGTTAAAGTGTGTATTGTGCTGACAAATTCTTGCAAAACTCAGGCCTTTACTATTGTACTAATTTTGACATTTTTGACCTCATGCTATTATGCTTGCACCATATTTTACTCAATGTTCATCTTTGAGAGGCTGGGTAGAACAGAAAGGGCCTCATTTATGAGATTTTGCCTTAGGGCAGTGCTGCGGGGCTACCTGCTGCCCTGCCCTACGGCAAAAGAAATGGGCCATAATGCACATATCTATCAGATAGGGCGCATTCCTGGCTTTTTCCCCTGCGCCAGCGCTCAATGGGCTGCTCTACACCAACTCAGGCACCTGGGGAGGCGTAGCATTTTGGCGCTGCCTCAGATTTATGATTTCTCGTAAATCTGGGGCAGTGTTAAAAAAGCCATGGATGTTGTGTCAATGCCCCCAGCAACCCCCATTGCACGCGCCTTTAAAGCAGAAAACTGTTTTTGAGGTAACAATGGGGCTTACTTATATGCATTCTGCAGAAAACATAGAAAGAGAAAAAAGCCTCTTGTTTTTGTGCAGGAAGGTTTCCGCTCCTGCACAAAAACAACCATCCCCGCAAGGCAGGCATCCTTGCACCATGGTGCAAAGGTGCCTGTGTTGGCACACTGCAGCCCATTGTGCACCAGCCTAGGGCAAAAGGACAGGAATGTGCCATATCTGATAGATACAGTGCATTACTGCCCATTTCTTTTGCCGTAGGGCAGCGCAGCAGGAAGGCCTGCGGTGCTGCCCTACGGCAAAAACTTATAAATGAGGCCCAATATTTACAAGGCATCATTAAGCCTAAAAAGTGGCTTATTGCTCCCTGGTAAATATGGAGCAAGCTCCTGCACCCCTTGCACCAGTGGTGCAAGGGGCACCGAAATGTCTCATGGGAACAGCAACACCAAAGCAGAGAGACATTTTCTGTTATGGGCACTTTTCAATCAAGAAAAGGGCCAAGTTCATTACACAAATACATATAATGTCACTAGCGTTCATGAAAACTACCATGGAAAATATTTAAGGGTCACAAGGGGTCACAGCTCATGACTTACCCCTTGCAACCTCTAAAACTGCCTTTGCGGCCCATGACTTCAGAGGGCACAAAAGCAGTTTGAAGAGCAGAGGTAAACACTGCCCTGCTGTGAGTGGTTTAATCTCTGCATTACACTTTCTGTTTGGTACAATAAATGCATTCAGCAGGTCAGTCTCCTTTGGAACAAGCTATGGAATGAAACAAATGAGAAAAAATACACGTTTTAAGCTACTTGTCAGGCTTCATTCTGCTGAATACATGAAAAACAAGCATTGGCAAAGCCAATATTCTGTCTTTAGCAATCTGGTGAGAAGGTTATCTTTTTATTACTGAAAGGAAATGCCGCTAAAAGAAATAAAAAAAAACTAACTAAGAGCGGCTGCACCATAAATGTTTAAATAACAAATTAAAAAATAATAGTAGCAATTCCATTAAATTTTAATAGACCAGTATGGGTGGTCCGGTACGCAGGTGTGCAGCTGTAGAAGCCCTCTTTATATATATATATATATATATATATATATATATATATATATATATATATATATATATATATATATATATATATATATATATATATATATATATATATATATATATATATATATATATGTATATAAATATATATATTTTTAAATTAAATAAGTTAACCCTTTTTTCATCTTATTACACGTCACATAAAATTATAATTGTTATTAGCACAAGCAAATGGTGCAATTGGCTATGGATTACTGTAACCTGAGCACATATCTTAAATGTCAGCAAAATAAAAAAGCCAGGTAATAGAAAGAGGAAAAAGGTAATGGAAAAGTTTTGTCCCACCATCTCTTGAAGCTTGCTGTGTACTTATTGAGCCTCTAAAGTTTGTAAAAATGAGGGTGTATTATGTCCTATAAAACTCAGGTCCGTATCATCTGCATAAACTTCGATTTAGCCCTGCTATGTGAGGTCTGCGTAGCGTGTAAGACATGTAAATATGAGTGACATCGCTACTGCATATTATGCAACACTTGTAAGATAATTATAAATGAATGAAACTTTTGTTTGTAAATGCTTGAGCCTGCAGGTTCTGCCGTGTGTCCTAATCAACAGTTTTGATGTAAAATGCAGCACCTGTGGGTTGAAGTAGCCAGTAGAACAGGAGGTGGTGACATGGTACAAAAGGTGGGTTTGGTTGGATTCCAACATAGGGGCTTATTTACAAGCTCCTTGCACCACCGGTACGTCACTTTTTCACATCTTAAAAGTGACGCAACTGTGGTGCAAGGGGCTTGTAAATAAGCCCCTTAGTTCCTAGAAGGGCCCTCATATCTTTCTTATGCCACTCTTTGGACGTGAAATAATGCATTTTGAACAGTATGGTGCTGTTTTGCAAATAAAGGGCCATATTATCAAAAACGGCTATAACATTATTGCCGCTTTAGCGACAAGAAACTGCTGCTAAAGTGGCGATAAGGGGCTTGATAATATGCCCGTGTGAATTCCCATAGAAGCCACAGTTCTGGTGTGAACCTGGGCTTCTCTGGGAATTCACAAGGGCAGATTATGAAGCCCCTTATCACCGCTTTAGCGGCAGTTTCCTGCCGCTAAAGCGGTGATAATGTTATCGCCGTTCTTGATAATATGGCCCATAGTCTCTGCAACTATTATGCAAGCAATCCACTACTCACAAGACCCAGGTTCTCCAGATCTGCCTTCTCCCAGTTTTCCCAGGGGTCCTGATGAGGAATGTACTGAGGTCTGTGTCCTCTGCATGTCTGGATTAACCAAAGTGAACCAACACTAAATATAACACAGAACAGAATTATTGCTATAAAGACCTAAAAATCATATAGCTGACTACGTTGACTCCAATCAATGGTAGAACCCAAAAATGTGTCGAACGCCACTGGCTGACACCAAAGAAGGCTGCATTGTCTTACAAAATGCGGAACAGCAATAACAACAGCAACCCGGGCTCTGAAGGCATTCCCTGAGATCTGAACAAAACACTGTGAATCCTAGCATATACATCCCAGAGGAAACTCCTTGGGGGTCTCTGTTCAACTATAACTTGAGGTGGAGATGAGAACTAGGAATGTGCCTGGTTACTGCTTTATTGCATTGAGACCCGTTAGTTTTGGGATTTCTCATCTTAGACAAAGTAAAGTATTTTACAAAAGCAATAAAAGTGTTGCGGTATTGGCAGTGCTTGATGTGTAAAAAAAAGAGCACTGAGGCCCTCGTCAGGGGATCATTGCAGATTGCACCACACATTGCTTCAGGCAGTGCTGTCAATGACAATACCAACACAACTACTAACCATTACACTACTGCCAGTGCGATGATTCAGACTATTCTTGGCCCCCAAAGCTATAAGAATGAATTGGGTTGACAGATAATAGTAACTTTTTTAAAGTATATTGAATTAGTAAACAACTGTTGCTATTGCTCATCTCTAAATTAGACAAACAGTGCCACCATGTGACAGACTGTGACACGTTCTAGTGTTGACAATGAACTGCCGGTGCCGAGCACTGGAAATCACTGGCTAAAATTAAACACTGATACTGTAAAGCATAGTCCTAGGATATGATGATTTTTCTCAGCGAAATATTTAGCTTGACACTAATTTGTGTTTTGGGGAGTGCAAGAAGTTTGTAAGAGATCAATACTGGACAGGGTTATTAAGGAGAATCAATTTAAATTACAGAAAACCTTAACTACATTGCATAGAGAATGGGGATTCTGGGAAGGTAACTTATAAATCGTTATACGACTCAACACAGCTGATCCAATGCAGGAAAATCTGTTCTCGTTTTTTGCCTTTATCAGTTCACGATGTTTAGAGTTACCCAGTCATTGTGATCTCCAATGATTCCTCAAAGAAGATCAATGTATGTGACTTGGATTCTTCAATCAATTGCTCTAGGAAAAAGATATATGTATTTGAGAGAATAGGAATAGAAAGCAAAATATGAGGACTGGATGAGAGAATAGTCTATCCATTCACATGAGTTCCTGTATTACAGGTGTGTCAGTAAGCTGGTGTCATTGTTATTGGGTCTATACTATATACATGATACATTTTAGGAAACAATATAGTTAAGTAGCAAGTACCCTCTCAATAAGCAAGTACCTGGAAGTAAGTGTCTTGTCCACAAACAAAATTAACTCTTGGAATTGCGGTTTCTTCCCAAATCAAAATTTGCCAAGTGCCCCCCACACATTTTGTCCCTTTTTGTATTCCATCAAAATATTTTCTTTTTGAATTCATCTTCTTCATTCTTCCAAAACTTATTTAAAACATTGTTTTTTCTATCCTTACTGTTGGACTTGGCCCTTAAGGCAGGTTCACCCCTAATCTTTTTGCTTTGGATCTGTGATCTGTGTGGATGATTTTCTGGTCTGTGCGCACTTTTTCTCTGTGTCCCAGAGTAAAGTGCGTGCATGTAGTTGGGCTGGCCTGCTCTCCCATAGGGATGCATGGGGAATGTCTGTGTCCCTAGTAGTTCCTGATGCGTGGGGAGTGCATGCTCGAATTTGGTATGTGCGTGTTCGTGAGAATGAATGCTTTGCAATGGTGTATGTGGCATGTGTGTGTCATGAGTAGAAATGCCATTTTTAGTACTTGGCATATTACTGTAAAATATGTCTGCCATGTGATTGGCTGGAGCTGGCTGGTGAGCCTGGCTCCAGGAAGGCTGGATGGGTCTGCCCGGTGGTGAGTGTGAGATCAGCATGCTTGATGGCTTGGGAGGAGTGCACCTGGTCCCTGATGGGCCTGGACTTTCCCCAGACAATGCTGGCTCCACCCCCTGTAGTGCGACTGATGGCCCTAGCCCTGCCAGTGAATAGAGAGGGTGGTTGAGGTAAACAGAGTACTTCAAAAACAGCTGCAACTGGTTTTCCCCCACCCTGCACCCTGAGACAAAGGGGTTTTTCTGTATAAGAAGGGGCTGTGTCCCCATACAATTTGTCCTGTCTTTGGTTTTCTTCCAGGATCTTGCCAGAGGGGGCTGCTGCTGCTGCAGGGGCCAAGAGGACCGCCACTTGGCTGTCTCCCTGCCTGGAGACCCAGTGTGCTGGCTCTGGCCCTGCCTTGCCCCTCTGCCTGCCTCCAGACCCTGCTGGAGCTTTTGCTGTGCCTGGAAGCGCTTTTAATTGATTTGTAGCGCTAGGAGCGCTTTCCTTGTGCCCCAGCACTCAATAGCGCTTTGCTTATCTTTTTAGCGCTTAGCGCGCTTCTTCTTGAGTCCCTAAGCGCTTGGGAGCGCTTTATTTGCATTGCCGGTGCCCACCCGGCATTGGAGCTGAATTGCCGATTTTTTAAGTAGCGAGTGCCACCTCGCTTTATCTTTTAATTTGAGGCCGGTGCCCACCCGGCATTGCCCCATGGTATTTATTTATTTTCGAGCCGGTGCCCACCCGGCATTGCCCAGGAAATCACCGCCGCAGCCCGGGAGCACTGGAAGCTGTTGCCGGGCCGCTGCGCTGCCTGCAGCGACCCGGAAGTCCCGCCCCCTGACCCCCAGGGCTGCGCTGCCATTGGCGGCCCCGGCGGAAGTCAGGCGGAGGGGAGAGCGAGACAAGGCCAGGCGGGAGGCGAGAGGAGCAGCCGGCTCCGTCCTCGAGGCTCCCCGAGTGAAGGAGAGCCCCGCGCCGGCCGCCGAGGAGATGCCTCCAGCCAGCGAGACAACCGGTGAGTGCCTGCCAGCGGAGAGGGGCATCGGGACACATTGTCGGTGTCCGCCCCTCCCCCGTAGCGCGATCTGGCGCGCGCTGTTGTATTCGAGCCCCGAGATGCTCGGGGGGCATTATGTGATTCACGAGTCCCCCGTGAGGGACTCCAACGTGGGCACAGTGTTGATTTAGGAGCCCCGAGGCTCCTGGGGGCAATTTACGTATTCCGAGCCCCGAGAGGCTCCACGCCACCAGCGAGTTTGCGAGCCTTGCGAGGCTCCAGCCCCCACATTGATTTAGAGCCCAGCGAGGCTCAACGCCCACATCGTGATTGAGAGCCCTGAGAGAGGCTCTGGGGGCATTTTCATGATTTCGAGAGCGCTGAAGCTCTATTTACACAATTGCTTTGTGAGCCCCTGAGAGTCTCCTTGCCCACTTTGTTCTTGAGCCCTCCTGGCTCCAACGTTGCTCAGTCCTGTTCAACAACTGTCCAGCACTTAGTGGACAGTTGCCACGTTTAGGCTTTGTGTTCTGTGCTGCCTGCGCAGACCTCCCTGACACTGAGACTCAGGGCATTCCGCCCCTTTCGAGGCCAGTTGGCCTGAGGGACATTGTGAGTGTTGTGCTACGTGCACCCCGCGCATTGTAATTTCTGTGTATGTGATTCTTGCGCAAAATGTTCTAACCTGCACCTCTGTGTTTAATGCCTCATGTGCAATTGTTTATGTCCGCTTACCTTTTCTAAAAGTGACCTGATTAGGTATTTCATGTTTATCCACTTTGCTAAGAGTGACCTGCATAGAGGATTGTTGATGTCCCATTTTATGTTATCCACTTTGCTAAGAGTGACCTGCATAGAGGATTGTTTATGTCCCATTTTATGTTATCCACTTTGCTAAATGTGACCTGCATAGAGGATTGGTGATGTCTCATTTTATGTTTAGGTTTCCTTCCCTTTGCTAAGAGTAAATTGCTTAGGTGTTGGTATTCCTTCCTTAGGTCCTGATGAGAAGGTCCTAGTTACCTGCGTGATTTCCAACAGTGTTTTAGGGTTGCGTAGGAGGTCTTGACTCTGTTCCAGTGATTACTAGATGTGTGTTGCATTTATAATTTTGGTGCTACTCATTCTATGTTTACGACATAAGTGTATACCTACCAGTACTATTTTCTAACAAGTGCCTACCCCTGACAGTGGTCCATGTGGCCCTGTCCTGTACATAATTCCCCTTGTAAATTCTGCCCGTGCCCCTGGCACAGTGTACAGTTTGTGTGTTATCTAATGTGTTTTGTTTATTATAATACAAAGGCTATTTTGTATATATATCCTTGTGTGGAGTTTTCCTTTGTGGTGGGCCTTGGGTGTTGTTGCTGGGGTGCGTGCGCAAATACTTAACTCATACCGCCTCCAAGTTTAGCCTAGACTGCTCGCGCCACGTTACCTAGAGGGCGAGTGGGGGTTGCCTTGGTGTGTGACTCCCTTGCCCTGACTTTAGAAATGGCGATCCCTGACTGACCTCGACGCGAGTCTTGGCCAGCCAGGGTCCCGTTTCTAACACTTACTATGTGAAATGTTAGTGTTCCTTTTCTCTAATGTCATTTTAAAGACTTTTTCTAGTTGTCTCATTAAACAGGTTAGGTTGTTCTGGTAAGCCTTAACACTATCTATAGGCATAGACAATTTAAAAGAACACCAAGCTATGCCCATTTCCTTTGCTTGTGCTTGTACTAGTGGTACTCTGGAAATAATTAAATGATAATTTAAATAAAAGTATCCAAAATGGCTTCACCTATATACAAACGTAAGCAATTTACTTCATGAAACTGCATATAACAATGTAATATGATCATATGTGACTCCTTCTGCTGCTGATGGTAAGTGCTACTACGTAATAAACAGGGGTTCTGCCCAAATTACCCTCCCATACCTGGGCAAGGAGCATCATAGAGATGAAAAAGTAGAAAAAGTGGTACTGAGGAATCAATAAAGCATGGGCTACTTCAAAACAAGATACAGTTAATTGGCCTGTTTTTTACAGTTATTTCTGTCGTCATTAAGTGATATAATTTAAGAAGGACAATGTTATGAGTCATAAGACAAGGTAGCCAAAATATATACAATATACAAAAAGACAAAAGACCTATAAATGCAATATATACATTATATATACAACAGTGTGTACCCTAAACAAAAAGAAAAAAGAAGAACACAATTAATTTTCTGTAAATACCCACTCATCAATTTGAGTGGAGTATCACAACTAAGGTATTCCTTATAGCGGGTAAGTTATTATTTCTTATAATCATAAACGAAGTAATGATTATTCAAGGCTCCTAATATTAATCACAAAATATACAATGTGGTAGGACTCCTTAAGCAGATGTCCACGCAGTCGCGGTCGCGTTTCCGCCAACAGTTTCTTGTGGCATCATCAGGACAAGGGTACTGAAAAACACACATATAATACAATTTAAACAATCCCTAAAAACAAACTATGCCGCAAATAACCTCTCACTCGTTTATGGCAAGTGGATGAAATGTGAAGACTCAAGAAGTCAATCCAAAGCCCAAACGAACCCAAAAGATCACTATTTCAATTAATACAGTGACTATATGTAACCGCCGAGTAAGCGGGGAAAAGAAAGAGTAAATAATCCAAAACGAGAACAGAATACACACGGTCTACAGATCCACTCACCAACATCATTCTCTACTATCCACCCTGTGCCTCCAGTTAGGTATCTATCGGTGCATGGAACCTAATTTTTCGCAAACAATCAAACAGATGCCTCCAAGCACACCCACTGCACTATGGATGCCAATACGCAGTCTAGGTACCTTTAAAGGCTCACGTGGCCCCCCCCCCAAGCAGGGGACACAATCCCTGGGGGTACAGCCAACCTCCTCTTCAAGGAAATACAGTTCGGGCTCTCCTTAGTACTATAGGGAGAGAGTGAAATCAGGATCTATCACGCATCCAAGGTAAAAAACACATTACTACTAACACAGAAACTATCAGCCTAATTCACGAAGCTGAATTCGGCTCGCAAAGGGCCAGATTCTAAGAATCTGGCCCTTTGCGAGTGAGATTTTTGCATTTGGGATTCATCATCCCAAATGCAAAAATCGGTAATTGTGTTTTCGCAAATTTGCGATGGATTACATTTAAGGAATCTCTATTTGAGATTCCTTAAATGCAATTCATCATCCATTTAAAAATTGCGAAATCGCAATTTCGGGCGGCTATTTACCGCGAGGTCAAACCTCGTGGTAAATAGCGATAACTCAGAAAAATGCTTTTAAAAGCATTTTTCTGAGTTGCATGTTGCACACACACATGTCCTTTGGACATGTGTGTGCGCAACCCCTGTTCATATTAGCATTTAAGGGGGGCTACAGGGTGTCCTTTGGACACCCCTGGCACCCTTTCAATCGCTATCTTATTTGCGATTAGCTAATTGCTAATCGCAAATGAGGAATACTTCCCATTCATTCCTATGGGCCTTTTGGCCCATAGGAATGAATGGGGAGTTATTCCTTATTTGCGATTAGCAATTTGCTAATCGCAAATAAGGAATTAGTAGGAATCGCATTTTTTTTGCATATTCCTACATGAATCCCGTTTTGCGAGTCCTTAATAGCGATTCGCTATGAATCGCTATTAGGGGCTCGCAAAACGGGAGTATGATGAATCTGGCAGTAAATCTCCTACTTATGCTGACATTACACACAACACGTCACATATTAGGATCTTGCCTACCTCCAAATTAACGATTCTGGGTCAACCAAGTATAATTTCCAGAGGCGTGTATCTAAACACACACATGGGCGTATCAAACACCCTCAGCTGAATCGCGGGAAAACCTGCAGTCGGGGACGGGAGAAAAACAAACAAACAAGAATCCACATTACTCCTCACGTGTCTATACGGACACCACTCCGGACTTGTGACTAGTCCCGTACTCAAGGCAGAGTACTTCTATGCCTACCTCAACGCCTACAGCTCCCTAGATCGACATTCAACAAGAGATGCACTCGACGGTCGTCCAGCCAGTCCACCGTCCGTGAAACTGCAGACAGTCCAAGAATCGAGAACGCCACATCATAAAACGAGCGTCTAAGCTGACGTCCACATCTACGTGTAGCAATGCATCAGCATAGAAACAGGACTGGAGAACACCGTGTAAACAGTGAAGAAAGGAGACAAAAACACGTCACGTACTTGCCCACCTACTATTAACCAGAGTATACAAGCAAGCGCTCGGTAATAAACAGGGGTTCTGCCCAAATTACCCTCCCATACCTGGGCAAGGAGCATCATAGAGATGAAAAAGTAGAAAAAGTGGTACTGAGGAATCAATAAAGCATGGGCTACTTCAAAACAAGATACAGTTTATTATCCTGTTTTTTACAGTTATTTCTGTCATCATTAAATGATATAATTTAAGAAGGACAATGTTATGAGTCATAAGACAAGGTGGCCAAAATATATACAATATACAAAAAGACAAAAGACCAATAAATGCAATATATATATTATATATACAACAGTGTGTACCCTAAACAAAAAGAATAAAGAAGAACACAATCAATTTTCTGTAAATACCCACTCATCAATTTGAGTGGAGTATCACAACCAAGGTAGTCCTTATAGCGCGTAAGTTATTATTTCTTATAATCATAAACGAAGTAATGATTATTCAAGGCGCCTAATATTAATCACAAAATATACAATGTGGTAGGACTACTTAAGCAGATGTCCACGCAGTCGCGTCGCGTTTCCGCCAACAGTTTCTTGTGGCATCATCGGGACAAGGGTACTGAAAAACACACATATAATACAATTTAAACAATCCCTAAAAACAAACTATGCCGCAAATAACCTCTCACTCGTTTATGGCAATGCAGTGCCCAGCGCAAAGTGAAGAAACGTGAAGACTCAAGAAGTCAATCCAAAGCCTAAACGAACCCAAAAGATCACTATTTCAATTAATATAGTGACTATATGTAACCGCCGAGTAAGCGGGGAAAAGAAAGTGTAAATAATCCAAAGCGTGAACAAAATACACACGGTCTACAGATCCACTCACCAACATCATTCTCTACTATCCACCCTGTGCCTCCAGTTAGGTATCTATCGGTGCATGGAAACTAATGTTTCGCAAACAATCAAACAGATGCCTCCAAGCGGTATTCACCTGTTACAACGCATTTTTTACAACGCACTACCACTACAACGCAGGCATTACAACGCATACCATTACAACGCATAGCGCTGGGGGGCGCTCTAGGATAAGAGGTAAGTTTAATTTACTATCCAACACCTTCCCTAGGGTCCACGGGGACTGGAGTTAGAATAGTAAATTATACTTACCACTATCCAGCACCCAAAAGCGCTATGCGTTGTAGTGGTATGCGTTGTGAATACCGCGTTGTAATGGTATGCGGAGTAAAAGTATGCGTTGTAACGTCATACATCCCTCCAAGCACTCCCACTGCACTATGGATGCCAATACGCAGTCTAGGTACCTTTAAAGGCTCACGTGGTCCCCCCCAAGCAGGGGACACAATCCCTGGGGGTACAGCCAACCTCCTCTTCAAGGAAATACAGTTCGGGCTCTCCTTAGTACTATAGGGAGAGAGTGAAATCAGGATCTATCACGCATCCAAGGTAAAAAACACATTACTACTAACACAGAAACTAAATCTCCTACTTATGCTGACATTACACACAACACCTCACATATTAGGGTCTTGCCTACCTCCAAATTAACGATTCTGGGTCAACCAAGTATAATTTCCAGAGGCGTGTATCTAAACACACACATGGGCGTATCACACACCCTCAGCTGAATCGCGGGAAAACCTGCAGTCGGGGACGGGAGAAAAACAAACAAACAAGAATCCACATTACTCCCCACGTGTCTATACGGACACCACTCCGGACTTGTGACTAGTCCCGTACTCAAGGCAGAGTACTTCTATGCCTACCTCAACGCCTACAGCTCCCTAGATCGACATTCAACAAGAGATGCACTCGACGGTCGTCCAGCCAGTCCACCGTCCGTGAAACTGCAGACAGTCCAAGAATCGAGAACGCCACATCATAAAACGAGCGTCTAAGCTGACGTCCACATCTACGTGTAGCAATGCATCAGCATAGAAACAGGACTGGAGAACACCGTGTAAACAGTGAAGAAAGGAGACAAAAACACGTCACGTACTTGCCCACCTACTATTAACCAGAGTATACAAGCAAGCGCTCTGTAATAAACAGGGGTTCTGCCCAAATTACCCTCCCATACCTGGGCAAGGAGCATCATAGAGATGAAAAAGTAGAAAAAGTGGTACTGAGGAATCAATAAAGCATGGGCTACTTCAAAACAAGATACAGTTTATTATCCTGTTTTTTACAGTTATTTCTGTCGTCATTAAATGATATAATTTAAGAAGGACAATGTTATGAGTCATAAGACAAGGTGGCCAAAATATATACAATATACAAAAAGACAAAAGACCTATAAATGCAATATATATATTATATATACAACAGTGTGTACCCTAAACAAAAAGAAAAAAGAAGAACACAATCAATTTTCTGTAAATACCCACTCATCAATTTGAGTGGAGTATCACAACCAAGGTAGTCCTTATAGCGCGTAAGTTATTATTTCTTATAATCATAAACGAAGTAATGATTATTCAAGGCGCCTAATATTAATCACAAAATATACAATGTGGTAGGACTACTTAAGCAGATGTCCACGCAGTCGCGTCGCGTTTCCGCCAACAGTTTCTTGTGGCATCATCGGGACAAGGGTACTGAAAAACACACATATAATACAATTTAAACAATCCCTAAAAACAAACTATGCCGCAAATAACCTCTCACTCGTTTATGGCAATGCAGTGCCCAGCGCAAAGTGAAGAAACGTGAAGACTCAAGAAGTCAATCCAAAGCCTAAACTAACCCAAAAGATCACTATTTCAATTAATATAGTGACTATATGTAACCGCCGAGTAAGCGGGGAAAAGAAAGTGTAAATAATCCAAAGCGTGAACAAAATACACACGGTCTACAGATCCATTCACCAACATCATTCTCTACTATCCACCATGTGCCTCCAGTTAGGTATCTATTGGTGCATGGAAACTAATGTTTCGCAAACAATCAAACAGATGCCTCCAAGCGGTATTCACCTGTTACAACGCATTTTTTACAACGCACTACCACTACAACGCAGGCATTACAACGCATACCATTACAACGCATAGCGCTGGGGGGCGCTCTAGGATAAGAGGTAAGTTTAATTTACTATCCAACACCTTCCCTAGGGTCCACGGGGACTGGAGTTAGAATAGTAAATTATACTTACCACTATCCAGCACCCCAAAGCGCTATGCGTTGTAGTGGTATGCGTTGTGAATACCGCGTTGTAATGGTATGCGGAGTAAAAGTATGCGTTGTAACGTCATACATCCCTCCAAGCACTCCCACTGCACTATGGATGCCAATACGCAGTCTAGGTACCTTTAAAGGCTCACGTGGTCCCCCCCAAGCAGGGGACACAATCCCTGGGGGTACAGCCAACCTCCTCTTCAAGGAAATACAGTTCGGGCTCTCCTTAGTACTATAGGGAGAGAGTGAAATCAGGATCTATCACGCATACAAGGTAAAAAACACATTACTACTAACACAGAAACTAAATCTCCTACTTATGCTGACATTACACACAACACCTCACATATTAGGGTCTTGCCTACCTCCAAATTAACGATTCTGGGTCAACCAAGTATAATTTCCAGAGGCGTGTATCTAAACACACACATGGGCATATCACACACCCTCAGCTGAATCGCAGGAAAACCTGGAGTCGGGGACAGGAGAAAAACAAACAAACAAGAATCCACATTACTCCCCACGTGTCTATACGGACACCACTCCGGACTTGTGACTAGTCCCGTACTCAAGGCAGAGGACTTCTATGCCTACCTCAATGCCTACAGCTCCCCAGATCGACATTCAACAAGAGATGCACTCGACGGTCGTCCAGCCAGTCCACCGTCCGTGAAACTGCAGACAGTCCAAGAATCGAGAACGCCACGTCATAAAACGAGCGTCTAAGCTGACGTCCACATCTACGTGTAGCAATGCATCAGCATAGAAACAGGACTGGAGAACACCGTGTAAACAGTGAAGAAAGGAGACAAAAACACGTCACGTACTTGCGCACCTACTATTAACCTGAGTATACAAGCAAGCGCTCGGTAATACACACACACACATACATAAGTCAAAAAAGTGAACAAAATAAACCAAAAAGTTGTCCCATCACCATTTGGATGTGCGCAATTATTGCATGGGCACTGTATCACCACAACCAGATTAACAATCTACACATGGCAAATCAAATCACCAAGCACATTTAAAACGTATCATACAAAATGCAACAAACAATGTGATCAAGGAAAAAACACTATCTACAGAGTGTACGTACATGTAAGATCTACCCTCATCTCTAAGGTGGATCTTATTTATACACTGGATACCAGGTTCATTCTGGAACTAAATATCTAGGATGGAGCCCCAAACCTATTTGGACTACATATGAACGTGGAGTCAGGAACCCTGGGAGAACCACGAATACTAGGGATAAAGGCCCAGTTTAGAGGGCACCAGCTACCCATCAGGAGTAGGAACCGGTGTCGCTCAAATTATGGAACGATCTTAAAGAGCATCACTCCACAGATCTAATCACTTTCTGTTAGCACCTCAGATTAGTGCCCATAATTCATCACGATCATTGAGGCCCTTAGTCGTGGTGTGATATCTCTCAATTAACCTAGCTTCTATGCAGTTTAACTTCCGTTCTAGGTCTCCTCTGTTTTTGGCTACTACCACTACAAGTACAGCCCAAGTGAGGTCTTCCTCATTATGTCCACACTCTATATAGTGTTGCACTAGTGGCGCTCCGCTAGTTTTACATCTAATTCTGGATTTGTGTTGGTCTATTCGCATTTTAATGGCTTGTGTGGTCTGCCCTGTGTAAGATAAATTACAGGGGCAGGATACCACATACACAACGTTCTTTGTGTTACAGTTAGAAAAGGAACGCATGGTATGGTTCTGGCCATTAATCTCAATGCTTTTCACATCCTTAGAATTGGGACACACCGCACAATTCATGCAATGAAAATGCCCTATTATAGCCGGTAGGCCTAATAGGGTCCTGGTATCTTTTTTAGTCGTGGGTTCTCTACTTGCTCTGACAAGGTGTTGTTTAATGTTCTTTCCTTTGCAAAAGGAGAAGAGTGGTTGGGGGATATTTAGATGCTCAATAAGTCTCCAGTTTCTTGTAATAATTTGTTTAACTTTATTTGCCTTCGCATTGATTGTTAGGACACAGGTCATGGCAGTTTTCTCATTTTTTCTTTCTTTGGGAGTCAATAAAGTTTCCCGAGGTGTATACCAGGCCCTTTTAAGAGCAGCTTTCACTAATTTCCTCGGGTATCCTCTGGAGCATAATTTATTCACAAGAATTTCAGCATTGTTAAAATAGTCATTCTTGTTAGAGCAATTGCGTCGAATACGCAAAAATTGCCCATATGGTAGGTTCTCTTTGACACTCCTTGGATGTCCACTGGTAAAGTCTAATAGGGTATTTCTATCAGTAGGCTTAGTAAAAAGGCTAAATTCTAGTATACCATCATTATTGAAAATCCACACATCCAGAAAGTTGATTTTCTCATTACTACAATTGATAGTAAACTTGAGGTCTGGGGTGCAAGCATTTAACCATCCATGGAACCGGTCTAGGTCTTCTGGGTTTCCCTTCCATATCAGGAATATATCGTCGATGAAGCGAACCCACTTCGACAAACAATGTAGAAATGGGTTCGCCTCACCAAGGACATATCTACCTTCAAATTGGTCCATAACAAGGTTAGCTGTTACGGGGGCAAAACAGCACCCCATCGCTGCTCCCTTTAATTGCAGGTAAAGGACCCCCTTAAACGAAAAAAAGCTGTTTTTTAAACAGATCTTAGCCAGTTCGAGTATACATTTGGTTGGCACCTGATGTGGTCTATTCCTTTTATCCAGTACTAACTCCATCACAAGTAGTGCCTCATCCTGAGGGATGTTGGTATAGAGGCTCTCGATGTCAAAGGAGACCAACAGCTTTTGGTCTCCATCGAACACCAAGCCCTCTACTTTATGGATAAAATCCATGGTATATCTGATGTAGGCCTGTGTATTGCATACAAAAGGTTTAAGAAACTTATCAATGTACTTGGCTAATGGCTCAAGCATTCATCCACAAGCCACGCTAATGGGTCGACCAGGGGGTTTGACTACATCTTTATGTACTTTGGGTAGTACGTATAAATTCGGTGTTTTTTGCATAGAGGTGTTCAAGTATTCATTTTCCTTTTTGCTTAAAAAACCAGCATCTAGTGCTTCAGTAGTGAGATGTAAAATCCTAGCCCTTAAGCTGGCAGGTGGGCAATCTCATATTTGCCGGTAATGTACAGGGTTACCAAGCTGTCTTAGTACTTCATTGTCATATTCATTGCAATCCCACACAACAATCCCCCCGCCCTTATCAGCAGGCTTTATTACTGTAAGGGGATTATTTGCTAGATTGTCTAATGCTAACCGTTCTTCTCTGTTGAAATTAGATTCAAAGAAGATTTTCTTGGCGTTCAATTTATCTATTTTCTTCAGGACCTGATTCTCAAATAACACAATTTCGTCGGGCATACTTGCGCTATCGGGCAGAAGGTTGATTTGACTTTCAAACTACTCACATTATATTCAACATTCTCCTCTTGTTCTGAGAAGTATACTTTCAATCTAATCTTTCTTACAAACTGTAAGACTTCAGTCTTCGTGTCAACACGGTCTTGAACAACTAACGGGACAAAGGATAGGCCTTTCTGGAGAATTCTCAATTCTAAAGGCGATAAAGATTGTTTAGAAAGATTGTAAATAGGGATTACCTCTGTGTCACTCGTTGTGGGGGGTACCATTAGAGCATTCCCTAGATTATCCGTTCTCACTACCGCATGTAGACCCGTTGTCTTGTTCGAAACAAGTTCTGGTCCTGTGTCGGTGGTGGTTGTGGGAAGGACTGGAATTGTTGGAACTGGGGCGGTCCCCATCTTCTTCTGAAACCCCTGCTTCGACGTCCCCCTCTGCCTAAAAAAGGTGGCGTGTCTTGGGGATAATGCAAGAAGGATTGATACTGTTGATATGGTTGCTAGTATGCTCCTCCGCTTTGATCCGAATCAGAAGAGGAGTCAGAGAACGTTAGAAACCTTGTCCGTGATCTCCCCTTATATTGGGGATTTAATGCCCCCGGGTTAGTGTTTTTAAAGAAGTCCTCTTTCAAATAGGGATACACTTGTTCTATACTGAAGTTTTTTATGTCCCTACTTAATTTTGTGGTCTTTAAATTAAAGGTGTTAGTTTTGTAATCAGCTAGTGTTTTGCCGATACTTTCCAGAAGACCTTTCACATCAGCTATGGTGGAATCTCCTTCTATCTCTTCCTCTAACCTTTTTATTTCCTTCAATTCTTCTTCACTAATCCGTAATGCGGTATTAATTGATAGAACAATCCAGTCCTGGGAACACTTGGTTCCAACTCCATGTTGATGCTGATGGTAAGTGGGCACAGACATAACAGTCCTGTGGCTTCATAGCTTGAGTGTCTTCTTTCACAAACCTAGATTAAACATTAATTGTGTAATAATCTCTTTTGTAGTTTGCAAATGATGCTTTTAACTGCTCATCATCTGTGGTGTGTGCAAATGTAGTAGTTACATTACTATACCTAATATTTGTATCAGGTGTTAAATAGAACCATACTAACACTATTGTAATCACTAGTATTGATACTACAAAAATGTAACCCATAATAATTCTGCATCTATTTCTAAGGCAGCACATGTTGGTCTGCAGTCAAATCACTTCAAGCAAAACTTACAGCAACAGCTTAAGAGTTTAGTTCAGAATTTGTATTACTCTTCTTTCAAATTGTTTGTTCAAACAATCTCTTTTTTACAAAGTCTGTTTAAATTTAGGATCTTCGTATAGACAACCTTAGTCCTACACCATGTTCTTCTAAAATGTTATCCCTACTATTCTACTGCAACCTTGGCCCTAGGTAAATATTTTTAACAAAATAAATTAATATTTCATTTCAGCCTTTTAGTACTTTTCAAACAGTTTAGTCGTTTGAGTGTCTTTCAGTGTTTTTAAAAAAAGTCTTTGTCAAACAGCTTTATCTGATTCTTTTAATTGAAGAGATGTTATTCAGGTTCAAACAATTCATATTTTACATCACACAGTTCATCCAATGATACATTCATACCTTATTCACGCACTAAACCCATTCAGGTGCAGAATACCTTCAAGAAGACACTCTTGATTTTCAGTCTTTGTTGATCTTCTTTAGTGTTACTTTCAACTCTTGACTTTGTCTCCTCAGTAATAGTTGGTGATATTTGATCAACTAACTGTTGGTCTGACATAGGGGCATTTCCCTAAAACATTTTGCTTTCTGCGCACCTGGTTTTTGCCAACTCGCTTTTCCTGACCTAAGTACTCTGTGCACTTTCCCGCTGTAGTGCAGCTGGAAAGTACATTTGCCCTTCCTGCACATGCCAGGATCCGGTGCTTGCTTGATTGCTTTTGGTGTTGGACATTTGAGTGCCCTGTAAGAAGGTACACCACTGGCTAATAAGGAGGTGCCACCCACCTGAATAGTCTGTCAAAGATATTTCCTGCTCAGTTTGGCCAGGCTCACTCCGAATCCAACCCTGAAGTGGCATTCACTACCACCAAACTGGGGTAGGCGAGTGGCTGGGTAGGTACATCTGCGTGTGCATTGACTGGGTAGGGATGGACCCCCAAGTGGGTTTTCCCTACCTAGGGGTTCGGCTCTCCCTGGACACTTCCTGGGTGTGGCTGATGCTCTTGTTAGGGCCTTAGGGCCTGGGTCACTTTCCCACTGTAAATTCAGTGCCAACGTTTGTGCGCCCTTCCTACAATCGTTAAGAAGTGGTGCTATCCTGAGGTTTCTAAGCATTGGTCAAGTCTTTCATGGCCAGCGGGTGGGTGTGCATTTGCACCTATGATGTTTTAAGACCTGGTTCCAGCCTGCCAGTGCAAGCTGGTGTTCACGTTTGCACCAATGGTGCCTTTTAATACGTGTCCAACCTGCTATGCCAAGCTGGTGTGCACTCTGCACCAATGGTGTGCTACACAGGTGTCCAGCTTGCCACTGCAGGCTGGTGTGCGCACCAATGGTATCTCCAAATATTTGTCCAGCCTGCCATTGCAGGCTGGCATGCGCTTTGCACTGATGGGGTTCCTAAACATGTGTCCAACTTGCCATTGCAGGTTGGTGAGCACCTTTGCACCGATGGTGGCCCTAAATACCTGTCCAGCCTGCCATTACAGGCTGGTAGGCCCTTTGCACTTCTGCTCCTAATTACGTATCCAGCCTGCAATTGTTGGCTGGTGCACGCAATTGTGCGTTTACTCAGGCTGGCCTGTTTAAGTCACTCACCATCCTGAGGCCCTTTAACTTCCACCTGGGTACCCTGAGGGTACTGCTTAAAGGGTGAAGTGAGTGGGAGGTGAAAAACAGGGCAGGTACACATGTGTGTCCCCTGCCTAGGTAGTGAGGAATACCCATGTGTGTTTTCACTACCTATGAGGTTTGCTTTTCCCATAGGCTGACATGGGGGCATTTTTGAAATCTCTTCATGCTACAAAATATGAATGCAGTGGAGCAGCCTCGTGATGTTTACTATCATTGGATTCACAGTGGCAGCCCCTAGCCAGTATTAATGGTGGCTTTCTCGTAATTTGCATAGAAATGACACTACTAGAAAGTTGGTATGTCTGGGCGTTTTTGCGTGACTTGGTACTTGGCTAAAGTCCACCTTGATGTTGGGGGAACACATCTAAGCATTCCCCAGTGACAGTTATAAAACACTCTGCACGCAACTGGAACGACAGACCTCTGCGACTTGTGGGCTGGCTGGAGAGATTGGAGAAAGAGGTTTTGGCACTTTTTCCTCTGGAACCAGATCATTGCCCCACTAAAGATAAATATTTGAATTCCATGGCGTCATGACAGACAGGACTGAAATTTAGGGGAGACATCTGTGGTTCTAAAGGATATCCTTTGAACCACCCCCAACTTCAAAGGCACACTCCAGTATAACTACTGGTGCCATACTTCAGCTACGGGTGAGGTACACTTTTAGGGACTTAGGACCGGAGAACCTGCCAGAGGACTCTATTGTGCTCAAGGAGGATTACTGTCATTGAGAGGGACCATGTGGCATACTTCAGCAACAGGTGAATACACTTGTGGGGACCTAGGACCAGAGAACCTGCCAGAGGACTCTTTTGCGCACAAGGAGGATTACGGTCATCGAAAGGGACTGCGTGCCCTTCATGACTAGTGGCTGGACTGTGCCGACTACCTGCTGCTGTGTGGCACCCTGAAATGTGCTCTCCAATGACTTGTTGAGCTTGCCACCTGTTCTTTCGGAGGTCTCCTAAGATGGGCCCACAAGTCTACAAGTGACACTTGAAGTTCAGTGCCCTCTCAAGTGCCCACATCATCTGCTGGATTATGACTGGTAGTGTACCATGATTGTGGAATGAAGAATTGTACCTGTAGGCCAGATCGCCTCGTGCAGATACCCGAAGACTAGACCTGCATCTAAGTTGTGTGGCCCCAACATTGTGAAGAACTTGGCACACATAAGTGTCTCAATGGTGGTGAGTGGATTCACCAGTTGCAGGACCCAGCGTGGTCCACTTTGTCAATCGTGCCGCATCTCTCTCTCTCTTGAAATGCCTTGCTGAGTATTTCTTGTGCATTTCTTTGGGTATGCATGAAAGTCCAGATAAAAGGTTTTAGATCTGTTACCATGATTTTCTTGGGAGATCAGTGTTGTCATGTTCTAATGTTGCACACACACACACTTGTCATGCTGTAAGGTTAGGGGTTCGGATGGCGCACTGTGAGCTAGCAGGACTTTAGGCTAGAATATCCTAAGGGGGGGATGGAATAAGTCTGGCACAATTCTGACGTTTGTGTTGCCCAACAAATGCACAGTTTTTCCTGTGAGGTATAAGCCGTAGGACAAATCTATACCCAACAAATCATCTTGAACTCCTGGGGATCTAAACAAGACTTCTGAAAAGATGGTAATACCCTGCTAAGCCTGTTGCCATTACCTTTTCCACTACCCTGATATGAGTAGCTGTCAAAGAACAGTGATTCTGTTTGGCCAAGCAAAACATAAGGGGCCCGATTCACAGAATGAACTTAAGACTCAATCCTAAACTTACTACTATTTTGGTATTCACAGAATGCACAGACCGAAGGGCTGACGGTCAGGTGAAACCGCCACAGATGGCCGGTCAGTAACAGTCCGCCCGCTCGTAATTAGGCCCTAAATATTAAATCTCATGACCATGGCACACACAATCCATCGACAACTCGAATTCTATTTCTTTCAAGAATCCAATACAATTTCATAAAAAATGAGCAGGTCCACTCTAGAGCTTAATGTTCCTCCTGACCATGCTTTGCACAGTCAGAGAATAAGCAAGCGGCTGATTAATTTGCTAAAGGCATGTGTGCCAAAACAACAAGCAACCATTGTTGCTGTACACTATGGGACCGACCGTCCACTGACCATGTGATTTAAGATAAAATGCAGTCTCTCGTCATGTCTGCAATCAGATCAAGCAGGTATTGGCAATGCATTCCAGTTTGCTAGGGAAATGAGCATGTGGTAAGATAATTGCTGTCCCCTGATGTTATTTGATTCTGCAAAGCCCACCCTAGATGAGGAGTGCACTGTACATTTGTAGAACAGATGTACTGATCAGAAGAGAAATAAGCATTGGCAAAGCCAATAGGTCTGGCTTTAACGTGCTAACACATTCAAACAGCATTTGTTCAAAGTACCCTGCCTATTATTTACTTGTTTTTCTTTCTCCTTTTTCTTAGGGCCCTCTGCTACTAGGAGCCACTAATCTACTCACTTCTGTTTTGATTCATTCCAAACGCTTTAATTGTTTTACTTTACCATTCTTAAATGCTCATTTGCATCAATGCTTGCATTGCAAAGCATAATATGCATACATTGTGATGCATGAGCACACATGCAGCTGTTTTGAAATGATTTGTCTATTATTCCAAGATGACTGCTATATGTGGGCATACAAACAATCCTTGGCAATTCCAATTCCCGGTCACTCACCTTCAAAAAGTTAGACCTATTAGCAATGCTTGTTATTCCTGTTTTCTAACTTGCCCACTATTTTCTACTTTTCCTTCTCATGCTTTGGGTCAAAGTTTGATGATAAAAGATAAGTCCATTCTCCAAATATGAATGTTGTTGTCAATCTCCTGCAAATATTAAGAGAACCATGAAATCCTCAGGGAAATGCGAGTAAGTACTACAATGTAGGAGGAACGCTCTCTTGGCCTACAATATATAACACCAGAAAGGGTAGGGGTACAGGAGCTTAGTAGGGGAGCATTGCAGCTTTGGTGGTTATTAGAGAAAGGGGGAGACCCAGCAACCAGCAGGCTGCACCTGGTGGCGAAAAACTATAAAAATGTCAGTAGCCCAAGCAAAAAGGATGGTTTTCTGGTTGAATAGTAAAGGACACATATACTTGGGATGCAATGGGCCACTATTACAAATAGGTAATGGTGCCACTGCACCTGAGTGCACAGTGATAGCTACACACTTTGGTGAAATAACAAAAAGACAACATATAGTATGGAATACATAGTAACCTCCCAGGACTGTACAGGTATGTACATACCACCTATTTAAACACATCCTTACAGTTAAACAAGGAATTACAAAAGTGTACAAAAGGCTCTCATGTAGATGGGGTTAGAAAACATTGGGGCATATTACCAAGAAATAGCGATAATTATCGCTATTGCTTGGTTAGAGACAAAAATTTACCGCTGAGCTGCAGCGATTTTTACCGCAAATAAACCTTGGTATTACCAAGGTTTATCGCAAATGCGATAAAAATCGCCGCAATGCATGAATATCGCTGAAAAGTCAGCGATATTCATGCATTACCGAGCTAATGCTCTTAGCCATGTTATCCACCTCCCATTGGATAACATGGCTAAGAACTGCTCAGGGCAGGTGTTAGCTTTTGGAGATATTCGCACTTAGCGCGAATATCTCCAAAAGTTGGTAATAGGAGATAGCGATGTTAGGGACTGTTTTCAGTCTCTAACATCTTGGCACGCCAACTTTGCATGTCATTAGTGATAAATATCACTGACATGCAAAGTGGGGCCCAAGATGGTCGCTATCTCCTACTAGCTGTCGCTAACTGGTGTTAGCGACAACTAGGTAATAGGGAGATAATTTTATCTCTGCTTTCTTGGCTTTTAAAGCCAAAAAAGCTGAGATAAACCCCCTTGATAATATGCCCCATTATCACCTTGGCCCTCATTACGAGTTTGATGGAATGTGGCAGTGTGCATACAGGCAGATCAGAATCTCTGATTCTGGACAGTATCCCTACACCAAAGTCCAGCAATTACAAGTTGTTCTACATGGAATGGGGAGCGGGGAGTCAGGGCAGGTTTGTAAATGTCCAGGGCAATATTGTCTGCTCCCCTTGTGCTGCTGCAGAGCTTGGGCGGTGACCAGGCTGTGTTGCTGCCCACAACCCCTGACAAGCACCATGAAACAGAGGGTCTGATGTCCCTATGCCTGTAATTATCAGGTCTGGAGTTTACACAACCAATAATTCCAAGCCTGGAGACACTAGCACGCTCACAATTGTGGGTGTCAGAATTCGACTCACAGTATTGCTCTAGGCTCTGATCACCTTCATTTTTGAAGGCGTCTCAAAACAGAGCTTTTCGGGAAGTAATTCTACCTGTCTGCATTTCCACACTAGCACAGAGATACCCCTTCGGGGGTGATTCAGCGCACTTTACAAATGACATTAACATAACATACAGGTGAAATTCCTCCACTGCTCCACTTGTTAGACGGGTAGGACATTTAACCTGGGCTTCTATTGGAATTCTATAACGCATATTAGCAAGCCCATTCTCGCCGTTTTAGCTGCAGTTTCCTGCCGCTAAAAAGGCCATAATTGTAACGAGGTTCTTGCTAATGTGCACCTGGATTTTTTGTACCTCCACACCTTTCTAACTTTGGGCGGTTAACTCCGCTCCGCCAGCAGTGTTTTCAGAATTTTGCCTACTCCACATTCAGCTTGGAAGACTGTAGTTTGTCAAAAAACTCTGCGAACCACTGAGTTTTCCTGTAAGCAAGGATTTACAGGTCTTGCTACAACTTCTAAGGAAACTGTTTTGTTTACCCGCTGCCCTTGACTTAACCCACGGGCCCAGATACCACTGTTGCCCAGCGTGTCATGACTTATTTATTCATTTCCAGTACATATCTCTTAGAGAGATGACTGACGAAATAGCGCTATGCACAGCTCTGCTCCCGTTCTGACTACATCAAGGAGCTCTGCTAGGAGTTATGGTTTTGTCACACTCCCCATTGTCTAGAGCTGGAAAGTGAACTGGTGAGTGGAAAGCTGGGGGCTCCAATTTGAGTATATTTAACAAAGAGGGGAGGTAGAGTATCAAGTAGGATTCCTACTCCACGGGCACTGTTACATAAACAAGAAGAATCCTACCACTTATTGGGAAGAAAGGTGAAGAAAGAAAGGGGGACACTCAGTGTTGTGTAAAATACCCCTCACACACCAACAGGCCCCTTGGTGTCATGCTTCATCATCGGGGTCTTCGCACCCCGCTAAGGGGATGCGGCACGCTACGACCTACGACTACGCGGGAGCGTTGACAATTCAGTCTATGTGTGGTGTGTGTTGAGTGCAAGTGAAAGGAATAGGATGTGAGTGGGAAGTGTAGTGAGAAAAATTAAAAAGGACCTGGCCAGTGGGTAAAAAGAAAAAACTTTATTCTGTACCTCTGGCTGGTACTATTAAAAAAAGTGCTAGATGGCGAGGTTTTGTGTCTTAGTAAGGGACAGAACCTCTGGTGTGCGTCGACATGTTTCGGTACATACGTACCTTCTTCAGGACGGGGCACAACTCCCAACCCTACTCACGTTTCTCTACAGAACAAGATTATTGTTCTAACTTTCCTAAAAAAGTGATTACATTTACTGAAGACAAATACAATGTGCCTACAGCGGTTTTACTTGAACATGTAGTTACATGTCTTATTGTATAAGCTGATTAAAGCCTCATGAGCAATTTCAGAACATCAGGGTAGGTAGGTAGGTGGATCCACAATGAAATCCGCCTCAGTCGGCCTCTTTCCTCCACCCTGTGTTGCTCCGTCGTCGGAGCAACACAGGGTGGAGGAAAGAGGCCGACTGAGGCGGATTTCATTGTGGATCCACCTACCTACCTACCCTGATGTTCTGAAATTGCTCATGAGGCTTTAATCAGCTTATACAATAAGACATGTAACTACATGTTCAAGTAAAACCGCTGTAGGCACATTGTATTTGTCTTCAGTAAATGTAATCACTTTTTTAGGAAAGTTAGAACAATAATCTTGTTCTGTAGAGAAACGTGAGTAGGGTTGGGAGTTGTGCCCCGTCCTGAAGAAGGTACGTATGTACCGAAACATGTCGACGCACACCAGAGGTTCTGTCCCTTACTAAGACACAAAACCTCGCCATCTAGCACTTTTTTTTAATAGTACCAGCCAGAGGTACAGAATAAAGTTTTTTCTTTTTACCCACTGGCCAGGTCCTTTTTAATTTTTCTCACTACACTTCCCACTCACATCCTATTCCTTTCACTTGCACTCAACACACACCACACATAGACTGAATTGTCAACGCTCCCGCGTAGTCGTAGGTCGTAGCGTGCCGCATCCCCTTAGCGGGGTGCGAAGACCCCGATGATGAAGCATGACACCAAGGGGCCTGTTGGTGTGTGAGGGGTATTTTACACAACACTGAGTGTCCCCCTTTCTTTCTTCACCTTTCTTCCCAATAAGTGGTAGGATTCTTCTTGTTTATGTAACAGGCTCCAATTTGAGAACAAGTGAAGTCATTTTGAGTGTGAATGGGGGAAGCACATAAGGACTGTATGCCGTTATGCGCGTGTCCTCTTAAATGAACAATACCTGGGAAAGTAAAGCACTTCGTGCTTGGTTTTGTGCATGTGCTATTCAACAGCATGTTGGCCTGTTGCAGTATGGACCCAACCTTGTGGGTGCATGTTTGTATGCATGAACTGCAGCTCTATTCATGGAGATGCCATAAGCACGGGTCAGCTGCGAGGCGGCAAGTGTTTGTGTTGGATTGCTCATTTGCTTCTCTTTACTTCCTTCCCTGATCATGGGGTTATAAACGGCAGGCTGACAAAATATCGATTTTTAAATATCGACATACAGTAATGTCGATGTTTAAATATCGAATGGACAGAATATAGAAAGTAAGTAATATGGATATTTTTAATAACAATGGGACAAAATTTCGAAGGTAAGAAACATCGATTTTGCTAATATCGATGTTAGTAATATCAATGTTAATAATATCGATGTTAGTAATATCGATGTTACTATATGATTTTTATGTATATTATTATGTATCTAATATGCATTTTTCTTTTTTTAATGTAATTTAATTAAATTTTGTATTTTAGTACCGTAGCAGGTTGTGGGATTATAGGGGAAACACGTAGGAAGTGAATAAATTATACTAAATTATTTATAAATATTTAGGAATTAGAAATTAATTCTAATTAATTGGTAAATAATTTTTATGAATTGGTAATTAATTTAAAGTAATTGATTAATTGGTAATTATGTTCTGTAGCGGATTTTGGGTTTATAGGGGAATAGGGTGGGAAGTAATTTAATTATACTAAATTCATTAATAATTTTTATGAATTATAAATACATTTTAATTAATTGGTCATTCATTTTTATTAATTGATAATTAAATAATTTTAATTAATTGATTAATTGTTAATTATGTTCTGTAGAGGGTTATGGGTGTATAGGGGAATAGGGTGGGTAGTAATTTAAATGTAATTAAGTAATTATTTATTTTAATTATTTGTTTTTGTTAATTATATTATTGTTAATTAATTATTAATTGGTAATTAATTTTTTAACATTTAATAATTGATATTTATGTTCTGTAGTGCGTTATGAGTTTATAGGGGAGTAGGGTGGGAAGTAATTTAAATGTAATTAAGTAATCATTTATTTTAATTAATTGTTTTTGTTTTATATTATTGGTGAATAATTATTCATTGGTAATTATTTAATATTAATTGGTATTTATTATTAATGTATTTTTACTTAATTATTCATTGGTAATTATGTTTTTAATAATTATGTATTGGTATTTGTAAATAGTTTAGATTTATTTAATAATAATATTTTTAATAGCTTAAAATATTAATTTATTTATAAGTATGTTATTTTTAACTTCTTCGCTATCCAACACTTTTCCTACTGTGGCACTCTCTGGAGTGGGAATAGTCACTTTTACCCCTACGCTATCCAACACTTTCCCTACTGTTGCACTCTCTGGAGTGGGAATATTAATTTTTACCCCTACACTATCCAACACTTTCCCTACTGTTGCACTCTCTAGCGTGGGAATAGTATTTTTACCCCTACGCTATCCAACACTTTCCGAACTGTTGCACTCTCTGGAGTGTGATTAGTAATTTTTTTCCCTACGCTATCCAAAACTTTCCCTACTATTGCACTCATCTGGATTTGGAAAAGTAGTTTTTACCCCTACGCTATCCAACACTTTCCCTGCTGTTGCACTCTCTGGAGTGGGAATAGTAATTTTTACCCCTACGCTATCCAATACTTTTCCTACTGTTGCACTCTCTGGAGTGGGAATAGTAATTTTTACCCCTACGCTATCCAACACTTTCCCTACTGTTGCACTCTTTGGAGTGGGAATTGTAATTTTTACCCCTACGCTATCCAACACTTTCCCTACTGGTGCACTGTTTGGAATGGGAATAATAATTTTTACCTCTACGCTATCCAACAATTTACTTACTGTTGTTTTTTTTTTTAGTTATAATAGCATTTTATTCCCTCTGTTATTTAATATATTTTGTATAGTTTTAGCTAATGTAGTATATAATTAATTTTAAAATTATTAAAAGTAAATTTAATTTTTTTAATTTGTTTTGCATAATTATTTAATTTTTATTTATGTTAATATTTTATGTGTATAGATGAATTTGTAATTTATAATATTTTTAATTATTTATAATTTATTAAAATAATTATTAAAGCTGATTATTAAGTAAGTGTATATTAGATATTATATGTATATGTTTAATTGATCGTTTATTAAATTATGTATATTACTTATTCATTTTAAATATTATAAAATATTTTAACTATGTTAATTAGATTTTAAATATTATTTAATTTACTTTACATATTTTTTATAATTTAAAAAAAATATTTTTTTTTAAACAATATTTTTGACATCAATATTTCCCCCCCCCCCGATATTTTTGTACTTACCTTGTTGTAGATAGGATGTCGATATTGTTGACATCGATATTAATGCTCCGATATTTTTGTACCTCGATATTATGTCTTTCTATATTTTGTCAGACGTAACAAATACTGCGCTGACCACTCCTGTCACCTTCCCAGCCAATATATCTCCTCCTTCGATCCTGACCTTGTCACTGAAGTGTCTGCACCGCACTCCAGCCATGAAATTACTGTCAGGGCCGGGACACAAAAGAAACAAATCTTAATCCTGAAAAAGAACAACAAGCGCCCGTTGTGTTTACGGGGGATTGGTAGCAGCAAAGCGGCAGATGCATATCATATCTCTGCTTGAGTGAAGGTGCGCCGGAAGCTAGTGGGAGTTTTGGTTCATGCTGTGCAGCAGGCAGACCCCTACACGACGCCCCTAATTTTGGTCTTTAGTTTATGTAATCCAGTCAGCTAGTGAAACATCTCTACCACCAGGATCTGCAGCGAGTGCTGGCAGGAGAGGGCCTTACAATTAAAAAGGCTGATTGACACCGGAGTCAGCATTTATATTAACTCTGCTGGCTTGCGGAACTCCGCAGAATCTCGCGGAGGTTCTCGATAACTTCGTGGAATTCCGCAGAGTGAAACTCCGCAAGCTCCGCCCAGGCTTACATATATCTACCTACATAGTACATATAACTTCAAGGTTTGTAGATGTAGATTTAAGAGTAGTCAATATATACATACCTATATGCACTTACCTTTCAATATTTTGTCCCTCAATATTCTATCCTCGATGTTCCTCTATCTCGATATTGCCCGTGATGATATCCATTAATACAATTCCTTTTCTGTTATCAAAGCTATATAATCCTATATTTTGCCCATATGTTGCTTTGCCTAGTTGAAATGCTCCTGACATAACAACCAGTCCCACAAAAGGCTCATAGTGCCAATCATGAGTAATCTATCACTGTTCTACTAGTTAACAGGGGAAGGAAACTTTAAATGTGCAAAGGGAAAACCTAACAGAATCCTGCATGCTATTCATGTAAAGATTTCTCAAATTGCAATACAATTGTAATTTAAACCTAAAAAACCTTCAATGTTAAAAATAGCAAAAACTCATAAATGGCGGACTCATTCTCTAGTGATACATTTGCAATTGATGATTTGTGTTTTGTGACCTTTAATACATTTGCACAGTTTGCAAGATATACATTTGTTTTTAACCTACTTTGTGAGGTAATGTCGGACAGTTGTATGTTTGTGATTAATGCGATTTATACTTTTGTATTATTTAGCCGACTGCCCAAAACCTAATAGTGCTAAATGTTTAATGTTCAGCCATTATATTTAATATGGAGCTGGAGCATCCTGCCCTGGTCAGAAATAATGAGTATAATCACTCACAGCGAAGGGGACTTTTGGTTCTTTCACTCTTAAGTTTAACAGAAGCCTATACAAGGAACAGACGATTCTCCTCTCTCTTCTGTCACTTGACCCTCCATTCTCTCCCTTTTCGGATATTATGACGCTGTGAGGACAATATCCTGTCACACACACCTGACTGCACAGTCAGGGTGTCAGAGAAACAGAGGCTGTCTCGGGGACAGAAATAGAACCCCTCAAGTCCTTCCTTAGGGTGAGTCATACATGAATAAATATGTATGGGGCTGCAGCCTGTATTACTGCATGGCTTTTTTTTTACTTCCACCTGCCTCTTTCCTGACAGCATTTTGGAAATACTTCTCAATGCCAAAAATAAGCTAAATGTTTGAAAGACACACAACCTACCTTTTATTTTTATTGACAGGTAAACAATGTATATTTGTAGAGCAACTTTCCTTATACGTAAATCGGATTCAAGCCTCGTAAATTGAACAGAACATTTGATTTAATTTATTTATTTTGATCTTAATGTATAGTGGCAAGCATATGTCATTATACAAATGCAGAATAGAGTCTCATGGACTGAATAGAATGGTACATAAAATGTATTCCTCTTCATCTTATAACTCGATAAAACAAACACCCTTTTTCGTAAGAGGTGTTTATTAGAAACCCAAGCTTCTTGTTAAATGAGACATGCATATCACTTTTGGTACAAACCTAATATGCTTAGATTTATATTAAAACCCATGTTGAATGGATTCTCCCATTGCACAATCCAGCATCACAAACTATGACTATCTATTTTAAAATATTCAACAGTACTAAAGTAATGTAAGTCGACGTTGCATAAAAATGACTCTGTTCTCAAAAACATTAAGTTGAATAACAGCATGTCAAAACTCTAAAAATGTTTATCAAAATAAATGTTGAAAACATGGAGCTGCACCTTCCTTCCTTTTAATATGAAAATTGTTTATGCGCCTGAAAATCATTAGCATTAAACGAAATCTGCCAGACCTTGTCTTAGTGCAAAAGGAACTCAATGTCAATTAAAGACTATGGGCCCGATTCACAGAACTAACTTAAGACAAAATCCTAAACTTACTACTTTTGGTATTCACAGAAGTTAGGATTTTGTCTTAAATTTGTCTTAAGACAAACTTAAGACAGACTTAAGACAAAATCCTAACTTAAGTCTGTCTTAAGTCTGTCTTAAATCAAACTTAAGACAAAATCCTAACTTCTGTGAATACCAAAAGTAGTACGTTTGTGATTTTGTCTTAAGTTAGTTCTGTGAATCGGCCCAAATGGGCAGATTCACAGAATGAATTTAAGACTCAATCCTAAACTTACTACTATTTTGGTATTCACAGAATGCACTTACTACTTTTGGCATTCACAGAATGAACTTACTACTTTTGGTATTCACAGAAGTTAAGATTTTGTCTTAAGTTTTTCTTAAGACAAACTTAAGACAGACTTAAGACAAAATCCTAACAAGTCTGTATTAAAGTCTGTCTTAAGTATGTCTTAAGTCTGTTTTAAGTCTGTCTTAAGACAAACTTAAGACAAAATCCTAACTTCTGTTAATACCAAAAATAGTAAGTTTATTATGTGAATGCCAAAAGTAGTAAGTGCATTCTGTGAATACTAAAATAGTAGTAAGTTTAGGATTGAGTCTTAAGTTCATTCTGTGAATCGGGCCCTATGGTCAGAACTGCAGGATCCTCAGTTGTTCCTTGGACAAATAAGTAATTTTTAAGGTGAAACAGCAGCCATTAAATTAAAACCCAAGAGAGAAAACTTAACAGCCCTAGCACTCTTTGCATGGCATGGGTGTTCGCGTGAATGGCCCACGCCATATG
The DNA here is from genome assembly GCF_964263255.1 of Lissotriton vulgaris. Classification (NCBI taxonomy): domain Eukaryota; kingdom Metazoa; phylum Chordata; class Amphibia; order Caudata; family Salamandridae; genus Lissotriton; species Lissotriton vulgaris. The sequence continues at coordinate 307,878,601 of NC_141685.1, forward strand.
CCAAAGCTGCCTTCAGTTTTAACCAGGGCTTCCTGTGCTGATGATCCCCAAATCTGAGGGTCAGGAGGAAGACTTTGTGGCAGTGTACAACTTAATAAAGGGCTGAAGAGCACTACTCCCAAATATATGGTCAACACCCCTAGAGACTCTTATCAATATAGTGGCTGTATCTCGGCTAAATGGTAACCTGGGCACTTGTCCCATGGCAGACGGAGGACTCAATACTTCTTTCATGTGGGAGTGTAGCCTACATCATCTAAAATGTAACTCCTTAAGCCATTTGAGGGCAGAGACAGTATGCTGCTTTTCCAGATTGACTGGACCTATGGCTATGGTACATTGAGTGGATCATCCGCTGATGGAGCCTCTTTGGACAATCTGGTGAGTGGGTCATTGTTCGCTGTTTGCATTGCTTGCACAGTGCTGGGCTTCTCCAGTGTTGCTTACATAGTTTTATACGTGCCCTTCTACACCTACAGAGATGTCCCGTTATGTTTCTGAATCAGATTTTGAAAGAGACAGTGAGAGGAACAGGCAGTGTGATCTCTGAATGATTTGTCTTGGGGCTAATTGTGGGGTTTAGAGTTGCCAGGTTGTGCCTGCCTCTACTGGTCTGCGTTGACCATGTTCTTGGTATTTTGCTTTTACTCCTGCCACATACCCTTTAAGAAGCATGCCAGCATCAAGGAGCTCAAAGAGGAGGATTTAAGTCAGGACCTGCCTGAAAATGTTCCTTTAGGTTCTACACCTAGGTGGGCCTAAGCCCAAAGATTGTTGCTAAACCCTTACCCCTAACTTCCCTTGCAGTATCGTATCGTATCGTAAGGGGTGCTTATAGAGCGCACTGACACCATGGGTTTCCTGGCGCTGGTTGGAAGTAAAGGGGACAGAAAGACTAACCAGATTGGGGGAAGAGCCAAGTTTTTAAAGACTTACGGAAAAGGGTTAGAGAGTTAGAAGTTTTGAGAGAGAGGGGGAAAGAATTCGAAAGCTTGGGGGCCAGGTAAGCAAATCTCCGGCCTCCAGATCTACAGAGCTTGAAGGAAGGAACAGTCAAGAAATGGAGGTGAGAGGATCTCAGGTTACGGGATGGGCAATAGGGTCTGATGAGGGATTTAACGAAAGCAGGACAGGGACCAACTAATGACTTAAAAATAAGGCAGCCGATCTTAAAGGCTGCCCTAGAGATGACAGGAAGCCAGTGGAGTTTGACAAGAAGGGGCCTGGCGGATTGCCACTTCGGAATCCCTAAGGCCAATCTCGCCGCCTGATTTTGGACCACTTGCAGTCTAGCCGTCGATGTTTTGGGCAGACCGTGGTAGATCGAGTTAGAAAAATCTAGGCGGGAGAGGACGAGGGCCATGATAACCTGCAGGAGGGCATCGGGTGTAAAGAGGTATGCCACTTTCCTGATCCTGCGCAGTTGGTAGATGCAGGACGAGACCACGGTCCCTACCTGCGGCCCTAGGGATAAGGCGGAATCGATAGTGACCCCCAGGCTCTTCACCGAGGCTACGGGAGTGGGAGAGGGGCCCAGATCCGCCGGCCAGAATTGAGGCCCCCAGAAGGTGGCGCTCCTACCGGGAAGGAGGAGCTCCGTCTTTCCGGGGTTCAGCTTTAACTGATTATGGCCCATCCACTGGAGAATGTGGGACATAACTGCTTGAAAGTTGGGGATAGCGGAGGGGGAGTTAAGAGAAAAGATGAGTTGCAGGTCGTCCGCGTAATTAAACTCGGTAACGTCCCACTGCCTCAAAGAAAAAAGAAGGGGGCGAAGATAGAGATTGAAAAGAAGAGGGGACAAAGAGGAACCCTGGGGGACCCCGCAGAGCGAGAGCTCTCTGGGAGCCCTGAAGGCGCCCAGGCTGAGGGTCTGGGACCTGCCGGTCAGAAAAGATCTGACCCAGGCCAGCGCCAGGCCCTGGATGCCAGCCTGTTCGACACGGTGGAGAAGGATGTTGTGGTCCACCGTGTCGAAGGCGGCTGACAGATCTAGTAATACCAGGGCCTGGGGAACAGCCTTGTCAACACCGTCTCTCAGGGCGTCCAGCACGGCCAAGATCACTGTCTCCGTAGAGTGGCCGGGTCTGAAGCCTGCCTGGTTGGCCTCGAGAAAGTTGGAACTCTCGATAAACTGTGAGAGACAGGTGGTGACGTGGGCTTCCAGGATCTTTGAGAAGAAAGGTAAGAGAGAGATAGGGCGGTAGTTTGCCGGGCAGTCCCCACAACAATGAAAAGTGCTGACCAAGGATAAAGGAAAATCACTGAAATGTTCCTGAGTAAACACCCTCAACAATGTTAGATTGCTCTTTTAGTTTGATACTCCAAATAGTCCTAGCACAATACGGTGCCAAGACACAAAACCCAAGGGACAGGAAGATATCCCATAGCCACTCCTAATGCATTCTCACTTATTACCGCCAACGCATTGAAAATGAGGTACAGGGACTAAGAACTTGTTAGCGCCTCGCCATCAATGGATATTGGGAAAATCTAGGTTGAAAGATCTATAAAAAACAATTAATCTACCAAAGCCTGATGGTGGGCATTTAACAAACCGAAAGCATCAGCTCCCAAGGGAACAAAAGTGCTCTAATGTGACTGGCGGAACTACTGATGGTCGCACGGGCTACGGACATAATTTAGGAGTATCGATGGTGTCCCCACCGGAATCATGACGGTCTACATCTTTCCCTAGTAAAATTGGCGTCCCCTGATTGGTGAGACCATATCCTCCAACACAGTATTTTCCGAGTGGAGGGATTACCATAACATTTATTTACATTATCGGCGAACCTAGGAAATTTTATTGATTGTGAATCCAACGACCACTAACAGAATATATCCATAAACCAGCTGGAGGAAAGATACATAGATTATTCATCAGATCTCAGAATCCGATCGTGCGTCATCCGCTACAAAGTTTAAGACATTGGTGCATGAATACAGACTTCCTGAAGAAGGCTCACGCCGAAACGCGTTGAAAAAGGAATGCACTTCTGTATTTTTTTATAACAATTTATTTCACTGTTTATTATCTCACTGTGTGTACATGTATTGTCATTTTTATATGTAGTAAATTGCAATTATAATGAATTCAGAAAAATAATTTTCATAAAAAAAGATGTCATAAAAAATAAAATATCAAAACAGATCAGCACAATCAAAAAGTGTCTCTAGTCATTAGTTTGTTAGTTTTCTCTCCCTCTCTTAAACAGGCACATAACCCGGTGCACATGTGCTCTCCTTTTACCCCACATGCTATTCCTTGCCAGGGTTCATCCTATTAGGCAGGGGCCCCATTCTTCCTAAATTGGTGGGCATTTAAGAAACCGAAAGCATCAGCTCCCAAGGGAACAAAAGTGCTCTAATGTGAAAACTCTAATCCAATGTTTCCATGAATTGATGAACACACACATAGTGACACACATCTGGCCCATTCTACTTGGCCAGATCCTTATAAAACTACTCCTAACTTTGGAGCGTGAGGTATTTATACAGTTGTGATCCCAGCAAGGGGCCAGTTTGGGTGAGCAGCCTTCACAACGCGGGCATTACCACGCGCTGCCATTACGACGCTGCTTTTACAATGCAAGTCGTTTCAACGACTTGTGCTGGAGAGCGCTGTTTAAAAAGGAATAGTTTAATTTTCTATTCCAACACCTTCCCTACTGTAACCTGGGCTGGAGTTGGAATAGAAAATTAAACTATTCCACTATCCAGCGCTTACAGCGCAAGTCGTTGTAACGACTTGCGTTGTAAAAACAGCGTCATAATGGCACGCGGGGTAAAAGCCAGCGTTGTAATGTCATACAACCCCAGTTTGCCTATGTAATTAAGGTATGGCCACCATACCATCACTTCCTGCAAGAGTAGCAAATGTTGCCTAAAACTTTATGACACTTGGCATTTAGCAGCTATAGTTCCAATTTTTAACCATAGGGATCAGCTTTTCTCCTCTATGCTTTGCCCTATCTTCTTTCATGAAGCTTCGAGGAAGTTGTACTGTAAACGCTGATCAGCCATATGCAGTCCTGCACAGAGGAAGATGAAGCTTGTTTCCTTCGCCCACCCAGGCTTGAGAGCTGCAAAAGTGACAGTCATAACTATGTGTCCATAGTCTTCTGTGAAGGATACACCGGTGTCCCATGGGAAGTAGTGAAGTCATTGGGTCTCCATGTTCTAATAGATATATCAATCATATAATATATATATATGTGAGGTATTCTCTGCATATTTCTCCTATGCATGTGCCTGAGAGTATGTGTTTGCATTGTGGCTTTTGGCATGTGTTGTGAAAGCATATATGTGCACTGGTCTGTGTCATAGGTGGCAGTAAGTCTGTGTGCAAGTTTGTGTGTTGCTCTGTGGCTGTATATCAGCTGCTCTATGCACATTGAATGAAACTTTGTGTGCACTTAAACATCTCTAAATGCGTTATTTCCCTATACCAACATGTGTGTTTTCCCTGTACGCAGGTGCATCTAAGTCTGTTTTCTGTGTGTATTGCTTCAGCTAAGCATTGTGGTCTGTGTGCATACGTGTTTTTGTGTCTGTTTGCTGTACATAGGTATATGTAGGAGTGTTAGCCTAAATATATAGGTGTGTGTAGGAGAGTTTGTCTGTTCATTCATGACTGCGTTTAGGTGTGTTTTATTTCGACCACGTGTGAATGGATGTTTAATTTATATGTGAAAAGGCACATGTATGTTGTGGCTATCTGTGTACATGAACTGTACAGCAACTGTATTGGGTTTGAGAATGCTTATTTGCCAACAATGCTCAAAATATTTGAATTCCATTGAGCAGTGCATGTTCCATTGTAAATGGTTTGCATACAGAAAAATGAGTATTGCGTGAAGCAGCAACGGAGACCATCACAGTACAAACCTCAGGTGCCACGATCTAGGTGAATGAAAACATTCAGGATTTTTGTGAATGTGTTCACTTGGTAGGCTGACATCAACCTTTGGTAATGTTGTGAGCTTCACAAATTCCCATTCTCCTCTCGGATTCCCATAGTTCCCGGGTCTGCAGATGGCTCAGCCCAGCGTTGGTGGCTCAGTGGTAATGGTCCAGTCAGCCAGGTATGAAGGATCTCCAGCATTGGTGGTGACTGAGATACAGTCGTAGTTATGACCTGCAGTCCTTTAACCAGCGCCCAGTAGCTTTGTATGTTATATGGCGACTCATTCACAGAAACACAGCGTGTCTGCTCATTGTTCTCGGAAGGTGGCGACAAATGTTGAGCTTACCGCCCTGTATCTGCATTCAATCAATCAATCAATCAATACATTTATAACGCGCACTACTCACCCGGAGGGTCTCAAGGCGCTTGGGGGGGGTCCGCAACTGCTCGAACAGCCAGGTCTTGAGCTTCTTCCTGAAGGAGAGGTGGTCTTGGGTCAGGCGGAGGTCGGTCGGGAGGGAGTTCCAGGTCTTGGCGGCCAGGTAGGAGAAGGACCTTCCTCCTGTTGTCGCTCTTCGGATGCGGGGGACGGCGGCGAGGGCGTGACTGGTCGATCGGAGATGGCGTTTGGGAGCGTGGAAGTTGAGGCGGCTGTTGAGGTAACTCGGGCCTTGGTCGTGTAGGGCTTTGTGTGCGTGGGTGAGGAGACGGAAGGTGATTCTCTTGTTGACGGGGAGCCAGTGCAGGTCTCTCAGATGTCCGGAGATGTCGCTGCGTCGGGGGATGTCGAGGATGAGTCTGGCTGAGGCGTTCTGGATCCGCTGGAGTCTTTTCTGGAGCTTGGCAGTGGTTCCGGCGTAGAGGGCGTTGCAGTAGTCCAGGCGGCTGGTGACGAGGGCCTGGGTGACCGTCTTCCTGGTCTTGGTGGGGATCCACCGGAAGATCTTACGTAGCATGCGCAGGATGTTGAAGCACGACGAGGAGACGGCGTTGACTTGTCTGGTCATGGAGAGGGAGGAGTCGAGGATGAAGCCCAGGTTGCGTGCGTAGTCTGTCGGTTTGGGTGCGGTGCCCAGGGCGGGGGGCCACCAGGTGTCGTCCCAGGCGGAGGGCGCGGATCCCAGGATGAGGACTTCCGTCTTGTCTGAGTTCAGTTTCAGGCGGCTGGTTGTCATCCACTCGGCTACGTCTTTCATCCCTTCGTGAAAGTTGGCTCTGGCGGCGGCGGGGTCGTTGGTCAGGGAAAGGATCAGCTGGGTGCCGTCGGCGTAGGAGATGATGTTGAGGTTGTGTTGGCGTGCGATGGCCGCCAGGGGGCTCATGTAGACATTGAAGAGGGTGGGGCTGAGCGAGGAGCCCTGAGGGACGCCGAAGATGACTTTGGTGGCCTCTAACTTGAACGGTGGTAGGTGAACTCTCTGTGTCCTTCTGTCGAGGAAGGAGGTGATCCATTCCAGTGCCTTCTCCTGAATTCCGACGTTGCTGAGGCGCTTCACTAGGGTGCGGTGGCAGACAGTGTCGAATGCTGCGGAGAGGTCTAGGAGGATGAGGGCCGCTGTTTCTCCGTTGTCGAGCAGGATACGGATGTCATCGGTGGCAGCGATGAGGGCGGTCTCGGTGCTGTGGTTGGCCCGGAAGCCAGACTGTGAGGGGTCGAGGGATCCATTCGTCTCGAGGAAGGCGGCCAGCTGCTTGTTGATGGTCTTCTCGATGACTTTGGCTGGAAACGGGAGGAGCGAGATGGGCGGAAGTTCTTGAGTTCGGTGGGGTCCGCTGTTGGTTTCTTTAGTAGAGCGCTGAGTTCGGCGTGCTTCCAGCTCTCGGGGAAGGTGGCGGTGTCGAAGGAGGTGTTGATGATGTCCCGCAGGTGGGGTGCGATGACAGCGTCGGCCTTGTTGAAGATGTGGTGAGGGTAGGGGTCGGTTGGAGATCCGGAATGGATGGAGTTCATCATGCGGATGGTGTCTTCTGTGTTGATCGGTGTCCAGGCGCTGAGGGTGGTAGTAGGGGGCGTTGGTGTGGTCGTGGGGAGCTTTGTTTGTGTGTTGAAGCTGTTGTGTATGTCAGCGATCTTGTTGTGGAAGTAGGAGGCGAGGGAGTTGCAGAGGTCCTGCGATGGGGTGATGTCGTTGGCCCCGGCGCTGGGGTTGGAGAGCTCTTTCACGATGTTGAAGAGTTCTTTGCAGTTGTGTGCTTTGTTGTCCAGCCGGTCCTTGAAAGCTGTTTTCTTGGTGGCGCGGATCAGTTGATGGTGCTTTCGGGTGGGGAGCTTGAGGGTGGTCATGTTGTCCGGTGATGGCTCCCTTCTCCAGGCTTTCTCGAGGGCTCGGCAGTTCTTCTTGGAGCTCTTGAGTTCGTCGGTGAACCATGGGGCCTTCTTGCTGCCGGGTCTGTTGGGCGGGGTCCTCAGTGGGGCGAGTTCGTCCGCGCAGTTGCTGATCCACTCCGTGAGGTTGTTGGTGGCCTGGCTGTGGTTCGCTGAGCTGGCGGGAGGGTGCTGGCTCAGGGAGGCGGCGAGCTGGTCTGCGGTGATCTTGTTCCAGCTTCTTCGAGCAACCTGTTGCTGATGGTGGTGGATCGTGGTTTTTCTGAAGGTGAAGTGGATGCAGCTGTGGTCCGTCCAGTGGAGTCTGGTGGCGTGGCTGAAGGCGATGTCTTTGCTGGATGAGAAGACGGCGTCGAGTGTGTGTCCGGCGAGGTGGGTGGGGGTGGTCACCAGCTGCTTGAGTCCGAGGTTGGCTAGGTTGTCCAGCAGGGTGGTGGTGTTGCGGTCGTTGTTGTTCTCCAGGTGGAAGTTGATGTCCCCGAGGAGGATGTAGTCCGCGGAGGGGAGGGCATGCATTAAAAACCCTTCTCACCTAGAGGGATCACCGACCATCAGAAAGACGGTTGAGCTTGTTCTAGGTTTGCTTTTCATTTTTTGTCTCCTTCCTCTCCTTATTTATCTAATGGCCCTATGTTGGAGGTGATATTGGACTATTTTGTGTCGTCTTCTTCTCAGGTTGGTCTGAAGAGCATTTTGTCCTTGTAACTGGCATCGCCCTCAGATTCTGGGGAGACCTGCCTCGCATCATCTTTGGTAGCAGTAGTGGATAACAGGTTAGTGCCTCTGCTTGCAGGATTGGAAGAGGCATGTGGCAGGATCGGTGTGGAGCATGGTCGCTGAACGTAGAGGATTCAACGTATCTGGGCATCCTGCACAGCTCATGGTTATACCTAAGCATGGGCGAATTTTGCGAATCTCGCGTTCGCGAATTTTGCGGATTTGCGAACTCGCAATCCGCAAAATCCGCGAATTCTCGCGAATTTGCGGATTTTTTTTGTGTTCGCGTGGGTTTCTGCCAGTTCGCGAGGGTTTTGTACAATTTCGCAAACGCGAACTTACCTGTCGGGTCGCAAGTTTTGCGAACTTGTTGTTTCAACGTGTCCAGCCTGTTTGGGACACTCTTCTTCATCACTTCCACTCTCTGTCACCACTGCCACTCTCTGACTACTCATGCCACCCTCTGGCCCACCCATGCCACCCTCTGTTTCATCACAGCACCCTCTGGTTGTCCAGTGTACATTATTGTGGCAAAGCAAAGCACACCTTCCCTGCCTCAAGTGACCTGAATTAATTTGGGGCTGATTAATGTGTCACAGAATATTTTTTTAGCTGGTACCTGCTTCCTTAGTGCTTCCTGATTAGTGATCTTTTGCACTTGCTAAGTGCTTTCATTGTTGCAAAATTAGTTACAACACCTGCCCTGCCCCAACTGACAATAATGAATTAGGGGCTGATTAATGTGTCACTGGATTTGAACTTCCAGCCTGGCTCCTGCTTGTCTGCCTTAGCTGTAATTCAGGACCTTTGTGTAACTATTCTGAGGGTCAGAGCAGGGTCACATAATAGTTGCAAGTAGGCAACTGAACTCTGGAGGGGCCCCTCAGGAAGCACTACAGGAAATGGCTACTAATGATGAGCTTGAACTTTTGAACCTGGTAAGTAGTTTCAGTTTTGCTAAGATCGTATTTCTGCAATTTAGCGCTTATTCGCGGGGCGCGAAGTTGAAGTGGGAAGCCGCAAACTCACGCGAACAGTGTGAGCAAGACATAAAATCCGCTGCTCGCGGATTTGCGGATTTTGCGGGAAATTCGCGAATCTCGCAGATTGCGAATTTACCGAAAATCTGCAAAATCCGCGAGCGTAACGGATTTTCCGCCCATGCTTAGTTATACCTGCTCCCAAATTGCTTCAATTTATGTAGGAGAAAGCTATCTCTGCTTCTGTGGTACCTGACTAACCTTCTCTGGGTGGTACCCAGGCAGGGGATTGCAGGGGTCTTTCAAACTGGTGCCCCGTATCGCGGATACTCGTGCCATGTGATTCCATCCACAATGACAAGCGCAACTGCCTGGGGCGACACGTGAGGATGGCCCACGAGAGGATGGTGCTCGGTCTAGTTGTTCTGCAATCCATGTCCTTTCTAGGTTACTTGCTCCAGCATCCACATACAGGACACGTCCAGGAATGAGCCAAAATACGTCCATCCCTCTTGACTCCAGGCCCTTTCCTTGCAGGTCAATGTACAATGGCGTTGAGTTGGTTGCTTGCCTGATTGATGCTCATGACTGTCCCAATATCCCGTGGTTTGTAGCGTCCCTTTTGGTCGAGGTGACTTCAAGCTATGCCCACTTTCATGCAGGCCTGCTGCATGTACTGTGCTGCTCATACGAATGAGATGATACATGTGGCATTCAAAAAAGTCTAGGGAATGCATTTTCCAAACAAAACAAATGGAAAGCGCTCCAATACATTCAGGTTGAGTTTGTGCTATACAAAACTAAAATGAAAAAAAGGACACTTTAACTTGCTGTGCACAGGAATAAGTGATAACGCTAATACCTGCAGTGCAGTCCCTTCTGGATCACAGATCTCTCTAGCTCAATATTTATAGGCTGACAGGCAACGTGAAAGGGTTCTCCACAGCCCAAATTTACGTATGCTCCTTAATACATCTTGTTCCACCATTTTATGTTGGTGCTGCCTTTGGTAAGGGAAGAAATGTAGCACTTAGTACCCACATGTGCCTCTTGAGCGATTCAGGACCGGAGCTAACAGCATAATTGCCAGTCCCAATTTGTTAAGACCAGAGCTCTGAAAACTGTCTACCCTAACACAAGTGGCCTTTCTCTTGTCTGAGGAAGGTAGACAGGATCTTAGTATGTCGTATGTCAGTGTATCCCTTATGACCTTCTGCAGGAGAAAAACGAAATTCTCAATAATACTTTTGTCTTCATTTGGATACATGTACTACAAGATAAGTCTCTTTTAGCATATCACAACAAAAGAGAGAATAGGGCTATGGGTTATGGACCTTTGCAAAGGTGTTTGTGTCTCCTGGAGGGCTAAAGAGTAGATTGTAATACCTTTCCCCTTTCTGGGTTCCACTAAGTCTCTTCTTACCACATAAGGGGTTCGATTCCGATTCGGGAAAAAAAACGTCCGTACGATTTTCATCCAGAGCCATCGCCGTACGATTCATACCCGTTCGTCCGATTCGCATAGTACGATCCGTATTCCGTCAATCTGTCCGACTCGTCGCGATCCGTACGTATTGCAAGGCTGAAACAGTGAACCGTAAAACTCGTACACATGCCGTACGACCAGACGAGTACGATCCGGACCGGGGTATGAGGACGCGATTCGTACGGTCAACGTCAGGTAAGGGCGATTAGTTTGGAAAAGCGCACAATCACATACACACCGTACGGCGTGTACACCCCATGATCGCACCGTACACCCAGCCTACATGGGGTATGCACTGTACACCCAGCGAACATGGGGTACGGTGCGTACCCCATGTATGCTGGGTGTACGATGCGTACCCCCCATGATCGCAGGGGTACGCGCCATACCCCTGCGATCATGGGGGGTACGTGCCATACCCGGGGGTGGGGGGGCGTTCCGTACCTGTTTCGGCACTAACTCTGCTTTTACAGCTGTTTACAGCTCCCGTAGAAAAAGGGTTGTACGGTGCGTACCCGACACGTTTAGTACTAGCTGGGTCATATAAACCAGCCGCGAACCGTACATATGTCGCGTACAGCGGGTTCCGAGTGAGAATCGTACGAAGATTAGAGTCGTACGGTCTCTGTACCATTCGCATGGAGTCGAGCTGCTGGTACGAATCATACTTCGTCGTATGTACGGGGTACGGTGCAGGGTATGAATCGTATGGGGAAAACGCTCCGAGCGGCTATTCGGAACGGTTTTTACCAGATCGGAATCGACCCCTAGGTCTTGTCTCATTGAGTGACAATTGCATTTCATAGGGTACACATATTGTAAATTGTTCTGAAATGTGTAGCAAATGTTACTTTTTGCTATGGAGTCGATTATGCCCACCCTGGCCCTCTGTATTAATCTTGAATCATACACATGTCTCAGTCATGTAGTACATCTAGGTCCTAATTCCTTCTCGCCAGTATTTAGTATACTGTGAGGACTTCCAGGCCTTTTACTCTATAGTTCCGCTAACTTCATTAGTGTCTGTCTTCACCTACAATCTGGATTAGCTTCATAGCGGCACTGCTGAGGCCCATGGATCCAACTATTACGGCGACAATCTTCCTTCAACTCCAAGGAGAGTAACACACTCCATAGGGCTGAACGACCATGGTCCCCAGAGTAAGACATTCTAGGTACTAAATCAGGCTTTTGCAGTACAGCACCCACATCATACAAATTAAGGGGACTGCCCAGATGCTCTGAAACACCCAAAAAATTGACCGACCTACTTGATTGTCTAACAATGGGGTAATTTTCTTTAAGTCCATGATGCACAGAGGAAAATTAAAGCATAAATCCATTATTTCTTCAGGATCCACTTCTTCCTATTATGGGATGAAAAACTATAGCCAGGGATTCAGCAGGGACCGCTACATAAGGTTCAACTGGTGCATTCATTGTCGGTAGATCACAAAGTTTCACAAAGTCACAAAGGTCACAAAGTCTTTTCTGACTTCATTTCAGCAGCCAATAAGAATGTTGCTAACAATTGGTCACGGTCTGTTTGGTTGAAAGTGTCACCACCCATTCAAACATCCAGAAAAGGTCTTAAGACCACTCTGATTGGCAGCTACAGATAATCAGAATGCCTGGGGGCAGTCTGGTCTTTCCTGGACCTTGTGGCGCAAAGAAGTCCAAGCAATGCCCATTTGCAGGCAAGAAATCTACCTGTTTATTTCAGTTCACCTACATAATGAATTTTGCCAGTTTCTTTGTTCTAATTTAGCTAAGGGCGTGAACTATAAGAAAAGCAGATTACACCTGATTCCCTTTCCTGCTCATTGTTTTGCTTTCCCTTAGTGATGACTCATTTGTGATTCCTTTTGACATCCTTTTCCCCAATGACAACAGTTTTTGGATACTAAAGCACAAGCTCAGTGGTTTTCAACGTGTGGTCCGGGAGCTCCAGTGGGGGGCAACTTTTTGTCAGGAGGTCCGCGGCTGCTTAGAGAAATAAAAATTATTAACATATTACTATAGTCTATATAACTAAAGAAGCAACATGTAAAATGGAAAATTTTAAAATGTTCTGTAAATTTGAAGGAATTAGGAGTTTAAACATTAGGTAGATAGCCTCAAATCGACTTGAGTGACCGAGCACTGCAAGTGCATATGAGGATGGGTGGCCGCAATTAAATATATAAAAGCTCCAACCCACCCATTGAAATTAAACTTTCATTTTTATTTGTGAATTAAATGAAACATTTCATAATTTGTGTATTTATTTGATGTATGGTCATGGCTGTATTTTTGTGTATTGTTTGCAGTTCTGATCATCAGAATTAATTAGGCGAGGTCACAGGTTTCAGTAATGACTTGGTGAGGCTACCAGTATTCCAAATATTATTCAGAGGAGGGGGTCACGGATTCAAGTAATGACTAAATGGGTGTCCTCAGAAGTCAAATGGTTAAGAAACACATTATTACCCCATGCAATTGAAGTGAAGTATTGCTCAATAAAAGAAAATGAAATTGAAAAGACAAAAGAACCTTAGATGCTCTGTGTACTATAAGAATATTAAATGAAAGCCTTAGGCCAATTCAAAGCAAAAGGACTTGGCAACTAAATGAACGCAAATGGGTTCCAAAGTGAAACCTCTCCCAAATGTTGACAATAGGAACAAAGAAAGTTTAGATATCATTTACAAAATTCTCACTGCATTGGAGTCAATAATAAAAAATCTGCACCCAGTGAAACCATACTTTGGAAAATATTATTTAGGACCCAATATTTTTGAAAGACAGTATGTTTCCTACCAATATTCTGAACTTCAACCAAATACCTGTGGCTCGTCCTTGAGATCAAAACTTAACTACCTGTGATTACAGAGACTCGTGAAAATTAAACGGTTTACAAAATGTCAATAATATTAGCAGATTACAAAATTGCAAAATGTAGAATTGAGCAATTTAAATTGTTCTGTAAATGTAAAGGAATTTCAAATTGGAGACTAAAGATTAAATTGGAATCTTTAGTTTGCTTCGTGGATGGATGATTTGTATTCCCAACTGAAGCACTAGTATGAGATGATTAAAAAATAGAGGATGCTTTAGGAGCAAAAAAGACAAAGCAATATGTTTGCCTCTAGCATATTGGATTGTCTTTTAAAACGAAAACCAACATTTTAAAAGCTCCAAGCTTCCCATTAAAAATACAATGTTATTTTCTGTTTGTAAATTAAAAAAAACTAAACAGAATGTATGTATTTTATGTATCCATGTTTCTTTAGTTTTGTGTATTTTTGAGGTTCTATTCACAGAAATAGCTTATGCTTCTAATATTGACTCGGTGAGTGGGCAGAAGTTAAAAGTTGAAGAACCATTAGTTTAGGCTGTTGTTCTGCAGAAATTACCTGGGATTAGTGGCCGTGAGATCATCAGTTATTGACATCTACCAAACCTGAGTAAATCCTTTCATTTCCCCTGGATTTACTGATGCTCCAACTTTGCTGTTTCCTCATGTTGCACTTTGAAGCAGCTGAAATGTTACACACAGATGTGTCTAAAACTATAACTCTATTTCGATGTTCATAGAGTGAGGTTTTAATTTTAAAGTTGGACTGTATTTTCGAGTTTAGAATTATCGTTTAAACAGATTTTTTTGTACTGTTTGAAATCGTCTCAGTTTTGTCGTGGCACATGCAAAAAAAACGATCTCTTCCGTTACTTATATTTTAGTAATGCTTTTAATTAACTATGCACAGAAAACTACTCATTCTATAAAAAAGCAACTACAAAAATATTCGTGTTGGTCCACTACGCATCAAAGAGCTCTTTACAGTTCCACCCTACTGAGAATGTCTTCTTGACAAGAAAGTCCCCCTCCTTCCCCCCAAGGACTGCGTCACAGTTGAATCGAATTCTCGGCATCCCGATGAAAGCGCAGCCTGCATCCCACATAAACCGCGGCGGAAACCATGAAATATATAAACGCTGCAAAACACAAACTTAAAACGTTTGATCTTTCAGCTGGCAACCGTAACTAAGGTGCCACAGCATGTGAAGGTTAGTAAAATGTGGGATGCGCTGCTAAAGCAACATCGCCACGCTTGGAAATGAAATATACCTGTGATAGATCGGCATTCGTAGCATTTCTCTTTAACAGCTAAAGGGTGCAGAATTTTCTCATGAAGAACACCACATGAGGCTGAGTTAAAAAAATTAAGATCAGACCTGTTTACCTCTACGACTGCTGCAGCTTGACCTCGTTGGAAAACAAGCATTTGCAAGGCAATAGGTCTCGTATTTTTGAGAGTTAGAACTATTGGCTTTGTAAATGACAATGGCCAACATGCATCAAGCATTTTTGGAGTCGCAAACGGTGCGATTCCTTAAAATCGGCCGTTTGCGATGGAATGCATCAAGCATTTTTAGAAATCGCAACATTTTTGCGATTTCTAAAAATGCGATTGCTTTTAAGAAATCGCAAATTTGCGATTTCTTAAAAGCAATGCATGAGTACTTTTTAAATTGCGAATTCGCAATTAGAGGGATAAATTTACAGAGTAGTTGAACTACTCGGTAAATTTGCAAAAAGTGAAAATAACGCTGAAAATGCATTTTTTTAACATTCATGTTACGGACACACATGTCCTTAGGACATGTGTGTGTGCAACATGATGCGAAAACAGCATTTCATGGGTGCAGGGGGGGGTTCATTTGAACCCCCCTCACCACCCTTGAAATGCAATCAGGATTTGCGATTTTCAAATTGCGAATTCGCAATTCCCATTCATTCCTATGGGCCTTTTGGCCCATAGGGATGAATGGGAATTACAAATTCATTCCTATTCATTCCTATGGGCCTTTTGGCCCATAGGAATGAATGGGAATTGCGAATTCGCAATTTGAAAATCGCATTTTTTATGCGATTCGGTAAAAATAGCGAGTTCTACTGAATTGCATAAAAATTAAAAAAATAATCATGCATAGCCTTTTGCGATTTCTAAATTGCGAATCGCTATTTATCGCAATTTAGAAATCGCAAAAGACGACATTGATGCATGTGGGCCAATGTCTTTTACCTATGTGTTTTGAGTGTAGTGGATGTTGAACAGAGACGTAGCTGCAGCACTGTCTAGGGGAATAAGAATGGGGAATTACCACTGGGAACAGAAACACAGCTGCAGCACTGCCTAGAAGACTTAGCATTAGGATGTACCACTGGGTCAGAGACATAGCTGCAGCACTGTCTAGAGGACTTAGAATGGAGAAGTTATCGACAAGACCAGAAAAGGAGCTGAAGCACTGCCAAGGGGACTGAGAATGAGGAATTACCACTGAGCAGAGATATACATATGAAGCACTGGCTAGAGGACGTAGAATGGAGCAGACGCGGCCGGTAGTAGGTGTACCTGCAGGGCGGTGACGTGGGGAGGGGGAGGGGCAGGGTGGGGGTAGTAATGTAAGGATTACGGACTTTAACAGGTAAGTACACATATAAATAAATTAGACAAATTTTGTTGTGTGCACTGCATCACCAAATGTGATGCAGTGCGCGCAACAAAATTTGTTTTATTTATTTATGCGCCCAAAGGTGGGCGCATTGCAGCATTAGGATGCATGAACGCTTTAAGGATGTCTTCCCAGGATTGCGCTATTGGATACTTAGTCAGCCCCTCCATTTCCTCCCTGTGGAAGATGGTATTTTCCACCTGTGCCCACACCTCGAAGGACTTCGACCAACTAGCCGGCTCAGGGAGATCCTTTTGCTTCCATCGTTTAGTGATCAGCCTTTTTGCAGTAATGAGGCCCAAGTCACGGAATCTGCTGTTTACTCTATTATCTTTGATATGAACATAAAACCCCAGGATACAGACCTCCCATGTATTGGGCAATGGGGCGCCTGTGCATTTCGCGAGCGTTTCTGTAATCGTACACCAATATGTTTGGCGTGAGGGTCAGGACCATAGCATAAGCAGGAAGTCGGCTCCATTGAGACGACATCGCGGGCATTCGGAGGTGTTGGTATTGAAATATTTATTTATCTTATCTGGTGAGAGGTACACTCTGTGCAGTATGTATGTTTGTATGAGTTTGAGTATGTGTGTAGCGCTGGTTAATATTTGTCCCCACTCCTTATCAGTCCAGGATCGGACTCTGTGCTCAGCTCAGTGGGTACGGAGACTCGCTAGCGGTTTAAGGACGTGGGTAAGTAGGGCTTGCACCAGCCAGTGGATCACATGCGATCCTTCCCCAATAACGTGCCGATACTGTATCAATAGATGTGTTGGTGGCCCAGTAGTCAGATCGCCCCATGCTAGTGTCAAAATCCGCATTATGGCCGAGTGTAGGAGAAACTGGCCCATAGGCATGGCACTGTCTGCCGCCAAGGATTCAAAGGATGAAAGTGTGCCTTCTACATACAGATCTCCCAGTGTTTCTACTCCTGCCTCATACCAAGTCACCAGCGCTATGTTCGTCACAGTGCATCTGCCTCTTGGTGTTCTGGCCAGTGGCAAGGCCGGAGCATGGGGGACCGTATCCCTGGTGAGTAATAGACTTCTCTGGTAGCATCTATGGGCTAGTTCAATATGTATCGGAGGCGGGCAAGGGCATTTCGTAAGTGGGTGGAACAGACTGTACAGTTGGCTCTGTGTCCACAAAGGTGACCCGTCTGCCGTGTCTGCTAAATTCCTGCCACTCATTCATTTTGTGACCCACTGCATCTGGGCTGCTAAATAATAGAGCTCTATGTTAGGAACTGCCAGTCCTCCTTGTTCAGGTGAGCCGTATATTTTCTGTAGTGCTATTCTGGGCCTGCCTTTGTTCCAGATCAAACCACTAATGAGGCCCTCCAGCTCTCGAAACATTCTGACCGGGACATAGACTGGAAGGTTTGCGAAGTAATAAAACAGCCTCTGTAATATCATTTTAACTAATGTAATGCAACTCATCACATTTAACGGGAGGGTCTTCCAGAACTGTATCTGCGCCTTAACTGAAGAAATGGCTCATACTAGATTACTGTCTAATATATCCATTGGGGCCCTATATATGTAGATACCTAGATATCGGAATGTGGTAGGATACCAGGTAAGGGTGGTCCTGTTGATAAATATATCTACCTCTGTCACGTCCTTATCAAAAGAATAAACGCCTGACTTAAACCAGTTGACCGGAAGGCCAGACATCACCTCAAAAGTTCTAAAGAGTTCGGATAGAGCTGGGGAGTATTGTGTAGGTCTTTGACATACAATAGCAGATCATCCGCATATAGGGAGACCACATGCAGCCGGTCTAATAGGGGATGACCAAGTCCATGTCACGATCCCAAAGCATGACCGCTAATGGCTCCACTGCAAGAGAAAAGAGCAGCTGAGATAACGGGCAACCTTGCCTGGTTCCCTGCCTCACACGTATAGTGCCAGATATTACTTTCCCGTGCGAGCCCGCACTGTGGGGGATTGGTATAATAATGGCACCATTTGGCGATATCCGTCTCCGAATTTGTATTTGCTCAGTACGTCTGCAAGATAGGGCCACTCCAAGGAGTCAAAAGCCTTCTCCAGATTCAGCTCCAGACAGCGGGAGCGTGGTCAGCGATCTAATGCGTATTTCTGGATTCTGAACAACCTACGTATGTTTAAAGAGGTACCCCTGGTTGGTACGAACAAGTTTTGATATTGGTGTATCAGAATCTTCACCAATGGGGCTATACGTTTGGCTAATATGGAAGCAAAGATTTTATAATCAGTGTTGAGCAGCGAGTGGGCGATAAGAGCCCAGGGATACAGGGTCTCTGCCTAGCTTTAAAAGAGAGATCAACATCGCCTCATTTTGCGTAGGTGTAAGGATTGAGTCCTCTATTGCTGCTTTGTACACCTGTAGCAGCTCCGGGATCAATATGTCCGAGTACGCTTTATAAAATTCCACCAGCAGTCCATCTGAACCCGTAGATTTACCATTCAAAAAGGAGAAAATGTTGTCTCCGATTTCCTCCGGGAGAAGAGGACCATTGAGTTCCTCTCGTTGTCGTTGTGTCAATTGCGGTAGTGTTATGTCAGCGAGAAAGGCCTGCATATCCGTTGCTGCGAAGTGCAAGTCAGACTTTTACATTTCGGTATAGTGTTCTACAAAGGTTTTATGTATGTCACTCTGCGTATGTACGGTGGCGCCTTGTGTAGTGCTTAAAGATGTAACACGTGTGGTCACTGCATCTTGTCGTATCAGCCATGACAGCAGTTTACTCGGTTTATCTCCCATATGATGTGTCCGCCCTGAGTGTGTTGCATAGTTTAAGTGATGTAGTCATTCTAACAGCCGGGAATGCTCCTCTCTATCCTGCACTAGGGGCTTTGCGGAGCCCTGTATCACCTCACCTTTTGAAGCAGTTTGCTTTCGAGTGTTGTTAGTTCGGTCTCCAGTTGCTTTCGCATACCTGCCTGTGCGCCTAATCAATCGCCTCTGAACAACTTTCAATGCATCCCATTCAATCTGAGGCATTGTGGCTGTATCTACATTTTCCTCAAAGTAGTGTGTGATATTGGCTAATAGGTTACAAAACTGTGTATCTAATTGAAGTCGTCAGACGGGAATCAGCGGCCTGGTATGTTCCCAATCTACTTCTAGTATGTGTGGGTTATGATTCAAATGTGTCCTACCCATATAATATACAGCAGAGACATGTGGAAGCAGCTCCTCCGATAGCATGTAATGGCCCAACCGCACATGTAGTCCATGAGTGCCAAAATAGTAGAAGTTCAGTTTATCATGGGGATTGCGATGTCTCCATATGTCTCTCAAAAGCCATTGCGTTGCCCAATTATTCAGCGCCTTCATAGCATTGTGTGTACTCGTGCCTGGAAGGGGTAAAAAGGAGCGATCTAGAGAGACATCGAATACATTATTGTAATCTCCCCCCAAAAGCATGGGAATATCATGCCAAGGCGCCAGCATACGCGATAGAGTGTCTAGGAAGGTAGCCTGCTCTGTGTTAGGGGCATAAAGCGATGCAATGACAATCTGCCTGCCATCTAGTATGCCTCGGACTATAAAATATCGGCCATCCGTATCCACCAATGTGTCTATGATTTTGAATGGGACCCCTGGCTGGACCCATATAAGTGCTCCTTGTGCAAATGCCGAGTAGCCTGTAGCATGGAATTGACCGCACCAGCGGAGGTGTAGTTGCGCAATTTCACCTTTAGCTAGATGTGTCTCCTGAAGGAGAGCTATTTGAATGTGGTGTCGTTTGAGATATGAGTATATCTGATATCTTCGCAATGGTGTGTGCATACCTTTCACATTCCACGTGCCAATCTTAAGTGAAACCATAATATTTGCAATTTACTGACATTAAACGTGTACTTGACCATTTAATGAACACATTTGGTGCAATGAACCCAGCAGCCAATGGCTCACCCAGCATTCTGATATATTCTAATTCACGCCTCTGATCTGATATGTGATGAATGACATCTAAAAAGAAGACTAATAACAACAACAACATTCTCATATTGAATACCAAAAGGGCAAATGTGCAACTGGCAATAGTCCAAACTTTCAATGAAGATAACTCACAAACTATATCTAGGGGGGGTGCGCTTTGCACAACGTCGTGTTAAATGTCAAAGTATTTTACTGGTTTGCAGAGGCTCCCGTGCACCAAGCTGGATTTAGTAAATATTAGGGCATCTCACACTTACACGTTGTGAATCACTGAACTATAAATGCAAATGGGAGCGCAAAGATTGACAGCAAAGAAATCAGCGAAACCATACCTTTCCAGTCCAGTCCGCACCTATACATCCTGACCCATGTCCACTTTTAAGTACTCATCAGCAACCATTTGGTAGGACCATATCGCAATTAATTGCACATTTCAACGTTCAAGCCACAGTACCTCTGCTAGCCGCACGGCTCATGATGAAGTCTTACAGTGTTCATACTATATTGTCAGCCGTTTGCGGGGTTACATCCGGTCGGTCACATGAGTCTTGCGAAGCCTGTAGGCTTATTTGGTCATTGTGGCTGGAGTTGAAAGCATCTTCCGTCATCAGGGAACCGCTAATTACTGCTACTGACTGAAGGGCCTCCCATGGTCTGCTGAGGATTAAATCCACGTGTGGCCCTACAGTGGGTGACAATGGTGTCCATGCCCTTGCGGACCTTCGCTCTCTTCTGCGGCGATGGACGGAGCCCTTTGACTCCTGCATCTTTGCTGTAGTGTCTGGGCCTCGAGTTCTCATGTCATGGAAGGTGTACATCCAGTCCTTTGCTTCTTCTGATGTGGAGAAAAAGTGAGTCTTGCCGTTGGCAACTACTCGTAGGTGAGCCGGAAATAACAGAGAATACTGCAGATTACTCTGCTGGAGTACTGATGAATGAAAACCTCTGTCTCTGTACTTGTATGGTGTAGTCTGGAAAAAACATTATTTTGCTGTTGTCTATTTGGATATCCTACAGTATTCTGGTTTCATGCAAGATAGAGTCTGTCTCTGTAGTTGAGTAGCCTGATAAAAAGAGGCAGTGGATTCAAGCCTGTGGGAGGGGTCTCGCTGGGACTCGGAGTGGGCGTTCTATTACGAAGTGTTATGAGAGAGTTCCCTCAGGCAGCAGATCGCGGAGCCAGTTTTCCAGTTATATGCAGGCACGGCCCGTGCAGGGCGTTATACTGGGGCGGTGACGTCAGGCAGGGGAGGGTCAAGGTGGGAGGTTGTAAAATGCGGGATATGGACCATTAGAGGTAAGTACCGGAAAAAATGAATAAAACGAATTTTGTTGCCCACGCTGCATCGCAAAATGTGATGCAGCGTGGGCAACGAAATTCGTTTTATTAATTTTTTTCGGTACTTACCTCTAATGGTCCAAATACCGTATTTTACAACCCCCCACTATGACCCTCCCCTGCCTAACGTCACCGCCCCAGTATAACGCCCTGCACGGGCCGTGCCTGGGTATACGGTGGGCTCTCTTCCTTCCTTGCCTTCTGGAAGGCCCACTATGTGTACTTTATTGCGTCATGCTCGCCCTTCAGCATCTTCGGGTCTCTTCTCTAGGAACTTCACTCGGTTTAGTACATTTTATACATGTTTATCTGTTTGCGTCACCTGTGGGTTGATGTCGGCAAGTGTGGTTTCCAGAACTGTAGTGTGGTCTACCAGTTTCCAGTGATCGGCATGCAAGTGAATGAGGTCTATGCCGGCCATCTTATCTATTTTGGTCTTCAAGGATGTGCGAGTTTGATTACTGGTGTCTTCCAGTCTTTACATTGCAGAGAGCACTGCACCAAGCTTGGTGGAGGTTTGATCCACAAGTCCCTGTTTTGCTATCTTGTCCGGCTTGGATTTGGTAGGGAGAGGTTGTGCTTGTGTGCCTCCTGTACCTGTACGTGCATGGGTGCCACCCAACATTAGTCGCAGGATATGTATGCTAGATGTCGTGCACTGGACGTGATGGTTCTGATACTGCGTCCCTATGCCAGCAGGACCCACAGGCCGCTCCACAAGCGTGCCAGACAGGACCAGGAATACTGCACTTCGCAACCTAGGAGGCTGGCCGAGGGTCTATAAGCACACTTCTGGTTGCTCTCACTGCGAATTGACCACCCAAAGACTGGGCTTTGGGGCAACTGTGGCTCAGTTCCAGCTCTGAAAAGCACATCACATGTTAACTGCACTGATAGCTGTGCATCTAGAGACATTGAGCCACCTGTCAGACACAAGTAGTCAGTTTCGTGAAGGCCGCTGCAGAAACATAGACAACTCTCCTCAGGGCAGTGTGCACCTATGGATTCTTGTCAGAGTTTCATTTCATAGTTCGCACTTCATGCTGCATCAGAGAGGCATCATTACAATAAATCTGTGGCGCCAAAGTTGCAGTCTGCATCTACTATCTTAATGGTGGCCACCTCAGAGCCCACGTGTACAGTTCTGATCCATACTTCCTCAACCGCTATGCCTCTCCATTAATGCTCCGGTGTATGCTGTAGTTGAGGGAATCTCTCCTGCTTCTATAGATGAGTGCACCCCACCTCTGCTGCAAATACAACAGAGATCTGTTCCCGAATAGCGCCCGGTCCCACACACAGCTCCAGCAGTGGAGGGGCGCCCCGCCCGATTAGCTGCAGATAATGTCTTTGAGCCTACCACAGCGCACACGACAATGCCAGCAGTCTCCCAGGCAGAGCGGGCCCCAGGCGCATGCAGGCGATCCATCCCACACCGCCACCAGCGGCCAGTCGCTTCACTCACTGGGAATCCCAGGCACCACCGGGACAGTATGGGGTGGGTGTCTCAGCCAGATGCGGGGGCCCAAAGCTATGAGGAAACGGCAGTGTCTCGCCCCTCAATCACACCGCAGAGGCGACCACGTCCCAGGCCGGCCTGCCGTGTCCCAGCTCAGCCAAGCTAAAGTCACTTATCTGCCGGATTAAGACGACAGAGGTATGCAGTCTGTTTCTTCTCAGTCTTGTCAAGACTCCACGATTGCTCTGGGTGTGCCAGTCAGCTGAGGAAGAGGCCACAGCGGTGCGCTCCACGGTCAGATCAAGCAAGCTGCCCATCACTCACAGCCCTGTGGGCGGAGTTAAACCACAGGCTTGCGTTGTCGAGCTCCCCCGCGTGGCAGCCGTTGATCAGGCAGTCCACTCACCCAGAGGGCCCCAGTGCGGCTCTCGGAGAGTAGGCGGGTGGGAGTCGCAGCGGAGCTTCAGGCAATGTTCTCGCAAAGGTGGACTAATTAGGAGCCTTAGCGGATGCCTGCAATTAGAGCTATGTACTTGGTGAGAGGAGCCTCCGACGGAGCTCTACCCAGGCACGTCTGCCTCCATTTCCGTTGTAGCCACGCTAGATGTGTTGTTACATCTATATCTGTAAAAATGCCTATCAGTGTTCTTCCTGTCCAGATATGTCTGCCTGATTGCATGTTGTCTTGAAATGCATGTTTGTGTGTTGCCTGTGTCCCCCTCTTTGAGTTTTCTCTCTTGCTCTGGATCAAAGTCTGTTGAGACAAAATAAGTGCCAGGCCCTAAAAGGGAGTGCCAGTAGACCCATATTAATCATTAGTCTCCTATATTTAAGATTGAACAGGGCTTGCAGGTCCAGAGATTGCTTACAAAACAAAAGCTTAGCATGAGTTAACACTTCCTTCACCTGTGAACAGGTTCGGCACATGAGGTAAAATTGAAGACCTGAACTGCACTGTGAAACAAACTTCGAACCATTTAAAATAACATTTCCAATGATCTTTGAAACTACTCCTATATGGGCCAGATGTATCAAGCGTTTTCCCGTTCGCAAACGGCCCGATTGCGAATGGGAAAAAGCCTGTTGGGATGTATCATCACAAAAGGCATGCACAAAATAGGGGATCGCAATTTTTGCAATAACCTATTTTGCAAATGCATTTAGAATATCGCAATTTGTGATTCTCTCAATGCAATGCAGAAAGCGCTTTTTAAATTCCGGCCTTGCTTTAAGGAATCGCAATTTACCACCAACTTCAAGTTGGTGGTAAATTGCAAATTCTTAAAAAAAAAAAATGTTTGCATTTTTCCAAGTGCCATGTAGCGCACATTAATTTTTCCCTTAGGGCATATTGTGGAATTTTAGTTTGCGAGCTAAACATCATCTGCGCCAGCTTGTCACCCACGTACGACGTGCACGACAGCCATTTTAGGTATCATGGTCTCCCTGTCCACGATCGATCGCCAGCGCGCCCCTCTGACCCAGCAAGCATCCTCCGCGCACCCTGGCTCCCCCTCCCTCCCTCTCATGAACCTAACCCTTCTGCATGACCCTGTCCTTGGGAGTCACGCCTGTGCCTGACCAGCATCTCCTCTCCTCCCATGAATGCCCCTCTGTTGATAAACCTTCCCTCCGCGCTCGATTGTCCACGCGGCATGAATACCACTCCTTTGATGACCCCTTCCCCCGTGTCCAGCTGTCCACACAGGTCCGAGGCCATCGCCTAAGCCGGGAGATATCATTTACTGCCCCTTATTGTATGAAGTCACTCTTCTTCAAAGGACCCTCTATTGATCAAGGCCTCCCCACCCCCGGGATATGATCAGGCGCACACATCCTCAGACTCGGCGGAATACTCAGCTGCGTGATGACCCCCTCCTCTTATCAGCAGGTTGAGGACCTCTATTGTGGAGGTATATGGGGGTGGGATTGACACGAGGATTACGGGGATGTCTTTTTCCTTACTTCACAATGTTCTGATTGTAATAAAGAAAGGTCACATGCCATAAACCAATGTATAAGAGGCCAGGCCTCCGAGAGGCTGTTAGAGCACCTCGAGACGATACCTTGTTGTCTGATCTGATGTGTTCTGCTCCGTCGGAATAAAACTTCTGTTTCCTGCCTTCTGGTCTCCGGCGCCTGCCTCATTGCTTGGTAATTTGAATGGTACAAAGGCGGTTAGCGCCGGGCAAATCTTGAAAAAGGTCATAGCCCTACCTTTTTCCACAATTGGCGTCCCAAAGCGTGGGGCCTATCAGTGACACGTGGATCCAGTGGGAGAGGTCCCAACGACAGAGTGAACGACTGCAACGATCGGGAGAGCTCGTGTCCGATAGACCCTCGTCTGACAGCCGATCATCCGACCTTCACTAGTTCCGAACAGACCTCTCTCGAGTGATCTACGGTCCTGACTGGGAACCATCAGGAGTGCCACGAACATCACGAAGAAGAGAGGACGATCGGGCGCTGGATTCGGAAGACAGGAAACCGTCCATGCGGTCCGGGTAAGGTCGTGTAAACACGACAAATTGAGAAATGATTGTTTGGTTTGGGTAATACTAGTATTACGCTTTGTTTGATCCCTCTGGAGATTCACCGTCTGCAAACGGAGAAAACAACAGGCTCTCTCTTTGCAAACAGTGAAGGATAGGTAACGCAGACTTTTGTCCCCATTGTAATCCGTCGTGCCTATCTTCCTCCCCCACTGTTTTCCCGAACTGTTGTTCGTGGATTGTTGTCTGGAGATTCTTTGTCTGCAAACAGGGAAGAACAAGGTCTCTCTTTGCAGGTAGAGAAAGAGTGGGTAACGCGAAACTTTAACACGTCGTACCCACTTATTCTCCCCATTGATTGTTTGATTGACCGTACATTAAGTGTTCGGTATTGGTTCTTTTGAGGTATTCACGGCCTACAAACAACGTAGAATAGAAATATTCTGTCTAGTCTTTGTCCGCCGTGATAAGATAGGTAGTGCAGACCTTTGCCCCCGTTGTAACCCGTCATGCCTATCTTCTCCCCACTGATTGGTAGCCTGTACAGCCCGGACCGCTTATTAGAGATGAACCATCCAGCTCCACAGGAGGGCACCCCTAATAAGGACATGTTCACTAAGCATGGACTAGTCGCTATAGCTTATACTAAGCTATGGCATAAATATACAAAGAAGAACCCTGAAAGTCAGTGGCCACTGATAGGTTCCTTTGATGAAAATAAAATAAAAATATTGGAAATAGCACTCCAGAAAAATAAGACCACGCCCACTATGTTCGATAGTATTGGCATGTGGCGCAAAGAAACGGAACAACGACAGAAAAGAGAAGAAGCAAAAATAGGGAAAGAAATACGAAAGGCAGCCCACCTAGCCGCCAAGCAACTAGAAGAAGAAAGAAAAGAAAGAAAAGAAGCTGCACAAAACCAAGAATCAGGGTCGACAGGTCAATGTCCTGTTAGGACCCCCTCTACGCTCTACCCTGAATTGCCCTCCAAACAGCGGGCGAACGATGAGTTACTGCTAGGTCCCCCAATCATCTACATGCCCCCTCCATACGCTCCCTGCCAACAACACCTGCAGGCCCTGAGTACGAGCGAGAACGGCCTTATCGCTAGCGCACCAGCCCTCACGGCCTCCGCACCAGCCACCTCAGCAGCACCGACAGATGCCCCCGAGGCTAGCAAGCAACCACCAGCCAGACCAAATAGGTTGAGCAAAGATGAACGGGATGGGATTGACAAAATAGCAAAGACATTAGTAGAACGAAGGGAGAGCGAAGAATACACAATGAACATGTATAACTCGCATGCCGACAGCCATAGACGGCATTTCATTTTGCGATTCAGCTACCACACCCTGAACGCATATGAGGATAGGTATCAGAGCAAGGGCCCCGCTAACCTGACAACGCTATATAGAAAGGTTGATGTTGGAGATGGGACTGAATGTGAGGCGACGGAGCTCTTCATGCAGATGCTTGAGGTCTTCCGCCACCTCACGGAACAAAAACCAGAAACCAAGGTTACAGTCCCTGAAACAACCTCAGCAGAAGTAGCCAATACTATGATGCCCATCAGAGAAGCGGCCCCTTACTGGATCCCGCCACGTGGCCAGGGAACAAGCGATGATATTAATCACGCAGATGCAAAAGGGAGGGTTGTGTACAATTGGGTTTACCAACCATGGGACCGACAAGATATCCTAACCTTTAAACAAACTCTGCCCGATTTAAGAAAGAACCCGACAGCATTCTATACCGAATTAGGCACAGCCTTGGGTTCGACGATAATGACTTTAGCGGACATTGACTTGTTTTTCGGGTTATGCCTGCCAGCTGACGTGTGGAAGCAAATCCGGAAGGCTGACCACACGGATCTGTTTGGGCATACCTGGGACCAACTCAGTAAACTAGATAGACAGCGAGAGCCTGGAAGGAAACCAGTAAAGGACATATTAGAACTCCCAGACAAATTAGTTCAGAAGTTAAAGACACTGATCCCAGAGAAAAAGGTAGATTGGTCGATAGTCACGGCCTGTCGACAGAAACCCCAGGAAGATGTGTCAGAATACTTCTCCCGATTCGAGACAGTGTTCTCCGACTACAGTGGCCAAGACATGACCACCGCAACCGGACAGCACCTGTTTGTACAAAATTATGTAAAGGGCCTATCACAAGAGGTCTCCCAAAAGCTGCAGACGAGTGAGAGTAGTTGGGGGGCCTCCAAACCCGCAGCTATCCTTCAGATGGCTCAGTATTACGAGCACCAAAAGAATGAGAATGATAGGGCGTCCGAGAAAAAGAAGAAAGATTTAAAAGAAAGGGTAATGATAGCCCAGATACAAGGTATAGCGGTAGGACGGGAACACCAAAGGGGGAACTACCAATCGACCACCCCCAGAAATCTACCTCCTAAAGATCACACCCCAACACCCCACACTGGACGTAGAGACATTAGCAATGACCAATGCGCCTTCTGCAAAGGATTCGGCCATTGGAAATCCCAGTGTCCGGTTCTGCTAGAGATGAACAGAAATAGGGACCCCAGAGATGTGGCGGGTGGTCCGAGAAATAGAGGACAAGGACGAGGGCACACGAACGACACCAACAATGACAGATCAGGGAGATCGAACACATTTGACCGCCCCCGACAGAACCAGTATCAACTATCCGACGGTGAGAATGCCCCCGATTTTGCATAGGACTGCCAGAGGCAAGGGAGGGATCCAGTCGAGCTCTGTGTTGACCAGCAAGGTCCTTATGTCACCGCTAAGGTCCTGGGTACAGAGTCTCCATTTTTGGTAGACACTGGGGCGACACGTAGTGTGTTATCGAAACGACTGATTCCAAGGGCACCCTTGTCTGGCTCACACATTACATCGATAGGTTTCGATGGGACGCCCTCCACTAACCCCCTGTCCGTGCCTATCACCTTTGACCTAGAAAGCAACACCACTGACACAACATTTCTGCTCTCCTCCAACTCCCCTGACGCCATTATGGGCATTGACTTACTGAAACATTTTCGAGCTACCATTAGGTGTTCCCCAGATGGAATCCGAGTCATCCTGTACGACAACCCAGACATACCCAAATCCTGCCCCGCACGACACATGTGCTCCATAACTGATGCTGACCTATCCTTGCTCGATACCCTGCCTCCGTACCTATGGGCCAAAAATGACTCTGATGTGGGACGAATGATGATTGACCCCATTCATATAACTGTAAAACAGGATGCTATGCTCCCGAAACTCCCACAATATCGGATATCCCCCGAGGGCGAGAAGGCACTGGTAGCGATCATTCAGTCTCTGGTGGATGCGGGAGTGGTCGAAGAAGTGGTTAGCAATGTCTGCAACAGCCCAATCCTACCTACTGTTAAGAAGCAAGGCGAAGGAGATGAGAAAGCATACCGCTTCATCATCGACCTGCGAGAAATTAACAAAGTGGTTGTACCCCAATACCCCGTAGTCTCAGATATCACCACCATCCTGACCCTCATCCCGTCCACTGCCACCACCTTCACTGTTATCGACCTCAAGAATGCGTTTTTCTCTATCCCAATCCATCCAGACAGCCGTTATCTCTTCGGCTTCACTTTAAAATCCCGCTCGTACCGATTTTGTAGAGCTCCCCAGGGGTACACTGAAAGCCCCAGCATTTACAGCCAGGCCCTCAAAAGACAGCTGGATGCTTTCCAGCTACCAGAAGGAGTGGTGTTGATTCAATATGTCGATGATATCCTTTTGGCGGCTGACACCACCCCACTTGCAATCACAGCCACTGTTCAACTCCTACACTTTCTTGCAGAAAATGGCCATAAAGTTTCCAAAAAGAAATTGCAGTTCTGCCAGCCACAAGTGACATACCTAGGCCATCTCTTGTCCAAAGAAGGGAGGAAACTCACACCCGACCGAATCCAGACCATCCTAGACACTCCCATCCCAAAGACACAAAAACAAGTCCGCTCCCTGGTTGGCCTAACATCTTTCTGCAGACAATGGTTACCCAATTTCAGCCTCATTGTAAAACCCCTACTTGCCCTGTTGGCCCAAGATGCCCCCTTCCCGCTCCCTTGGACCCCTGAATGTCAAGCATCCTTTAAGGAATTACGAGATGCACTCTGTTCAGCACCCGTCCTAGGAACCCCGGATTACTCCAAACCCTTCTCCCTCTTCACCCACGAAAGGGAGGGGTGTGCATTGTCTGTCCTGACCCAATCAATTGGTCCTAAGCAGCGCCCTTGTGCCTACTTCTCCGCCACTCTTGATCCTGTAGCCAGAGCTTTGGCTGCCTGCCTTCGAGCGGTAGCTGCCGCTGCCGTCTCTATCCGTCAGAGCGAAGGAATCGTACTTTCAAACTCTCTGACCGTGTTAGTACCCCATGCTGTCGACACCCTTCTGAACCAAACCAAGACTCAACATTTGACTAGCGCACGACTGACAGGGTACGAACTGACGCTACTTGCACCCCACATCACACTAAAGAGATGCACGACTTTGAACCCTGCCACATTACTGCCCTTGCCTGAAAATGACCCCGACGTTCCTCCCATACACGACTGTGTGACCCTCACGGACGAACAAACTAGGAGTAGAGTTGACCTCCGAGATACTGCTTTCACTGACCCCGATGGAGAGCTATGGGTAGACGGCTCATGCATCAAACTCCCAGATGGCACCACTTCAGCTGCCTATGCAGTCCTGACAGCCCGAACAGTAGTTGAGACAGCCTGCATCACACAACGATCTGCCCAGGCAGCAGAGCTGATAGCCCTCACACGAGCATGCATCATAGCCACGGGGACCACCGCAAACGTATATACAGACAGCCAGTATGCCTTCGGGGTGGTTCACCATTTTGGGCTCCTGTGGAGGGAGAGGGGATTCCTGACGTCCCATGGCACCCCTATCCTTCACGGAGATCTGGTTTCTGCCCTGATTGAAGCGGTTCTCCTCCCCAAACGACTAGCAGTGATCAAATGCCAGGCACACAAGAAGGTGACAGACTTAGTCGGACAAGGGAATGCACTGGCCGACATCACTGCACGAACCACAGCTGAGAAAAGGACGATGACACGCATGTATGTGACCAGGTCACAAGCAGAGAAATGGACCGACGCAAGGGAAATGATCAGAGACATCCAGTCGGCCAGCACCCCTCACGAACTGACTAAGTGGGCCGGGGTGGGTTTGAAGGATGATGAGGGCTGCTGGCGAACAAAAGATGCAAACAAATGGTTGCTACCTGACTCATACCTGATCCCCATACTGACAATGGCTCATTCCCCCGCACACATAGGATCTGCACCCATGATCGAACTCATTTCCAAAGTCTGGCACAACGACAAAATCCCGACTCAGCCAGACGCCTAGTCCAGCAGTGCCTTATCTGTCTACAGCACATCCCCGGGAAAGGAACTATGGTACCCCGGGGAGGGTTCGGGACCCCCAATCACCCCTTTGAGGTCCTTCAGATGGACTACATCCAACTAGAGAGATGCCAAAGCTTGAAGTATGTACTAGTCATCGTATGTGCCTTCAGCAAATGGGTAGAGGCCTATCCAACCCGTGACAACACCGCCATGACTACTGCCAAAGTACTACTGAAAGAATTCTTTCCTCGCTATGGCCTTTGTCGAATTTTATGGAGCGACAATGGCCCCCACTTCATAGCTGAGGTTATCCAACTAATCCTAAAGGGATTGGGGGTGAAACAGAGATTTCACGCAGTCTTCCACCCCCAATCCGCCGGCCTGGTGGAACGCCATAATGCCACACTGAAGTTGAAATTGTCAAAAATAGTGGCAACCACCGGACTTAAATGGCCAGACGCTCTCCCTTTGGCCTTGCTATCGATGCGCTCTACTCCCACCAAACACCATTTGACCCCCTACTAGGTTGTATTCGGCGACCGATGAACCTCTGGACTGCTCCCAAGCCAACCTCCATTCATGACGTCCCGGACATCCTACTGTCTGATTATTTGTGCAAGTTAACTAAAACGTTGTCTGTCACTCATCAACAGGTGCAGCAGGCCATCCCCGATGCTTCCAGGGGCCCCGGCCACGATATCCAACCGGGAGATTTCGTTCTAATACGAAACTTCCAGCGGACCAAAAGTCTGGAACCCCGGTGGACGGGCCCCTGGCAAGTGCTTATCACCACCCGGACAGCGCTTCGAGTGGAGGGGAAGCGGCACTGGCTGCACGCACACCACTGCAGGAAGATCTCCTCGACCCTGGCCACGACAGACAACGTCAACACCCAAGAAGAGCTCCTGAACAAAGATCGACCAACATTGAACTGTTATCCCGATACTGAGGCACTTGAACTTGCAAGATTCTCTGACCCCACTGTGCCAACCAGAGAAGGGTATTTCCTGCGTCGAAAGGAGGGAGCTTCGGCTAAGTAGGCCACGGACTAAGTTGAATCTCAGAACGGTGACCTAAACGCAACCAAGGGTTACCGGGAGAGAAGCTAAACGAAGTCTGTGGTTCTGCCCGCTACCGAGCCCCTTGAAGATGATGGAAGCGCCAGATAAGAAGATGATGGAAGCGCCAGATAAGAAGATGATGGAAGCAACAGGAAATACCCACTATAGAAATCCAAAGACTGACAATTTGCACAAATCAAAGACAATTGCCATCTTTATTGTCTTCCTCTTCTGCCTCCTCCTCATGACCTCCTTCTGGCTTCTGGAGGAAAGCACACCGGCTCATGAGGCATTGCTGCCCACTGCACGACCGACCCCTATGAAAGAGCATCACCTAATCTCCCTGTCGCCTCAGCTCCGAGAAAGGCGCAGGGAATTCTGGAACAATTCCTTCTTGCAACTGTTGCACCAACACAACCTTGCTGCAAATGCAACGAACTGCTGGATCTGCGGGTTGCTCCCGCATGCCACTGGACACTCCATCCCCTTCATCCCTTCTCCTTTCTCAGTTCACGGCTCCTGCCTCGCCTGGTTGATCCTCATGTAAGAGAGCCACAAGGACAACGCCACTTCCAGCCAGACAGTGTCGCACTTCTACTCTGGGTTCTGGCTGAACAAAACCGGAAAGACCTCTGCTCCCCTGTGCCCTGCGCTCACAGGCGCCACCTTCCTTAAAGACATTCCAGCCAAAGAACGTGTTGAAGTACAGGTACTCCACAATCCAGCTAGATCCACCTTCTCTCATTTGCAAAAACAAACCACCGCCACTCTGACTGTGGCTCTGTCTGTTATCAATGTCACAGGTCTTGTGTGCCTAGAAGGCCAAGGAACGCAGCTGGTGGGTCGCAGTTCCTGCCGAATCACCAGAACATTGGACTCAGTTGACCCCCCTTCTTTTGTTGCCTCTCCAAATATGTACTTTGTGTGTGGCACCAAAGCTTACACCTGGCTCCCGAAAGGTTGGAAGGGTATCTGTTACATTGCCTTCGTTCTTCCCCCCACGTATGTAGCCCCTGCCAACCATCACCGGCAGAGGCGTGCAGATGACATTGGACAAGCCGACTCCACTGGAGCACAGTTCCTAGACGCAGCAAAGGGACTTGTTCCGCTGTAGGGCCCAATGGCAAACAGCCGCGCTATCCGACACCTGACCCAGGCAGTAGAAACAACGATCAACATCACGGCTGGCATCCTCGCTAACAACACGGCGGAACTTCAGGCGGTCCGCCTTGTGACCCCTTCAAAACCGCCTTGTTCTAGATGTGGTCCTAGCCGATCGAGGAGGAGCATGCCGCATCATCGGATCCAGCTGCTGCACCTACGTGCCAGACAACTCGCCTTCAGTCTACAAAGCCATTGAACACCTCCACAGACTTTCCTCGGAGGTTCACCAAGAGCAGGAAGGATGGTCGCTTGGGAGCTGGTTTTGGGACACTTTGAAGGACTGGGGTTGGAAGTTGTTTTCCTTCATACTGATACCTGTTGTGATATTATGTGGGTGTTGCTTAGATATTCAATGTCTACCCTCCTTGTGCAGTTTCGTTTCTAACTGTATGTGCCCAAAGACTTTGGACTTCCAAACTGAGCACATGAGTCCCCTCTACGAAGTAGAAATATGTGGCCTTATGGGGATAAATCCAAACTGACAAGTTGGCGAGACATGTTAAAAGGGAGGACTGTGGAATTTTAGTTTGTGAGCTAAACATCATCTGCGCCAGCTTGTCACCCACGTACGACGTGCACGACAGCCATTTTAGGTATCATGGTCTCCCTGTCCACGATCGATCGCCAGCGCGCCCCTCTGACCCAGCAAGCATCCTCCGCGCACCCTGGCTCCCCCTCCCTCCCTCTCATGAACCTAATCCTTCTGCATGACCCTGTCCTTGGGAGTCACGCCTGCGCCTGACCAGCATCTCCTCTCCTCCCATGAATGCCCCTCTGTTGATAAACCTTCCCTCCGCGCTCGATTGTCCACGCGGCATGAATACCACTCCTTTGATGACCCCTTCCCCCGTGTCCAGCTGTCCACACAGGTCCGAGGCCATCGCCTAAGCCGGGAGATATCATTTACTGCCCCTTATTGTATGAAGTCACTCTTCTTCAAAGAACCCTCTATTGATCAAGGCCTCCCCACCCCCGGGATATGATCAGGCGCACACATCCTCAGACTCGGCGGAATACTCAGCTGCGTGATGACCCCCTCCTCTTATCAGCAGGTTGAGGACCTCTATTGTGGAGGTATATGGGGGTGGGATTGACACGAGGATTACGGGGATGTCTTTTTCCTTACTTCACAATGTTCTGATTGTAATAAAGAAAGGTCACATGCCATAAACCAGTGTATAAGAGGCCAGGCCTCCGAGAGGCTGTTAGAGCACCTCGAGACGATACCTTGTTGTCTGATCTGATGTGTTCTGCTCCGTCAGAATAAAACTTCTGTTTCCTGCCTTCTGGTCTCCGGCGCCTGCCTCATTGCTTGGTAATTTGAATGGTACAAAGGCGGTTAGCGCCGGGCAAATCTTGAAAAAGGTCATAGCCCTACCTTTTTCCACAATATATGTGTGCCACATGTGCTAACATGCATATTTCATGGGTGCAACAGGGTGTCCTTTTGACACCCTTGCACGCTTGAAATTGCATGCGCAATTTGCAAGTACCTATTGGGTACTCGCAAATTGTGCATGCAATTCCCATTTATTTCTATAGGCCCATAGAAATTTATGGGAAGCCATTCCTTATTTGCAACTCCCAATTTTCGAGTCGCAATTAAGGAATGCGTAGGATTCCAAATTTTATTTGCAAATCCTACATACATTGCATTTTACTAGTCCATAATAGCTAATCGGTAAAATTCGCTAGTAGGGACTCACAAAATACAATGTTAATACATCTGGCCCTATATTCTTTTACACAAATTAGCATGATATGAGGGAAATCATAATGCTGCATGAGTTACTGGAATTTATGCATTACTGAATGCATGTCCTATTTTGCCAAGACTTTCTTGTTTGAAGTGGATCTCTAATAAAAATTTTATTTCACAACTTTTTAGAGGGATCCTTCATGACAGCTCATCACCCTGATCGTTTTTTTAGACCACATTGGGCCATGTAAAACGCCGGCCTGGCGGGGGGGATCCACCCGCCATCCGTGCCGGAATGACCACCTGCCATTTTATCATGGCTGGGGGGTCCAGGGTGGACGGAAAAACCGTCCGCCGCTTTTCCGCCCGGTCGCCTTGCAACTGGGCGGAAAAGGGTTCTAAATGGTGGGGGTGTCTGTCACTCCGCGGGTGTGGGGGGTGCACATGGGGTGTACCTATGGTACCCCCCAGCATTTCAAAGATCAACGTGGCAGGCACCGCGCGTTGCCTGTCACTTTGTTCGTTGAAATGCACTACATGTATTTTTACCATTGCGGCGGGCGGTGCTTTCAGCACCGCCCGCCACAATGTTAAAAATACAGGATGCACCCGCCACTGTGGCGGGAGCTTTCTAATTTCCCCCACGTGACCCCAGCCCTTATGGCGGGCCGTCTCTTTCCACAATGGGATGGCAGGCAGGCAAAGTCCGCCCGCAATCCTAATGGGGGCCTAGGACTCTGGAGCAAGGGACACTCAGACTGAAGCAACATTAGTGACACAGGAAAAGTAACACTGGAGCACTATCGGGCACAAAGAATAATTCTAGGACGCTGGCTTACTTACCTCTCTTTCTTTGCCCAATACGCCTCCTCCCAATTTCCCTTCCCCCACCCAGGACCTTTCTCTATCTAAACATGGTCCCAACAATACAGCCCCCAGGCAGGAGATATGTTCCTCTGTTCAAACCTTATGCACCTCGTGCAACCTTCCCCCCTCTCTGCTCCTACTCTTTCCAGCTTCTGTGCTTTGTCCCCAGCCCTCATATGCCTTTGCCCTTTGTTCCCCAACCTGATTTTCTGTGAACCTTAGACAGACTTCCTTTCCTCTCTATGGTTGTCTCTTCCCTTATCCTCACTCCCTCTCGTCCCCTACCCCCCACTACTTTCTCTCGCCTTTCACTCCTCCCCTTATTGTATTGCTGATTGTCTTACTTAATGTTTACTTGTTGATTATCTTCTAGTATATTGTTGAACCACATTGTTGCACTTCCTGTCGTCTCTCCTATTGTCTCCTACTGCATCCTCCCTCTATTAATGTCTCTCCTCCCTCCTTTCTAAATGTTTTGAGACTGAACTATTTTGTCTGATGCCCGATGGAGCTACTTGGTTTAGCTATAGGGGAGATGGGCCTTGGACTCCCTCCTTGGTCGTCACCTACCCAGTCGGTCTTTAGGCAGACTTCTTTTCGTCTCTCCTTATTGTCTCTTCCCTAGGTCCTATCCTCCCTCCCCTGAATCTCTCACCTTGCCTTCTACTCTGCCTACCCCCTGTCCTTTGTGCCCTTTGTCAAAGCACTCCTTTTCCCCTTGTTGGGGAAAGTTCCAATATTTATACTCTGGAATCTCAGCGAACCCGCTGAGTGAGTCCATTGCGCCAAGGGAGCCACTCCCACTTGAGGTATGGTATGGCACCCCTTGCCAAAGCACTCCCTCTCCCCTTTTTGGGGAAGGATCCAGTATGTAGACCTTTGAGTCTCAGAGACCTCTCTGAGAGAGTCCACTGCGTAAAGGGAGCCTCTCGCAATAGAGATAGGAAAGGGATTTCACTTCCCCTGGGATCACAGCTTACTGGACTTTGGACGTTGCCTTGACTCGTCTACCGGTGTGTGTCCCCGTCACCCTTCCCCTCTTCTCCCCTTGTTGTGACTCTCACCCTCCCCTGCCTTCCTCTTTCCCACCTTCATTATCTGTCTAATTCCCCTACTCCAACCCCCCCTGAATCTCTCACCGTACCTCCTTTTCCCCTTACGTATTTGTGCTTATTGTTTATCTGAAACTTACAAGTAACTATGTTGCCATGCTCTAAGAACTATGTAACCTTTGTAACGATGTAAACTGCAACTGATCTGATGCTAATGTAAAGCGCTCTGATACCTCCGGGTCTAGCCAGCGCTATATAAAACTTTTAAAATAAAAAAATTTAAAATAAATATTGACAGTAAGATAGTGACACTAGTACACAATCACAGAACAGTGACACAGGAACACTGACAGCGGGCACCAGAAAGGAGGAAATTTGCTAAACCTTTGTACTGGAGGTGCGGCTCATAAGTGATGCACACTTGGTGCAAAGTGCTGTGATGGGAATTATTTTCCAAAAGAAAACCATATTTGCATTGGAAAGTAGGCCAAACTAGCATGAAGTTATGCGCTACCTTGGAATACTTATCAGTAAGGAGGCGTGCCAAGGATGGTACATGGGCATTCCCATGCAACCACCCATGAATATATGTACAAATCCCAATTTTCAAACATTTGTAAACTGGGATTTGCACCAGAAATGTACTATTCCTTCAGACAGTTGAGAAACTTATAAAAGTCTCCACATTTTTCTAATTTTGAATACATGCAACACTGCACAACGCACATGCAAAGTGTGAAAAGTATTAAAGCAGAGTTTTTGTACTGGGCATTTCCCCCAGTACAAAACATATGCATGACAGAACGCAATCTCCCATGCATTATAGTGCAGGGGTGTGTGCATTGACGCATCGCAGCCTAAGGTGTGCCAGGGCTGGGGGACAAAAACAACACCATATATTAGTAGATATGATGCTGTTTTTCTCTTTCCCTTTGCCACAAGTCAATGCAATAACTTCGGTCTGAAGTTAGTAAATATGGGGCATATTACCAAGCAATAGCGATAATTATCGCTATTGCTTAGTTAGAGACAAAAATTTACCGCCGAGCTGCGGCGATTTTATCGCAGATAAACCTTGGTATTACCAAGGTTTATAGCAAATGCGATAAAAATCGGCCGCAATGCATGAATATCGCTGAAAAGTCCGCGATATTCATGCATTACCGAGCTAATGCTCTTAGCCATGTTATCCACCTCCCATTGGACAACATGGCTAAGAACTGCTCAGGGCAGGTGTTAGCTTTTGAAGATATTCGCACTTAGCGCGAATATCTCCAAAAGTTTGTAATAGGAGATAGCGATGTTAGCGACTGTTTCCAGTCGCTAACATCTTGGCACGCCCACTTTGCATGTCATTAGTGATAACTATCACTGACATGCAAAGTGGGGCCCAAGATGGTCGCTATCTCCTACTAGCTGTCGCTAACTGGTGTTAGCGACAGCTAGGTGATAGGGAGATAATTTTATCTCCGCTTTCTTGGCTTTTAAAGCCAAAAAAGCGGAGATAAACCCCCTTGATAATATACCCCTATGTAGTTTTAGTGTATTGACATGTGGGTACTTCGAGGTGTACTGATGCCAGGAAACTGACCTAAAGCACTTGGTACTGGGACACTACCACTGGGACAAGGACACAAGCGCACTGACACAGCGCATTGGAACATTGCCATGGGTCACAAACATTGACAACAGTACGCTCATACGGGGGGCAACAGCACAGACATTAGGACACTGACAGAGCTGCACAACCATTGACACAGCAACTCTGATACAAGGACACTGACACTGAGACACTACCAATGGACCACAGATTCGTGTTTACTGACAGAGCAGCACAAATATTGACATGGGAATATTGACTTGGAAATAGTGACACTTGAATATTCTGTCCCTGGACACAAACACTGATGCTGCAGCAATGGCATGGGGCAGTAATACTGGAAGTCAGGGACACTAGGGCTTAAATAAACCTACAGTCTTTCATACACAGGGTACAGCTTAATAAATAGTTGTGTTGTGTGAATAATCGATCACAAAGCAGCACCTTATTTAGAAGGAGTCACCTACCAACGATGTCATCAACTACACTTGTACAAAAAGTGAGGGCATATTAGCAACGCTTTGCGATAAATATTGCAAAGCTCGCTTAGTGCTAATTTTCTTAACGCCGGCTATCGCAGGTTTTCATCGCGGAGATAGTGCATTATTAGCAACGCGTATCCCTACGGCGATAAAAAATCCAGTGATAGCGGTGAAATGCCTGATAAACGCTGGAAATCCAGCGATGAAATTGCTGCAATAGTGAAATCATTGGTAATAAGCCATGGTGGTCTCAGCCTGACAACGTCAGGTTTCTCTCAGGCGTTAGGAACCAGCGATAATCGTTGTTAGCACAACTTTCTTTAATGCAACGTGGATTGGCAGCCGCATTGATAATAGGAGGTAGTCGTGTTAGCGACTGTATTCATGGTGTTTCTCGATGGCACCGCCTACTTTGCATCTCATTAGTGATGATTATCGCTGAGAAGCTTAGCGTCAGTATTTTGGCTGCTAACATGCGATAATGCATGTAAGCGCCACCTTGGTGATAGGGCAGTAATAATATAGCCGCTTTAGCTGGAAAAGTACCGCTAAAGCAGCAATAATGCCCTTGATAATATGCCCCTTGCTTTTTTGTGTGGCCAACAACACCTCACAAAGGTCAGTCTGCACTAGCTAGCATAGACTGTGTACAATGGGTTTGAGAGAGCGCAGACAGTTCAAAGACCTAGGATGTATGCATTGCGTCCACCATATATGAGGCATATTTTGTTTCCAATGCAAATGACTGCTTGGCCCATCATCTTCTCCTGGAAATAGCCCAGAAACACCCTTTTGCGTGTATTACTAGGAGGTCGTCGCATCACGGTGCAAAGCAGTATTGGCGCAGTGCGAAGGCCAACTTACCACGCAATGCTGTATTGATGCTGCCATTCACACCACATTGCGTCTTCGCGTGCCGTGGTAACTTTGATCCGAGGATACTGAATATTTGTGTCTTCGAGAGGCCATGGTAACTTTTAGTAAATTGAATCCTAGGATACAGAATATAAGATACTGATGTTTGGACACAACAGCCTGACAGTGATATGTCACAGAGACTCTAACACACCACTAGTGCCTGGGAGACACAGTAATAGGTTATTGACCTGTGATTACTGACACTGGGACATTGACACTGAGATACTGACACAAGGTTTGGTTGGGGATCTTCATTCCACAGACTTCGGAAGGACAGCAAAGAGGATATGGAGCCTGCGGAAAGGCATCCCCATTGCTCAGTTCTGCAAGGAATTTAATGAGAAGACTAAAGACATCAAGGAGGGGATCCCGCTGCCAGTCAAGATTCATGTGAAGCTGTGGTCTCCATCCCATTGACGAATCCTAAACGCCAGCAACTTACTGGGAGTAACGTTGCCATTCCAGCCAGCAGAATCCTCGTAAGAGCGCCATTGCCGTCGACCTCGCTGCAGCTCCACCGCCGAGTAGCTCCTCCCCCCGCCGCAGCCTCACAACAACCGCGCTGCCGCTGAGTGGGGGAGAGGGAAAGACTACATTTCCCAGCGGCCTCCGCGACCGGAAGTCGCGTCGAGGCGGAGCGCGCCAGGAGGCACTTAAAAACAGCCTTCATCTCCCGCGTCGCGGGAGCGCGCGGGGCAGCGCTGGGCTAAGCCCGGGCAAAGGGCGGGCCCTCTGTGGCCCTCAGGGGACCGAGGAGGACGGGACGGGCCATCCCCCTTTCATCTGTGCCAAGGCATCCTAATACGCCTTGCTCTCTACCTGCAGCGCATTAAAAGGGAGCTCCCCATTACTGTCACACCTCGGATAACAACGTGAAGATGTCCAAAACCAGAAAGACCCCCGTGGCCACAAGATCTGTAACAAGAACAACAAGTGCACCCAAAACACCTCTTCCTACAATAACTGCTATTGACTTAATGTTACAGAAAACAATCAGTGTGGTGGCTGATGCTATCCAGGATACTGAAAGACGACTATCTCTAACGCCAGACCTGTGTTTTCCGGACCTTTCCCTACACACTACCGAAAACGTTAATTCAAAAGACACTACAATGAATTCCCAAGAATCAATCTTAATGCTGTCCTTCACAGGGCTCCCAAGTCCCCAAACAAGAGACAACACCCCATCTGTCCTGTCCATTCCCTCCCTAGGTAGCAGTAGGGACAGCAGTCTTATGGTGCCTAGCGAAAATGGTACTAATATATGCCTACCGTCTTCAGACCATTTAGATCCCGGGTCTTTAACCCTGGCAGACTTAACATCCATAGCTCCTAAAGGAATAGAACCCTCCCCGGCTAGGAGACTAGGGTCAAAAAATACAAGCAGGTCCCGTGGATCTCGAATCAAAAAAACATCTTTAGTTAAAAAAAACTCTCGCTTAAAGGCCAAAAAACACCATCCAGTTAAAGATATCTGGTCCACTTTCAGACTGGCCAACCCTACACCTAAAGCAGTAAATTTTTGCCCACCCACAATTAGTCAGGAGCTAGGGCCGCCCTTGAGCAAGCAGCAGATAGGTCCTACAGTCATGACTATAGTCCACTCAGATCAGTTAGACAACATACAAACAAGCAATGAGCCGCTTCTGGGTCAACTAGAAGTCCTAATCAAGACCCTCTTGAAGCCCATCAGTGAGAGAGTCATTAACATCGAGAAGGCTCTAGGGAAATTCGAAAGGGCTCAAAATGATGCATCCTCCACCTTACTCAAAATATTGAATGCACCAAAAAACACTTCCACCTTTGTACCAGCCCGCAGTTCACTTGCCTCAACTAGTAACAAAGCTGTAAGGACAAAGCAAACTAATCATAACACTGCAAATAACCACACTCTGCCAGCCTGTCAGGATAAAACTCCTCACTCTAAGCCGAGAGTAAATCTAGACACGGTGGCTAACCCTTCCCCCACAGCGGCCACTACCCTGACCAATGCCCAAACTCCACCTGAAAATGAAACTGAGGAAAGTGAATGGGCCGCTGAAAGTTCCCCAGTCAAACTAGTACCAACCCACCCAGAACTATCGAGCCAAACTAAAACTACACATTTGAGTATACCTATAACGCTAACAGGGGACAAATTGCCAAAACCAGTGGCAGTCAAAAGACCAACCCACATAAATCTTTCACCTGAATCCAGCCCTTATACCAGTGTCATGATTGGGGTACCTAAATCACTGGACGAGAAAACAGAATCTCATGCGGAACTAAAAAATAAGGTCAGCCACTGGCTTACAAATCACAGACCGATTCCACAACATATAATTGGCCATATCTCACATGTGAAAAGAGTAGACTGGGTGGGCACCAGATTTAAATCAACTGAGGGTGATTGCATTGTGGTTACCTTCGGCGATAGCCGTGCAGCTAGTTTTGTGAACAGCTGGAAAAGTGGCACGACCAATAGCCTGATCCGCACAATGGATCTGAGCTACTTTTATCCCTCCAATAATCCCACTAACAATGTAAAACAATCACAGCTAACCTATGGACAGGGGGGGCTGCCTGAGCAAACGGCGTATCACCAAGCTAGGGAAACCTTATGGCAGTATGACCCGCTCACCCCGTTGGATCATACAAACCACAGGAACGAACCCCCATGGTTTAACAGGCAAAACAGATATCGTATAAATCTTCAGGAGAGAAGGGAGTTTCCACCTCGCCCACAGTTTCAGCACTATTCACACCCACAACAGCTAAACATGCACTATGGGGTCCCCGTCTCAAACAGATATGACACGCTTTATGCCCCAGACTATCTGGACGAGATTGATTGACATACTGTACCCCTAACCCCCCCTCCTACACACTCCGAGTCTTTTTGCATGGAAGCAGTTTCGAACAATCTAGTGAGTACTACACTAGAGTGTACGAATAATCCTACTCAAGGGTTAGGTATAACCCCCGAGGCAGCTCTTCCAGTAAACCAGTCAGAGAGCACATTGCCCCTATATGAACCTAGCCCCCCACATCCTCTGAATCAAGTTCTCTGCGACACCGCCGGCGTTGTAAACTCTCTACCCAGCACTGGAATACAAGCGGATACAATAACTGTCCAAGGGAATCAAGTGACACCTCCACCTACAACCAACGCCCAGGAAGTATGCCCAAATGATACATCAACAAGTACTATAAAACTTTTGTCCTGGAACGTTGCTGGCCTGGCCTCCAAGGTAAAGGATCCAACATGGGTATCACACATAAAAGACTATACCATTTTGTGTTTCCAAGAAACATGGATGGAAGACGTAAACGCACATATTGAGGGCTTCCAAAGTTTCTTCCTACCGGCAACTCCATCGAATAGCGGAAGATCAAAGGGGGGCTTGGTAGTTTACGTTAGCCTTGCACTCAATTGCCAGGTTTCAAACAGGGAATCCAACAACAGACATATTCAAACCCTGGTACTCAGGAGGGGAAAAAGGGCATTGACCCTTATTAACTTTTATAATGCCGTATTATCAAATAGGGAGTGTAACATTATCCATCTACATGACTTCCTTAAAACTAAAGCTTTAAGTCTGCCCCGCAGCACCATCATTGCTGGAGATTTTAACACGCATCCATGCGGTAACCCTGTAGATACACCAATTGGACTTTTAGGTTGCAATAACAGATCTGGCTTCCACTTTGATCACTCGCCACGTGGTACCCATGTAAATAACCTAACTGATGACAGGAACCTGACAGTTGCAATGTCTATATCAGAGGA
Source organism: Lissotriton vulgaris (assembly GCF_964263255.1). Classification (NCBI taxonomy): domain Eukaryota; kingdom Metazoa; phylum Chordata; class Amphibia; order Caudata; family Salamandridae; genus Lissotriton; species Lissotriton vulgaris. Next base: position 307,921,727 of record NC_141685.1, read on the forward strand.
TTCCCACATCTTTGACATTCCCACGTACAAAGGACCCGGAAATGGCACCTATATAGATCACATTCTTCTTTCAAGAGACCTGGTTGATCTAGTAACTGACTTTGAAATTCAAACAAGTTTGTTCAGTGATCACAATCCCATTTCCATCAAAATCAGAGGAGGTTTCTTCGAACTTCGAAAGCCCAGGAAAGACTGTGGCAGCTTAAAGCCAATAAACGGAAACCGGCGTTTGAAGTGGTCAAAAGTCAACAGTGTTACTCTGTATAACTCAATTAATAATAGTTGTGGCAAAGAACTCGCACTTTGTGCCTCTCCTACCACCTTGCCTGAAGTGACTTTAACCGCCTTTTCAGTTGTGGTAGATAGAGTGGGCGAACTGTTAACCATACCAGTGAAGGGTCATCATGAACCCCACCCGAAATGGTTCAACCAAACCTGCTCAAAGGCTGGACGTAACTTAAAAAAAGCACTAAAGACTAACCCCAGAGATTCCACCCTTGTAAAAGAACTGAGAAACATCTATAAGACATCCTTAGCAGCCCGGAAAAAAGAAGTGAAGGCAAGCATCTGGGAATCTCTGAGTGACCCAGCAATTCTGGGTAATAGCTCCAAGTTCTGGAACATTATAAACCAGCCCCTGTTCGACGACCCCAGTAATTCTGTGATTGGGTCAAATATACCCGAGGATGAGTGGTTAACTCATTTTAGAACAATTTTTCAAAGTGACGATGCACAAGCGGACAATGATTTTAACACCCCTGATGAAGAACTGTTGTGCTTTACAGTGGGGGAGGTAGTAAAGGGGATTCAGGGCCTGACCAGCAATAAAGCTCCGGGCCCCGATGGTCTTCCCCCCGACCTCTTTAAATCAGACATTCAACTATGGGCACCAGTCCTTACCGCAGTAATAAATGCCGGGATCTCTAAAGGTTGTCCAAAATCATGGGGGTCTTCAACCATAGTGCCTGTATTCAAGAAAGGGGATCGCAGAAGTGTAACATGTTACAGGCCAATATCACTGATCAACTCAATCGCCAAGGTGGTGGGGGGCATTATTCTAAATAGGCTAGTACTTTGGGCCAAGGAAAAAAACATTCTGTCACCCATCCAATACGGGTTCAGACCAGGTCATTCCACGATAGCTCAATGTCTGAACCTGTATTTAATAAATGGCAAATACACCATGGCCAGAAAAGGGTCCATCCATATGGCCTTTATGGATTTATCATCCGCTTTCGACTGCGTTGACAGAGGTAGGCTTTGGGAGGTCATGCAAAAAATGGGTGTGGAGCAAAATCTAATTAACTTTTTAGCAGATCTACACTCGGACACCAGAGCAAATGTTCGCTTTACACAGGACATGAAAGTAACTAGGGACTTCAGGATAAACCGGGGGGTTAGACAAGGGTGCATCCTAGCCCCGTTTCTTTTTAATCTTTATATTAATGATTTGGAGGAACACATACTAAAAACCGGTGCAGGCTACCCATACATAGCGAGGAAGGGCGTGCCCGTCTTGCTATATGCGGACGACGCCGTCCTAATCTCTAGAACGGCGATCGGCCTTCAAACCCTGCTTGATTCTTTTTTTGTATTTATGAATTCCCGTGGACTGAGCATCAATAACTCGAAATCTTTCATCATGATGACCGGCTCAGGTCCAAAAAAAAGATATCCCCACTCTGTAAACAACGAAAAAATACCGACAACTAAGACCTTCTCGTATCTTGGTGTCCTTTTTGACCACAAACTAACCTGGGCACCTGCAATACAAAAGAAAAAGGGTGAGGTAGTGCGCGTAAACGCAGGTATAATGGATTTTGCAAAGAAAATGGGTAATAGCCCAGTGGCCGCTGTTCTAAAGTTATATCAAGCTAAAAGCATTGCAGTTGCATGCTATGGGAGTGAATTATGGGGATCTGAACCCTCAGACACCCTCGAGACCACTGAAAACAACTTTTTAAAGCAAGTCCTAAGGCTCCCCAGGGGTTCAGCAAACTTTTCTGTCCACACAGAATTAGGTATGTCCCATCTAAGCGACAGGATTGCTGTTAACCCCTTGCTATGCTGGCTAAACAGTTGGCTAAATCCAGATATACCCCTCACTAGAAACATCCTGCAAGAGGCATTAGAGTGGGAAGGGAAGTATAAGATCCCGTGGTTAAAATATATTAGTAGATGTCTCTCCGAACTAGGCCGGCCTGATCTTTTCCTAGACCCTGCGAAAATAACTAAGTCTGACGTTATTTACGTAAAGAACACCTTCATGACAACTAGGTACCTAGCAAGGGAGGAGAGAGAGTATGAGAAAAAAAGTGTGAGATTGCATGCTCTCACCAAAACGACCCTCCACATAGAACCCTACCTTGTCTGGCCCTTGTCGGGCTATGAACGATTTCTGCTTACAAGGTTCCGATTTGATATGTTTCACCTTTTGCTAGCCGTACCAAGCGGGGCACACAGGGGTCAAGTGTTGCCAGCTTGTGGCTGCGACAATAAGTCTCCACAAGATCTGGCACACTTTTTATTCTTTTGCTCATATTATACAGTCCCTCGCAAATTGTTTTTAAAACCTTTACTACAACGGCTCCACTTTGCACAATACAGACCAGCACTTTATTATCTTCAAATGCTAAATAGCGACAGCACTCTGTTTTTATGTAGCTTTTTAAAACTTGCACTTAAATACAGGAAAAGCATGGAAGGCTAACTAGCTTTGTTCCTGATATGTATCTCTTTTTTAACATTGTATTTTTACTGCTTTTAATTTACAAACTTGTTACTTTTGCTTGTGCTCGTGTTTATGTGGTAACATACTTTGTTTTTTTTGCATAAACTGTACTTTGTGATAAATGTTTTTGATATGTACTTTTATGATTGTTACATGTAAACAATCGAATAAAGAGATTTTACTTACTTACTACTGACACAAGGTGCTAGATTGGAAACACTGGCACAGAGAGGCATGTGTTGACATTGACACTGGGACACTAACATGGACATTGGTAACTGAAACAGTGCCATGGCTTATGCCAGAGAGACTCTGACTTTGACACCAGAGGACAATGAAACTAACATGGGAATATTCACACTGAGATGCTATGAATGGCACATGGACAATGACATGGAAGAATTGATAGGGGGACATTACCACTAGGGCACTACCACTGAGTCACAGGTAGATGGGGTGAAAAAGACACTGGCATTGATACTGGAACACTGCCTGTTTCTGGATTTGATGGCTGGGTTGTAAGGCAGGCCCACAAAAAAAGAAAAAAAGAAAAATTCACTTTTACCTTTATAACTTGCAGTGCGACTTTGTCCTCCCATGGTTGTCTTCCCTCCTCCTGGAAGGTCCAGACCCGGAAACTGCACTACTCAATCCTGGCGCTGCACTCAGAGCATGAGAGCAGTGCCAGGATTGGATACAGCAGGCTCTCTCCATGCTCATAAGAGTCCTGGAGGTCTGTGCTTTTTCTCACCCAGCTGTCTAGGACAGCTGGGTTAAAGAACTTTAAAATGTGCATGTCTAGCTGGCCGTCCCAAGACCCCCATCCAAAGAGCCATGCATATTTTAAAGCGCACAGCTCCCTTCTCCCTCTCTGCAGTTCTGGCCCGCCCCGTCCTGACACTTAGGGGGTCATAAGGGCGGGGGTCCAGTGGGGGCCATTAGGATGTGCACGCCACACTGGCGTGCCCATCCTGCATTTTTAGCATTGCGACCGTCGCAATGCTAAAAATGCACGTCATGCATTTCAATGCACAACGTGACAGGCACTGCACGGTGCCTGCCACATTGTACATTGAAATGCAAGGGGGTTCCATAGGTACCCCCCCATGTGCACCGCCCACCCCCCAGAATCCCTGGGGGCCCGCAACAGGCCCCCGCAAGAGATTCTGCATGTCCGTTGCCGCCACAAAAAGGCATTGGTCCCCCTCCATCATTATATGGATGGCGGTGTCTAGAAGACACTGCCACCATATTAGACTCTTTCCCCCGCCGGTCTACTTGTGGTCCCCCGCCATAGTAATATGGCAGGGGGAAATGGGTGGCGGGTGGGGACAGATGTCGGGCAGATCGCCATGCGGGCAGTGGCGATTCGCCCGACATCCTATTGGGGCCCTTAGTTCGAGACGAATCATAGATTGCTGAAAAATAAAATGGTAATAAATAAACTGTGTTACCATTTTATTATTTTATCTCTGGAGCTTGTGGGTTGACATTCCTCTGCTCAAATGGAGGAGCTGCCCCTGGTGTCTACTAGGCTTGTTCTTATTCCTGTGATTGATCAAATTGGGCTCATCACCTCACCCATTCCCTGAGCTGTGCCCATCCTCCCTAACCCTCTGTACCTACCTTGTATACCTGTCCTGCCAAATGGACATTCAAGATCTTTCCCACAGGAGCAGGTACAGATAGACCAACGCAGAGTGGCACTTGGACCAGGCCTTTGTAGGCACATGGGTCTCTGATATCATTACTATGTGCCAATGTGTTTAGAACTGCCTGTAAAACGTATTTCATTATTATCCCAAAGCATTTGCTTCATATTTCGCCAAAGGTGCATTGAGGAAGAACTCGCAATTCATCGATTAATAAAATTAATGTTTTAATAGGTTTTCATCAATTTTCTACTGGCTCGGGAAACTTTCAAAACACCATGTGACACACATTTTCCGAAAGTTCCTAATGTTTCTAGTTCACTGTAGTTTAAAAGGCATCATTTGTCACTAGTTATCAATGATAGTTGTAAAGGTAGAATAACAGTAATATTTTTTTACAACACAGTAAAATATAATGCATTCTTTAAAATGTGATTATATTATACCATTTTTGAAGGAAATTGCATTGAGGACCGCACCAATGTGTAGTTCAAGAGCCCGCTTGTGCTGTAGTTCTCCCTTGGGCAATGGCACAACTAAACTTCAGGGGGCCCACCTGCAAAGCACATGGAGGGGGGGGGGGGCACGTTTTGGACTCACTCAGAAGCTCTCAGGCCAGGGGCCCATCACCTGTACACAGTGCCAGTGTAGGCCCCCTTGGAGCTCAGGGTCCCCCGGCACTGCTGAGGCTGCAGGGGCTAATGTTATGCCAATGTCCCCTGGGCCATGCCTGTCGAACATCAAAGGCTCCCTGTTCTGTGGGCACGGTTAAAAAAAAAACGTTCTTCCAAATTCCCATTAATATAGATTTATTATTCAATTTTTCAGCTTTCCGTCAGTGTTCTTACCTTTGATTGTACCTTCATGCATTCTGATGTATATATATTTTTACATTGAATTTCCTTTGCGCTGCAAAGCATTTCAAATCCTTACAGTCCTTCATCAAAGGCCGTGTACAGCAAAATTCTGCATTTCTCAGCCAAAGTGCATTGGGGTAGGATGATATTTGCTCTTGCCCATGTGTGCTCGAGAAGACGTGTGCGGTTCCGGACTGGGGACCAGAAGAAGGCCTAAACCAGCCCTACTCCCTTTGCCTCCTAGCGCACTTTCTCTCTTTAAAACCATTTATCCTCTCTCCTTCTCGCCTCCATCTTCACCCTCTCCGATCACTTTCTCTCTCTGCCTCTGCCTCTGCCCTCCCTCCCTCTCTCTCTCGAAACCTCCCTGTGCCTGCTGCAATTAGTCTCAAGGAAAAGTGACAGAGGCACAAGACCCCTGGGGTTTCAAAGCCCAGTAGAGTAAAAGGCCTGTCCGGCCCTGTGAGTGTGTGCTAGAGGAGTTGCCCAATCATCTTGTCTAGTTCCTGTACTGGGCCATCCTTTTAAAGATGTCTGCCTACTTCTGCGTCCATTATGTATGTATGTATGTATGTTTTCTGCATGAGTGTGTTTGTGCCTCTATGAGTTGTTTCTGTAAATGTGAATGGAGCCAGTCTTTGTTTTGCTCAGTGCAGGTGGATATCTACATTTCTATTGATCAGGGTGGAGGACAGCGTTCAGTGCTTAACCCCTTTGCTGCGGCGGCAATTCCGCCGCAGCCCTAGGGGTGTGGGGGTGCCGCGCGGCGCTCCCATGCTCGTGACGGAACTGCTCCGTCACGAGACTCGGGTGCGCTGTGCTGATGACGGAGTGGTTCCGTCATGGCCCCGCCTGCTCAACAGAACGTCCAGCGCAGGCGCGGAATCCGCACCGCAAAGGCGCTCCGAGCGAGCCGTGACAGAACCACTCCGTCATCAGCACAGCGCATCCGTGGCTGGTGACGGAGCAGTTCCGTCACCAGCATGGGAGGGGTTAATATGTAAATCTAGAAGTGCTAGGGCACTCATAAGGATGCCACTACTGTTGGCATCACCCATTGTCTCAGCCAGCACTGCCAATCACTATATTTTGAAAAAAGGGAGCAGCACCGAGTAACCCAATGGCTTGGGTTGAATAGAGATTAAAGACAAAAATTGTTGACGTTTTAACCTTAAATACCAAATGAATCAGAAATGGATCAACAACAGGACAGAAGATTAAAGGAGACACCTAAAGAAAAAAAATTAATGTGTAAGAATCCCAGATGGTATGTACCATGGATATTGTGTTTCTAGAATTGTGGTATATGACTTACCAGAAGAATTGTGACAGTAGCATTATTGCAAGGAAGTAAAATGCCTCATGTCCACTGGTATTAAAAAGCTGATTCGGTTGGAGTGTTTTCGGTCACTCACATACCTCGGGCCTAGAAATCCATGCATGGTAATGGGGTGTGTCGTAGCTCTCCATCTCCCTACATGCTCTAAAATGAGAGCTTTCACAGAAAGGGTACCAACAAAGTGTTCAAAAATAGTAATTCCCTTGGACTCACTCAATACCCCAATCGCATTCGTTCATCCACACTTCACTCTCTTGCCATTTATAGTGCCTCACTGGAAAGAAATACAATGGTCATCAATACAAGTACCCCACAATCATAAAAACCTGAAAGGTCTATTATCACAACGTATACATTTATTTGAGATCATATATTGAATAAAAAACAATATAAACAATAAAATATCAATACAGTTTGTACATTGAATCATATCATCAACAATTATCATAAAAATATACACAGTATACACAAAAAGAGAGAGACTGAAACCCGTGATGTTGACCTAACTCATCAGAGATGTTAATTCATTGAAATCTTTACAACTAAGTCAGAGTCACATAGGCCAGTCCTGACAAGTAGTTCCTTGAATTTAACTTGTGTAATGACGTCAACGCATTTCGGTGTGTTTGCTCAGTATGCCCCACCTTTATCAAGACTAGTACTGCTATGTCTCTTTTTCAACCAACATTTTGTTTTATATAGATCTAAATGAAACACAAAAATAAAATTAAAATTAAAAACAATATTACACATTGAATTATAAACAATTTTCAGGCTATTTTCTTTTTCATGACATTCCTATATTGCTACTCTCATAATCATGTTTCACAATTTAAAAATACAAACATGACAGGATGACAAACTTCAGACTAGCTGTATCTTTAGACATAATGACCTGTATTCTATATCCATATAATACTTTTTTGTAATTTGCACCAATGATCCACCTTATCAATTAGGGATGATAGTCCTAAGGGTTGGTCCAACATATTGACTACCGGTTGTACTCTTCTAGTGTTAGGGGTGTTTTACCTGTAGCTAAACTACTCCATCTCTTCTGAGAGGTGTGGGACCAGCTGACTTCAGAAAGCTTCATCCAGCAGCACAATACAGGCCTTGTCCCAGCTGTCCAACTTTCAATCACCACATGGAGTCTGGCCTTTCCCGATGGGACCTCCCTGATAGTGAGTTTCTGGAAAAGCACCAAACTCTTAGATGCTCTGAGATATTTACTGCGGGAAACAGTCGGAACATCGTAGCCTCAATCAATCAATCAATCAATCATCGTATTTATATAGCGCACTACTTACCCAGAGGGTCTCAAGGCGCTGGGGGGGTGGGGGATCTGCTACTGCTCGAACAACCAGGTCTTGAGTTGCTTCCTGAAGGCGAGGTGGTCCTGGGTCAGGCGGAGGTGGGTGGGGAGGGAGTTCCATGTCTTGGCGGCGAGGTAGGAGAAGGACCGTCCCCCTGTGGTGGCCCTGCGGATGCGGGGGACGGCGGCGAGGGCGTGGCTGGACGAACGAAGCTGGCGTTTGGGAGCGTAGAAGTTGAGGCGGCTGTTGAGGTATCCTGGGCCTTGGCTGTGTAGGGCTTTGTGTGCGTGGGTGAGGAGGGGGAAGGTGATTCTCTTGTTGACCGGGAGCCAATGCAGATCTCTCAGGTGTCCGGAGATATGGCTGCGACGGGGGATGTCCAGGATGAGTCGTGCTGAGGCGTTCTGGATCCGCTGGAGTCTCTTCTGGAGTTTGGCGGTGGTTCCGGCGTAGAGGGTGTTGCCGTAGTCCAGACGGCTGGTGACGAGGGCCTGGGTGACCGTCTTCCTGGTCTCAGTGGGGATCCACCGGAAGATATTACGTAGCATGCCCAGGATATTGAAGCACGACGAGGAGACGGCGTTGACTTGTCTGGTCATGGAGAGGGAGGAGTCCAGGATGAAGCCTAGGTTGCGTGCGTGGTCTGTTGGTTTAGGTGCGCTGCCTAGGGCGGGGGGCCACCAGGAGTCGTTCCAGGCGGAGGGTGAGGATCCCAGGATGAGGACTTCCGTCTTGTCCGAGTTCAGTTTCAGGCGGCTGTTCATCATCCATTCGGCTACCTCTTTCATCCCTTCGTGAAGGTTGGCTCTGGCGGTGCCGGGGTCGTTGGTCAGGGAGAGGATCAGCTGGGTGTCGTCGGCGTAGGAGATGATGTTGAGGTTGTGCTGGCGTGCGATGTCTGCGAGGGGGCTCATGTAGCCTCGGCTACATGTGTCCAACCAACGAAAGTGTAACCACGCGTGCCTTAACCACACATATGCCTTAACAATGCATATGAGGAGGAGCCAAGATGGCGGACGGGACGGACGTGTAGGCTCCCGGCTCCACATGCCGTCCGATCCCGCATCGATATCCTGACATCTATCCTTCGCCGACACCGCGGTGAAACGGAGACATAAACGAGCTGATGCCAATCGCGTTCCTCCGAGGTCTCTGCCTGCTGTTTTGACGGAGAACTCGCAACGTTCGCCGACCTCCGCTGTTGCCCCTGGAACCTGTGCCGATCGCCGCCGCTGGACGTTGCTGGAACGTAGTCGGTAGGACGAGCTCGAGAGGTGCCGATGTATAAGGGAGTGCTGCTCTCACTTTGCCCCTTTCCCGGACTATGAGCCGTGCTTCCTCCGGTGGCTCGAACTGCTGTTTTTCCCGATAACGATGTCGCCCCCCTCCCTCCATTGTGGGCTAGTTGACGGGGTGGTAATGGCGCCTGACTTTCAGAACGAGGAGGTGGTTGCTCCCTTGTCCCCAGTACGTGCTGTCCTGCCTGTCCTTGAGCAGGCAGCTGGTCCGGGGGCGTCGCTGCGCAGTGCGGACCGGCTGCAATTGCAGAGGGACCTGACTTGTGGTGATATTCTGGCAGCCCTTGCCGACCTACGGGCTGCATGGCGGCGAAACACCCGGGAGCTGGGGCGGAAGATTGAGGAAGATACACCTGACATGGGGCGACCGCGGCTGCCTGGCTCCCTGCTGCCTCTAATTACTCCTGAAGTGGATGCAATGTTGCAGCATATGCATACAGAGGAGCGGCATGTCCCTGGCTACAATGTTAGATGTTTACTTATTGATGGGGCTACAGTTGCAAAGTCTCCCTCCACTCCGAGAACTGATACTCTGCCTACACAATCGCTACTATGGCTTTGCTCATCGACTTCCCAGTTGTTGACCCCCCTCGCAGCCTTTGCCTCCGGAGCCTCTTTTTTACACTGGTGTAGTGTGTGTCATCCTGCGATCGAGGGGAAGTTCGTCTTCTTGGACAATGAACTCGTTGGTGACTGGAGACATTCATTTCCTCTTCATCTGCTTCTTCTTTGTCGAGAGCGGCCATCTTGCTCCTTTGTTCTGCCTGGGGTGTGCTCTTAGCGGTGGCCATGTTTGGAGGGATTTCGACGATCAGGCCAGGGCTGATGGTGTTCTTCTTGTTGGTTTTACCTGATCGGCTGGTGGAGACCCGGACTGGAACGCTTTCTGATATTTTGATGCGTTATATGTGATGTTCTTCCCCACTTAAGATTGCAGTTGCTATGTCCTGTTGTTTACCCTTGTTGATGGGATGGCGGTTTTGTGCGGGCTGGGGAGTCTGAGTGTGAATGATCCTGGCCCTCTTTGGGTCCTATGTCTTCCAAACTTATTGCTGCATATGGTGTAGGGGGTATTTTGTGGCTGAGGAGTCCGGGAGACCTGGTATTTGGTGGGCTCCTCCCCACCTTCCCCTTTTTTATGGGAGTCATAGATTAGTCTATTCTTTTCTTACTCCCTATATTTCAAGTGTTATAATTCTTCCTCTATTTTTCTCTCTTTCTTTCCTTGTTCTCTATTTCGGGTTTATTGGGCGACAGACACACTGCTGGGGGGGGGGGGTAGGCTGTAGCCTCTGCATGCGTGTAGGGTGGGGGGTTGGGGGATGGGATTTTAGTTTCCTGATTTCAGTTTCTATGGTGCCTTTTATTTTCTTTGTTTTCGTCTCTTCCTCTTTATTCTTTCTTGGGTCCGTGTCTGGGACAGATGAGGGTGGGTGGCGGTGGACACTGGGTATGATGTTAGGTCTGCTACTTCTGCTGTATAAACTTTGAGCCGCCATACCGCCTGGGTGGTTTTGGTTTTTGGGTAATTGGATTACTCGGTGCAATTGTTGCTACTGTCACGTCATGCCTGCACGGACTCCACTTTCTTAGTCTGCTGCTTATGTAAACTTAAAATGTCGGACTTTAATAGCTGCAACAAAAATATAAAACAAACCTTCACTATTCCTGGACACGGTATTACGATGATCTACAGTGTAACTTTTACATGCCTGCTTAACGTAATAATGTGCTACTGTGTCGCCGTATTGCATGCCCTGGTGCTTTCAAGTATATCCGTGGCCGGCCTGAGGGTTGTGGGCCCGTATTTGTTCTTTTACTGATGCACAATAAAGGTTTCCAAAAATTAAAAAAAAAAAAAAAAACCAATGCATATGAATAGTTAAGTCAATGCGGGGTCTAGTTGCTGAGTGGATGGGTGGAAGAGGAAGAAAGGAAGAGGAAGGAGGATTGATCGGGAGAGGACATGGTGAGGAAAGTGGACCTGGGACCGGGTCTTGGGTGAGTAGTTTTTCAGGTGGGGGTAGGTTTTAGAACTCAGGAGAGGATCGGGGTTGTTTTAGGGAAAGGAGCAGTTTTAGGGCTCAGGGTGGAGGGGGGCTGGTGTAGTTAGCAACTGTAGGGGACTGTTTTTAGGGCTCAGGGTGGGGGGCCAGGGTCGGGGTCGTTTTTTGGGGGGGTAGTTTTTAGAGTGGACCCAGCTTTTAGGGCTTAAGGCGGCGCAAGAAAAAGGGACAGTTTACAGGGGAGGGGCAGTTTTAGGCCTCTGGGCAGGAGGAGCTAGGTCGGGGTAGTTCGGGGATGTAGGGGCCAGTTTTTAGGGCTCAGGGTGGAGGGACTGGCGTTGGGGTTGTTTTTGGGGTGTGGGGTTAATTTTAAGGGGGCAGGGCAGGAGGAAAAGGGACAGCTTAGAGGGCAGGGGGCAGTTTTAGACCTCAGGGTGGGGGGTGGGTCAGGTTGTGGTAGGCTAGCGATGTAAGGGACAGTTTTATGGCTCAGTGTAGGTGGGCCTGGAGTCCGGGTAGTTTTTGGGGTGTCGGTGTATGGCTCAGGGCAGAGGGAAAATGGACAGTTTATAGGGAAGGGGGTAGGGAGATGATCTTTAGCATGCATGTCCCGTTACCAATCATTTCTTTACCACAAAATTGCGTGGCAAAGGCATGAGTGGTAAAGACATGCGTGGTAAAGACGCAGTCGTGGTAGGGACTGCGAGGTTTAGGCAGGCGTTGTTCAGGCATCAGTTGTACACTCATACAACCACTTACTGCTCATTCTCTCTGCGGAACACCCTCTCACCAGACTCACTTCCTTGTGCTCATCACGTGTAGCGACACTGAGCATTGCTCAGACGGTCTATCAGTCCTCTCTCCCATTGATAGGTGAAACTAACTGCTGTACCATGCCTTTCTAGGCTGTGCCTTACACTCCAGCTTAAAGTTGCCAACAGGAACATACAAGCAAGGCTTGCTCTCCTCCTGGCAGTGACATAAAGCCATTCATTCTACAAAGGAGGACCCTGACTGTTGAGATCCAATCTGATGCATCTATTTCTGCTGATTCCCTGAACAACACCTTCTACAAAAGACTTAACAAAACTATCTGAATCTTCTTAAATATTCCAACAAAGATTGATCGATATGCCTTACAGTTACACAGCATTGTGAAAATTGTGAAACGTATACCTCTCAAGGTACACACAATTCTCTGTTACTTACCCACACATCTGTAGTCCCTTTGAACAATATAATATAAATGACTATAGATTTTTTTTTACTCTACAGTGTTGCTGGTATAGTTTATAATATCTATTTTTAACTATGGGTCAGTCAGTGTATCCTCAACCACTCAGTCTTTGCACCTCATGCCCTGAACTATGTACCCACCATGCCTAAGTTTCTATGCAACCACATCTATGTGTCATATATATTTATGTAACCTGCTATGACCCTGAAGAAAGTAACATCTGTCATATATGCGCACTTAAAGAGACAGCAGAAATCTTAACACTGTTGTAACACTTGAACTAAAAAATACGAGAAGCATCCCTTCTAGATCCTTGTTCAATAAAGACCTTAATATGGAGAGATGACGTCTCTCTCCCTCCTCCGAGCCGAACACTTAAATACAAGAAACTTATCTACAGAGAAAAATCTTCTTTCTTTCGAACTCAACTGTACCACTGTAGAAACAAACCTAAAGACCTTTACAACATTATCAAACCACAAACCTTCACGTTTCTAAAGAATGCTTCTGAACCTCTTTGGCCCATTGTGAGGAGCTTGCCAAATTCTTTGCAGAAAAAATAACACATATCAAACTCTTTCTCAATCCCCGGCCCCCACTTCCACACTATCCCCTTCCTTTGCCTGTCCTCCTATCAAAGATGATCATAACTCTTCCACATCACTGACTAACAAAGGTCTACTTAAACCCTAAGCGAATGGCCAGGACATCAAAAACAACAATGTTTAACAGAAAAACACTGCATCCTGGACTAAGTTTGAAGAAAGGGTCATCAAAATACTTTCAAGCATACAACCATCATCTCACCTCTCGGATCCTTTTACCACCTCTCTAGTCAACAATCTTCGACATATCTTCTCCGCTCATGGATTAGAATCATTAACTCCTCATTATCAAGTGTCTTTCAGCAGGCCTCCCTTAAACTCGGCCAAGTCAACTCCCTCATCAAAAAGTCAGAAGCTAAACCAAACTACCTAAATATCTATAGACCAATAACTAACCTCCCTCCCCTTGCCAAAACTCTTGAAAAATGCAGACTATAAAAATTAAACAATCACATTGATAAATTCAACCTACATGACACCATCCAATCTGGGTTCATGAAAACCTGTAGTGCGAAGACTGCAATCCTGAACATAAATGACAACTTACATAGATCTCTTGATGATGGATAGGACTGCCTTCTAATTTTCCTGGACCTCTCAGCTGCTTTTGATACGGTCAACCACAACATCCTGCTAAACACCCTCTCACAGCATGCAGGCATCAACTCCTACAGTGGTTTGCCTCATACCTTAACCAACACGCTCACCTAATCAAACTAAACAATGCCCGCTCACAAGCAGTCTCAGTACCACAAGTAGTCCCACAATGATCTAACCTGTCCCCTGCCTTATTTAACCTCTACATGGAAGCCCTGACAGACATCTTGAAACAGGCCAAAACCGGATATCACCGATATGCAGATGATACTCACTTTTAAATCAAAAATTTAAATATCCTCAGCTAACAACAATTAGCACCTGAACGACTCTGTTGGAAAGTGGATTCTTAGTAGTGGTAAATATATATCTAACACTGTCAGTAAAGACACTAACACAGTCTAGGGATCAGAATAGGTCTCATAAAATTATTTCCATGGTCAACTCTTGGTAACTTGGCTGCGAGCAGGCTGGCTTAACTTCAGTGACAGGTATGTAAAGTATTAAAAACATCAATTCAGTAAATAATTAAGACATACCATAGAATACAAATCCCATACCAACTTATAAAAATAGGAAATATGTTTATCTTTAAAATGGCATCAAAATGAAAAATCCAACATAGGAATCCGGAGATATGAACTTTGCACTATGTAAGACATAACCTATAGCGCCTATTGGGCCATCTGGTCATGACATCTGGTCATGCTAGACAGAGACAAAGTCAAAATTACATGCCGACCAGGATGGAGCCCTGCATAGCTACCCCTCGCAGTAGGTCCCATTCAAGGTTTTACCTTCGAACTTAGAAAGTTTTCTGGAGCTTTTTCTGCTGGGATTCGTCAGTACTCTTCACCAGTACGGGTTCGTGGGAGTTCGCCTGCTTGCTTTCCAGGGAGCTCCCTGTCAAACTCTGGAAGTCGGACCTCTGGAGCTTTTCTGCGTGTGTACCAGCAGGGCGGCCGGGTCGTGTTTGAAGTTCGCTGGCTTGATTCTCGCAGTTGAGTCAGTCCCACTCTGAAGCTTTTTTCCAAAGTTGCTCCAAACTTCTGTAACTTCTTCCTGAAGTTCGTCTGGGCTTTCCAAAGTGTCCAAAACACAATCCAAGGGTCTGGGACATCAGTTCCCACAATCTACTAGAACAAACCCTTACAAATCTACTGGAAGCATTCTAGGTCAGGGATTCTTGGTGGTGATTGTCCAGGTAATCTCTGTTAACCTGTAGCTTGCAGGGAGTCCATTTTATTTTTCCTCCTGAAGCAAATTAGGTCCACAGGGCTGTAGTTTGAGATTGTGCATCTGGCGCAGTAAATGCAGGGCCTGGTTGTGGCAAATCAAACTTAAATTGTTAAGTGCCCCTAACAACAAAGTAGAGTTTGGACACCATTTACAATTAAAACCAGTCATGCAACACAGGGCTGCTTTTAAAATGACCTCAGGGTCTCAGCAGTGCACACATGCAAGTGCAGAAAGGGCTGCTGGGCTCAAAATTGCCATGCCCTATTACATAATAGGGACTCATAGGGTTGGTCATGCCAATCAAAGGGGTACCCTAATACATAGTGTACCCTAACATGAGCGTGTGTTTTCACTGTAGCACTACCCCTGGGCCTGGTTAGACAGAACCCAGAGGCAGTCAGAGACAGTTACCACCAGTACCAGTCAGCAGAAACATGGGGTTGCATAGGGCACAGGATGATTGTGTAACAAACACTCTTATCAAGGTACAATACTGGCTGACCAATAACCATTTAAAATTCAACCCCAACAAACCCTAACCTCTCCTCATCCAGACAAAAGAAAAATCTCAGCCTATTCAGAACTGGATCAAGTAATCTAGATGCACTAAACTGCAAACTTTCTATCGACAACTCTGTGAAGTCTCTAAGGATTACAATTGACAAAGACCTGAACATGAAAACTGATATTAATCCCTCAGCAAAAACTGCTCTCTTCACTCTAAAACACCTTAAAAAATCAAGCCCTTCACCCCCCCTTAAAGACAGTAGTTCAATCCTCTCTAAAGACAGTAGTTCAATCCTCTCTAATCTGGACTACGGAACCACAACCATCACAGCCGTACCAAAGAACCATCATATCCCTATGAGGTCTTCACTGAGAGCAGCGGCAAGACTTCTCTCTGGGGAAAGTTGCTGTGATCACTTCACTCCCACACTCAAGAAACTCAAGGGGCTATCTATTGGAGCAAAAAACATTTTCACAAATACTTGCATGACCCACTAAGGGGCATATTATCAAGGAAACGCTAAAAATATTGCATTTCCCGCTTCGCGCGAATTTGTTTAATGCAGATTATTGTAGGATTTAATCGCTGAAATATAGCGTTAATATGAACGCATTTCTCCACAGCGATAAAATTCTGCAATAGCGGCGTGAAACAGAATCACGCAAAGGAGGAAATGCGATATTTATCGCGTTTCCTTGATGATATGCCCCGTTGCCTCAGCCGTACAATCCACCTACCATAATAAGTATGGCTAAGTCAGTTACAAACCAGGCGTTACAAACCCACAATAACCGCGGTTAGCATGGTTTATTTTATTGCATCGCGGGTTTGCACTAAACTTGCTAATATTGCGCTGCTGTGTCAGCACGGATTTCCATGGAGAAATGGAAAGGAACGCCTACTTTGCATGTCATTAGCGATATTCATCGCTGACATGCAAAGGGGAGTTAAAAGGGCTGCTTACTCAAGGCAACATGCGTGTCCTTGATAATGTGCGTTAAAAATATTGCTGCTTTTCAGATGAAAAGGGCCGCTAAACCGGCAGTATTCGGCTTGATAATATGCCCCAAAGTTCTTCACACAGAGAAACCAAAGTACCTCAGTAACAAACTATCCAAAAGTGGCCAAAAGAGACCCCTGCGAAGTTATAACAGTTTACTCTAGGGGCATATTGCCAACAAGTAGCGATCTTTATCGCTAAATAGGCTTAGCGACGATTTTTTTAGCGCTGCCTATCGCTGGAAATGTTAGCGGAGAACACATGCTATTAGCAAAGTTTTTCTGCATTGTGCTAAAATATCCAGCGATAGCAGCGAAATGTGTGAATATCGCTGAGAATACAGCGATATTCACGCATTAGCGACGAAATGCTCTTAGCCAAGTTATCCACCTCCCATTGGATAACATGGCTAAGAACTGGTCTGAGCAGGAGTTCGTTTTTGGCGATAGCGGGAATATCTCCATTACTGCGCCTGCCTTGCTAATAGGCGATAGCGACGTTAGCGACTGCTTTCAGACGCTAACAGGTTGGCTACGCCCACTTTGCATGTCATTAGCGATAAATATCGCTGACATGCAAAGCGGGCCCCAAACCGCTCGCTATCGCCTGAAAGCTGTCGCTAACAGCAGTTATCGACAGCTTGCTAATAGAATTATCGCTTAGCGGCCGAAAACGGCCGCTAAACCGGCGATAATTGCCTATCGCCCCCCTTGGTAATATGCCCCTAGATTCCTCCCAAGTTAGAAAAAGAAAAATCACTGGCCCGTTCCTCCTCTTGGAATGCACCTAGAATTTGGAATTCCTTACCTAAGGACCTGCGTGACATTCAGTCATGCCTCTACTTCAGAAAAGAAAGTACATTATTTCTTCTCAGCATATACCTGAATACTCCCTCTCAAAAGACACTCCTCTTATTATTAAAAACCTTCCATCTCTACCTATGGAAATTATTAATCCTCTACTCTACCGTACATTGAAACCGTTTACTTTCTATTACCCTGTATGCATTATATTATTAGCATTATTTCTTTCTATGTTTTCCTTGTAAATTGTATGTCTATTCCAAACATTACAAAAGCGCTCTGATACCACCAGATCAAGTCTGCGCTACATAAAACTAAAAAATAAATAAATAAATAAAATAAACCAGTGTAACATTCGTCAAGGCGCTTCTTGATTCTGCTCAAGAAGCAATTAGGTCTTGCAGTGTGCACACTCCATGCAAAACAAACATGAATAAATATCAGTGTAGCAGCATATGTTGTGCATCAAAGACCCCTTTGCAGTTCTATCATCCGGGTGGTATGAATGCCTTCTTGCTATCAGCGCCCACCCACTACCCCCCAAGGGCTGAGTCACAGTTCTCAGATCACGATCAAAGGGGCTGCTGGAATGCACATCCCACGCAAGGAGATGAAAAAAAGGGAAATGCCACAAAATACGAGCAGTAAACAGGTTTGATCTTTCAGTTGGCGCCATTACTACGATTCCACAGCACGCGCGGTGTAGTAAACTGGGGAATGTGTGTTTCTGAAGCAAGGTACCATTGCTTAGACAGGTAAAAGCCTCAAATAAATCTGCGTCTGTATAGTCTTCCCAGCGTCATAGGTGTGCAACGTTCTTTCAATAGAATCTGCATCCTAGTATTTGGATACTAGAAACCTTGCATAAACAAGCATTGGCAAAGCCAGTAGATCTGGCTAACGAATGTAAACACAGTAATACACAAATGTTGTTTAGCATATTAAAGCCAGTCTTATTGACTTCATCATTGCTGAGAAAAACGTGGCAAAAACAATTGTTTAAAAAAAAATACACATGGGAAAGAAATATTAGAACATGACAAACCGTATGTTTATTAAGTGCACCCTTCAGATGTACAATAGTCCTTTGTGCATTGCAATAAATGCACCTCCCAGAAGCCAAAATGATACATCAAACAGCCAGTAGCATGAGGTGAAAGAGAAATACTCTTCTGGGAGGAGACACAGGCCCACTATAAGTACATTTAAAAATATTTGTCATAATACGTTTGGCAGACAGCTGCCCTGTCAAGCCAGACCTCAAATAATGGGTAGACAGTTCGTCCTGCTGCCCCTTGCAACAATTGATAAAAGCTACATTAGGGTGTGAGTGGCTACTTATAGGCAGATTATAGCCCTTTGTACGTCTGGATCCTACAAATAGCCAAACTGACAAAAGGGCCAGTTTCCTGCTCTATCCGTGCCACAAATAAGGTGGGAGCATGTACAGGCTTAAAGGGGAGCTTCAGAATAGAAATACTTGATTGCGGAACTCAGAAAGTAGTAAGCAAACTATCTATGAGCTCCATGAGTCAGAGTCCTCAATCCAGGAAATATAAAAACAAAGCCTTCACTTTGTCTTTAGAGAAGTTGCCACAAACTGTAAATAAAACACTATCTACATAGAGCCCGATTCACAGATTGAAATTAAGACTCAATCCTAAACATACTATTATTTTGGTATTCACAGAATGCTCTTACTACTTTTGGTATTCACAGAAGTTAGGATTTTGTCTTAAATTTGTCTAAAGACAAACTTAAGACAGATTTAAGACAAACTTAAGACAGACTTAAATTAGGATTTTGTTTTAAGTCTGTCTTAAATCTGTCTTAAGACAAATTTAAGACAAAATCCTAACTTCTGTGAATACCAAAAGTAGTAAATTCATTCTGTTAATACCAAAAGTAGTAAGTGCATTCTGTGAATGCCAAAAGTAGGAAGGGGCAGATTTATGTTGTGTATGCGCCACGTTTGCGTCACGCAACTGTGGCGTAAACGTGGCGCATCCCTACGACCGATTTACAACGTGACGCATCTAGGCAGATGCGTCACGTTGTAAAGCCCTGCGCCGCTTGTGGGCGTTCCGGCGCAGGGTGGGCGTTCCGGGGCAGGTGCGCCTCGCAAAAGTGGCTGAGTGAAATCTATAAGATTTCACTCAGTCACTTTTAGGCCAATGCTGCGTCAAAACCCTGCGCCTGCTTGAAGCAGGCGTAAGGCTTGACGCAGCATTGGTCAGATAGGGCACCCCCGAGCCTTGCTGGAGCTGCGTCGCGCTTGCGACACAACTCCAGCAATGTGTCACTTTTACGGCACAGATGCGTGACGCATCTGTGCCGTTTTTGCCCCATGGTGCGCCGCATCATAAATGCGGCGCACCATGGGTGGCGTAGCTGTGGCGCATGTTAACTGGCGCATCCTTCGGGATGCGCCAGTTAACATAAATCTGCCCCGAAGTGCATTCTGTGAATGTCAAAAGTAGTAAGTGCATTCTGTGAATACCAAAATAGTAGTAAATTTAGGATTGAGTCTTAAGTTCATTCTGTGAATATGGGCCCTTTGAGTAGAAATATACTTTTTTCAGGACCTCAGCAGACATAACTTATATCTACTATATATTAAGGGACACAATTCAGGTGCTTTAATGCACCTTCTCCTCCCTAATAAGGTTGACTCTCTTACTCGGACATGCTCTCAAAGAGATTGCTCATCCCGATATTCGCTCTTGCATCCTCACACTTTGAAAGAAACACAGAGAAGGGACCCGCAGGACTTGACAAAAAGAGGTGGTGAGGATCAGGCCAGGAGCAAGCCTTCAAGAAGGCATGTGTGAGTTGCACAAACATCATCAGACTAGAGTCCAAAGAATGCAGAAACAAGAAAACCAAGTCAGCTTTTGCCAGCCATACCCTTAGTAACCTCATGTAGAAATGACACCGGTGATGTCAGATAGCACATCTGCCCCTCCAGCCCTAACTGGCCTTGTGCCAAGCTGCTGCAGCCCATTATCAAAATAAATCTTGTTGGCATGTCTGAAAGCTTTCCCCTTACATTGAAAAGCCACCTGTAAAAAGGCGCCTTGCAGCGCACACCGTCTAGGTGCTTAGAATGTAGACATGGCACCTGAGGCTAGACTGTTTTTGCAGTAACTGCATTCCAGAGCAGCTTCTCTATTTTCATCAATAGAGATGCATGGAGGAGAATCCCATACCATCAAGTACGTCCATTTCCCTAGAGGGCATATACCTTTAGGGTGGAACAATGCCCTGGTTCTGACCAAATCAGATGGCCGTACCGGTTGTTTCCCGCCTTGGCATTGGGACCTGTGTTGGAAAGTCTGCAGTGATATCAGACACCACATCTGCCCCTCCAGGTTAAGTGAGAGGTCCAGCAGGATCCTATGCTCACTATGTATAGTTCTCCACAATGGAGAAGTCCACATATGAGCAATAGAATCCACAGAGCTCAGGCACATTTTTTTTCTCCACTTGGAAAACATTTCTCCCCATCGAGAAAGCCCTTTCTCAACACTCCCACCAAACCTATGGTGATCCATTCTCTTTCCCATGCCGGAAGTGGCAATACACCAATCCTGTGCTCTATTAAATCGCAGACCTTCTTCAGGGAGAAAAGAGAACAGTGAGAAGTTTGGAAATAGCCACAAACATACATGTTTGTGGACATTCTCAAACTTCGAAAGCAAAATACATCTTGGAATACCCCCTTTCCTCCTCTTCAGTGGGAGTTATGAGAGCAGAGATCCCTGAAAAATAGGCTTACACCTGCTAGGAATTCCTTTGTCAGTTCCAGGTAACCATCAGAAAGGTAAATGTGGTCATAAATCTATATTTACAACCAAATGTACCTTTGTTCATAGGTCCCATAATATGGATAATGTGGAGAACAAAGACATGCCAGATATGAGGCTTGAATGTTTCTGCAGCAACAGGATTGCAAAGTATCATTTATTGACTAGTGTGGAGCAGCGTTTAGTTTTTTAGTGGCCTGCTTTATGTGAAAAAAACATAGTTAACTAATTCCTCTTAGGGAAAGCCTAAAAAGTAAACTGTTCTGTAAATATGTTATTTTACAAAACTCGAAATCATTGATTATTTTATATTTGTTATTAAAAATGCCCAAAGATAATTTATAATATGGTTATTTATGTCTGCTTGGGTTATTATAGGCCCAATATGATAGGGTGTCGTCTTGGCGCTGCAGAAGATGGCTGCTCCCAAATAAGGCTCCGTCACGCCCCAACAACCGGAAATATTTACGCAACATTAAAATGACGAACTGGGCAGCACTAAGATGATTTTACCACCCTGGCATCATAGAGCATAGAGTAGGAGTTTT
Organism: Lissotriton vulgaris; assembly: GCF_964263255.1. NCBI lineage: Eukaryota > Metazoa > Chordata > Amphibia > Caudata > Salamandridae > Lissotriton > Lissotriton vulgaris. The sequence goes on from NC_141685.1 coordinate 307,943,269, forward strand.
TAATTTGATTTGATCTGAATTTTTGTAAAGCATGGCGAATGCCTTAAAAATGGTCCCCTTTGTGTCTCTCGTGCTGGGGTAGATTGGACACCATTAAAATTATGCTTCTTCCCCTCAGACATTTTTTGCCTTATGATGTTTCCAATTAAAATCACAAATAAAGTATTCTCTCTTATTGATAACATACTTAAAAAAAAGTTGTATAGAAGGGTTAAAAATCCCCCACTTTCTTGCTCAGCTAAGGCTCCCAAAATTGGAATGGAATGGAATGGAAGAGCATTTATAGAGCGCATGGCTACCCAGAGGCCTCCCAGAACTAAGTCACCAACACAGGGAGCCAGGGAACTAGGAAAAGAGCAAGGTCTTTAGTTGCTTCCGGAAATCCATGTGGTCCTGAGTTACGCGTAGGTGGAGAGGCCTCCTGGGACTCCGTGAGGGGACTCATAAGGGAAAATATATTTCCGGGGATATGTTGCCGGACAATTTATCCCATGGCAGTGAAATCATGGGTTTCCCTGATGAGGAGGTTGCCTGCACTTCCAGAGATACCATATTGCCACAATTTCGGAAGCAGTCCACTAAATCTCTGTCTATTCATCCTTTTGTGATGGGCGTTCTCTTAAAGGAGTGGAAGGATCCGAAAGCTCTGCCCCTTACAGGACATGGAGGATACCATTCCTGAAACTGTTCATGTGGATTTGATTTTGGCCAATTTGGTGGGTCATCCCTCCATGGCTGATGATAATGTCCTCTGTGATGGGGTGGAACAAAAGATTGACTTTTCTTTGAAGAAGATGCCTATGCTAGTTCCCATCTTGCCATCCAGTCTGGGGTGTATGGGGCATATGTTGCTCATTCTTTGTTGTCCGACTTTAAGGCCTTATATGCCACCATGCAGGAGGGTGGCAGTTGTCCTGACTTGCTTGAATCCTCAGGCTGAGTTTCTGTCAGATATTACCTTTGACTCTGTGTGTGCTTCGACCATGTCCTGTCATGCGTCCATTGCTTCAAGGTTTGGAACACGGATGCAGCACAGCATTCCATGGATTTACATTTACCATTCACTGGTCCACATCTTTTTAGGAAAGTCTTCGAGGAGAAACTGCACAAGGTGTTCAAGGAGCGGAAGCATTCTTTGTACTTCCGGTAACAGCCTCGTTGAAAGCATTCTAAGTCGTTGCGTCAACCTTCTAGTCTGCAAAAGACCCCATTCCGGAACCAGAAGACCACTTGTAAAGGGTTCCAAAGGTGGTTTCAGAAGAAGCACCCTCCTAAGCAGGTACTGGTAATAAGCATTCCTGACTATGCCGCTTCCCAGTGCAATGCGTCTGGGTGCTACCAGAGGTTGGTGGGAGGTTACGCCTTTATCTACCAGCTTGGCGTCTCTCAACATCCGACCAGTGGGTCCTGGATGTCCTGGAACGGGGTTACTGGATCAATTTCATATCCCCTCTGCCTGCATCAGGCCAGGTACAGACTTCCGTCCGCAGAGATGTGTCTCATCATAAGGCTCTGTTGGACAGTGTGCAGTCTCTGTTTTTGAAAAGGGCGATTGTTCCTGTCCCAAGATCCGAGTGGGGTCAGGGGACTTTTCTATTATCTTTCTGGTTCCAAAGGTCACGGGAGGCTTTCAGATTGTGATCAATCTCCTCCCTTTGAACAAGTTTGTCCAGAAGATTCTGTTCAAGATGGAGACCCTACAGCGCGTGATCCCATTGAGTTGGGTGTTGTCTAGCCTGGATCTTCAGGATGTCTACCTTCATATGCCAGTGTCGCAGGAGTGTACGCAGTTTCTGAGGTTTTACCTGAACGGCAAGATTTGGCAGATCTGTCCTTCCATTTGGCGTTCGTCCCTCTTCCCTAGTCTTCACCAAGGTGGTCTCCCCTCTGGTGGACCGTCTTCACCTCTTGAGAGTGTCTGTGTTTTCCTACCTGGACGACTGGCTTCTCCAGGCCCCTTCCGCCTTGGTGATGTCTCAGCATCTTTCTGTGACCATTCATATGCCTGAAAACCATGGTTTCTTTCTGAACTTCCCAAAATGCCATCTCTTCCTGTCACCCAGAGAACCTTCATTGGTGTGGACTTCAATACTGTTCTGGGCAAGGTGTTCCTGCCTCCTTCCAGAATTCTGCGTCTCCAATTTCTGTTGCGGGAACTGTTATCTCGACTTCGGCACCACTGCTTCAGTAGATGGTAGTGCAGGGTCACATGGCGGCAACTTTGTTTACGGTTCCATGGGCCAGGATCCATCTCCGGCCATTGTTTTGGCATCTGCACCGCTGGGTGTTTTCCCTGTTCAGGACTTCTCCGTCACCATTCCTGTTTGTCCAGAGATTATGTCCAACCTCCAGTGGTGGTTGATTTCTGAAAATCTCTCCTTGGGAATGTGGCTGCGCCCTCCTCCTCCACAGGTGGTGATGATGGATGCCAGCGCCTCGGGTTTTGGTGCTGCTCTGGGACAGTGGACTGTGCAGGCTCATTGGAGGGGCTCGGAGTCTCGCCGGTCCTCCAACCGGTAGAAGTTGTCCGCTGTGGAACATGCTCTCCGGTACTTTCAGGAACATCTTCTGGGATGCAATGTTCTGGTTCGATCCGGAAACACTGTGACTGTGGCCTACATCAATCACCAGGGCAGTACTCGCAATCCTTCCTTGAACCTGGTGGCCTGTACCACTGCGGGTTGGGCGGAACTTCATCTCCTGGCCATTTCTGCTCAGCCCTTCAGAGGCCTGGACAATGTTGTGCTGGATGCCCTGAGTCTGAGATTTTCATCCTCTCTGACTCTGTGCTTGGCTCCCAGGATTTTCCAGTTGCTATGCCGGAAGTTTAGGACTCCTGTGCTGGATTTGTTCACTTCCAGTAACAATGCTCTGCTTCCCCTCTTTTGTTCCCGGACTCCGGAGCAGGGTGCTTGGCTCTCCAGTGGCCCCTCGGGCTCCTGTATGCTTTTCCTCCTTTTCTTCTCATCCCTGCATTTCTGATGAAAGTTCAGATGGTGGGGGATCAGGTGGTGGCGGTTGTGTCTCACTGGCCTTGGAGGTATTGGTTCCCGTTGTTGCTGAGTCTGTCTGTTGGCCATCCTTGGATCTTGCCTTGCTACCCGCCTCCCCTGCGGTCTGCCACCCCTTCTCTCCTGGTCCCTCTCACCTTGGCGATCTGGAAGTTGAACTCTAGGGGGCATGGTGTTCCTGACCACATTATTTCTGTGATGCAGGCCTCCCAGAGAAAGTCAACTTTGTCTCCTTATTCCAAGCATTGGGCTTCTTTCATCTCTTGGTGTTCTGAGTGTGGTCGGTGTTCTTCCTCTTGCCCTATCGCTGATGTTCTGCAATTTTTTCTGGATGGTTTCCAGAAAGGTTATGCTTTATCTACGCTGAAGGGCCAATGGGCTGCCATTAGGGCTTTCTGGGACCCGGACTCCCGACTAAGCATGGGCGAATTTTGCGAATCTCGCGTTCGCGAATTTTGCGGATTTGCGAACTCGCAATCCGCAAAATCCGCGAATTCTCGCGAATTTGCGGATTTTTTTTTTTGTGTGTTTGCGCGGGTTTCTGCCAGTTCGCGAGGGTTTTGTACAATGTCGCAAATTGCGAACTTACCTGTCGGGTCGCACGTTTCGCGAACTTGTTGTTTCTACGTGTCCAGCCTGTTTGGGACACTCTTCTTCATCACTGCCACTCTCTGTCACCACTGCCACTCTCTGACTACTCATGCCACCCTCTGGCCCACCCATGCCACCCTCTGTTTCATCACAGCACCCTCTGGTTGTCCAGTCAGTGTACATTATTGTGGCAACGCAAGCACACCTTCCCTGCCTCAAGTGACCTGAATTAATTTGGGGCTGATTAATGTGTCACAGAATATTTTTTTAGCTGGCACCTGCTTCCTTAGTGCTTCCTGATTAGTGAACTTTTGCACTTGCTAAGTGCTTTCATTGTTGCAAAATTAGTTACAACACCTGCCCTGCCCCAACTGACAATAATGAATTAGGGGCTGATTAATGGATTTGAACTGCCAGCCTGGCTCCTGCTTGTCTCCCTTAGCTGTAATTCAGGACCTTTGTGGCATATGTGTAACTATTCTGAGGTTCAGAGCAGGGTCACATAATAGTTGCAACTGGCAACTGAACTCTGGAGGGGCCCCTCAGCAAGCACTACAGGAAATGGCTACTAATGATGAGCCTGAACTTTTGAACCTGGTAAGTAGTTACTTTCAGTTTGCTAAAATCGTATTTCTGCAATTTTGCACTTATTCGCGGGGCGCGAACTCACGCGAACTCACGCGAACAGTGCGAGCAGTGCGAGCAAAATCCGCTGCTCGCGGATTTGCGGATTTTGCGGGAGATTCGCGAATCTCGCGGATTGCGAATTTCCCGAAAATCCGCAAAATCCGCGAGCGAAACGGATTTTCCGCCCATGCTTACTCCCGACCTTCTTCTGATGGGTTGTTGGTGTCTTGGTTGTTACAGAGTTTTTCTCTTTTCTCTCCTGCTGTTTGTTCTTCTGTGCCACTGTGTGATCTTTTTCTGGTCCTGAGTGCCCCGTAGTCCTCTCCTTTTGAACCTCTGGAGTCTATTGATTTCAAGTTCCTGCCCTTTAAGGTGGCGTTTCTGGTTGCCATTACCTCTGCTCAGAGGTTGGGTGAGCTTACTGCATTACATTGTTCTCATCCCTTTTTGCAGTTTATGGATAACGCTGTGGTCCTCTGTTTGGATCCTGGTTGTCTCCCTAAGATCCGTTCTAAATTTAATTTTTCTCAGTAGTTGATCCTTCCTTCTTTCTATTCTTCTCCTTCTTCTTCTGCTGATAGAATGTTACACACTGGATGTTAATTGTGCTCTGACCAGGTATCTGGACAGGTCGGCGGCTTTCTGCTTTTCTGATTCCCTGTTTGTGACGTTTGGGCAGGCTGGTTGTGGGAAGGCTTCTTCCCGGCTTACGTTGGGTCATTGGATCAAGTCTGTAATTTCCTTGGCCTATCAGGGTTTTGGTTTGCCTTGTCCTTCTGGGGTTTAGGCCCGGTCTATGAGGGGTGTTTCTGCTTCTTGGACTTTTTTTCATGGAGTTCTTCTGGATGAGATTTGTTGGGCTGGTACTTGGTTTTCGGATTCTACTTTTGTCAAGCATTACCATTTGAATTGTGCCGTGGATGACCGTATGAATTTCGGTCGTGGTATTGTGCAAGCTGTGGGTAATGTTGCTTCCACTTGATTCTTGTGTGTTATTAAACATTTCACTTTGGTGCGCTGCACACCTATGTGCTGTCTGTTTTGTTCCTGCTGGGGTGCCAAAGTCCTTCATGTGTTGATGGGTTGGCATGCCTCCTTTGTTATGACTGGGTCGAGGGACGTGGAGGTAATGCGCTGATTACTTACAGGTGATCCTCATTACTCCCAATCCTACTCGTCCTCGACTTAGTCACACTTTCCACCCACCCTCCCTGGTTCAGGCATTTGTGCTTGGTATGTCAGGAAGTGCTTTTTGCTGGCTATGCTATTTTTAGCACCTGGCAGGAGGGTGGGTGGAGCTTGAAAGCGTTTCCAGTTTTGTTTCATGCAGTGGCGTAGCTAGAGATTCTAGTGCCCGGGGCTATCCCCCAGATTGCCGCCCATGGCAGGTAGGGGGGGGGGGCAGGTGAAAGCATAGGTTGGAGCTGAGGTGCTGCATGCCCGACACTAACCTCGAATCCCAATGCACTGTGTCAGAGCGATTTACATTACATACAGATTGACAATAAATCACGCAAGTGTGTAAATCAGTGTACAAGATGTGTTGCATGAGTCAGTGGGGGTTAAAAGGTGTAGAAGTCACATATCCTACTTAGCTCACTGTGCTATATTAAAAGGCTTAGGGGCAGATGTAACAAGATTCCATTTTGCGATTTCTAAATAGTGATTTTTAAGGAATCGTTTTTTAGAAATCGCAAAATGGAATATATGTAGAAAATCACTATATTTTAGCGATTTCTTAGTCTTCCTTATTTGTGAATTTGCATTTTGCGAATTCGCAATTAAGGAATAATTTCCCATGCATTCCTATGGGCCAGGAGGAAAATATTCTCAATTTGCAATTTGCAATTTGCTAATCGCAAATTGAGAATAATTTCAAGGGTGCAGGGGTGTCTCAAAGACACCCTGCTGCTCCCCTGAAATCTACATGTGTGTGCATATGGCGCACATACATGCCCTATGGGCATGTGTGTGTGCATCACATGCCACATTCAAAAATGCCAAATAGTGCATTTTTAAAAGAATTAGCAAATTAACATCAACTACAAGTTGGTGGTAATTTGCGATTTCTTAACCAAAATTCGCAATTGAAAAATGCTATGGCAAAAAAAGGAATCGCACATTTTTGCTTGCCTGCCAAAACATGCAAATAGACTGTTTGCGATTGCGAATTTTGGCCTTTGCGATTCGCAAATGGCTTGATACATCTAGGCCCTAGTATTTAAGAACTGCAAGTAACAAAAGGATCTGTGTTCAAAGCAGTAACCCACTTAACTAGCTACATTTAAAAAGAAAAAACACAATTCTGCCATCTGCATATTACATGATGTGCTTTGCAGGCACATTAACCTTCTATACTGCTTTGAGTCAGATCTGGGACTACACAAACAAAAATATCTTCAAGAAATATTTGAACCTCCAGGGTTATCTCACCAATTATTATTCCCTGATATTTGCTGGGCACCTCTGCAGCAGATGTCTTAACCCTATAAAAATATTAGAAAACGCAGACTCGGTAACCAATTAATCATAAAAGATCTACTAACATGCTTCTCCTTGTTGCCATTTTCTTTGTGTCAAGGTTTTAATTTTTTTTTATTATTAGTTGAGATGCAGATTTTGTATCAGGATTGCACCTTTTTTTAGCACAACCCCAAAGCAGAATCCAATTTGGTAAATCTCATAATGTGCTTAAATGAACTCATGATATACCTAATAAAAATAAATGTGCAAGATCAAAATATTTGATGTTCCTTCTTGTGATATCACTTACTGTGATGCCACGTGTGATGTCATACATTGTGACATCACTGACTGTGATGGCACACACCACAATGTCACTTGCATACTGACTAACTAGGTTAGCCCCCACCCCTCCCCATATGCTGGAGGTGCAAGAAAGTCCACAGCTTCAAGATATTCCATTTTATGAAGGAATCATTTTACCCCAAAACAAACCTGCTTTGCCAATTTTTTCCCCAAATGAACCCCCATTATTTTCAAGAGTAAAAAAATACAATGTACCTATTTTTCCCCACAGCTCAAGCAGTTTCATGCTCTCTCATCCACATGCCTTCCAAAGGCCTGCACTCCTTCTAAAAGCATTGTATAACTTCCAGTATTGCTGAAGTAACAGACTAAACTAAACAGTCAAAACTGCGAGAACTACTCTCTTCTAACCTCCCCAGCCATTATTAATGTAAATGTAAATCACCCTACATGGTAAAATGCAAACCCAATTACAGTGTCAACAGACTTCACAATTTCCCCAGAACTGTAAATGTTGCCCAGATTACAAAATTGGTGCAGGAGTCAAGGACCTAGTGAACGCCACATAAAATGCACATAACGTTTCAGAATGAAACATTTATTTCTGCGTCTGTCTTTTTATACGCTTTTGAACCCACAAATGGTATTAAAGAAATTAGGATCGAGGCACCTCACACATAATATTTGTTCACAGGAAGTCCACCACCCTTTGAAGGTGGGAGTGACGCCACAATGGATCAGGTGCTCCACATCGAGAAAGCTGGTATTGCAACTTTCCCATACTTAACTCTCTTTCCAAGCCAATGTGTCAGCTGGAAAGGCAAACGTGCTCAAGAAACAACCACTCCCCGTGACTTTGTGGGCACATGCAATAACGGTGCTTGTGCCAAACTCTGTATGGAGTCATAAAGTTAATCAATGTCTCTACCCTTCTTGTCTTAATTAACCTTTTAATGTCTGTTTCTTTTCCGCGCCTTTATTCGTACATTTCTTAAGTGTTGACCCCAGCAACAACAAAAAATGAAGACATTTGAAGATGGGAAAATCCCAGGTAGCTTAACATCTATCAAGGTGCTGACATCTGGGCATTTCACAACCCTTGGGGATACCTAAATACACCTCTGACTACAGAACCGGGTTCGTTCGAGTCTCAGCGGGGAAGCTTAACATCCTGTGATTCTGGGCAAATCACTTAATCTCCCCGTGCCTAAAATAATCAGTCTATATGAAACGCAACTGGTGCTCCTGTAAATCGCGATGATACCTTCGGTCAAGTTCGAGCTATATAAAACTCCAAGACAAAAAACCCCTTCATCTGATTGGGCCCGGCGCGACACCTGTTAATTTTGAAACATTTTCAGAATCCGTATGAGTTCAGTGAGTGTAGCACCGCCACTCTGAATCTCATTCCAGCACCACGTAGAAAAAATATATATATAAATACTGAGTGTTCAACACTTTTATGACATCTGGAAAGATCTTTAACAGACATGCCTTATCTTAAATGCAAATCCTTGCAGGCTCCCACTATTCTGATGAACACTGTGTGCACATACATCTTCCAATTTTAACATCTCAGAAACATTTCCTCTCGCATTGTTAATGAGGATTACCGGTAAGTAATCAGAGCATTACACAGAATGGCCCAGTGATTCCTTGGAAATGTTGGGTAGATAAAGAGATAATTACGATTTCACAGCTACTGCATAGTGATAGTCTACTTTCATTCTCTGAAGTCTGTTCTAAATTCAACTTACCAATCACACAACTTAGCAAATTTCATATTTTACATGGAAAAGGATCTTCATTACTATCAAATTTTTCAAAACTTCCCCTAGATACACCGTATACAGGTGATACTTCAATAGAACACACGTTTTATAGCAAGGCCTCTATTAGTTATAGAAATATTGGGTGCCTCACCTTTAATTAGAGCTAAAAGCAAAATTGCACTTATACGATACTCTGATTTGGTTTATAATTGGCCCTTGGAGTTATGGGACAAAATATGGTTAAAAATACATTACACTTCTTGCTCTGCCTCCCTAACTCAAACTTTAGTTTTCTGGAAAACATCAAAATGTATGCTTGCTGGTCAACACACTTATTGGTAGTGCAATAGTTCAGAATATTCTTATATGCACTTGTTGTTTCTATGTCCTAAAATATTACAATTTTGGAAATCTGTTTGGTTTAAACTTTGTGATATTACAAATGTCGTTTCAACATTTTTTTTTACACAAATTATTTTTTGGGAGGCTTACATTTTTTGAGGTTGTATGAAAAAGTGCTTGTAAAATTTATTGATTTGCTCACTGCCATAGCTTTACAGGTAATTGCATTTAACTGTAAAACAAAAGAAGCTATACCAATGCAACAGGGGCGGAATTTAATGCATCATAATCACAGATTGGATACATATCATCATCAAGAAACTTCCTTTGCAACCAAATGTAACAATTTATGGTCTCCTGTTGCCTCTCATTTAAAATAGACTTTTTGGTACTCCCCCTTATCTTCTCAGTTTGTGTCTTCCTATTTATAATGCAATGATGTATGTATATATATATATTATAAGTTATTATTCTAGTTTAATTTAAATTTAAATTTAATTAATTTTAATTTAATAACGATTTCTAAAGCGCCTGGTGACCCAAGGGCATCCCCGCGCTATATGATTTGTGATCCTGTTGAGGGGGAAGAGAGGGAGGGGAGAGCGACAGGGGGGTTTTATTTAGGGAACAGATGAGTCTTTAGTTTCTTGCGGAATACCAGGTAGTTGGGTTCAAGTCTGAGGGAGCGGGGAAGAGCGTTCCAGCCCTTGGCTGCTTGAACGGAAAATTGTCGTCCTCCTGTACGGGTTCTTTTGAATCTGGGGGTGCTAGCTAAGTTCTCATTCTGGGATCGTAGGGATCTGGTTGCTGTGTAGGGGGTAATCATTTTGCTGAGAATCGCCGGACCAGATCCGTTGAACAGCTTGTGTGTCGTGCACATCGCTTTGAATTGCACCCTTTGGCGCACAGGGAGCCAGTGCAGGGCTTTGAGGGCCGGCTTGGCGGACGTTCTGGAAGGGGTGTTAGTAAGCATGCGTGCCGCCGCATTCTGTGTCCGCTGGAGTTTCGTTAGGGTGGCTTCAGGGGCTCCCAGGTAAACCAGGTTGCTGTAGTCCAGGCGGGACAGTACTAGTCCCTGGATGAGTAGCTTCCTGGAAGTGGGTGGCAGTAAGGGCAGGATTTTACGGGTCGTGCGCATGAGCCCGAAACAGGTGCCCGAGGTTTTGGTTGCTTGTGTTTTCATAGTGAGCTGTGGTTCGAGCCACACCCCGAGTGTCTTGATTTCACGTTTCGGGGGGGGAATTTCCCCGAACACATCGGGCCGGAGTGCTGGAGGGATGGTCGTCCATTGTTTTCCTAGTAGCATCACCTCCGTCTTTGTCCCATTCAGTTTTAATGATGAGATATTCATCCAGTTATGAATTCCTGTGAGGCAGTTGGTCAGGTTTTCTGGATGGTCGATCAGCTGGGACAGGGAGACGACTAATTGAGTATCGTCAGCATAGCTCACCATTTTTATGTTGAATGGTGTTACCACGTCCTCAAGAGGGGCCATATAGACATTAAAAAGCGTCGGACTCAGGGAGGAGCCCTGAGGGACGCCGCTTGTGAGTGGGAGGGTGGATGAGTGGTGGTTATCGTCCCACACTTGGAAAGTGCGCCCTGTAAGGAAGGATTCAATCCATTTGATTGCTGTTCCGGTAAGTCCTGCATCCGCCAGTCTATGCAGAAGGACACGATGGTTGACTGTGTCAAAGGCTGCGCTTAGATCCAGGAGGATCACTGCCACTGATCCTCCTGAATCCAGTATGCTCCTTGCTTCCTCAATGACTGCGAGGAGTGCGGTGTCTGTTCCATGGCCCGGGCGAAATCCAGTCTGGGATTGTCTAAGCAAGTTGTTGGTTTCAAGGAACTGTGATAATTGTGTGTTTACCAGTTTCTCAGTGACTTTGCTGATACCAGGAAGTAGAGATATTGGTCTGTAGTTAGACAGATCTGTTGGGTCTAGCTGAGGTTTTTTTAAGAGTGCTTTTACTACAGCACTCTTCCAGCTGTCGGGGACAGTTCCGTGGGCGAACGAGCTGTTGATGAGATCCGTGACAGTAGGTATGATTACTGAGGCAACGGTCTTGAGGAACCTGATTGGTGCTGGGTCCAAGGGTGATCCGCTTTTCATTTTCGTAAGGGTTCGCTCAACCTCTAGGAAGGTTACTGGCCGGAATGTCGGTAGAATGGGGCGTAAGTTACTTTCAGGCTGGTCAGGGAATGAACGGCTTTCCGTGTGGCTGGGGAGACCGGGGGTGGGAGGGAGACCAGGATGCGGGTGATTTTGTCATTAAAGTAGTTCACTAGCTCATTGCTTCTGTCAACTTTGGGGGTGTTGGAGGGGGAAGTGATGGGGACCTTGAGCAGCTCCTTTACGATTAAGAAGGATTCTCGGGCTGAGTTGGATGCTTCTTGTATCCGCGTATCATAGTATGAGGCTTTGGCTAGTTTGATGGCCTCTTTATAGCGTTTGACCGTGGACTGGTAGGCTTCTTTGTTGGCATGTTGCCAATTTTTTCTCCAGAGCCGTTCGGCTTTTTTACAATTTTTGCGGTGTATTCGGAGGTCCGCGGTATACCATGGAGCTGAGCCAGGTTTACCGTTTTTGTCTTCCCTGGTTCTGAGTGGGAGTACTGAGTCTAAGGAGGAGGTGATCCAGTCCCTGAGTCTTCTGTCTGCCGTAGCCGGGTCTTCTGCGTGTGCAGGGGTGGTTCTTTCAAGGGTCTTAGCCCATTCTTCCGTGGGGAGTCTGGACCCGGTCCTGTCCTTGCTGAAGGTAGGGGGTTTTCGGTGTTTCCTGAAAGTTCCAGGTAATTGGAAGGGGACTAGGAAGTGGTCTGTCCAGGGGAGGGGAAGGGCCTTCTTCGCTTGCATCGAGGGAGAGCTAGTGAACACCGGGTCCAATAGATGACACTTGATGTGGGTGGCTCCGGAGTTTAGTAGGCGGATGTCAAGTGCCGCTAGGTCTTGGATCAGATCATTGGCTACCGAGTCTACCGGGTCTTCCAGATGGATGTTCAGGTCCCCGACTATCATAAAGTTTGATAGGGAGTGGGCCTGGGTTGTGACTAAGTCTAGAAGAGAACAAGCGAAGGGACCTGGAAGGCCGGGGGGGCGGTACACAAGTAATCCTGTTAGTGAATTGGTTGGGTTTAGTTTGAAGGTAAAATGCAGACTTTCTGAGTCGGTAATCTGTGCATCGTAGGTTTTACAGTGGAGATGTTCTCGATGAATGATGGCGACACCACCACCTCTGCCTATAGGGCGGGGTAGGGACTGAATACAGTAGCCCCGTGGTGTTGCTAGTACCATGTCTGATTGAGAATGTGGACCGAGCCACGTTTCCGTGAGGAAGAGTATGTCTATCTCCTGATCTTCTAGGAGATGGGTAATCTGTGTCGCATGTTTCGGAAGTGAGCGACAGTTCAGTGAGGCAAGTTTGAGGGTGGCGGGTTTGATAGGTTTTGTAGGGAGCGTGAGCTGGACTGGCTTGCATAGAGAGCAGCGAGTGAAAAGTCCATTTAGGTCATGGATGTAATCACAGGAGGAGGTAGGGGGTCTAAGGCTTAGTAGTTCTCTACGTGAGTAGCTTACCTTTGGGTAGGATGTTTCGTGCAGGGGTTCTGGCCCTAGGCCCGGTCGTGCGCGGACGGGCGCAGACGGGCTTGCCTTAGGTGCGCCTTCGGCGCGCAAACGGCGCTCCCGCTGCGCTCGTCCGCTGCGCTGGTATGGCCGGCACATTTGTAGTCCTTGGGGTGGGCGTGTCCTCTCAGTGGGCGTGGCTTAGGCCTTGGGCGTTCCCTGTCTCAGCGCGGACCGCTGTCTCAGGGAAGAGTGAGGAGGGCTGTGTCAGCGCGTGGTGTGAGCGCTTGAACAGGTGAGCTCCTTGTTGTTTTAAAAAACACAAATTCGCTGCAATACAAGTTTTAAAATGCAATTTTAATCAGCACAGTCCTCCGGCTTCCGCCTCAGAGGATGAAATACAAATAATGGTGAACGCTTAGTTTCTAGCGTTTTTGTAGTCCTTGGGGTGGGCGTGGCCTCGCAGTGGGCGTGGCTTAGGCCTTGGGCGTTCCCTGTCTCAGCGCGGACCGCTGTCTCAGGGAAGAGTGAGGAGGGCTGTGTCAGCGCGTGGTGTGAGCGCTTGAACAGGTGAGCTCCTTGTTGTTTTAAAAAACACAAATTCGGCGCAATACAAGTTTTAAAATGCAATTTTAGTCAGCACAGTCCTCCGGCATCCGCCTCAGAGGATGAAATACAAATAATGGTGAACGCTTAGTTTCTAGCGTTTTTGTAGTCCTTGGGGTGGGCGTGGCCTCGCAGTGGGCGTGGCCTATGCCTTGGGCGTTCCCTGTCTCAGCGCGGACCGCTGTCTCAGGGAAGAGTGAGGAGGGCTGTGTCAGTGCGTGGTGTGAGCGCTTGAACAGGTGAGCTCCTTGTTGTTTTAAAAAACACAAATTCGGCGCAATACAAGTTTTAAAATGCAATTTTAGTCAGCACAGTCCTCCGGCATCCGCCTCAGAGGATGAAATACAAATAATGGTGAACGCTTAGTTTCTAGCGTTTTTGTAGTCCTTGGGGTGGGCGTGGCCTTGCAGTGGGCGTGGCTTAGGCCTTGGACGTTCCCTGTCTCAGCGCGGACCGTTGTCTCAGGGAAGAGTGAGGAGGGCTGTGTCAGCGCGTGGTGTGAGCGCTTGAACAGGTGAGCTCCTTGTTGTTTTAAAAAACACAAATTCGGCGCAATACAAGTTTTAAAATGCAATTTTAGTCAGCACAGTCCTCCGGCTTCCGCCTCAGAGGATGAAATACAAATAATGGTGAACGCTTAGTTTCTAGCGTTTTTGTAGTCCTTGGGGTGGGCGTGGCCTCGCAGTGGGCGTGGCTTAGGCCTTGGGTGTTCCCTGTCTCAGCGCGGACCGCTGTCTCAGGGAAGAGTGTAGATTTAGATTGTAGGTTTTAAACTTGTACGATTGTTACTATTGTGGTTATTTTTAAATATTTTTAAAGTGTTACTTGATTTAGAGATATTTTCTCTCCTCTATTTTTTGCTTTGTTTTTTTCTTGTGTCCTTTTTTCTTCTTTCTTTTCCTTCTTATACCCTCATTTATAAAAAAATCAAAACTATCTTTTCTTTTATTTACTCAACATTAAGGTGCTTACATGCCTTTATTTTTATTGGTTGAAATATATTCTTATGTATTGTGCCTTGATTTAACTTCAATAAACATTTAACTTTACAAAAAAAGGATAGCCCCAATATTGATTTGCCAGGCTCCCACCTTGTGCAATGAATGCAAGCACAGTTCCTCAAGGGAGAATCAGGGTGTGAACAGCACCCATCACAAAAAGCAACACCAAAGGGATCCTACGACCTTAGTCCTACACCTCATTATGTGTATGAATGGATACAGATAGGAGAATCAGACAGGGACCCTAATATATTATTTTGTTAGACCATCACCCACTCATTAGTAGCATGCTTCATCACTGGGTCTCCACCTAGTCCCTATAAATCAGGGTGAGCTCAACCATATTCCAGGAAGTACTTCTGATATGTTCTACCAGGGTTTTTAGAGATAAAACTACCTTTTGGTCATTCAGGCATCCCTCCATTAGTGAGTGGTATATTAAAAATAAAGTGGGGGTGTTTGTAGAAATCTTTTTCTGCACACCTTTTATATATTTATATTTATATTACCTACTGGCGATCGCCAGTAGGTAGTTAAAGTTAGGACCTTGTTTCTATTCAAAAAGCCTTTTTCTTTTGCCAATATCTTTGGTGCCGTTTGACGAATCTACGCGAAATTTTCCAAATTAATGGTTGACTCAGGTCAGCTCATGTCTTGAAAGCTTCAGGGTAATTTGTCAAGTGGGGCGAGAAAAAAGGAGGGTCCAAAAACACGTTTTCTTCATGTTAATTTCCATAGGAATTTTGGAACAGGCTACAGCCCGAACTGCAGAACGGAATTAAACCAAATTTGGCAAAAAGGTAGATCTTGGTTCAGAAAGCGTCTTTTTTTAAAATGGTGTAAATCCGTTCAGTAGTTGCTAAGAAATTAAAAAAAAATATATTGATATCTGAGCACTGAGGAGGAGCGCGAACCCTCCCGAGCACAAGCTTCATTCTGTTTGGGTGCCAACACTCCAAACCAGAATGTGTTTCGGCAGCCATCTAGTGACTTGGTAACCAAGTCACAAAAAAACAGTAGAAAAAACATTAATAAACAAGAAAAAAGGGGCAGGGTAGAAACACCCTGACCCCCTAGGCCTGCTCAAGGGGTCCCACAAACAACCCCAGGGTCAAAAAAAGTGTATTTATTTTTAAATCGACGTATTCGCGCTGGGTGCGCAAATCTGGAAAAGAAAATTTAAAAAAAAACAAAGTGCAGGGTCCTGCACTTCATTTTCTATAAGCTCCCAAGTGGACCAGGCCCCAGGGGCAATATCTAATTATGAAGCGGGGGCCTTCCCCCTCTGCCCCGGGGACCACCACCTTCCGGGGCTAAATTAGTAAAATAACATGGGGGGACTCCTGCCCCCCACGCTGCCCTGGGGCATTTTTACATTTTAGGTGGGGGGCCTAGCGTGGCCCCCAAGCCCAAGGGACTGCCACCTCCCTGCTCCTTTGATGTTTAAATGTTGGGGTAGCGCCCCCGCAGTCCTGGGGACCACCACCTCCCTTGGGCAACATAAATTAAAAGTAAGTGTGGGGGGGGCTACTGCCCCCTCACACTGCCTTGGGAACCACCACCTCTCCGTGGCAACCACAAATTAGAATACGAGGGTTTTTTGTGGACCCCCGGCCCTGGGGAACAACACCTCTCCAGGGCTATGCAAATGTTGGGAGGGGGGATGTGCACCTCCCACCTGGAGCTCTAGATGGCCCTGGGGATCGCCTCCCCCCAGGGCAGGCTCCTGCAATGTCCCAGGGTGCCCGCCCCCAGGACATTGCCATTTTCTAGGGCAGGGCAGGAGCCAGAGCAAACTGCTTTGCTTCTTGGAAGTGAGAGCAGGAAACCTGTTCTTGCTTGCGAATGCAAAGCAGAATTGCTTTTGGGCAAGGGGAGCTGCATGTTAGCATTGTCCAGGCCCTGGGGGATTCGGTCGCCGGGGCCAATAGCAGCCCAGGGCCCCTCCCTAAAAAAAGCAATTTTTGAAAGCTTTGTTCATGCCCGAGGGATTGGGTCCCCGGGACCAAAAATGGCTTCAGGAAGGGGGCCACACCGCTCCCCTCCAAAAAAAAATAAACAAGGCTGGCCAGGCTGCAGGAATTGGGTCCCCGGGGCCAGAAGTGGCCCAGAGGAGGGGGGCCACGGGACCTCCCTCCTGGGAAAAATAATATATTTTTTTATAAACTGAGGAGCACTTCAGGACCTAGTCAGAAGTTTGAGCAGGGCCACTGGAATTGTGCGACTGTTTGGCTGCACCAACTTTTGCACAATTATAAATTTCCGCATGAGCCACATACTTCATCATCTGCTGCCTAAACTGCAGATGTGAACAAAAAAAGCTTTCTTTCTAGCTCAAACGTTACATAAATGCAGCGACAACTGGTACAGAGTGGTTGGAGGTCCGAGAATGGTCACCTGTTACTTATTGCTAAATGTGGGTGTTAAATTTGTACTAATGGTGTGCAAGCCACTCTTGCTTCTTTCTGCGCCTCTCTTGCCTCTTTTTGCATTTATGGTGCTTCTTTCTGTACCTTTCTTTCTTTTTCTGCACTTCTCTTGCCTCTTTCTGCACATCTCTTCTACTTTCTCCACCTCTTTTGCCTCTTTCTGCCCCTCTGCTGCCTCTTTCTGCACCTTACCTGCTTCTTTGTGCACCCTTCTTGACTCTTCCTGCACCTCTCTTACCTCTTTCTGCACCCATCTTCCTTCTTTCTGCAGCCCTTCTGCCTCTTTCTGCACCTCTGTTCCTTCTTCCTGCACTTCTTTTGTTTCTTTCTGCACCTCTCTTCCTTCTTTTTGCACCTCTCCTGCCTCTTTTGGCACCTCTCTTACCTCTTTCTGCACACATCTTCCTTCTTTCTGCACCCTCCTGCATCTTCCTGCACCTCTGTTGCTTCTTTTCTGCACTTCTCTTGCCTCTTTCTGCACCTCTGTCTTAGAGGTAGTTTTAATTCCCTGCCCTATTATGTACTAAGGCCTTATAGGGGAGGTCATGCCAATCACAGGGGTATGCCAACCAATAGTATACCCTAGTGTATGTAGGTGTTTTCACTGTATTCTAAGTGTCTTTCAGCATAGCACTGGCTCCAGGACTGGTTAATCGTAGTCAGTTACCACCAGTACCAGTTAGCAAAAAGTTGGGGGCACAGGATGACTTTGCAACGAAGCCTCTTTCAGCAACTCTGTTGGTTCTTTCTGCATATCTCTTGCTTCTTTCTGCACCTTTCTTCATCTTTCTGGAGATCTGTTGCCTCTTTCTGCATTACTCTTGCTTATTTCTACACGTTTCTTTCTCTCCCTGCACATGTTCTGCCTTTGTAGGCATAGTTAGAAATTAGAATTTAAGAAATCTTTAAAATTCACTGACAAAACCATAGGTTTGAGGGACATTATAGTTAGAAATTAGCATTTAAAAAACCTTAGAAATTCACCAAAAAAAAACACATAGGTTTCAGGGACGTTATAGTTAGAAATTGGCATTTAAAAAACCTTTGACGTCTGGATACCTTTTTATTTAAAGATCAGGAGTTTCAGGAGGTCTTCAAGGAGCGGGTCGACCACTACTTCTTGGATAATGTAGGGTCTGCAGATTCACCGGGTAAAGTCTGGGAGGCGTACAAGACGGTGGCTAGAGACTTTGTGCAGGCGGAGGTTGGGAAACGCCGTAAAGAGAAAACAGCATTAATTGACTCCCTAGAGCGAGACCTTCAGACCCTGGGTGCTTCCCAGAGCAGGACCGAGATAGGAGGCATAGGCAACGGCTCCTTGAAAAAGAGATTAGGGACGTACTCATTGAGCAGGCAAGATCCCATGCCCTGGCGATACAGAGGCGGGTGTACGACCTGGGAGACAAGGCCAACAAAATGATAGCCTGGCTGGAGAGGCGAGACCGGGAACGTAACTGGGTCCCGAGAATTGAACAGGCGGATGGGTCTGTGTATGTCACGAGCGAGGATATAGCAGCCGCATTTGCCCGATACTATGAGGCTCTGTACAAGTCGCACACTGCACATCAGGAACGGGATTGCAGAGACTTTCTGGCTCCCTTGCACTTGCCAACCTTGCACCAGGCTGACAGAGAGAGCCTAGAAGTGCCCATAACGGCGCAGGAGGTTGAGAATGCCATGGGAGACATGCAGGCAGTGAAGGCCTGGGCCCAATGGGTTCCCGGCAGAAGCGTTCGGTTGTGTGGCAGGTCGACTGGCACCGCACATGCTGAGCATGTTTAACGAAGCTAAGCAAGAGGGGGTACTTCCCAAAGATTTACGGTCGGCAACTATAGTGGTCATACACAAGGCCGGCAAACCGCAAGAGTTGTGCAGCTCCTATAGGCCCATATCCTTACTTAATTTTGAGACCAAGGTTCTCGGTAAAATCCTGGCTACCAGGTTAGGGGCGATAATACAATCGCTGATCCACCCAGACCAGTCTGGCTTTATGCCTCACAGAAGCACTCGTCTCAACTTGAGACGCCTATTTGGGGTTCTGCAAGAGGTCTCTGCGAGGCCCGGAGTACCGGCGGCCTTGCTATCACTAGACGCCCATATGGCCTTTGATAGTATAGAATGGCACTACCTCTATGCAGTTTTGGAAAAGCTGGGCTTTGGAGAGCACTTCTGGGCATGGGTGCGGCTGTTGTATACTGCACCATTGGCAAGTGTCTGGTTTAATGGAGTGCTGTCAAGAGAATTTCGTCTCAGCCGGGGCACGCGTCAGGGCTGCCCCCTCTCACCCACATTGTTCGCACTGGCGCTGGAGCCACTGGCGCACTGAGTCCGGACCGATCCCTTGGTGTGGGGTATCAACCTGGGAGGGGGCTGGGAGGAGCGTATCTCACTGTACACTGATGACATCCTCCTGTATGTCCAGAGGCCTGCTGCCTCCATCCAGAGGCTGATGGCAATCATAGGGGAGTTTGGCACTTACTCTGGATACCGCGTAAACTGGAGCAAGTCCCTGGGACATCTTAGTGGGACCGCAGCCACGGCTGCCGGTGGAGTACGGGGACATCCCCTGGATGGAGGTTTTTAAATATCTGGGAATCTGGATTACACACTCAGATGCGGAGTTCCTGCGTCTGAACGTTTCGGCGCAACTAGACAGGCTGCGTGGAGACGTGGAGCACTGGAGGTCTCTACCACTCTCATTGATGGGGCGCGCCGTTCTATTCAAAATGATGGCCCTCCCCCGCCTGCTCTATGCCTTGCAGTGTGCTCCCTTCCTGGTCCTGGACCAGATTTTTAGGACGATTGAATCTGCACAGCGCTCCTTGCTGTGGAATGGTGGATGTCCGAGAATTGCCCCTAAGAAACTACAGAGGGGTCCATATGAGGGCGAGTGTGCCGTACCGGACGTCCGCTTATATTATTGGGCGACACAATTGGTCAATGTAAACGGATGGGTCTTCTCCCCGCTGGCAGAACCTGCGTACAGGGTAGATAGGCTAGCCTTCGGCGACGACAGCTACCTGGCAGCCCTATATGCTAAAGGTAGGCGTGGCTGACCTCTCCCCCCTCAAACGGCAGCGGTGGTCGCAGTTTGGAAACGAGCGACGAAAGTGCTCGGTGTCGTGCTTGTGTTCGAGGACGTGGTTGGCAATCCTCACCTCCAGTTGGTTGGCATGATCAAGGCGCATGCGCGGATGCATCATTCCCGGCATTTAACCACTCCCTTCCCTACATTGAACACTTCGCGTTCCGTTCCGGTTCTGAGGTCAATTGTGGTTTGTGTCCGGGTCACGGTGGTGGCGAGCAGCGGGATCCGTCGGGACTTCGGCGGTCGTCGGGTCGTCTCCTGGCAAGTACTGACTAGCGACTTGAAATTGATTTTGTAAGCATCTTTCCATGTAGCGAGAGGTGCGGTTGTGTTGCATTACTCTCGCGTAATTTCGCGTTGTCTTTAAAGCATCGGCAACAGTTCCCTGAGCTTCTAAGGGATTGGCTATTAGTTCGTTTTGTAGTTTTGTTGGAGTTCTTATTCGCCACGCGGTGCGTGTTAGACTTAAGGTGGATTCGGAAGACTGTGTTCTTCCCTTGATACTTGTTGGGACTAGTGGAGCATTGATACTAGTCCCGGCGCTTAGTTATAGTTTACCTGGAACTAGAGGAGTGTTGATTCTAGTTCCAGTCTTTGAGGTTTTCCTTAATCCCATACACAGGTAGGCTGAAAGTTGTATTATCCTCATTTACCTGTGTAGCACAGATAGTAAGGGCACTCACTATAAAACATATTGCAGGATATACAGAAAATTCCCATTCCTGATCACCAGACCATACATCCCCATGTACATGTTGCCAGCTCTCTCATCTCAGCCCAGTATGTAACTTTCTCACAATTCCCACATTTCTTACTACCACTCATCTATTACTACACTAACCATTGTTCTTTGTATTTACATAGGACTCCAGTATTCAGAGATTTGGTGGCTCCCCAGGAATAACAGTTACTCCTCCTGTGTATGAAGAAACCAGTGTTTTTTTCCCCCACTTTCCTTGTTTTGTCTCCCTGTTTTCCCCTGACGTGCTTCACTATCATTGCTCAGTGATATCATTCTGGCATGTGGTGAACCGGTAAGGGGAGGCAGTGGAAAAAGCATCACCTTCCTGGTACTTCTGAGGCAACATTTGTGTCAAGCATCACACTCGGCTGGGAGGCAAAGCTCACGGAGCAGACCCCTTTGTGGGCTGGGTCCTTTCTGCCAGCAGTGTCGAAATTGCAGGATCTGCGTAGATGGACCCTAATAGGCATTGAGCGGCTGGGAGACATTTGGAAACGGGGAGAGATGGTGAAATTTGTAGATCTACAGGCAGAATATCAGATGGAGAGTGGCGAATTCCTCCATTACCTCCAGCTTCGGTTTGCTCTGCACAGACACCTGGCCCCAGGGGAGAAGTTACCTGAAGATGCTCCGCTGGAGGACAGGCTACTATTAGACCCCATCATCGACAAAGCAATCTCTCTCACCTATAAAAAACTCATTAATAACATCCCGGACATGTTGGGGCCCCTACGGGAAAAGTGGGAGTCAGATGTGGGGCTGCTGGAGGACGATGACTAGGGGGAGGCCCTACAGTGCCCCCGGGAGGTGGCGATTCGCGCCCCGTTCCGGCTGGTCCAGCTCCGCATCCTGCACAGGTCTTATACCCCGAGAACCACACAGTACCGCATGGGATATGTAGACTCTCGCTTCTGTGTACGGGGGTGCGGGGAGGAAGGTACCTTCTTCCATATTCTTTGGGACTGTGCGAAGATTAGGGCTTACTGGTCCAGCTTGACAGGCATCATGTCAGAGGTGGTGGGAGCAGAGGTCCCGCTGGAGGCCCGCTGGCATGTGTTGGGGGTTACTAGCGACATCACCTGGCCGAAGGGGGACAAGATTTGGCTGGCCCAGGCGAGTATGATAGCTAAAAGGAACATTGCGAGGCTGTGGGGTAGCGATCTATTGCCAACGGTGGCGGAGTGGGAGAGAGACCTCGATTAGTGCCAGCGAGCGGAGAAGGTGATCTACAAGAGTAGAGGCTGCCCGAAGAAATGGGAGAAGATATGGGAGGCCTGGAGGCGCTATAGAGGGGAATGGCTGGATTCGCAGTCGACTGCGGAACCAACATGAGGAGGGCTCAGGGTGGAACCTCATGCTGTTAGGTACGACCCAACAACAACAGGGTCTGGGGGCGCCCGTCTTGTGCTAGCTATTCAGGGCATAACTGTAATATGGTAGTGCGCTAAGGTCTGCATAGAGAGTGGGGGGATAGAAGGGGGGTGTTCTATCCTTACATGTCTGTTTTGGGGGATCGAAATTGGTTTGTTCTAGGGGTGGGTTGATGCTGGGTGGGAGGAGTGGCCGTTGCGGGTGGGACTGATTTTCTTGATATGACTATGGTTGACTGTGTCAATGCTTGCTAATGATTTTCTGCTGCTACCTGATGTGTACTGTTGCGGAGCTGGTTTGTTCAATAAAAAGATTTTTTTTTTTTAAATAAAAAACCTTTGAAATTCACTGAAAAAATCACAGGTTTCAGGGACCTTATAGTTAGTTGGACATTTCACGCATACAAAACCAGAGAAATTCGGCTGTTATAGTTAGTTGAGCTATCTTTTAACTCTCACCCCCGCAATACACTGCTTATGATGTTACATATTACATAATTCATGACATGATCAGTGACATCACTGATGACATCACTGATTACATCTCAAATGACATCACTGATGACATCATCCAGTGACTCTGTATTTCTGTAAAGTTTAAATATGTTTTATATATGTATATATGCCAAGGGGTGTATAAGTGTCTGAATGGATGATTTAGTAGGTGCGTGACTGACTGTATAAGTGAGTGATTAAACGTGTCTTACTGAAGGCATGGGTTAATCTGTGTGAATGTCTGTATCCGTCTGTTAGTTGCTGTGTAAGCAGCTGCATCTGTTGGTGAGTAGCTACATGAGTGTCTATATGGGTTATTGATTGGTTGTTTGAGTATCTATATGGGTGCCTGAGTGTCTGTGTGGGTGGGTGGGGTGGTGTGACTCTGTGCATAGATGTGTGAGTGGGTGATTCAATGGGTGCATGGGTTCAAGAGTGTATCTGTGAAGGGCTGTATGGGTGGATGAGTGTGTGTATGAGTGTGTTGGTGAGTGAATGGATGTCTCAGTGGTACATGTGTGAGTAACTACATATGTAAAAGGCAGTATATGTAAGTTTGGAGTATATAAATGACTATATGTGAGAGTGAGTGATTGTGAAAGTGGCTGTATGGATGAGTGTGTGCTTGTATCAGTGATTGTGTAAGAGAGTAAGTATGTTTTAGTGTATGTATGAATAAGTAAGGTAGTGTGTGTATAACTGTATAGGTGAGTAAATGGGAGTCCTTATGGCCCTGAGGAACACCAACCCCCAAGGTCAGCTTTAGCAATGCCAGGGGTGCCCACACCCAGGACATTGCAGTTTGTTATGGCATGGTGGGAGCACTGCTGGCAGGAAACCAGCAGGAACCGCAGGGGCCATCCGGCTCCCCCAGCGGTCCCCAAAGAAGTGGCCTGGCCTGGGTGGATGGGATCCTCTGGGCCGAAAATAGACTGGCTAAAGAATAAAAAAGAAAAAGCCTGGCCCCAGGGGATTGGTCCACCGGGGCTGAAATCGGCCTGGGGATGGGGGCAGGCCGGCCACCCTCCCATTAAATTATTTTAAAAAAACTAAATGAAGGCTAGGTATGGGTCTGTTAATGGTTTTGAGAATGGTAGTGTGGAAGTTGGAGTGGGTGCATGAAAGGTTACATTGGGGTGTGAGTGGGTGCGTCAGAGATTCTGTGGATGATGTCATCAGTGATGTCATTTGAGATGTCATCAGTGATGTCACTGACTTTGTCACGAGTGATGTAATATGTGAGGTCATAAGCAGTGCATTGCGGGGGCAAGACAAGAAAGATCCAGGGATTTCTTCAGGACTACATCTTCTGACTCAGGTATTTAATAGTTAATATTCAAGTCTTAGGGCACGATTCATAAAACTAACTTAAGACAAAATCCTAAACTTACTACTTTTGGTATTCACAGAAGTTAGGATTTTGTCTAAAGACAGACTTAAGACAGACTTAAGACAGACTTAAGTTAGGATTCTGTCTTAAGTCTGTCTTAAGACAAAATCCTAACTTCTGTGAATACCAAAAGTAGTAAGTTTAGGATTTTTTCTTAAGTTAGTTCTGTGAATCAGCCCCCACGGTCTTATCACTAATGGTCAGGACATACATTACATGTAACACATGCATGGAGGTTAACTTAACCTCTCTTTTGTTTAGTATTTGTTGAGCTCTAATTGCAAAATAGTTAGAACATCGTAAAAAGAGCAGGGGGAATGCCCCTGTAGTCACACTATTGTCAAGGGTGCCATGTCTCATTTAGAAACCTATTTTTTGCTCGGATAGCTCCTTTTTGTTGCGACTCTGCTCGTGTTAACAGTAATGTGCATGTATCCAATTCAGAAATAACTGTCAAGTGCAATTTAGTCTAGCACAAATAAAGAGGACATCATTAGCCTCCAAACTTTATTTGAAAATTCCTCAATCAGCTGCTTACTGATTCTCCTGACAAAGCCCCAAAGTTAGAGCTTTCTGCTGTTAAATCCACACAAAACTGAGCTTGTGCTTATCTTGCCTAGACAGAAAACTCATTTTGATTCTTCTTTATTGACAATTTAAAAGTAGGTGGCTTTTCCCCTCTATTTTATCTGAATACAAACCTCTATTTCCTGTTTATTCACTGAATTCTCATGAAGTTTGGAATATGTTTATGGTGTTTACAACTTGGGTAGGAGATTCTTTACAGAGATAACACATTAAAGATGTTATTCTTTCCTTTATGTTTCCACTACAAATCAGAAGATGCCACAGCCTGCAGAGTAGATGTCAGTGCCCAGTGGAGTGACAAGTCAAAGTGGTGAAATCATTTGTCTTTGTTTCTCTCTCTTATCCCATTCCCCTTTCCCTGGACCTACTGCAAACCAACACATCACTATTGTATATGGGCGGCACTGTGAAAAAGTAAATTGCTTCTGTTGGATCTGAAATTGATATTACTACATTCTGACACTACCTACAGAGAACATGGACATCTCACCTCTTTAGGTTAGTCCTGGATTAATAGTCATTTAGCTCAGCAGTAATTTATGATTTAACCTATCAATAATTCATTGTGTTTTCCCTTATAGTAGACTCTGTGTTATTCATCTGTTGCATATGTTATATGACTCTATGTTTTATACAAAATGCATTAACTCTAGGGTGGTTCAGCAGTGCTTTAGAAAACCATAAAAATAATTAAATGTTAGTCATGTCTTTGTGTGGATTATTATTGTTATAAATGCAGTGGCTTCAAATTGGACCAAATAAAGGATGCCCAATCTCGCCACAAAGGTAGCATATATGAAGGTGTCACAAACGTGGAAACATTAATTTCATAGAATAGAATAGGACAGAATATAAAGGGTTATTTGTAAGCTCGGTTTCTACACATTGTGGGTCACAACTTCTTAAACTTTCTTCTCCTGCCAATGTCTAATCTTCAAAGCTGTGTGTGACTAATGCTAGTATCTAATCAAGCCTCTTCATTGAATAAAGAATCTATGAGAGGGGGCAAAGACTAGAGCCCAGCCATGATACTATTATCCATCCTTGTGGTAGATGGTAATTTGTCTGTATTTATATCAAATGCAAAACATTGTTGTTCTAGGCTTGGGTTCATTCATAAATGTATCTTCTTTTCTGTTTTTCACTGATCGTTCAAGGTACCCAGAATAAAGGGATTTGTTATGCCTCAGATCCCTTCTACGTGATTTTGAGAAGGTCTCTGAAAACCATTTTGGTCACTGACTAGCCACTGGGCATCATTCAAGTGCAGGTATTGATTTAGGACGAAAATTGCACTGCCTTTGTTGGCTGATCTTAAGTTGATATTAGAAATGCCTGATTATATAGCTGCTGTTCTTTTTACTAATAGATAGCATGTTATTTCGCCTCTATTATCCCATCCTTTAAATGGAAGATGTCTCTAACTAATGCATTTTAATAGGTCTTTGTTTCTATCCACAAAGTGCTACTTAGTACAATGGTGGAAGATGTATGCAAATTGTTGGTAATCAGCAATGCTTCCTGGCGTTTTCCGTCAACGATTGTGTCCGTATTGTTTTGTGCAAACAAATATTGAATTTTAATCCACAAGAACAGGGCTGTGGGTAGTTGTCGGCACAAGAGTAGAGCTTTATTAAGAAATCTTTCTTCATCTGGTGCCAATGTGTGGCTAGAGAACTTTACCACAGGGAAGTGCACTGTTTTACCCGCAGCACAGCTCTTAGCTAAACCTGATGAATCCCATTGTGAGCATTGATAGTCCTAGCCCTTGCTGCCCTTATCCCGAAAAATGTATTTTACTAAAGGAATCTACTATTTCTTTATTCTTCTCAGAGTTTAATCCAACGCTGAACAGCTGTCTGAATATACGTAGATGATTCAGTCTCACCTCCGCTTGAATAAATCTAGTCCTTTGATGTTGTATTTTCACCTTTTCTGATATTGTTGGCCAGATTATCTCATCATTTATTAGATTTCTGTGATAATTATTCCTGTGTATCTTCACACTGTCTCCTGGGAGTAGTTGGCAATGTCCTTTTGCAGTTTAGTCACTTTCTGTATAGATATCTTTAGTGTTATCTATCAACTCATAAGCAAATCTGGATTTGTGCATCATGATGGAGATCCTATTCTTCGAAGATGCTTCTGGGAGTCCTTTAACTATAATTTATTTTATTTATTTTTGCATCATGGCAGTCATTGATTCGGTTGAGACGGGATTATCGTTGTAGGATGCCCAGGAGCATCCAGGAAACATTGTTTGAAGGAGATCAGGCACGCTCGTAATGTGGTCCAAAGTATGAGGCCTCCCCACAAAATCAGAGAAGGCGTGATACATATCAGTAAGCAACTCGCCTACCCATTACCACTTACATAGATCCTGTTGGAAGTATAAATGGACCACCTCAAGATGACGTTGGACATTTCTTTTTAAAAATATTGTGCCTTCATATTCTATTTATGTATGGAGGCCACTATATCCTACGCTATCTATAAGAATCCAGAGTAAAACATATAATTGTGGTGCAATGGACTGTCACCTGATGAAGGCAGCAATGCCGAAACGTGCGTAGTCTTCATCTACCTCATTGCCCCCATCAACTTTAGGTCTATCGTATTCATCTATCAATTGATTTATGTCTTTGTGTTATATTGACTATGTGTAACAAATGAAATGTTTTATATATGGGACAAAAAAAACAAAAACGATTTGAAAATTTAATATAATAATAATCTGTTTTGAAGAATAAAAAGAAATATAATTTTTGGAGATATTTTAGTGTACATTCTCTGTACTCGTGGTTACTGTCTACAGAGAGATCTAGATCACAAGGTATCTTTTTGATTGTTTCATGGAAACAAGCTATAGACCTTTACCTATTGCCTTCTTTCCCTATGTATAGCTTGGTTATTAGATATATAGGGATCCCCTGTTTTCAAAAGAAATGCCTCTGTTGTGGTCCTGTGGGGGGGTGAGGGTCCGGGTCCTTGGGGTGGTGGTGGGTGTTGTGGCCCTGTTGGGGCTCCGAGTTGTATGATGATTAGCTCTGTAGCGTTGTTTGTTCTTCGGGCATGGCTGTGTGCGGGGCTCCCTTACCTACTGCAGGTAGTTGTTCATCTTTACACCTGCTTGAGGCAGGTGTTAAATACCTGCGCTACCACAGCTTATCATCTGTTTTTGGTTCGCTTTGCAGATCTGTCAGTACGTTGTGAAAGTGGTGTTGTTGTTTTTTCATGTCTTTTTGCACGGGAACGCCTACTCTACATCTCATTAAGGTAAGTTGGTGGTGTCCGCCGTGGTGTTAGTTTTTTGGGGCAGTTATTGCGGGAATACTGCCGATGTCTGCTGTTTGCACCAGCTTGTGAATGGGGTGTTAGTTCTATCTCCACTTTTGATGCGTTAAGGTTCAGAAAAATCGGAGGTAAGTCCTTGTGAATATGCCCGATAGTGTAAGCAAGTTTGCAGTATTACTCTACTATGCTGTCCAATTTCGAAGCAAAAAGCAACACATCAAGTCCTGTTTCTGAACACCCCTTCATCTTTATTTTTGCCAAAGCTTTTCTGCTTTTCTTTGATGTAACTCTTGCATTCTTTTGTTTTTCCTCTTTACTTGTCAATGGCATTTTTTCTTTCAACCTTTCATTATTCGCCTCTTTTTCTGGGTTTTGGCTTGCTTACTGTTTCAGCATTTTTTTCTTTTTAGGTCTTGGATCTCGGGTCTAGGCAGGGCATGCGCTGTCTCGAAGAGACATGTTGTATATACATTGTGGGCTTCAGCCCGCCCATAAGCTTCCCATTTGCAGGATCCATCGCTGCTCTCATATTCATTTGCCCCATTTGTCCAAGGCATGTATGTGTAATGCCCCTGTGTTTAGACCTTCCCGTGAGCATGAACCATTTATTTATTTATCCCTGACTCCCATTTTAGCAATGGTTTTCAGAACTACTTTTTTCTTTGATTTAGAGTACTCTACACGAGGACAGTTTTTTTCACTCGCTTCGAGCTCCTTTTCTATAAACAGGGCTGTAAATCTTGTTCTTATTTACTCACAAATGCTGCTGTTCCAAAGCTGAATATATACTTTGTATCGGTTGTGCTAAATAATAGATGTGTCTGTGTATTTTTGTGTAACTCGTTTGTCAAAAGATGTGTCCATGTATTTTTGTGAGCTTGTTAGGCTCTTTTTTTGCGGGATGTGAACTTGTTGGGAGCTTCTTTCCCAGGTAGAGTGTGCCATTTTTAAACTTGAGACTAGAGACCTTTTGAAGGTTCCGCTTGATAAAATGGACTGCTCTGAAAGAGTTATTCTGCATGTTAGCTGACAGCATTATTTGAAACATCAACCATTTACTGTACGGACTGATTTTGTAAGTGGCAACCATATCATTGTTCTGTTCTGAGGTGCGCCTCCTACTTTCTCAGCTTCTAGTCGCTAGCCTCATATCTAGTTACTAGCCAAAGCGGGAATCTTAAAGTAATACACTTAGATTATGCAAGTGCAATGGCCGTTCTTCCAAATAAAACAAGCTCCCACTCCCCTCCTGCTGCTCTGTTCCTAGCGCCCAATAAGACCAACACGACAATTGTTTCAACATAGTGGCATGGCGGCATTCAGCACTTAAAATATACACAGATGGCCTGGATGGACAGGTAGCGTTGTATTTTATGAATAGCAGATTGGTGCATGCATATTAATTCAACACTGCCTTCATACTGTCTTCTATTACTGGCAGTCTTCCACAGTCTCATTCCTTGCATTTTTCTCAGCACTTAAGCAAAAAGCTTCAGTCATAAATAGCACAATGTCATTTGTGGGAATTCTAGGGGACGAGTAGATGACTACAGAAGCCATGCCCCCCCTCTAATGTATAGTGTGACCTGATGTAGTGTCACCTGATGTCAGCCGCTTCAGGTTTCGAAATACTGTATTGTTCTGTATGTTGTGATGAAGATAAAGGCTCTTCCCCTTGTCTCTGTGACCTTTTTGGCAACATTCCACACTAGATCTATGCCACATATCCATTCAGCCTGCTCATTACAAATGGCCATTTCTCAAAGTGGCAATATTTACAATTAATTTGAATACATGAATGCGGGTACAAACTTCAAGAGTGCTTTGGAAGCATTTTATGTTTCCAAAACATTTTTGTCACCCTAATGCATTATTGAACCTCAAATGTATATATTGTCTTGCTTTCTAACATAAATAATATTTTTGATTTGGAATCCAGACATTTCTCTGCGAAAGTTAAATAAATTACTTTCACGGAATGTCGAAATTTACATTGGCATTTAAAGTAGCTGGCCTAATATAGTTAATATAATATTCATCTCCTTTGCATACATCGCAGAGCCACTCTATCTCACTTTTATAAATAGCATATTCAGATTGGTGCATGCCCATTAATTCAGCACTGCCTTGATGGTGTCTGCTAGGAAGTGGCCTGCGCTAGCGCATCATAGAACTTTTTTTTGTGACTTTTAGCCACGCTGAATAGCAGATGTGCTGCTAGACAACATGGCTGAAAGGCATTCACATTGATAAGGACAATAGATCGGGCATTGCCGAGACCTATTAGCTTTGTTAATGCTTGTTTAGATATTGCTTCCCATTCTTTCATTATCTTCCTTTTCTTTTATCCATCTATTTTTTCTTCTCACCTTTTCTTTCTCTGCTTCTCTCAATTTCTACTCTCTCCCTTCTGCCCTTTCATCCTCTATTTTTTCCTCTGTCTTTTTTCTCTCTTTTTTCTCCTTCTTTTGTCTCCCTTTCTTCTCAATACCTCTCTTTTTTCCCCTATTTATTATTCTCTTTCCACATTCCTCTCTTCCCTGCCGCATTTTGTCTCCCATCCTTGCTATTTATTTCTTGGCTTTCAACATCTGTCTCTCATTCCATTTGCCTCACTTCTGTTTTCTTTGACATTTTGATTTGTCTTTCCCCCTGCCACTGTGTTTGGCTCCTTTGTCAGGCTTGGTCATTCTTGTCTCTTCTGTGGTTCTATTCAGCTTACAGTATCTTTTAACACTTTGGTCTTCTATCTGGAGACATCTCTAATTAAAGTAGACGGTGTCCATTAACAACACATATCAAAACATTAGTGACAGAAATATACTAAAAAGGTCCAGCTGGCGACAGACAACCCCAAAAGGAGTTGGAAATCAGGGACCTAACAAAGGCACTAGATTTCACCGATGGCTTACGATGGGCCTCCTGGGGAAACAGATGGGCATCGCTGCAGTGTGCTGGCTACCAAAACCCACAGTGGGCTTCCGTGCCATGCGATAGTGATACTTTGACATGTTAGACAGATTTTGGCCATGTTGGGCAGTAGCATAGGTGAGGTTGTCATACCCCTGGTCTCTAATTAGGGTAAGGGCATGCCACATGCCACAACTAAGATTCTTACTCCACCAGAGAAGGAGGCCAGGCCTCTGGAATGCAAAAACCACTCCAGAAATTGAGAAATGGAAACTCACATATATATTTTTTCCTACATCAATTCAAACTAAAGCAAGTACATTTGAACAAAACATTCTAATATCTGTCAGAGACTACAGAGGATTAAGCCATGGACCCTGATACAGGGTGAATCTTAGGAATGTGCATATACCAGTAATCATATAACAAATATTTATTTCCAATATCTATTAGAACAATTAGGCACAAGAGTACACCAGCCAAACTCAGAGTTTGTAACATGAACAATAGGAATGAGGACATCATTTTATCATCAATCCACAATGGTCACCCTTTCAAGCCCCAACATATCCATTCAGCCTGCTCATTACAAATGGCCATTTCTCAAAGTGGCAATATTTACAATTAATTTGAATACATGAATGCAGGTACAAACTTCAAGAGTGCTTTGAAAGCATTTTATGTTTCTAAAAAAATGTTGTCACCCTAATGCATTATTGAACCTCAAATGTATATATTGTCTTGCTTTCTACCATAAATAATATTTTTGATTTGGAATCCAGACATTTCTCTGCGAAAGTTAAATAAATTACTTTCACGGAATGTCGAAATTTACATTGCCATTTAAAGTTGCCAGCCTAATATAGTTAGTATAATATTCATCTCCTTTGCATACATCGCAGAGCCACTCTATCTCACTTTTATAAATAGCATATTCAGATTGGCGCATGCCCATTAATTCAACACTGCTGCATCAATCCCCAATGGTCACCCTTTCAAGCCCCAACTCTTGCAGACCTCGTGAACATTCTCAACACCCTAAACGCCACTTCCTATGAAGATGATGTTCTTCAACAAAGCTCTTTCCGGAAAAGCTCTCTTGGGCCCTACTCTCCATAGTCAATGCCTTCCTCACTCAGGGCAGCTTCCCAGAAGCTCCCAAGACAACCAAGATCCGTCCACTCCTAAAGAAACCGGCACTAGACCATTGTGACCTCACTATAGTACAAGCTTTGTTCAATGACATGAATCTTGTCAGCTTCAAACACCAACCTGGATACCAACTTTAATCTGAAAAACACCTCACTCAAAAAAAAAACAAAGGTGACCAGTCACCAGATCGCTCTTCTAAAGTAAGTGGATCAATTTCTACAACAATGCGACTTCAGAACTTCTGTATAATCCCTCATGCTCCTGCAGCTGGAGAGTAGCAATTTCCAGTTCCATGGTCACACGCACTCCACACAGTGCCCTTACCATTAAGGGCATCCTCCATGCTGCAGCCCGTCTCATCCAAGGCCTGAAGAAATATTGATTACATCACTCCTATTCGGAACCATCTCTATTGGCCTCCCTTGCCAGTCTGCACTATCTTCAAATTAACCTTCATCATTTATAAAGTCATCACAACCAGCACCCCAGATTATCTTGCAGTTTAGCTCACCATTTCTGGTAACTCATGACTCACCCACAGCCAGGGCACCATCAGACTGGAGACTAAGAAGGGTAAAAAAGAAAAAAAACAGGACAGCAAGCATTTGTTCATCCATGCACAGAGGATCTGACTCAACCTCTCTTTATCCATCAGAAGTGCCCCAATGCTGCTCCAGTTTGGGAAGGAGTAATGAGGGACACAATACGCTACTGCTCCCACAACCTAGCTACATCTATTAGTTGTTGACTCTATGCTTGCCTTTGAGCCTGTACAGCACTCCTCTACATTTTGTCTAAATGTGGGTTTTACAAATACCATATGCAAAAACAACAAGGTGATAGATGGAATGCTTGTATTAATCTTAGCCACTTCCAATCTGTCAGGTCACATCCCAATCCATCATTTATTTGCCCACCATGCCACCTCAGTTGTACCCAGCCATACGCAAATCAGTCTTGCCCCTTCTCCTCATGGAAACAGTCCAGTCCAAACTACCAGTCCAGGACCTCTATGAACCAGAACACAAGCAACCTAGGAGCAGTTTCTCCCTAGTTGGGGCTCTTCAGCCAGGTTAAGCTTGGTTCCAGTGGCACAGTGAGCCCAGGACCCACGTCCGGGCATATCCAGTGTACTTAGGGCAGCAAATGGAAAAACAACAAGGTGGTAGATGGAATGCTTGTATTAATCTTAGCCACTTCCAATCTGTCGGGTCACATCCCAATCCATCATTTATTTGCCCACCATGCCACCTCAGTTGTACCCAGCCATACGCAAATCAGTCTTGCCCCTTCTCCTCATGGAAACAGTCCAGTCCAAACTACCAGTCCAGGACCTCTATGAACCAGAACACAAGCAACCTAGGAGCAGTTTCTCCCTAGTTGGGGCTCTTCAGCCAGGTTAAGCTTGGTTCCAGTGGCACAGTGAGCCCAGGACCCACGTCCGGGCATATCCAGTGTACTTAGGGCAGCAAATGGAAAAACAACAAGGTGGTAGATGGAATGCTTGAATTAATCTCACCACTGGCAATTGCTCAAGACTGCATCCCAATTCATTATTTGTATGCCCACCATGCCAACTCAGTTTGGACTCACCCATATGCAAATCAGTCTTGATCCTGCTCCTCATGGGAACAGTCCAGCCCGAACTGCCAGGCCAGGCCAGGCCGGGTCCTCTCGGAGCCAGAACGGCAGTTTGGGCTGGACTGTTCCTATTGGAGCAGGTTCAAGACTGATCTGCATATAGCTGGGTCCAAACTTAGGTGGTATGGCGTGCAAAATAACAATGTATTGAGATGCGGCCCGAATATTACCAGTGGCAGAGATTCACTCAAGCATTCCATCACTGTTTTGCATACTTATTGTATCGCCCTAGGTGAGATGGGTATGCCAAGATGTGGCTCCCTTGCATACTGTCACTGAAACCAAGCTGTACCCAGTTGAGGAGCCCATAACTAGGGAAAAACCGGTCCTGGGTTGCATGTGTTTCTGTTTAGGGTGGACCCGGGTTGGCAGTTTTGGCAGGACTGTGCCTATTGGAACAGGGTCAAGACTGAATTGCATATAGTTGGGTGCAAACCGAGGTGGCATGGTATGCAAAATATTAATGGATTGGGATGCGGCCCGAGTGACTACCAGTGGCTGAGAATAATTCAAGAATTCCATCCATCACTGATTTGTATACTTACAAATATCATATGCACATATAGCACATACAAAATATTCAAAACCTTCTAGTTTTTGGTTCTGTCCTAAAACAATAAGCCTAATCTAGGTCGACCCGACTATAGTTATTGTTAGCAATGTTGTTAATCCAGGGCAGGATACTCAATAGACCCTTATACTCAAACCCAGTAGTGCAGGAGTAAAAGTTTTATTCAGTTGTTCTATATCCCATGACAGATCTAGCATCACTTTCTTAAAAAATGCAGCTAAAGTCTTGTGGTCTAGAGCTTCTGCAGAGTCTTGCTTCAGTCCAGCAGAATTCCATTCAGCTCCAGTACTTCTGACATTGAACCTATAATGGCAGGGGTTTCATTTCCCTTAATCATGAATAGACAGCCACCAGGTATTAACATCAAATTGCAAAAATCTCACCATACGAGCTAAGCACATGAGATAAGAGATGATATCGCCTCTGACTATGTGCAGGTGCAAAACTGATCAAACATTCTTCGACCGATAGAAACCAGGGCATGGCATAATGCAGGTCAAATTGCAGACAGAGTGTGTGCTCCAATTATGAAGCAGTAGCGTGTAATCAGAGTACGCTTGCCCAGAGTGTGTGCCCCAAGTACATCGCAGCAGTGTGTGATTGGTACTGACTGAAGACGGCTGGAATGCCAGAAACCGGTCCTCGGAAGCTTGTTTCTGGTCCAGGGAAGACATGGCTTGGCAGTTCGGGCTGGATTGTTCCCATGAGGCACAGGGTCAGACTGATTTGCATAGAGCCATGTCAGAACTGGGGTGGCAGAGTGGGCTAAAGAACGGTGATGGATTAAACCCACATCTTTTGACTGGGTGTGAGTGTTTGATTGATTCAGATGCTCCGTCCATCACCACCCCCTTTTGTACCGCTTTTGGCCGCCATAAGTGTGGCAGGGTATGCTCAGACGTGAGTCCCTTGCTCACTTTGCCACTGGATTCAAGCAAGCCGGGCTGAAGACGGCTGGAATGCCAGAAACCGGTCCTCGGAAGCTTGTTTCCGGTCCAGGGAAGACATGGCTTGGCAGTTCGGGCTGGACTGTTCCCATGAGGCACAGGGTCAGACTGATTTGCATATAGCCATGTCTGAACTGGGGTGGCAGAGTGGGCTAAAGAACGGTGATGGATTAAACCCAGATCTTTTGACTGGGTGTGAGTGTTTGATTGATTCAGATGCTCCGTCCATCACCACCCCCTTTTGTACCAAGTACGTCGCAGCAGCGTGTGATCAGTCTACATATGCCCAGAGTATGTGCTCCAAGTACGTCACAGCAGCGTGTGATCGATCTACGCATTCCCAGAGTGTGTGCTCCAAGTACATCACAGCGGCGTGTGATCAGTCTACGCATGCCCAGAGTGTGTACTCCAAGTACATAGCAGCAGCGTGTGATGAGTCTGTGCCTGCCCAGAGTGTGTACTACAAGTACGTTGCAGCAGCAAGTGATCAGTCTGCACATGCCCAGAGTTTGTGGTCCAAGTACGTCGCAGCAGCGTGTGATCAGTCTACACATGCCCAGAGTGTGTGCTCCAAATACTTTGCAGCATCTTGTGATCAGTCTGTGCATGCCCGGAGTGTGTGCTTCAAGTATGTTGCAGCAGCACATGATCAGGGGCGGCCTTAGGCATGTGCAAGCTGTGCACCTGCACAGGGCCACCAAACCCCAGCGGCCACCACGCCACTATATATCCTTAATATAATAATCCTCTGAGGATGGATACATATTTGCGTGGCGGCCCCTGGCAGGGATTTGGCAGCCCCCGGCTTTGTTACACTTCCAAACACCCTGGCTCCCCCCTCTTCACTGGCCTCCGTGCTCCACCCTGCCCGAACCCCCTCTTCCGGGGCCCCCTACCTACGCTCCCTGCCCAGGGCAACCATGAGCCTAGAGCCGCCCTTGGCATGATCGATCTACGCATGCCCAGAGTGTGTACTCCAAGAGTACGTCGCAGCAGCGTGGGATCAGTCTGCACATGCCCAGAGTGTGTGCTTCAAGTACGTCGCAGCAGCGTGTGATCGATCTACGCATGCCCAGAGTGTGGGCTTTAAGTACGTTGGAGCAGTGTGTGATCAGTCTACATATGCCAACAGTGTGGGCTCCAAGTACGTCACAGCAGCTTGTGATCAGTCGGCACATGCCCGGAGTGTGTGCTTCAAGTACGTCGCAGTAGCGAATGATCGATCTATGCAGGCTCCAAGTACCTCGCAGCTACGTGAGATCAGTCTTAACATGCAGCTAACAGCAACTGGGGTCAAGGACTCCAAAGTATATGACCTGACTCAGGATGCCTCCATGTATATATTGTGTCTGCTGTTTATTTAAAAAGCCATGCCTTTATTGCTCTTCTGATTACCATGTGGATGTCTATCAATCTGATTTTCTTTGGGAGTTTATTCCATATCTTCCACGCCTGCAGTGAAACTCCTGGGGTTTTTGTGGTACTGGCTACTTCTAGTGAAGGTGCCGAGATGGACCTAAGCTCTCTCTTATGGTTCTACAGCTTTAGCTTTGAGTTTAGGAAGCTCGGCCCCAGAAGTAGATCGCCCGATGATCAATGCAGAGTTTGGGAGCATATTCCTCCTGCAACAGGTATCCAGTGCAGTGCGTTGAGTGTCATAGAATATGGTCTTTTCTGGTAGTTGGGTCCCTTCTAACATTAGGTTGCTTTAAAGCTCCGTTGTAACTCTGAGGGGATATTAATGCCTCCTTTTGAAAGGCCTTAGTTTTTGGCGCTGCCTCAGATTTACAGATCCTTGTAAATCTGGGGCAGTGTCAATAAACAATGGGTGGTGCGTGGGAACGCCCACAGCAACCAACTACACACCCCTCTGCCACAGGAAACTGTGTTGCAGAGGGCCATATTTATAAGACAGCGTTAAGCCATGTAAAGTAGCTTAGAGCCAACTTGTATATATAAAGCAGGGCACAGCGCCACTGGAGCGTCTGAAAAAGTGACACTCCGGTGGTGCTATTCCCTTGTAAATATGTACCACAGTCTTCTACAAATGTCTTATAATAAAAATGAAAGCGTCCAAATGCGTTGATAAGCTTGAGTATCCCCTCCTCTAATCACACGGACATACATGCACTCATGCTTCTGTGTTCCTGGGCTTTGTACATTCTTGGTTCAACATATATAATAGATGGGAACAATTGGAGCTAACAAGGAAAAACAAGCATTGGCAAAGCAATAGGTTTAGGTGTTTTGATTGGAAGTTTTGTACGCATGGTTGTTCTGATTTGCAAGTAGGTGCATATGAGAAGAATGAATCAAAATGTGGATTACCGGATGGATAAGTGAATGCATTCATCAATGGAATTTTGACTGGGTGCATGAATGATGAATGGGTGCCTGACTCGGTCTAAGGTCTGATGAATGGATAAGTGATCAGATGCCTGAACCAGTGATAGAATAGATAAACAGATGAGAAAAGTGCAGATGTAAAAATCCAGATCAAATGAATTTTCCATCAGTGGTTGGAAATATAACCAGCTAGAGAAATCACAATCCCCAGTAGTTAACATTTGAGTGAATTAAGCATATTACATAAATGCTCAAAATGTTTTGCAGCTTATAGGCAGCACAACAAATGAGCTATGTTGCAAACATAGTAAGGGACTTGTTACCAAGACTTAGCTTTATTTGAGCCAGTGGTTGCAGGTGATGCCCACTTGCACTCCTTTTGGGGGACCAGAATGTATTTTTCTTCATCAGACTTTCACCCAGAACAAGAGAGAGAAAAACAGAAACGGTGAAAGCTGAAGAAGCCTGCCTTGGGAAGTTGGTAGCAACAATTGCTAGACTGCTGCTGACCGTCGAAGCGCAGCCCGAGAGACCAAGTCTCGACACCCAAAAGTTGCACCCAAGTCTGGTGAGAATGGAAGAGCTATTGGAGTGTAGTTTGCTCATCCTAAATGGACATTAGCCTGAGTTTGAGGGAACCACTGGTTTCACTGTAACCGAAGACAGTGGACCAGTTTTTAGCTGGACTTC
The DNA here is from genome assembly GCF_964263255.1 of Lissotriton vulgaris. NCBI lineage: Eukaryota > Metazoa > Chordata > Amphibia > Caudata > Salamandridae > Lissotriton > Lissotriton vulgaris. The sequence goes on from NC_141685.1 coordinate 307,981,208, forward strand.
AACCAGACTTTGAAGGACATAAACCCCTGGGCCCAACGTCACCCCACGGTGACTGTGGAACGAGGAGTAGACCCAGGAAGATCCTTGTCACCTGATCACCATCCTCAGCATCCTTCAGCATCCTGTATCCCTTGCACCAGGGCCACTCCATTGAAGTCTATGATGGTTTGCCCATAGATTTTGGAAATGAGTGTTCTTTGAGAGTGTTTTGACTGCAACGTAAAAAGCAGTGATCTACTATGTGCTTAATAATTTATATCTCCAGAGCCCACTGGTGGATTTTGTTTGTTTTGGTGTCTAAAAAATCATAAAAATAAGATCTCGTTTGATAAATTGGTGTGGGATTTCCTTTATTTCATGTTTCTTTCTTATTAAGCTGTTTTGGTACTTCTAAATGTTTTGCACTTGTTCCTTTGTTAAAGCCTGACTGCTCGATGTCACAGCTTCCCAGGGTTGACCTAAGGTTTTGCTAAAGAGCCTGACTGGACCCAAGACGGGTTAGTGAGGTTATTACACTGTCAGGTCACACATCCACACCATGTAAAAATGGTTTTCCTAGCGCATTTGTTTTCTTTTTGCCTACACTAATCATCATTTACAAAAAATATAGCTGCGTGGTGAAGTATGCAAGCAAATATGTCATTACGCGGGGCCCCATTTTGTTTCTGTATTTTATCTGATGTTGGTAAGCATTCAAGTCAAGTCAAGTCAATGAATTTATATAGCGCGCTACATACCCGGAGGGTCTCAAGGCGCTTGAAGAAGGGTGGGGAATTACTTGTCAAATATCCACGTTTTAAGTTGCTTTCTGAATGCTAGGTGGTTCTGAGTAAGGCGAAGGTGAGTGGGAAGTGAGTTCCAGGTTTTAGCTGCCAGGTAGGAGAAGGATCTACCTCCCATGGTGGATTTGTTGATGCGAGGTACAGTGGCAAGGGCTTGGTTGGAGGATCGTAGCTGGCGGGAGGGGGTGTAGAAGGACAGTCGTGTGTTGAGGCATTCGGGTCCGATTTCGTAGAGTGCTTTGTGTGCGTGGGTTAGGAGCCGGAAAGTAATCCTTTAATTGACGGGGAGCCAGTGGAGGTTTTTCAGGTGACCAGAGATGTGTTCTTTAAGCGGGATGTCTAATATGAGCCTGGCTGAAGCGTTCTGGATGCGTTGGAGTTTTTTCTGGAGTTTTGCGGTGGTACCGGCGTAGAGGGTGTTTCCGTAGTCAAGTCGGCTCGTGACCAGAGCGTGGGTGACCGTTTTTCTAGTTTCGGTGGGGATCCAACGAAATGTTTTTTTGAGCATGCGAAGAATGTTGAAGCAAGATGAAGAAACAGCGTTGACTTGTCTGTTCATCGAGAGTGAGGAATCCAGGATGACGCCCAGGTTCCGTGCGTGGTCCGTCGGGATGGGTGCTTTTCCAAGGGCCTCTGGCCACCAAGAGTCATCCCAGGCGGAGGGGGGAGGTGCCTAGGATGAGGACTTCTGTTTTGTCTGAGTTCAGTTTCAGACGGCTGTGCTTCATCCAGTCGGCTACTTCTTTCATTCCTTCATGCAGGTTGGTTTTGGCAGTGTTAGAGTCTCTGGTGAGAGATAGGATCAGTTGAGTGTCATCGGCGTAGGAGATGATGTTGAGGTTGTGTTGGCGTGCGATGGCCGCGAGGGGGCTCATGTATACGTTGAAGAGGGTGGGGCTGAGTGAAGATCCTTGTGGTACGCCGCAGATGACTTCAGTGGCCTCTGACTTGAATGGTGGAAGGCGGACTCTCTGGGTTCTTCCGGTGAGGAACGAGGTGATCCATTCAAGTGCTTTTCCTTGGATTCCGACGTTTCTGAGGCGTTGTAAAAGGGTGCTATGACAGACCGTGTCGAAGGCTGCGGAGAGGTCGAGGAGGATGAGGGCGACTGTGTCTCCATTGTCCAGTAGAGATCGAATGTCGTCTGTTGCTGCGATGAGGGCGGTTTCAGTGCTGTGCTTGGCTCGGAAGCCGGATTGTGAGGAGTCGAGGGATTTGTTGGTTTCGAGGAAGGCGGCAAGCTGGTTATTGACCGCTTTCTCGATGACTTTGGCCGGGAATGGAAGGAGTGATATAGGGCGGTAGTTTTTGAGTTCGGTGGGGTCAGCTGTGGGTTTCTTCAGGAGGGCACTGAGTTCGGCATGTTTCCAGCTTTCCGGGTAGGTTGCGGAGTTGAGGGAGCAGTTGATGACGTCTCGGAGGTGCGGTGCTATAATGGAGTCTGCTTTGTTAAAGATGTGGTGAGGGCATGGGTCTGTGGGGGATCCTGAGTGGATAGAGTTCATCAGACGGATGGTGTCCTCAGTGGAGATTGGCTTCCAGTCATTGAGGATGTTCAAGGGGGGTGGGGGTACTGCAGGGGGTTGGGTGGGTTGGTCTTCGGGTCGGTTGTCGAAGCTGTTGTGGATGTCTGCAATTTTGTTGTGGAAGAATGAGGCTAGGGAGTCGCAGAGGGCTTGAGAGGGGGCGATGTCGTTGGAGTTGGCTGAGGGGTTGGTAAATTCCTTGACGATATTGAATAATTCCTTGCTGTTGTGGGCGTTGTTATCTAGTCGGTCTTTGAATGCGGCCTTCTTGGCAGTCCAGATCAGTTGGTGGTGTATGCGGGTGGCGTTTTTTAAGGCGTCCTTGGTGCTGGTGGTTGGGTGTTTTTTCCAGGCCTTCTCAAGGGAGCGACAGAGTTTCTTGGATTTCTTAAGATCATCGTTGAACCAGGAGGTCTTCTTGCTGCCTAGTTGGATTTGTCGTTTTTTCAGTGGTGCTAGGATGTCGGCGCTGTTGGATAACCATTGGGAGAGGATGGTGGCTGCTTGGTCGGGGTTTGAGGAGTGGGCTGGGGGGTTTAGAAGAAGCGATGAGGAGATCTGGTTGATGGTGATTTTGTTCCAGTTTCTTTGCAGGGTGGGTTGGGGGTGGTTGTTGGATGTGGGCTTGTTGTAGGTAAAGTGAACGCAACTGTGGTCAGTCCAAAGGAGAGCTGTGGTGTGGCTGAAGGAGACATGTTTGCTGGAGGTGAAGATAGGGTCGAGTGTGTGACCTGCGATGTGGGTGGGGGTAGTGACAAGTTGTTTAAGTCCGAGGTTGGCGAGGTTGTCCAAAAGGGTGGTGGTGTTGCGGTCGCTGTTCTTTTCGAGGTGAAAGTTGAGGTCTCCCAAAAGGATGTAATCCTCGGAGGGGAGCGCGTGTGGAGTGATGAAGTCCGTGATGTCTTCACTGAATTGTGCGCGGGGTCCTGGTGGCCTGTAAAGGAGGGTGCCTCTGAGTGTGGTCTTGGGGTCGATGTGGATCTGGAAGTGAAGGTGTTCAGTGTTGGCGAGATTGACGTCTGAGCTGGTTGAGATGCGGATGGATTACTTATGGACGATAGCGATGCCTCCTCCTGTGTGGCCGGTACGGTCCTTGCGAATGATCTTATAGCCTTCCGGGATGGCAATGGTGATGTCTGGGGCTGATGTGACGTTCATCCATGTTTCTGTTAGGAAGGCGACGTCCGGAGAGATGGTGTCTAGTAGATTCCAGAGGTCGATGGCGTGCCTGTGGACTGAGCGGGTGTTGAGCAGGATGCATTGTAGGTGGTTGGGGTCGGATATCTGTTGTGTGTTGGTAGATGAGGAGTTGTTCTTGGTGCCGTCGAACTTGCAGGAGTTGCAGGAGAAGGGTCCATGAGTGTGCCCAGGAGCGGCTTGGACGCAGTTGGGGGAACGGCCAGGGTTAAGGGCTAGGAGGGTGGTGGCATCGTAAGTAATGCGGGAGGGGTGGGCATTACGAGGACCAGGGGGTCTGGCGCTGGGCGCGGTCCAGGCGCAGACGGGCGTAGACGGGCTTACCTTTGGCGCACCTTCGGCGCGGATGGGGCGCGGTCGCTGCGCGTGAACGCTGCGCGCAAATGCGACGGTCATATATGGATAGTGGAAAGGGGGAGGGGCGAGGGCGGCTCAGCTGGGAGGCGGGCGGGCTCAAGGGAACGCACACGGAGCACAACAACAACAAAACAAAATGGAGGGGGGAGCAGAGCAGGGCGCCGGGGGATATCGCGTAATTAAACTGCAAGTCAACTTTAGAGCAAGCCAGCTAAGCAGCAACCAAGCAAGTTAAATGCAAGTAAATTCCAGGCGCTAATATAACAAAGTTATTCACAATGCAGCACAATGCAACGTTACCACGTCTCGGCAGAGAGACAGGGGAGCGACCACTCAGGGCAGGAGCGATGAGGGGATCACAGCGCTTCTAGGTCCGGGAGCGCTGTATATAGTTAGTGGGAGGGCGGCTCAGCTGGGAGGCGGGGCGGGCTCAAGGGAACGCACACGGAGCACAACAACAACAAAACAAAATGGAGGGGGGAGCAGAGCAGGGCGCCGGGGGATATCGCGTAATTAAACTGCAAGTCAAATTTAGAGCAAGCCAGCTAAGCAGCAACCAAGCAAGTTAAATGCAAGTAAATTCCAGGCGCTAATATAACGAAGTTATTCACAATGCAGCACAATGCAATGATACCACATCTCGGCAGAGAGACAGGGGAGCGACCACTGAGGGCAGGAGCGATGAGGGGATCACAGCGCTTCTAGGTCCGGGAGCGCTGTATATAGTTAGTGGGAGGGCGGCTCAGCTGGGAGGCGGGGCGGGCTCAAGGGAACGCACACGGAGCACAACAACAACAAAACAAAATGGAGGGGGGAGCAGAGCAGGGCGCCGGGGGATATCGCGTAATTAAACTGCAAGTCAACTTTAGAGCAAGCCAGCTAAGCAGCAACCAAGCAAGTTAAATGCAAGTAAATTCCAGGCGCTAATATAACAAAGTTATTCACAATGCAGCACAATGCAACGTTACCACGTCTCGGCAGAGAGACAGGGGAGCGACCACTCAGGGCAGGAGCGATGAGGGGATCACAGCGCTTCTAGGTCCGGGAGCGCTGTATATAGTTAGTGGGAGGGCGGCTCAGCTGGGAGGCGGGGCGGGCTCAAGGGAACGCACACGGAGCACAACAACAACAAAACAAAATGGAGGGGGGAGCAGAGCAGGGCGCCGGGGGATATCGCGTAATTAAACTGCAAGTCAAATTTAGAGCAAGCCAGCTAAGCAGCAACCAAGCAAGTTAAATGCAAGTAAATTCCAGGCGCTAATATAACGAAGTTATTCACAATGCAGCACAATGCAACGATACCACATCTCGGCAGAGAGACAGGGGAGCGACCACTGAGGGCAGGAGCGATGAGGGGATCACAGCGCTTCTAGGTCCGGGAGCGCTGTATATAGTTAGTGGGAGGGCGGCTCAGCTGGGAGGCGGGGCGGGCTCAAGGGAACGCACACGGAGCACAACAACAACAAAACAAAATGGAGGGGGGAGCAGAGCAGGGCGCCGGGGGATATCGCGTAATTAAACTGCAAGTCAAATTTAGAGCAAGCCAGCTAAGCAGCAACCTAGCAAGTTAAATGCAAGTAAATTCCAGGCGCTAATATAACAAAGTTATTCACAATGCAGCACAATGCAACGATACCACGTCTCGGCAGTGAGACAGGGGAGCGACCAATCAGGGCAGGAGCGATGAGGGGATCATTGCATTGACAAGCATTGGCAACAAATTATCTTTTTATCTTTTTGCCAGTGTTGTTGAGCATCAGCAACTAGCACTGGCAAAACCAGAAAGTCAGCTAATGCCTTTCAAAGCTAAGACCTATTGGCTTTGCCAATGCTTGCTGTCACAGAAGGTTTACAAATGTTAGAAATTTTGGTTGTGCCTTTTGCAATTATCATGCAGTTGCACGTGCTCTGAGATGAAATTTGGCACTCTTTATTCATTCTAAAGCATTATCCATTCAAGTTGCTCTATTTTCTGCCATCATATTCTCTGTTGTTGTGTACAGAAGCCAAAGACTCTTTGAACACCATAGCTGCCAGAGGTTCCCCAGCTGTCTTCCCTGTCCCACAGAGAACCCATTGCCACCTGCTTCTTTCAGTCTGTCTCTATGTGAAGAGTGAGCTACAGACAATGTGATTGTTTTGTTTTTATTCAATATTAAGCTGTATCTGGGCTAGCATTGGGTAGCAGCCTGTATGTTACAGTCCTAACCACTGGGCCCATTCTCAAAGGCGTGCAAGAGTAGATAACAGTGTACCCTTTACTATTCTTTTACGTGCTGTTGCCTTTGTTAATTGTCCCCAGAACATCTAAAATGTGAATACAATTCGAATTTTTAGGTCGTAATACTATGCAAATAATACAAATTGAATGGATGGGCCGTCTTTGTACTTACTAGTAGGTAGTTGACTGGCTGACATAGGCATGCAAAGAGCAATCCAGTAGAAGCCCTCCTCATACTCAGCCAATCTGTGCACCTATCACATCTCCTCCTACATCACACTGCTAAGCACTGCACCGCAAAGCAAGAACAGAACACAACACTAACATATTCTCACACATCACAACATATACAACGCTCTGCTAACCATTCACTCCCCAATGCTGTAACATGCTACTGGTCCAAAAACATGCTTTGGCACCCCATAGACGTATGAATCGATATATAAATGCTACAATACGATACAGTATATTATCTAACATTTATGGTTTCATATTTTGCCCACTATGATTCTCCGCAACACAGTCTGACTTTGATGCACCACTACTATGCAGGGTAATTCTTGCCTACTGCAACTTTGCTGTTACTCAATGCTGCAATGAGTTACTGAAATGTACACCTCTACTGTATATGGGATTTCAATTACCACAGAAATGCCTGCATCTGCTTTTGTGTTTCACTGAGGCGGCGAGTGGTCATCGCCAAACTTACTAAGGTGCCTCGTGCAACAGGTAGCAAACTTCAAGGCCCATTGGAGGGTCTGCCCACATACCTATAGCATCCTACTACAACAGTACATGTTTGTGAGCAGGCATTTTGGGCTCTCACACATCTTAGATGAATGCTTTTTAAGAGTTGATACTCAACCCCTCCATCAAGGTGTGGTGAAGCAGACATCACAAATGGTGTCACTGGTCGGGCTCCATGAGTGCAATTTGAGTGTCCTCAAATTAGCTTCAGGGACCCCAGAGTGGGGCCCTAACTATTTCAAGAGTCAAACTGTGACTCAGATCTCTCCCTCAAATGAATTAACCGCAAGGTATTATGAGGAACCTTGAGTGTTCTCTCATACATATGGAATTACCAGGAACAGGAAATACCGCAACATATTACTATGGTTATTCCTCATTTCTGCCTAGAGTTTTACACAGCTGAAATGTCAGTGTGAAACATATAGGATAAGAGCAGTTACTGAGGATCTCACAGTTTTAGTGGGGCCTGTGCCCTGTTAGATTTACATGGCTTGGCAGTTCGGGCTGGACTGTTCCCATGAGGCGCAGGGTCAGGCTGATTTTCATATAGCCATGTCTGAACTGGGGTGGCAGAGTGGATTAAAGAACGGTGATGGATTAAACCCAGATCTTTTGACTGGGTGTGAGTGTTTGATTAATTCAGATGCTCCGTCCATCACCACCCCCTTTTGTACAGCTTTTGGCCGCCATAAGTGTGGCAGGGTATGCTCAGACGTGAGTCCCTTGCTCACTTTGCCACTGGATTCAAGCAAGCCGGGCTGAAGACGGCTGGAATGCCAGAAACTGGTCCTCGGAAGCCTGTTTCCGGTCCAGGGAAGACATGGCTTGGCAGTTCGGGCTGGACTGTTCCCATGAGGCACAGGGTCAGACTGATTTGCATATAGCCATGTCTGAACTGGGGTGGCAGAGTGGGCTAAAGAACGGTGATGGATTAAACCCAGATCTTTTGACTGGGTGTGAGTGTTTGATTAATTCAGATGGTCCGTCCATCACCACCCCCTTTTGTACCGCTTTTGGCCGCCATAAGTGTGGCAGGGTATGCTCAGACGTGAGTCCCTTGCTCACTTTGCAACTGGATTCAAGCAAGCCGGGCTGAAGACGGCTGGAATGCCAGAAACCGGTCCTCGGAAGCTTGTTTCCGGTCCAGGGAAGACATGGCTTGGCAGTTCGGGCTGGACTGTTACCATGAGGCACAGGATCAGACTGATTTGCATATGGCCATGTCTGAACTGGGGTGGCAGAGTGGGCTAAAGAACGGTGATGGATTAAACCCAGATCTTTTGATTGGGTGTGAGTGTTTGATTAATTCAGATGCTCCGTCCATCACCACCCCCTTTTGTACCGCTGTTGGCCGCCATAAGTGTGGCAGGGTATGCTCAGACGTGAGTCCCTTGCTCACTTTGCCACTGGATTCAACAAAGCCGGGCTGAAGACGGCTGGAATGCCAGAAACCGGTCCTCGGAAGCTTGTTTCCGGTCCAGGGAAGACATGGCTTGGCAGTTCGGGCTGGACTGTTCCCATGAGGCACAGGGTCAGACTGATTTGCATATAGCCATGTCTGAACTGGGGTGGCAGAGTGGGCTAAAGAACGGTGATGGATTAAACCCAGATCTTTTGACTGGGTGTGAGTGTTTGATTAATTCAGATGGTCCGTCCATCACCACCCCCTTTTGTACCGCTTTTGGCCGCCATAAGTGTGGCAGGGTATGCTCAGACGTGAGTCCCTTGCTCACTTTGCAACTGGATTCAAGCAAGCCGGGCTGAAGACGGCTGGAATGCCAGAAACCGGTCCTCGGAAGCTTGTTTCCGGTCCAGGGAAGACATGGCTTGGCAGTTCGGGCTGGACTGTTCCCATGAGGCACAGGGTCAGACTGATATGCATATGGCCATGTCTGAACTGGGGTGGCAGAGTGGGCTAAAGAACGGTGATGGATTAAACCCAGATCTTTTGACTGGGTGTGAGTGTTTGATTAATTCAGATGCTCCGTCCATCACCACCCCCTTTTGTACCGCTGTTGGCCGCCATAAGTGTGGCAGGGTATGCTCAGACGTGAGTCCCTTGCTCACTTTGCCACTGGATTCAACAAAGCCGGGCTGAAGACGGCTGGAATGCCAGAAACCGGTCCTCGGAAGCTTGTTTCCGGTCCAGGGAAGACATGGCTTGGCAGTTCGGGCTGGACTGTTCCCATGAGGCACAGGGTCAGACTGATTTGCATATAGCCATGTCTGAACTGGGGTGGCAGAGTGGGCTAAAGAACGGTGATGGATTAAACCCAGATCTTTTGACTGGGTGTGAGTGTTTGATTAATTCAGATGCTCCGTCCATCACCACCCCATTTTGTACCGCTTTTGGCCGCCATAAGTGTGGCAGGGTATGCTCAGACGTGAGTCACTTGCTCACTTTGCCACTGGATTCAAGCAAGCCGGGCTGAAGACGGCTGGAATGCCAGAAACCGGTCCTCGGAAGCTTGTTTCCGGTCCAGGGAAGACATGGCTTGGCAGTTCGGGCTGGACTGTTCCCATGAGGCACAGGGTCAGACTGATTTGTATATAGCCATGTCTGAACTGGGGTGGCAGAGTGGGCTAAAGAACGGTGATGGATTAAACCCAGATCTTTTGACTGGGTGTGAGTGTTTGATTAATTCAGATGCTCCGTCCATCACCACCTCCTTTTGTACCGCTTTTGGCCTCCATAAGTGTGGCAGGGTATGCTCAGACGTGAGTCCCTTGCTCACTTTGCCACTGGATTCAAGCAAGCAGGGCTGAAGACGGCTGGAATGCCAGAAACCGGCTCTCGGAAGCTTGTTTCCGGTCCAGGGAAGACATGGCTTGGCAGTTCGGGCTGGACTGTTCCCATGAGGCACAGGGTCAGACTGATTTGCATATAGCCATGTCTGAACTGCGGTGGCAGAGTGGGCTAAAGAACGGTGATGGATTAAACCCAGATCTTTTGACTGGGTGTGAGTGTTTGATTAATTCAGATGCTCCGTCCATCACCACCCCCTTTTGTACCGCTGTTAGATTTACCGGGCCACCATTATTATGGCCCATGTCTGCCAAAGTTACATCTGTGAAAGACTGCAATGAACCTGGAGACTTTGTCAGCAAGTTATTTATATTGTCTCTAACATGCTGAGAGAGACTGTGTAGCATTTCCAAGAGCCTATATCAGTGGGTACTCACAATGTACCACATGTCAATCAGGCCAGTTTTGTTGGCAGAAACATGATATATGGCAGTGTGACTGGTGAAGTGACACCGGGTGCCAAGGTCAAGGGGGCACACTCTGCATGACAGACTTGAATGCGATAAGAGCAGCCTACAGATATTTTTGTGTTTCATGGCAATTTCCAGGGGATAATTACAACGGAATGAGAAAGCTCATGGTTAATGCATTTGAGGAAGAGTTCTGAGTCACAGTTTTGACTCATGATATAGTAGCTTAGAGGGTTAATGTTCCTGCTGTAAAGCACCATGTATGGCATGTAGGTCACATATTAGTATTTTACGTAGATAGATCAGTGGGTTGTTGCTTCTCTCACAGAGATCCTATCGTTTCTTGGAGTTCATAAGTAGCTATCCTTTTAATGCACCACATTGAGCTATGAACTGCAATCAAAGAGCTACAAGCAAATTGAAAGACATAGGTTTAGGACTTTATTGTTTTTCCCCTCAATCTTTCGTTGGAAAAATTGTTCCTTTTGGGTAGCAATACAATTGTATTACTATGGCACCCCAATCATTGTATTCAAAAAGGGGGGATGGGAAGTTGGGGGCGATTTCCACTCATCAGGAGTGGGAGGTCCAGCACAAACTGTGCCCCGGTAAGACGTCAAAGTAGAAATGTTGTGCTGTTCCTCAGGGAGGATTGCTAGAAAGTCACACGGAAGCTGGAGCCCACTGCGTCTCTCAAAGAACTACAGAGGGAAATCCATTTGTTGGACTTTAATGCCCTCACACACCCTTTCAGGTGTCATGCTTCATCATCTGGGCTGCTCCTCGTTGGGTCGGCGCTGCAATACCCATCGGGCTGACCTCAAAGAGGGACACTTTATCAGAGATCTTTTATCCAACAGCCATATTGTGAAGTGCGGGTGTAGGGCCGAGATAGTGTAGACGTGGAGGTGAATATAAACACTGAGCGAATAGTTTATATGTCAATTGATTCAATAGTAACACAATGAAGTCAAATCTAATGTGTCAGTATACCTGCGATGGGCTGGAACTACCTAATAGTGTAAAAATTCCAGGCATCAACAGTACCCGGCGGTCAACACATCAGGCCTTCACTCCCATGTAGGTTGGGATGTCGAAGCATTGTGTGGTGCTCTGCGACCTACCCACACCGCCCGGACTCGGCGGTGTGGGTAGGTCATATAAACTATTCTCTCAGTATAGATAGTTCCTTTCCATATGGTCCTGAAGAATCGCGAGTCCACCGACACTAACGCGAGAAACATGTTGACCGTTACTACTAGTTTTCACTAACTGATACATAAATAGGAGACATTATACTTTAACTAGTGTCGGTTTCATTGCATTAAATTGAGGCAGGAGAGTGAGGAGACCCCCAGAATAAAGACAATTTCAGGTACTCCCAGCCCCATTTTATATTAACCACCACGTCTACACTATCTCGGCCCCACACCCGCACTTCACAATACGGCTGTTGGATAAAAGATCTCCGATAAAGTACCCGTTGGGTATTGCACCGCCGACCCAACGAGGAGCAGCTCAGATGATGAAGCATGACACCTGAAAGGGTGTGTGAGGGCATTAAAATCCAACAAATGGATTTCCCTCTGTAGATCTTTGTGAGACACAGTGGGCTCCAGCTTCCGTGTGACTTTCTACCAATCCTCCCTGAGGAACAGCACAACATTTCTACTTTGACCCCAATCATTGTATTACGTTTATGGAGTAGATTTACTACACATAAAAACGATAAAGTGTCTTTGTCAAATCATCGAATATTGTCCTGGTATGGGCACCCTTCTAGTATAAAATGTAAGCTTGACCTCACACAAACACCATTGCACTGTGGTGCAAGGGTGTGTGCACTGGTGCAAGGTACCCTGAGGTACACCAGCACTAGAGGAGAGAGCAGCAGCACCACGTTCAAGCTCTTTTTATCACTTACAAAGCGATACATGAAACAGGACTTCTCTTCATCAGGAATAAAAGCACCAAACACATTCCACAAAGGAACCTCTGCTCTAGAGTGGCACCTCGCCTCAAAATCCCAAGATACATGAAAAAAACATTGGTGCACACCCTTCTCTGTTCAAGCAGCCGAACTCTGGAACTCCTTACGCACCAAAATAAGATCCATGGATAACCACTTTATCATCAGAAACGACTCAAGAATTGGCACTTCCCCACATAAAAGCAGCATCATACGCAAACAGAAATATGCACCTAACCCTCTGTACATAAACATTTAATTGTACTATAGATATATACCTATATACGTGTATTGTTTTGTATAAACGTGTAGAATAATTATGTTTAAAAAAAGTATATAAGCATTTATTTGTACTATAGGTATGTACCTATATATGTGTATTGCTTTGTATAAACGTGTAGAATAATTATGTTTAAAACAAAATCTATATATATAGTTATTCACTAGTTCTGTGAAACAAATATACCTATTACTGATAGTTACATTGATGTATAGTTTAAACATGTATGTAAGTGACTGCTTAAATAAGTACATCTTTTATCATAACTATTTATCTACAATTGCCTCACTATTGAATCACAAGAATTTATTTTTATTATATATATTTATATATATATTTACACAAACAAGGGTAGACTTTTTTCAATTTCTATGTAAACTCAAATTGCAAAAACATTTCTACAATGTAACCAGCAATGCAATGGAACATGAGGCAAGGATTACCAACAATGGAAGCCTCAGTGTGGCAGACATGAGTCTTCTCAAGGACATGGCAGAACTGGATTGCGACAAACTAAGCAGTCAAGTATCACTTATGGAAGTGGCAATAATATCATATCTGGATATCTATGAAAGTGTGCGTACACCATTCAGACCCAATTCAGTCTTTACCCCAATGATGCCTAAAGACGGATTAGATATCTTTGCCGAAAATGTAGTCAAAGACCTGAAGGAATTGGCGAAACTTAGCAGCAAGGACTTTATCAAAACTAATCACAACCAAAGGATACAATAAAACGAACTCGTACAAAAAATTAAACAACGACAAGACATTGTGGCTCGATGGTCCGACAAAAGCGGAAATGTAGTTCTATGGCCTCTAGACAAATACAACCTGGAGGCACAAACACAACTGCAGGATAGAGAGTGCTACAGCCACAACAGTCCCACCTGTATCTTTGGAGTAAAAGAAAAGTTTCACAAGGCCCTTTATGAATGGAGAGGTGGTGGAATAATTTCGAAACAAGAACTTGATTTCCTGAAAAGTAACTATCCTGTGACCCCACAGCTGTATCTTATACCCAAGATCCACAAAGATGCCTTGTGCCCCCCAGGGAGACCGGTCATATCTGCGATTGGAGGACTATTCGAGAACACATCAAGATACATAGATTTTTTCCTTCAGCCCTATGCCCATGAACTCCCAGCATACATCAGGGACAGGAGCTTGTCTGTAATGCACCGACAATAGAGAGGAAAACTAGCTGGCTCAAACCCCAGATAGGGTTCCACACATGCTTTAAATGCAAAGCTTGCAAGCATGAAAGGAATACTAAAACAGTAACTCTGCCACTTAGACAAATACCCTTTGAAATTCGAGGCAGTTACACCTGTAAAAAATATCTCGCAGTTTACGTTCTCCAATGCACATGTGCAAAACAGTACATGGGAAGCACCATACACCCTGTACACATGTGGATATTACAACATCTTTGGGCCATCACTCATGATGACCCTACGTATCCCGTAGCAAAACACATGAACACATTCCATGCAGGTAAAGCTCAAAAACTTTTCTTCTTTGTGATCGATAGTGTCCCCAAAAACCCCAGAGGAGGGAACAGACAGCTATCACTAAGAAGATTAGAATCAAGGTACATTATCCTACTGGATTCTAAAATCCCAAATGGGATGAATGCAGATGAGGCACTTAATGTACATCTATCATAAGTTAGTCTCCTGTCCCGGTCCTGATCCCATTCCGTAGCGTTAGGTTCTTACACTTTATTCACTCTGTATAATTCTTTGGCACTTTTTCATGGTTAAATAGTGACAATAGTACCTTGAGCCTGACAAACTAATCTTTAAACAAGAACTGGCGGCTTATAAGTCGCAGAATAAATGCGCTAAAGCTAGGTTCTTAGAGGAGACTCTATTGTCAGCCTCAAATAAAGCCCAGGCCATGTTTAAAATTGTTAAAGATCTGTCACGTCCGGCCTGTGTTACAACAGCTATTCCAGCCTCTCAATTGCTATGCGACTCGTTGGCTAAGGCCTTCGAGGATAAGATCGCGAGTATTCTGAGTAAATTGAGCCCCCCGGCACCCGTGGTTGAATCACCATCTTTATTAGAGATGGAGGACGGGAAAGCCCGGTTGGATAGTTTTCCTCTTCCTTCCTTCATGGAGTTCTGTACTCTAGCGGATGGAGTATCTTCAGGCTCTCCCCTTGATGTGCTTCTGCACAAATTTTGGAAGCTGTTCAGGGATGAGCTCTTTCCTCCCCTCCACGCAATCTGCTGCCAGTCTCTTGGCTCTGCCCATGTGCCGGATAGCTGGAAGCTTGCGGTAGTTTCTCCGCTGCTGAAGAAGGAATCGCTGGACCCCCTGTGTCCAGCAAATTACAGACCTATATCATTGCTCCCCTTTCCGATTAAAATCTTGGAAAAACTGGTTACAAAACATCTGTCCAGTTTTCTGGAGACTAATGATTGTCTGGATGCGGCGCAGTTTGGTTTTAGACCAGTCCATGGAACTGAATCAGCTTTGGTGACTGTTTTGAATGACCTTCGTTCAAGTGCCGACCAAGGTCGAGCAGCATTTTTAGTGCTGCTCGACATGTCGGTAGCGTTCGATACGGTCAGCCATGCCATCTTGATCAGGAGTTTGGAGGAGGCTGGATTGGCTGGTCTCATACCTTGCCAACAGACATCAGGTAGTTGCCCTGCCTCCCTTCAAGTCTACCATCAAAAGGGTTGGGCAGGGCGTACCTCAGGGCTCGGCCGTCAGTCCCATTCTTTTTAACCTCTACCTCCGCCCCCTGATCAAGCTAATTAAATCTTTTGGCATTGCAGTCACCAATTACACCGACGACACACAACTTATCTTCTCCTTTGAGGGTAAGAATGCAGTGTCACAGGAGACCTTCCATAATTGTATGGTCACTACGGCGGAATGGCTGGGCATCAATTCTTTACAGTTCAACAGCTCTAAAACCGAGGTGCTGCACTGCTCAGCAGATCGTATCCTTCGACCTTTACCACAAGACTTTTGGCCCTCATCCTTTCAGGGCACGGTAGCGGCGGCTGACTCTGTTCGAAATCTGGGAGTGACGATGGGACCCAATTTACAACTGGATGGTTTCGTAAATAAAACAATGTCCACCTGTATGGTGCTGCTGCGCACCTTGCGGAAGATCCTCCCCCTGCTTCCGGCCCATGCCAGACCAGAAGTAGTGCGTAGCATCATCTTAAGCAGACTTGATTACTGCAACGCACTGCTTCTGGGGGCTCCCACCACCTTGTTGGGCAAACTGCAGCGGGTTCAGAATTTTGCCGCTAAATTGGCACTCTCCCGCCGGCGCCCCGATTCTTCTTCAGCAGCACTCAAGGATCTTCATTGGCTGCCTATTCCCCAAAGTATTGAATTTAAAGCTCTGTGCTTGGTTTTTCGGGCTCTTCAAGGTCTGGGACCGATTCCTTTGCAGGAGTTGTTCTCCTGGTACACCCCTACTAGATCTCTTCGCTCCGCCTCAGCCTACCTAGTGGCAGTTCCCAAGATCCGAAGGATACGGATGGGTGGCCGTTCTTTTGTCTACACAGCATCCAGGCTATGGAATGCATTGCCACTGTCTCTTAGAAGCTTGGGAGACCTTTCCTCTTTCAAAAAGGGACTAAAAAATCACCTCTTCCCAAGGATACTGTAGTTGGCTGTTAAAGTAATGTT
This sequence comes from Lissotriton vulgaris, assembly GCF_964263255.1. Lineage (NCBI taxonomy): Eukaryota > Metazoa > Chordata > Amphibia > Caudata > Salamandridae > Lissotriton > Lissotriton vulgaris. The sequence continues at coordinate 307,997,169 of NC_141685.1, forward strand.
TTGTGTTCAGGCCTTGAAAGATCACAGCGCCAGGATACCCGTCGGGTGACAGCTGCGCTTTACAAGTGTGCCATACATACATACATACATACAATCCTTAAATTTATTGAACGGGCCTTAAACATTAAATGTCAGTTTCATCAACCTAGGGGAAAGAGATCCTGGGGTGTTTGCCCACTAGGGCTTTATTCAATGTCTGCTCCTTTCTTACCTTACACTTATGGGCACATTTCCTAGAACTCAGAGAAGTTTTATCAACACACAAATTTTCATGTATTTAGGTACTAATTCCTCTGAACATCTCTAAGACAGCCGCTCCCTATGTTATTTAACCCCTTCCCTGTGCATGACGGAACCACACCGTCATGAGCCACGAGTGGCGTGTGCTCATGACGGCGTGGTTCCGTCATGCTGCGGCCGCTCCGCCCACGAGGCACTGATTCCCTGCCGGTGCGGGCAAATTAGTGAGTGGGAGGGGTCCCATCGGAACCACGCTCTCATGAGCACAGTTCGCACGTGACTCATGATGGAGTGGTTCCATCACAAGCATGGCGGCGCCACGCTCACCCCCCCTCACCACCCAGCGCCGCAGCCAAGGGGATAATAGGATGAAGTGAGTGAGATTTCCTTGTAGTAGTAAATAGGGTAGAATGAAAAATAGATATATTTATTCCCTTTCTCCTTTTTGTATGGACACAGCAATGCCCGTAACTACACTGTTACCATCACTTTATATTGGCAATAAGGGGTATGTGGTTTGTCAATGTCACAGTTTGTATAATTATGCTTTTATTTTTAATTACTGTGGTGCCGATAGCTACTAAGTCGAATAAGTCTAAAACAATGGTGGTATGATTTTTTCTTCCTTTACAGAAATGCACTGTCATGGGCTAGCGTACTGAAACTTCTATGTCTATTGCCTGAAATGGCTGTTACCGAAACGTGTTATGACAAATTGAGCGGAAAAATTAAAATTGTGCACCGAAAAGTGGAGTTCGTGCCCTTCTGTTTTGGCATCCGCATTGAGGAGGAAGCAAAGGACGGGTGCTGTTTGGTGTTCCGGATATATATATATATACTTGTTTTTAATTCTGTTGATTGATCAATTTCTTATGTTTAGTCCTTCTGAAGGGTCATAATAATTGTGGCTGTGACGATAATGTGATGAAATGAAACCACCTAGGGTAATTAGAAACGGATATATTGAGCGTATTTTAGTAATTTTATTTGAATAACAAGAACAATGCTTAGAGGAAACATGATAAAGGGACATTAGCCGATCCACGGCTTTATTGTCAATTTATGGTATAAAAATGTTTACTGCGTGATAGGTAAAGTACTGAGGAAAATACTGATTGATAGCAATTGTAATTAATTATATACTATTTCAGTTGTAATATATTGTAAAAAATCTCTCAGGAAAATGTCTGTGCAGTATCAGCAGACTAGTAGTTTTGGGTTTGCACACCATTACAAAATGGCACTCGCTTTCAACATATAAATGTGTGTCCCTTTTTTGTTTCCATGTATACAAAATACCGCCTTATAAACATGCTCCCTCTAGTGTGTCATTAACACTGAGGAAGGCTCACACTGAAAAACGTTTGTGTAAGCATGGGCGGAAAATCCGTTCCGCTCGCGGATTTTGCGGATTTTTGGGAAATTCGCAATCCGCGAGATTCGCGAATCTCCCGCAAAATCCGCAAATCCGCGAGCAGCGGATTTTGCTCGCACTGCTCGCACTGTTCGCGTGAGTTCGCGCCCCGCGAATAAGTGCAAAATTGCAGAAATACGCTCTTAGCAAAACTGAAAGTAACTACTTACCAGGTTCAAAAGTTCAGGCTCATCATTAGTAGCCATTTCCTGTAGTGCTTCCTGAGGGGCCCCTCCAGAGTTCAGTTGCCAGTTGAAACTATTATGTGACCCTGCTCTGAACCTCAGAATAGTTACACATATGCCACAAAGGTCCTGAATTACAGCTAAGGGAGACAAGCAGGAGCCAGGCTGGAAGTTAAAATCCATTAATCAGCCCCTAATTCATTATTGTCAGTTGGGGCAGGGCAGGTGTTGTAACTAATTTTGCAACAATGAAAGCACTTAGCAAGTGCAAAAGATCACTAATCAGGGCGCACTAAGGAAGCAGGTGCCAGCTAAAAAAATATTCTGTGACACATTAATCAGCCCCAAATTAATTCAGGTCACTTGAGGCAGGGAAGGTGTGCTTTGCTTTGCCGAAAATAATTTACACTGGACAACCAGAGGGTGTGGTGATGAAACAGAGGGTGGCATGGGTGGGCCAGAGGGTGGCATGAGTAGTCAGAGAGTGGCAGTGGTGACAGAGAGTGGCAGTGATGAAGAAGAGTGTCCCAAACAGGCTGGACACGTAGAAACAACAAGTTCGCAAAACTTGCGACCCGACAGGTAAGTTCGCAAATTGCGAAATTGTGAAAACCCTCGCGAACTGGCAGAAACACGGGCGAACACAAAAAAAAAAATCCGCAAATTCGCGGGAATTCGCGGATTTTGCGGATTGCGAATCCGCAAATCCGCAAAATTCGCGAACGCGAGATCCGCAAAATTCGCCCATGCTTACGTTTGTGTCCTTTGCGGTTTGAATAATGTTTTGCAGAGATTCCCCTGAAGTGGGGCAATTTTTTTCCTGGACCGGGAGATTTGGAGCGTAAAAAAAAAAATATATATATATATACATATATATATTATAGTTATATATATATAAAAAAAATACAATTAATTTTGAGTACAACAACACTTGAAAGCTGGAGTTTATCTAATGCATTTTGAATCTACATATACGTACTTCCTTTATGCATGTAAATACCTTCCATGTACTTATGGGCTCTATATATTTATTACATTTCTTCCAAGTCAGTATATCCAATGCACTACCCTATTTCTCACCCTATACCTCTCTCAATATATCCTCTACCTCAACTCGCTGACTAATCTCAAGCCTCTTTCTACTACTCTTTCCAATGCACTATCCTATTTCTCACCCTATACCTCTATCAATATATCTTCTACTTCTGCTCTCTCATTCATCCCAAACCCTATACTGCTACTATGATCCCCAAAATAACCCTTTCTAGACTATTCCCTGCTCTACCCCTCCTTGCATCATCTTATACCTCTTTTACTATACCGATCCCCCAAAACAACCCTTTCTAAACCCCTCCCTCTGACTCTTCCCCATCCGCTTAACTTTTACTCATCCCAAGCCTCCTCCTCCTACTGCTATGACCTCCAAAACAAACAATCCAAATCCTTCCATCTCCTATCCCTCCACTATTATTTTCAACCCAAATAGCAGACTAACTTGTCCTCCTTCCGAAATAATTTCTTATTTCCCTATACTAATTCACCACTAATCCTTTATGCATTCAGGAGTAGCATGCTACTCGCCAAAAAAGGGCTTCAACACTTCATCAGGGGTAGCAAGCGCTATATAAATGCAAACCTTTTAACCTCTTCTGTCTCTCCTCTACCTAATCAATCCAAATAACTGACTAACATATTCACTACTGAAATTAATTTCATATTTCACTAACTAATTCACCCCTATTCCTTTATGAGTTCTGGAGTAGCGTACTACTCAGCGAAAAGAAAAATGCTTCCACACCCCATCAAGGGTAGCAAGTGCTATATAAATGCAAACCTTTTTCCCTCTTCTATCCCTCCGCTATCCTTCTCAATCCAAATAACTGACTAACATATCCACCAATCAAATTACTTTCATATTTCACTATACTAATTCAACACTAATCCTTTATGGCTCCCGAGGTAGCGTGCTACTCACCATAAAAGCACTTCAATACCCCATCAGGGGTGGCAAGCACTATATAAATGCAAACCTTTTTCCCTCCTCTATCCCTCCACTAGCCTTCGGAATCCAAATAACTGACTAAGGTATCCACCACTCAAATTACTTGCATATTTCACTATACTTATTCATCACTAATCCTTTATGGGTTCCGGAGTAGGATGCTACTCACCGAAAAAGTGATTTGCTGCCTCGTCAGAGGTAGTGAGCCATATATAAATGCTATTACAATACAGTACATATCTAATTATATATGCTGCTGTTGTGCTCTCCCCTTTTCATGCAAAGCAGGGCAGCAACTTTGGTTACTGTGGATCGTAGAACCATAATTATTCCACCCTTTTGTTTCTCCGGACCAAGCACTCGCAACATATAATGCCCACAAGTATGGATGACATCTAACTCCTATACCTTGCAGCTCACATTCCCTTAGGTAGAATTGTTTCTATACATTGATGTACACACATGTTTGAATCATTGTCTCTGTATATTTTTGTAAAAAAAGCGCTCTGACCGTCTACGTTGGTATAAGTAGCGCTATAAAATAAATGTGCGAAAGAGGCTAAGGAGAGATGAGGGGCATCAGTGGAAGGTGGTTGTGAGGAAGTTCTGGAAGAAGTAGATCCTGGTGGGGAGGGGGGGGGGAAGTGCTCCAACCATCAGATGTAGTACCTGGTGGCACCAGCACTGGGCAGAGAGTCCACCAACCACCACTTCATTGATGAAAATTCTAAAGGATTTTTCACCACCACAATTAAGAGAGCTGCAGACGGATGCTGCACTCTATTAATATTCATGTCTACACCGCCAAATCCACAAACATCTATGGCAGAGACACAACTTGCTGTCTGATGCCTCCCAGATGCATCAGGTGTTCCCTGGACCTCGGCAGCGACCTGCCTTCCTGTCAGGGGTTTGACTTCCTGCGTGGGGATTCCGTGTGACATCACAGCAGGGGGGCATCATCCCTCAGGAATGAAAGGCAGCCATGTGGCATCACAATGGGGCTTGTGTCAGACAGGAAGAAGGGAGATGCGCAGCAGGAGGGCAAGGGGGGTAGGTGGGTGGAGGGAGGTAGCGCCAGGACAGGGAGCCCGCAGCAGTGCACCCCGCTGTCTGTCCTTAAACCAATATTCGGTTGCCTGTGTGAACAAGGAAGCTCATCTCTGCACCTCAAGGAGTGCTCTGCGTTTCATGGTTAATGTCCCTTATTCAGAAGTTATGATGAGGTATTTTAAGTTAGCACCATGTGTCAATGAAAATAGAACACTAAAGACAGCAATTAAAAAAGTCTGACAACTTCTTTCATGAAGCAAAGTTTTCATATTCTAGTCAGTCAGTCAAACAAAACTGGATTTGGTTTGTTACAATCATAAAAGTATACAATTTACATCTTATCATGACGTTAATAAAGCATAAACACGGCGGTATCATAAAAAGATATAGCACATAGCCACACACATAAACTGACCTTCCCTTTAAAATGAGAGTGTTATATCATCCTAAAATTATTAAAATCAAGTAATTCATACATATACATCAAATCCTTCATATATATGACGAGCAATACTGTTATCCCTTGATAGCACAATCTCGTACAATCCTAAGGGAACCACTTACAATGCTTACTCTGTGTACTTGAGGAACACTTTAACTTTATTCATAAATTTCCTCATAGCACAGGCTAAGTTCACCATTCCCACCAAAAGGTTAACAGCTTGCATCCTATTCTTGATCCTATATTTTTTTTAAATCGGACATAAAATCTCCTTTCGTATGTCTAAAATCTTCATATATGTCTAAAATCTTCATATTAGAGTCCTTCTACAAGGTCAAATAATGTTTGCCCAACGTATATTACTATGATTCTCAATGTATTAGTAAAATGCATATACTGTATTATAAGTCTGTAAGACAGCACAAAGCAGACGAGCAACCAATCAGGTGGTCGATCAATCAAACAGGACTTATGAAGTGCACCGATCACCCGTGATGGTATCCGGGCACTGAGACTCCTGCTGCGAGGGAGGGTTCAGTTGAGCATCCAGGGTTTGAGTCCTGACCTGAAATCCAGCAGAGAGAATGATGTCTGGAGGTGAAGGGGGGTGTTTCAGAACGAGTGGTAGTGGGGATACCTGAGGGCCTTTTAACTTCCATTGGTGTTCAGGGAAGCAACAGTGGATGGTGACTGGAGAGAAAAGTAGGGTAGGGTGGAGGGTGGCTGGTGTCTGAATGTTCAGTGGAGGTGTGTGTGTGTGGAGTGGACGGTGCATGGAGACTGAAGTTCACATAAAGACATGATCTGTGTATGGAGGGTGAATTGTGGGCGGGGGGTGCAAGAGGTTTTAACCGCTTAGTAGAGTGCAAGGTCACTCTAGACACCAGGCCCACAACGCTGCATCCATGCAGACACTCGTGAAATGTGAAGGGTAGGACATGGGTTCTTGGCCTGAGAGTCACACCCCACTCCTGACTGTAACTCACAAACAGGTCACTAGGTTAATGCCCCAGGCAAAAGCATTAGTGCCTCTCACCCTCACCTTCATATGTCCCATAGTCAACTCTTCTACTTTCATACCAAGCCACATTGCCCACATCATGGAGCCAGCCACCACTAATCCCTCATCTGCATATATCTCACAGCCACCCACAACCCCGAAAGCAGAACAAGATGGCAGGCGTGCAGCAATCTATAGAAGGGTTACAACCCCTGAATCCAAAGCAACAGGTTACAGAATCAGCCATGGTTTCTTGTAACCCCTGGCATTACAGTGCATACTCTCCTGCCTCATGTACGTGCAAAGACCGTAGTCTCCCCACAGGACCCTCAATGATCTCTGATCTTCGTTACAATGAAAGGTGAGGAGCCTGGACCCAGGTTGCAGCAGCAGATACAGCATGACTGCCTCCTCAACTCTTCACATGAACAGCCTTCCTTGGCACACCAGGCAAACACCAGACCACAACACAGGAGTGTGACACCACGCTCATCTCACCCTGCTACATCCCACACCACATCTTTACCCATTATTCTGCAAACATACCACATTCTACCCATTCCCTACTTGCACTCAAACAATGTTGACATTCACCTGTCTCCACAGACACAAAGGTCAACTCACCCCCCTGTCCCCCCTCCAACAGCATGGACATAACAGACAATCCTGGGGAGGAAAGTACTAGTTATGCAGAGAGGCTCATGAAGTGACCTGATGCTAAGACCATTGGCACACACGTTGGGGGACCCAAAAGTGCTGCTTTGGGATGGTAGGGGTTCATCTGGGTGCAGTGACGGTGTTGTGCTTCTTTGCACGTGACAGAAGACATGGTGGGGATACCGACTTTTGGTGTGATTACAGCGTTTTGAAGTTGTACACCTCACAGGTGTAGTGAGAGGCACGCTATTCTCTCCAAGGCAGCATCATCATTGCAATTTATTACATACTAGCTTACCCGTCGCGCGTTGCTGCGATCTCAGAAGAAATGAAATTTAAGGAAACTTGTTATGATAACATTCAATTTACATTGTGTCATTTTTATTGAAACGTATTCATTTTAATATGGAAAACATTTTAAAGTGTTTTAATTCTGTTTATTTATTCGAGTGCTTGTGGATACATGGTATTTTTTGTTTTTCCGTCTGGTGCGTACACAACTAAATCAGAAGGTTTTCCGACGCGTGAGCTGGCCACATACAGTTGTCCATGTGAGAAGCACGGATTCTCCAAATCTAGTCCACACACTTGCAGCGATTGTCCTTGTGCTTTGTTGATGGTCATTGCAAAAGCGAGTCGCACCGTAAACTGTAAACGTTCAGTATTGGAAAGATTATGAGGGCCCCGGGGGGCCGATATTTAACAATTTTTTTTCAATTTTGTTTATATATTTTTTTGACAGAAACCTTCGCGGGAGTGTACTCAACAACTTTTAACAATTTTTAATTTTTTTTCTGCCAGAAACCTTCGCCGGAGTGTACTCAACAACTTCCCAAAGTTTCATGGAGATCGGATAAATGGTGTGGTAATGCATAAAGGACAAACAGACATACTTTTGTTTTTATATATATAGATGTTATAAATAATTTATATATATATATATATTTAATTAAAAAACCATAGGTTATAGACCATATATAGTTAGGGATTAGCATTTACAAAACCTTATTTTACTCGCACAAAACCATTGAAATTCGCATATATAGTTAGTTGCACTAACTATATATCGCGCACCGGCAATCCACTGCTGATGATGTCACATATTACATCATTCATGACATGGTCAGTGACATCACTGATGACATCACTGATGACATCTCAAATGACATCACTGATGACATCACTGATGACATCTCAAATGACATCACTGATGACATCTCATTTGACATTACTGATCACATCACTGATGATATCGTTCATGTGATAATACGATGAACCTCTTCAGACTCTAATATAACCTTGGATACAATCAGTGTAAACAGACACTCACAGACTGTCACTCATCCATGGAGTTACTCACACACCTAGTCAGTCATGCAAAGAATCAATCACACCTCCATTTCCTCAACTATACAGTTATACACACCTTACTTATTCAAACATATACTAACACATATTTACTCTCTTATACAATCCCTGATACAAGTTCACAATGATCCATACAGCCACTCACACATTCACTAGCTCTTATGCACAGTTATTTATATATGTGAACTCTCACATGTACTGTGTTTTACATATGTACTTACTTTGACATGTAGCACTGAGATATCCATTCACTCACCAATACACTCATGCACACAGTCAACCGCCCATACAGCTGTTTCCACATGCACTTTTGAACCCATACATCTAGTGAATCAACTGCTCACACATCTATGCACAGAGTCATACACCTCCCAGCCACCCACACACACACTCAGTCTCCCATACAAATACTTGGGCAACCAATCAATAACCCATATAGTTACTCATATAGCTACTGATCAACACATGCAGCAGTTTACAGAACAACAGACATAATGATGCACAAATTAAGACAGTTTAGTCACTAACCCATGCACTCAGTGAGACACATTTAATCACTCACTCATACAGTCAGTCATGCACCTACTAAATCCTTCATCCAGACACTTATACATCCACTCATTCTTCAATATGTAAGACATATTTTAACTTTACAGAAACATACAGTCACTGGATGTTGTCATCAGTGATGTCATCAGTGATGTCATTTGAGATGTCATCAGTGATGTCATCAGTGATGTCACTGACCATGTCATGAATGATGTAATATGTGACATCATCAGCAGTGGATTGCGGGGGCGCGATATATAGTTGGTGCAACTAACTATATATGCGGGCGCGATATATAGTTGGTGCAACTAACTATATATGCGAATTTCAATGGTTTTGTGCGAGTAAAATAAGGTTTTGTAAATGCTAATCCCTAACTATATATGGTCTATAACCTATGGTTTTTTTATTGAATTTTCAAGGTTTTGTAAATGCTAATTCCTAACTATATATGGTCTATAACCTATGGTTTTTTTCAGTGAATTTCAATGGTTTTTTAATAGCAAATATCAAAAGCTGTAAAATGTATTCTTATTCTAATTCAAAAATATATTTTATAAATTGAGAAAGCGAGGAAGCATGTAAATAAGTCTGTTTCAGCTTATATGAGAGACCATGGAATGGGCGCCATCTACATCAATAACTTGCGTTACTACAGAGGAGATGGTGTGCACTTCTCAGATGAGGGAAACAGAGGTTTCATACAAAATTTAAGACTGTGTATTGGTACCTACTTATAAGTACCTAGAACTTACACAGAACACAAAAGCTCTTTTCAGAGCTACCTTTACTATAATTAGTCTTTCCAAATTTCGAATGTACCTTTTTTCACTAATTTTCACTTATGTTCGCTTCCCGGTTCGCTACCCGGTTCGCGTACCGGCAGCTAACCGCGCGAAAAATTCAATTTTTTTTAATTCCAACATATATGAGCCTCCTCAGCCACCCTCAGAAAACCTAGGGGGTCAGAATACGTCTCCCGTGCCCCCTTATACCCATTTCCCACATTGTTTTTCCTCCATCTTGTGATTAAATTCCACCGAAACACAAAATGGCGAACTCCCGTTCCGCTACCGGTGAGCGACCCGGTTCGCGTACCGGGAAGCGATTCTACCGCGAAAAATCGAATTTTTTTTATTTGCCCCACGGGACCCTTTAATAACCCCAACATCATTTCTAGGGGGTCAAGAGGGGTCTACCTTGCCCCTTTTCATTAAATTCCCCCTTCGTTTTTTTCGTGCTCTTGTCTCTCGATCCTACCGAGAGACAAGATGGCGGCCGGTCCGGACTGTTTAGAATGTTGACAGACACCGGAGAGCCAATCAGCTTCGCTTCGCGAAGTTCCGTTACGCGTCAGGTACGCATACCGGAGCGCTAACCGGAGCGCTGTCACAGATATATCTGTTTTTTAAAATGTTAATTTCTCAAAATCCACTGGAGCACATATATTGAGACATAGCAAAGGCACGTCGGGCAAACCATATCTACAATTTTGCCCAGTTTCATGTAAATCCATTCAGCCGTTCGAGCTAAAAGTGAGTCCAACCGCCCTATGGAAAACTCAATGTTAAAAACGTGTTTTGGGACCCCCCTTTTTTCTCGGCCCCCCCTTGACAAACCCCCCCAAATTTTCAGGGGCTGCTTGGAAACAAAATGTGCCATTTTCCAGAAAATTTCAGCCAATTCCGTCCACAAACGCCAAAGTTATTCGACATAGAATTTTCAGAAATCCCATAGGAAAAAAATCCTAACTATATATACCTACTGGCGACCACCAGTAGGTAATATATATATATATATATATATATATACCTACTTATAGAGGCTGTCAGCCAGCCCTCTTCATCCATTGGTCGGTTGTTGTGTCATTCACATATTTATTTTGCCCACTATAGCATACATCGTGGGGCAATGGATCAGCTCACTCCCGCCACACGCTAACTTCACAGTGACCGATGATGTTCAGCTCTTTCAAAATGAGCACCTCCAAATACAAAGTAGTTCCCGCCAGAGCAAGGGGCTACTATAGCAATGAATGTGTGCTTTTTGACACCAAAAGATTATATTTGCTTTGGGCCAAGATTTATTCTGATTGACGAGTGCCTAATACCTTCCCCAACAATAAGGTTTTTCAAAATCCATGACCCAACAAAACAAGAATTGATGCAGCCTGAAGTCTGGCTGCCAATTCCAGACCTATTGGTTTAGCCTGTTGTTTTCGTATGGCATGAACTCTGGCTGTTAGGTAAGTGGTCTCTTGCCAGGCCTATACAGAGATGTGCAAAATGGGCGCGTTTACCATTTTGGTTTGCTTACAACTCCCCACTGCCTGCCCTTTATACAATGTCTAATAAATTCCTGTTGAGTGCTCTGGTGCGGTGCCCAGACTTGCAACATCTCAAAAAGTCTTCCCTAGGTCTGGAAACCTGCCCAGGTCTCCCCAAGCACCCATTTTTCCTAGCACGCCTCAATTTTTACTTTGACTCAATTGAGTATTGTATTTTCCTCATTCATATTAGCCATAGATTCAGCACTCTTAGGAGCATATCTACAAGGCACGGCAGTAGAATTATCGCCACTTTAGCGTCCGTTTTAGGACGGAAAGCGGCGATAGTTCTAACGCCCTATCAGCATGGACACGCTAACGCGTGAATCCATGCCTCTGTGCCCATTTTCTTAGCGCCTTTCATCACTAATAAGATGTGAGGTAGGCGTTCCAGACTGAACGGGAATAATCGCTAAAACGGCTACTCTCTATTAACTAGTTCATCGCTTACACTTCTAGCGTCATTAAAACTAGCGCCAACCCGGTATATATCGCCTGTTCCTTACATTTACATTTACATTTACGCCTGATAAATTCATGACTTAGCAATATGTTGCATGGGAGGTGGATCATAATGCTAGATCCACCTCTCCCTATTTACAATGTTTACTCTGACTGTTCGTTATATCGCTGGTAGTCCAGCGATATTTTATGCCTATCGCGGCTATTACCCGGATTTCTGTCGTCTCGGCGATGCGCGATGTAAATATTGCGCACACCGGGCGATAGAATCCGGCATTAGGTGGCGTTAGGATTTTGTGCGCTATCCGCGGCCAGAGATAATTATCGCTGCTGCTTGCTGATATGCCCCATAATATCTCGTAATCCATTAAGTAGAATACTTTCTTGTGGCCTATGCAAAATGTATACACATTTGCTATTAATGATTTAATCCTCTGCACAGAACATTCTTTTCACTCTTCAGTTCATGCCACTTTTTGAGACATCTTGGCCCTTACGTCAGAGAGGACCTGGGTACGTATTTCCTATAATCACAGGGTAACTGTTCATTGCCTCCATTAAGCTATTGATCAACCCGCTGTGCACAATGCGCTTTTCACTTGTAGGCTTCCCTTTTGTTGCAGATTGGCATCAGTTCCATAGAAACAAACTTTTTAGTACAAGTCTCACCAAAGATCACATCACTCAGTCATTGGAGGAGGCATCTCGGTTTCTGTTAAATGAAAGTCCAAAAGCTACCCATTCACCAAGCTTGTACCAGGACGCGCCTTCTGCTTTTTACCACTTCACGCATTCACTAAAAATCAGCTCCTTCGTCACTATTTTCCACACATCAGACCCCACCCCGCCCCTGAAAACAAGCATTGACAAAGGCAATAGCTCTGGTTTGTAAATTATGTTGTACATAATAAATGTAGGAACTGTGGATAGATATGGTGAAAGTGAACAGAGGGGCATATTACCAAGGGATTTATCTCTGCTTTTTTGGCTTTAAAAGCCAAGAAAGCGGAGATAAAATTATCTCCCTATCAGCAACAGGGTGCTAACACGCAAATTCGCATGTTAGCACCCATTTTCTCTACGCTTTCCCTTGCATCTCTAATGAGATGCAAAGGGGGCGTTCCAGACAAAAATAATAGGAGAAATGTTGTTAAGCGACATTTCTCCTATTATCAAGGATATCGCTAACCCTGTTAGTGATAAAAAAGCAGCGCTAACCGCGGTTAGCGCTGCTTTTTTTACACCTGATATTTTCCTGACTTAGCCATGATATCCTATGGAAGGTGGATATCATGGCTAAGTTTGTGAGCCCCTATAATCAAGCTAACGCCAAACTTCGAGAGATTATCGTTGGTTTTCCAGCGATAATCTCTCATTTGGCAGTAAGAGCGAGGATTTTTATCACTTCTGAGATAAACGTTGCTAATAGCACGCTATCTCAGTGATAAAAATCTACGCTACCAGGCGATAATTATCCTAGCGCTAAGTCCGCTTAGCAATATTTATTGCTGGGGCTTGATAATATGGCCCAATGTTATTTATTGTTGCAGAATATATAGCCATAGACATTTAATGTGTGTAGACAGTAGTCGAAATAGCATGTTTAGGTATAATGTACAGCACGTGTAATACCAGCTATGCATACTTCTAATAGTAGTTAAACCAATGGACATACACAGCTTACAATAAAATATTTTTTAGATTTTTATGAATGGCGTAAATCATGTCAGCCAGTGAATTACCACTACCATCATCACAGAGGCAGACTTTATTGGGTTAATATCACAATGCCGATTGAGTTGACAAGTATCAAAAATAATTGTACACATGCATACAGCAGTTTTCCAAAATAGAAGCATCCATTGTACCTTACAAAGCAAGCCAGATATGAGCAGAATTTAAATAAATAAATAAAAGCAGGGCATTTGAAAACAACAGAGATGAAATCAGACTCTAAAGAGTTTGGAATTTTGTCTGCGAGTTCATTTCTGTTTCCGGTCTAAATTGTGGCCCTGGCTCAGATCTGATCTCTTGTGACTGTTGAGCCATTTTAGAGGTGAGTGCAGCATCCTAGATACTGAATATCCTTTTCCCTCTGTAATGCAGTTCTGGAAAGAGAATCTAGCTGCCCACTAAAAGAAGGACAACTGACTGCGGTGTTATACATGGGCACAAATCAATTCCAAAATGAGTAAATTGCCTGAAACAACTTCTGTAAGCGCAGCATAGGCAAAGGCTTATCTGCAGAATGGAGCTACCACTTGAAAACCTGTAGCCATAGAGCAGGTTCAATGGCCCTTCTGACCTCACTGTTTTGCTGATTCATTAGTGTCTTAAGATGCTTGGCTTTTTCTGAAATAGTTATGTTAGCTTCTATTTGCCATCCTTTGGGGCTCTATATCCTGGGCACACGTATCCCAGCTTCTGCAATGTAAATGAAGAATTTGCATCCTATGGGGCTCTGTATCCTGTAATTGTGGTATACCTTCCCTCCTCTTCTCGTGGTACACCTACCCCAGCTTTTACATTTTAAATGAAGAATTGCCATCTGATAGGGCTCTGTATCCTGTGAGCATGGTACACCTACCCCAGCTTCTCCAGTTTAAAAGAAGGATTGCCATCTGATAGGCCTCTGTATCCTTTGAGCATGGTACACATACCCCAGCTTCTCCAGTTTAAAAGAAGGATTGCCATCTGATAGGCCTCTGTATCCTGTGAGCATGGTCCACATACCCCAGCTTCGCCAGTTTAAAAGAAGGATTGCCATCTGATAGGCCTCTGTATCCTGTGAGCATGGTACACATACCTCAGCTTCGCCAGTTTAAAAGAAGGATTGCCATCTGATAGGGCTCTGTATCCTGCGAGTATTGTACACCTACCTCAGCTTGTCCAGTTAAAAAGGATTGGCTTCCTATGGGGTTCTATATCCTGTGAGTGTGGAACACATATCCCAGGTTCTCCGTTTTAAAAGGAGAATGGCCATCCTACATGACTCCATATCCTGTGAGAGTGGTACACCCAAGACAGATCCTCCATTTAAAAATAGGAATTTTCATCCTATGGGGCACTGTATCCTGTGAGTGTGGTACACCTACCCCAGCTTCTCCAGTTTAAAAGAAGGATTGCCATCTGATAGGACCCTGTATCCCGTGAGCATGCACTCCTACCCTAGCTTCCCCAGAGAGGACAGAACTGGTTTTGACTAAGCACAGGGTTCTCTGCCACCAGAGAACAAAGGATTTTTAGTATAAATATTGGGGTCCAGATCCCAGAACTTTAGATCACTTCTGGGAATCGAGAGGAACCTTTGACAAGGAGAAGAGCCGGAGAAGCTGAGGAGGAATACTGCCCCTGTGCTGTTTTGCTGTCTGGGGTTGGCCTGCAGTGGCTGCTTACTGCCAAGGAAAGGAGAAGGACTTTGCTGTTCGGTGTGTCCCCTGCTTGAGGAATCTCTCCCAGGGCTTGAAATCGATCTTGCCTCCTGTTCTGAAGTCTCAGGTATACAAAGACTTCATTTTTTCTGTCTTTCTGCATCTGAAACTGCTGTGTCAGCTGCCACAAAAGGAAATTGCTACACTGACGCCGGCGAGCGATGCCGTAACCTGCACCAAAGCCATGGGCACCGCTCGTGAAGAACACAACTCACCACCCCGACTTGTACCCTAGTCCTGACACCTGCTGACACCATGCGGCACCAACTCTCACCGAGGCCAAATCCTGCACCATAGCCAAGGACACTGCTCGTGACGTCCACGATGCACCATCCCGACTCGCACTGCAGCCTGACTTTACCAACGCTGGTGCTTAATCAGAGCAGAGACAATACTCAACGTGGATGACTCCGGAATCCACCGACACTGCAGGTGTGCCTTTACTCAAGGACACCCTGCTGTACCCCTGAAATCAGCATTTGTGTGCATATGGGCATGTATGTGCGTCATATGCCACCTTAAAAAATGCAACATTGGGATTATTTTAAGATTTCGCAAATTACCACCAACTTCAAGTTGCATGCATACAAAAAGACCGTTTACGATTCGCAAAGGCCGAAATTCGGCGAATTTCGGCCTTTGCGAATCGCAAAAGGCTTGATACATCTAGGTCTTTATTTTTTCTTCTATTTTGCATCATCCAATCATCATCTGTCTTGAGGGCAATGGATTTAGGGAGATTCAGTAGGATGGAGGAGCAGGATTCAGAGGAGTGTACTGTGAAATGCAGACAGCTGAAAGTTGTATATTGCAATAAAAGAGTAGAAGGCAGTGGTAATGGATTTGTGTGATTCAAAGTTTCTAACCGGAAAGACAGGCACACAAATAAAGGAAAATAAGGGAGGAATACACTAAGTGCAAGCCTAATTGTCAAGGAAGTATAGCTCGTCCTCAATCTATGGGGGTTTAACCAGAAGGAGGTAATCATCATCTAATACACTACTTCTGTCACCTGAGCCGCTGTCCTCATCTTCCTCCCTTGATTCATGTATTGTGTAATTCGTGGTAGTGAAGTGCTGATTCATTTTGATCATTGTTAACCTCTGCACAGTTTTGGGCGAGAGACTGGTCCTTCTCACTGTTACAGTGCAATCAGCAGCACTGAAAACACTTTCAGAAGAGACACTTGCAACAGGGCAATCCAGTTAGCTTATCGCCAGCCTGCTGAGCAGTGGCCATTGGGCCCTTTTCCCATACCAATACCGCAATGGGTTTTGATCAATGTACACCTCGGTTGGGTCATCCAGATAGACCTGGACCATCCACTCAATGTTCAGGGGTGCTAAACTTTTTTCGGGCTCTTTTGTCTTTGCATCAGCACTGGACTTACCAATGCCTAAATGTAAATACCAATCGTTTAACGGTTTTACTGGGCCTAATGGTCCAGTTCTTGCTGTTGTCGATAGTGATGGTGAGTGTTCTGAGCCAAACGCACGGTCCTCAGCCTCCGAAGTTGAATTTGATGCCAGATGCCCTGCTGCAGTAGTTGTTGTGGGTTCATCTAGCGGGCTTTTAATTAGCAGACGATCATTTTCCAACTTACTCGCTGACTCAGCTATCCAAGTTTTGTAGCGGGCAACATCCATCTCTTAAAAAGGAATTATTGTCTTCAGTGCCAATTTTGCCAGTGGATCCAGAATTGTGGCACAAATGTAATGTTCATGTGACAAAATCTTATTTTGCACCCTTTTATTGTCAGCTAAGCAACAGGCTAAGCTCTCCACCAACTCATATGCTTCTTTTTTTCCTCTACACCTTTGTATGCTTCAGGCACCTCCTTCAGCTGATGCTCTAGTATTTGCAATAACGGGATAGCTAGGCCATCCTCCTTGCTGACTTCACGTGTGAAGACATCAAAAGGAAGAATAATCTCAGTCAGGCATTTAACTAGGCAGCTTTGGTCCATCTGAAGGGTCATGCCTTTCACAGTAGCATCCCCTCTTCGCATGACATATTCATTGATTGGCCTGTACTGCTGAAACAGACAGTCAAGCATGTAATAAGTTGATTTCCAACGTATTGGCACCTCCTGGATGAGTGCTTTGACTGGCATTCTATAGTCACGTTGAATGATCCTCAGCTGCTTCCGAGCTTTAAAAGAATGGCTGAAATGAGTGCATATTCTTCAGCAGGTGGTCAGTAAGTTGCTGACTATGGCTTCTTTTTTCAGAAAGTCTTGAACTATAATGTTAATGCAGTGCAACCAAACACGGAACCCTGAAATAGAAACCAAGCTCCATGGCCTTAAGTACATTACTGCCATTATCTGTGGAAACAAAACCAATATTAAGCCCTCTTGGGTACAACCATTAAAAAACCTTGCTGCGAAACTCTTCCAATATGTTTAGAGCAGTATGAGATTTCTCCATGGCGAACATGGCTACAGTTGCATGTTTCCCAGTAGCTTTAAAAATGTCAGCTGTGTTAACAGCACCTACTACAGATAGCTTATCTCTAACCCCCACAAAAGAGACCCAGTGTGCAGTGATGCACATGTAATCAACTGGTCCACATGTCTGTTGTCAGGTGGATATTTTGAACAGCACTCTGCTGCAAAGCTTGTCCAACCAATTCCAGCACATCATGATGTAGTGCCGGAACAGCAATTCTTGTAAAATAGGACTGGCTGGGAACCTTCCATTTAGGGCAGATGGCTGACACAAATTCAAGGAACCCCACCCCTTCCACAAATGAAAAAGGGAGAATGTCCAGCGCTATCATTTTAGCCAGCTTCGCATTGTACAACCGTGCCGTTGGTTGGTTGCGTTGGTACTGCCCCTCCAACCTAAGCATGATCTCAATGGTAGGCTGGATTATTTTCCTTTGTGGTGCTGTTGTTTTCTTTAACCCACTTAGGCTCAACGACGCACTTTGTTTCTTTGCAGTACTCAGTCGCCTTGGTGTCTCAGCCTCACTCTGAGTATGGCTCTTACTGCGGTGCCACTGAGATGTTGCTGAGAATGTGGATGGTACCACTACACTACTGGGGACAGTGCTAGAAATATCTCCCTCTTGTTCACCTTCCACTGCGATAATATCGTCCCCTGATTCTTCATGCCCAACATCAATGGGTTGAGTTTAACTTTGTTCTAAGCGAAGTATGTTAGCCTCCCACACGATAGTGTGGTGTATTTTGAGATGACTTGTTTGGCCTACGGTACCATAGTTTGTACCAAGCTTACCCCGCCGACCAGCATGTCGACAAATTGAGCATATAGCAACATTATCCTCCTTACTGATAACCAAAAAGAAGTCCCAAACTGGGGAGGAGAACTTTCTGGTGCTGCTGGATCTGCCGCGATGAACTGGAGGGTGTACTTGGAATGTGACTCTGTGCAGCTACACTGTGACTTCTACCACTACCTACTGAGATGGTGGTTGAGCTGGATGTCGGTCCCTGCCGAGCCTTTGCAAATATGAAAGCTGGAGGTCGTGGTGGTGTTACCTTGGTAGGTGGTATCCGTGCTACATCCCTCGCAGCCATTTTGGATAGGGTAATAATGTTGGTCTCCATCCCCTTTGGGACAGGAGTGATGTTCGTGATGGCTGGCTCGTCATCATCAACATCACCCTTTTGTACATCTACCTCCATAACTCTAAGGCTTTCTGGAACCTTCCTTTTCCCTAGCCTTGTCTTGTGGTGTGCATCACTCTCAGACTGAGCAGGTGGCTTCCAAGTGGCATCACGATCATCAGAAGCGGGGCTTGAAGAAGAAGATGATGGACTAACCCTACTTTTCCTTGCTGGGGGTCTGGAAGACAATTGATCTTCTGAAACAGTGGTTTGCTCTACTTTGTCTGCAGGAAGCTCGATTTTCTGAAATGCCCCTACTTCAGGAGCAACAACTACTATTGTGGGTTGCCGTTGTGGCTGTTCTTGCGGCTGCCGCTGTTCTTGCGGCTGCTGCTGTTCTTGTGGCTGCGCCTGCTGCTGCACACTTATCTGCTGAGTTGCTGCCTGCGTTGATTCTGTACTACTTTGCGATAATGATATTTCAACATCGCTGCGCTCCATTGTAGCGCTGTGCTGGTAGACTGCTCCGCATTTGTTTGTATTTAAGTATTGTGCCTGGTGATATCGACATCGCAGCGCTGTGCTGGTAGACTGCTCCGCATTTGTTTTGGAGCTGTGCACTGCTCGCTTTGCCTGCTTTGGCTGTTTGTGCCTGATTGTGCTGGTGCCACTGCCCATTTCTTAGCGATTTCAGGTGGTGCCCCAATCTCGTCCTGTTTCGCTTTTGGGCTCGCTGCCATTTTGTTGTTGTTGTTGTTGTTGTTGTGCCTCCCAGCCCGGCTCTCCACCCCGCTCCCGCCTCCCAGCTGCTCCTCCCTCGCCCCTCCCCCCTCCACTATCTACATATGACAGATGCTTTTGCGCGCAGCGTTCACGCGCAGCGTACGCACCCCATGCGTGCCAAAGGTGGGCCAAAGGTAAGCCTGTCTACGCCCGTCCGCGCCTGGACCGCGCCCAGCACCAGACCCCCTGGTCCCCGCACAATCCTCTCCACCCGCATAATGTACAACGCCGCTACCCTCTCAGCACTTAATCCCGGCCGACTCCCAAACTGCTACCAAGCCGCCCCAGGACACACCCATGGATCCTTCACCTGCCACTCTTGCAAGTTCGACTGCATCAAGACCCACATCAAATCCACTAACCCCAAACAGAACTCCGACACTAACCACCTGAATTGCATCCTACTCAACACCCGTTCGATCCACTTGGCCACGAAGCCATTGACCTTTAGAACCTCCTCGACACTACATCGCCGGACGTCGCCTTCCTTACGGAAACCTGGATGAACGCCTCATCAGCTCCCGACATCGCCATAGCCATCCCGGACGGCTACAAGATCATCCGAAAGGACCGCACCAACCAAATAGGAAGAGGCATCGCCATCGTCCACAAGAACACCATCCGCATCACGACCAGCTCCGACGACAACCTCGCTACCGCCGAACACCTTCACTTCCAGATCCATACCGACCCCAAGACCACACTCAGAGGCACCCTCATCTACAGGCCACCAGGACCCCGCACACTATTCAGCGAAGACATCACTGACTTCATCAGCCCACACGCCCTCCCCTCCGAGGACTACATTCTACTGGGAGACCTCAACTTCCACCTGGAAAAGAACAACGACAACAACATCACCACCCTTCTGAATAACCTCACCAATCTCGGACTCAAACAACTTGTAGACACCCCCACCCACTATGCCGGTCACACACTCGACCCAATCTTCACCTCCAGCAAGCACATCTCCTTCAACTACGCCACAGCTCTCCATTGGACGGACCACAGCTGCGTTCACTTCAATTACAAAAAGACCACAACCCACAACCTCCCACATCCAGTCCCCCGAAGAAACTGGAACAAAATTACCACCGAACAGCTCTTCACATCGCTCCACCAAAACCCTCCTGCTAAATCACTGGACCCAAACCAAGCAGCCACCAACCTCACACAATGGATCACCCACAGTGGCAACGAACTAGCACCCTTGAAAAACCATCAAATCAAGCAAGGTAGCAAAAAAGCCCCCTGGTTCAACGATGACCTTAAGAAATCCAAGAAGTTCTGTCGCACCCTCGAGAAAGCCTGGAGAAAAAACCCCACCAATGACAACCTGACCACCTTCAAGAACGCCACCCGCAAACACCACCAACTGATCCGATCCACCAAGAAATCAGCATTCAAGGATCGACTTGACAACAACGCCCACAACAGCAGGGAACTATTCAACATCGTCGAAGAATTTACCAACCCCACCGCCGGCACCAACGACATCACTCCCTCCCAAGACCTCTGCGACTCCCTAGCCTCATTCTTCCACAACAAAATCGCCGACATACATACCAGCTTTGAAAACCAGTCCGGAGACCAGTCCACTCCACTCACATCCGAACAGAAACCCCCTTCTAACAACCTTTGTGCCTGGAACCCAATCACCACAGAAGACACCATCCGCCTGATGAACTCCATCCGACCCATGCCCCCACCACATCTTCAACAAAGCAGACTCCATCATCGCACCCCATCCCCGAGACGTCATCAACTGCTCCCTCAACCCCGCTACCTTCCCGGAAAGCTGGAAACATGCCGAACTCAGCGCCCTTCTGAAGAAACCCACAGCAGACCCCACTGAACTCAAGAACTACCGCCCCATCTCGCTCCTCCCATTCCCTGCCAAAGTCATTGAGAAAGCCGTCAACAGTCAACAGCCTTCCTCGAATCCAACAAATCCCTCGACCCCTCACAGTCTGGCTTCCGAGCCAAACACAGCACCGAATCCGCCCTCATCGCAGCAACTGACTACATTCGAACACTACTGGACAACAGAGAAGCAGTTGCCCTCATCCTACTTGACCTCTCCGCAGCCTTCAACACTGTCTGTCATAGCACCCTCATACAACGCCTCAGCAACGTCGGAATACAAGGAAAAGCATTGGACTGGATCATCTCGTTCCTCGCCGGAAGAACCCAGAGAGTCCGCCTCCCCCCTTTTAGATCAGTGGCCACTGAAGTCATCTGTGGCGTACCACAAGGATCATCACTTAGTCCCACCCTCTTCAAAGTATACATGAGTCCCCTCGCATCCATCGAGCGCCAACACAACCTCAACATCATCTCATACGCAGACGACACCCAGCTGATCCTCTCCCTTACCAAAGACCCAAACACCGCCAAAACAAACCTTCACAAAGGGATGAAAGAAGTAGCCGAGTGGATGAAGAACAGCCATCTAAAACTGAACTCAGACAAAACGGAAGTCCTCATTTTAGGATCATCCCCCTCCGCTCGGGACGACTCATGGTGGCCACCGGCCCTAGGAAACGCACCCATACCAACGGACCACGCACGTAACCTGGGCTTCATCCTGGACTCCTCTCTCTCAAGGACCAGACAAGTCAACGCCGTCTTATCATCATGTTTCAACATCCTACGCATGCTCAAAAAAATCTTCTGTTGGATCCCCACCGAAACAAGAAAAATAGTCACCCACGCACTGGTCACAAGCTGACTGGATTACGGAAACACCCTTTACGCCGGAACCACAGCCAAACTACAGAAAAGACTCCAACACATCCAAAACGGCTCAGCCAGACTAGACATCCCTCACCAAGATCACATTTCCGGTCACCTGAAAGACCTCCACTGGCTCCCCGTCAATAAGAGAATAACGTTCCGTCTCCTCACCCACGCACACAAAGCCCTCTACGACCTAGGACCCGAATGCCTCAACACGCGCCTGTCCTTTTACACCCCCACCCGACAACTACGGTCATCCAATCAAGCCCTAGCCGCAATTCCGCGCATCCATAGATCCACCATGCGGGGTAGATCCTTCTCCTTCCTAGCGGTCAAGACTTGGAATTCTCTCCCCACCCACCTCCGCCTTACACAGAACTACCTCTCCTTCAGAAAGGAACTAAAAACTTGGATATTCGATAAGTAGAGTACCCCCCTCCCTCAAGCGCCTTGAGACCCTCTGGGTGAGTAGTGCGCTATACACATTTTTGAACTTGAACTTAAACTCAGTAGACTGGCTACGTCTGCGACACCCATGAGCTTGGGCCTAGGTTGGTGGGGTTGGCCCGCTGGTGCTGAGGTGCTGCTCTCAGCTTGGTTCCCAGACAACGCTGCTGCAGGCGTAATTATTTTGGTCCCCAAATAGACATTGGTCGGCACACCAGTCTTGGTTAGTGCCACTTCCTTTTTTTGTTCCTTCTTCTTCTCACCGGCAACTTTCTTGGTACCGGAGGACCTGGTACCTTTCTTTGGGGCCATCTTCTTCAGATGTCAGACAGGACACAGGTGCACAAGTTGCAGAGATATCTGTGGTCACACATGGACGTGATGTGGTGCGCAGCAGGACTTCTGTCTGGCAGATGTGATCGCACCTCCTCCTCTGTCTTTTGTGCACCTAAAAGCAAATAAGCCAGGAGAAAAACATCAGTGAAATGTTGCATTTGTTGTTGTGGTTCAATTACTACTAGTAAAAACAAACAAATAAAAGATATAGTCCAGCCATTTGTGAGACTTTGTCAACAGGGGCTATGGTATACTACTGTGTACACACTACACTCTCAGGAAGAATAGGAAAGAGAATAAGAACAACAACCAAAATACAAATGTAATGGAAGTGGTGTGGACGCTGTTTAGCATTAAATTATTTGACCATCACATCATTCAGGAAGCTGCTGCTGGCAAAAGGGATGGAAGCAATACGCCAATAGGAAAACCATGCAGGCCTAGATGGCAAAAGCAGCACACTAATAACTCCCACCACAAAAGGCCACCAGCCACATGCACACTCACACATCACAAGCAACAAGCAGGAGGCCTGGGAAACACAATGAAATGACAAAAGGCCTATAAAAGCCAGGCAAAGGATGCATGCTAACCCACACTGCTTTGCCTTTTTAATGCAATAAAATGCAAAAACGAAAATACACAGGCCAAAACAAGATCTGCAGGGTGCATGCACACCAACACACCAGACACACACAACAAAGGCATTTCTTTAAGACACCCAAAAACAGAAATACCCCCCCAAAACACATTTTCCAACTCAATCCATGCCCTAAATGATGCTTGAAATACATTCAACACACACCTAAGGAACAGTTGCTTCATCATGCACCCACCCATGACTAGCTCTGGGTCTAATGACTACTACCCACAGCAATAAAAAATAAAAAAGAATGATAAGTACCAACATTGTAGTTGCAGCAACTGCAATGCCCCCAATCAAACTGACACAACACCAACTTACTTGTAAAATGTCAAATTTAAAAGTCCTCAAATCCAATGATAATGATACAGCAGACACAAAGAGTGATCCTTCCAGCGCAAAATCCAAAGGCAGAATGAACAGGGGATGGACAAAGCACTGGGAGGAGCCTGCCGGTCAGGAACAGGAAGTTGGAGATTCTGTGGCACTTCCTCCCTCTCCCCCATTTTAAAAAAGGACTCATTGCACAAAAAAGGACAGCCAAATGTCAATCTGAGGAGGTTTTTTTCATCCAAATCATCATTTACCGAAGGTTTTATGCGGCTAGAGATAATATTCTTCTCCAGATCGAAAATTTTACGTGTTCGAGTTCGCGAGCTTCACAACACTTCCGCTGGATGTCGATGGCACGTCCAAAATGACGTGTTCGCGTTCTCACGCTCTCTGTCGCGTTGGATATTGACGTGTTTGTGACCTCACGCTCTCTCCCGCGGTGGAGAATGACGTGTTCGAGATCTCATACTCTCGCAGGTGTCTGATGGCGAGACAAATTACGTGATCGCGGTCGTGAACTATTGCGAGATAGCGCGACCGGCTACCAACATCTCGTGGAGCACGTGAATGGATCGTAAATGGATCGGATGATCTCAGCCATGCCCCCACGCCTAAAGACTCGGTGAGAAACCTGGGAGTGCGCTGGGATAATCATCTCAGTTTCAACGCCCAGGTTCAAACAGTAGCAGCATCCTGTTTTGCTAAGATCAAGACAATTAGACGGCTCATCAACTATCTGCCGATGGACTGCCGTAAGACTGTGGTACAAGCCCTGATAATATCTCACCTGGACTACGCCAACGCACTATATCTTGGCATCACAGCAGGCCTATGCCACAAGTTACAGACTGTCCAGAATGCTGCTGCTCGGCTGGTGGAGAGAATTCCTGCCAGACATCACATCTCCCCACACCTCCGTAAACTCCACTGGCTCCCCATTTCCAAGAGATGTATTTTTAAGGCCATGACCCTGGCTTTCCGGGCCTCCAAGGGCAAAGGCTCGGCCCATCTGAAAAGCACTCTGAGACCGTATGTCAACACCAGGACATTACGCTCAAATTCCCTACTTCTGCTGGAAACCCCTAGATTTAAACGTACTCGCGCCGGAGGGAAAACATTCGAGGTCTGTGCCACTCGGTGTTGGAATAACCTCCCGGTTGCATTACGAGCCTGTCAATCCGAATTAGCATTCCGAAAGTCCCTGAAAACACATCTCTTCCCCATATAATGCCCCATTGGTGCCTAGCCTCTAAGTTCCATGATTTATCAGCGCCGGGACGCCCCGTTGGGGCAGCTGTTGCGCTTTACAAAATACACAAATAATAAATAAAACTCGTGGGCGAATGCGGGGATCCCGGTAAGGCGATTGCGCACGCGAGAACGTATTTTCAAAGCGCGAACATGAAAAAAATCACCGCTGCGCTGCGGATCGCGGAAATTATGGCATTTCCACGCTCTACGCGGAACGCTAAAATGTCAAAATATCACAATTTCCATGAGCGGAACGGAATTTGATGCCCACCCCTACATGTTAGAAACACGCAACAGACAGTACTGGAAACAGGGGATATAATCCCCATTTTTTATTTATCATCTCTGGATCTAGACATACATAGCATTAATCTTCTCTCTAAAGGTTTATGCTATGTCCCTCATACATATGTGAACACATTTGAATTATATCAGGATATTATTTCATTTTTTAGAAAAATCAGATTAAAATGTTTTTTTCGCTCAGGATGTAGATTCTGATACTCATTTTACGGTTAGAAAACAGTTAGCCCTCACGTCCACTTTCACTCCCTCCTTAGACCAATTAGGACCCGAGGTAGCCGCCTTTGAAATAGTGGTTCTACAACGTTTAGAACAAGCCCTCCATTTTATTCCTAAACCTGTAAACAATTTAAACAGAGATGAATTTGCAGCATTAAACTCTTTAAGTTATCATAAAACTTTGACAATAAAAAGCTGTGATAAAGGAGGTGGTATAGTGGTCATCAATACTGATGACTATGAGCACAAAATTAACTACTATGTTAAATGATAAAACTTTTTATTCTAAGATAACATCAAATCCTTTAGCTAAAGTATCGAGAAAGATTCAGGCATTAACTCATCAGGCTTTAATTGCAGGAGATATCACGACAAAAGAATATGATTTTTTAAACCATAATAAACGAAAAACCGCATGTATTTATGGGATGCCCAAAATAACTAAGAACACAAAAGATCCTCCCTATAGACCAATAGTGTCTACTATTGGTACCATTACTGAACCATTGTCCAAATTTATTGATCATCAACTACGTCCATACATTGTTAGGATCCCTTCCTATATAAAAGATGCAAGGGAAATGATCAATAAAGTTGAGAATATGAAGTTTAATCCTCAGAATGATATTTTAGTGACTCTAGATATAGAGTCACTATATAGTAACATTCCGCAGAAAGAAGCAATGGAAGCAACGGATTGGTTTATTGATGAATTTGATATACCCTGCCCTAAATCATTTATTCTTGCATGTCTTGACATGGTATTAACCAAAGAACATTGTTGAATTTGGACAGCATATGTTTTGTCAAATCAAATGTGTAAGTATGGGGGCGTCAGTCGCACCTTCCATAGCAAATATCTATATGGCAGACTTTGAGAAGAAATCTATAGATAATGAAATCGCTCCTTTTTTTGAGCCGGTCTCCCATTGGTCCAGATATATAGACAGCATCTTTTTTTATCTGGACCAATGGGGAAGATTCACTATCTGAATTCCTCGAGAGGCTTAATGTAACAGACCAAAATGTAAGATTTACAACTCATAAAAGCACCAAGGAGGTGGAATTTCTTGACATCATGATAAGACATCAGCAGGGTATCTTGGAAGTAGATCTTTTCATCAAGCCAACAGCGAGGAACACCTTGTTACATTTTAGTAGTTTTCATCCCGGCTACCAGAAACAAAGCATTCCATTCTCTCAATTTCTGAGAGTACGAAGAAATTGTAGTAATAGAAAGGATTTCGATAAACAAGCTGTAATTATGAGAAAAGATTTTTTACATAGAGGTTATCCCCATGGGCTGGTGAGGGATTCCTATTAACGAGCCAGATTTTTAGATCTTGACCATCTGTTGAGATCTAATGCACAAAATGAAAACACTCAGTTAGTTTGTGTGACTAGACGTTCTACTGTAGATACCAAAGTAAAGCAAATTATAAATGCAAATTGGCATAGTTTAAATAGTAATCCGGAACAAGGACAGAAACTTACAAAACCTTTGTTCGCCCATTGGCGAAATAAGAATATTAAAGTTCTGATTGTCCACTCACGTTTTGAAAACATGTCAAATGGCCAATCCTTTGTCCAGCAATACATTGATGGCAATATGCTGATTAAAGGAACAACCAAATGCTCTTCGTGTAAATCATGTGAGATGATAATAGAGGGCGAAATTTTTGTACATAACTGCTTGACTATTAAAGCGACACAAATGTGAAACTGTTAAACCCAAAATACAGTATATTTTATTCTCTGCCCATGCCAATCAGCTATGTGGGAGAAACTTCTGGAGCCATTCAGACTAGGATCACCGAGCATCGGTCGGCTATTAGGACAGCAAAACTCAATGCACCTTTAGTGAAGCATTTTATTGAAACGAACCATAAGCCGGAAGATATCCGGTGGAGAATTTTAGAGAAAATCAGGACTCCTGAGAATAAGTGTGGCCTTCAAATATGCAAAAAACATGAAGTTTTTTGGATTTTTTCTTTGAATACTTTCAAGAATGGATTGAATAGTGAAATACCCTGGGAGAATGCTATAATTTAACTTTCTGGATTTATCTTATTGACTATTCTCGTTATTGAAGCAGATGTTTTCATCGGTTATGGACCGAGATTATAACAATCGTAAATCTCTATATATAGACATTAATGTATGTCATTAGTCCATTTTAGCCTATATATACTGTTAGTGAGGTTAACACGATGTAATTAATCACCTCATTTGTTTGAGGTATTTGATTAGCGCTATTAGTGATCGTTTAAAAAAAATCTTTTTGAGAACTTATAGTCTAGTCTTTGATAATAATTATCTTCATCATATTGTATAGATAATAATTTACTATATAATATTATAAAATAAGATGTAGTTGTTCTTATGAATAAAGTTTGGTGAAGATCAAAAAAAAATCACGATTGAACAAACTGATATTTTGGAAATAGTTCTCTTTCTACTTCACCTAATTCCCATTGTTGCAGGGATTCGGGAGTGTCAAGAATAGAACTAAATCTCAGTATCTTTGGTAAAATTATTTTTTGACAACTCATGTTTGATCTAGGGATTTCATCAAAGACTGTTAAATATTAAGAAACGCTCCGGCTTGTTTTTATTTTTAATATTACTGCGCTCGTATTTTTGCGTGATGGATCATAGAGTATTTAACGCAGTAGAACGATGAAGATGGTTGATATTTTGCCCCGTGACGCACGACGCCGGTTGCCCTTTTTCAGCCCGGCTTTATCGAGTAGGCATCATCTGCATCAGGTAATCCTGTAAATAATATTACATTATTCCATAGAGAATTAAGTTTGGTTTTTATATTGAGTTTTTATTCATTTCCTTCTATTGAAGCCGCTCATCTGATTACATCCTTCAGTTTAATATACCGTTTTGTAAACGTGAGCTTGGATACACGGATTGCTATCATGTAAATCTTTGGCTATCGTGTGTGTATGTTTTTCCTGCGTTCATGGGCAGCCATTATAATTCTTATCAGACCTCTTCTTCTTTTTTGCTAGATTCTAGAATTTGGTTATTTTTTATGTGAAACCAAAGGAAGGCTTTACCTATATCTGGCCGTATCGTCGGTCATCGCATTATAGCTCTGCACAAATACAAGATTATCAGGTACATACCTAAGTTGTTCATTGTGTTTGTTGTTTATCGCTCTTTTGTATTATTCTAGCGTATGTTACAGATTTATTATTCTAGCGTAACTATCGCTATGTCACCATTTGGACATAACAAGTGTATCTAACATTATATCAAACCACATGACTAACATAGAATACGGTTTCTGTTACAGATCAAGTATTACGTCTAGTCAGATAATTGGTACAGGCCTGCAGTTTAGAGAACCGTCTTTTCTTTAAATCTTAAGAGTAAGTCTGTTCAGATAATAGTTCCATTCACTTTGCATTCTAATAGAATTATTACTGACCATCAATATCAATATATAAGGAGCAATAACAAGATGGCCGCCTGGTAGGAGCTCCTGTGAAGAGCTCCCAGTGCTGTGGATCCCATACCGGGCTTTATCCCTGTTAGCACCCACCAGCTCGTCGGAACGAAAGCAGAAAAAGTAACTGGAGTAAAAGTAACTGGATTGCCCGGGCGGCCAGCTGACCTGATTCATGGAGGTTGGAGCCTGAAGCTGCGGGAGCCTGCTGAGCCGCCACTGGACACTCGCCTTCATGCACCCTCATCGCGCCGCCGAGACCGAGACTGAGCGGTACCACAAGCAACCGATTGCCCAGATTGCCCACAGACCTGATTGAAGGAGGCTGGAGCCTGAGGATCCGGGAGCCTGCTGAGCCGGCACTCTTTGTCGGTGACTGAGCCACGCAACCTGCCACCGGATCCGTGTCTTCAGATACCCCCATCACGGCGCCATGGCTGAGCCGGCACCGCGGATTGTCCTGCGTTCGGCCCGCACCACGGCAGAGGATTCACGGCGGCACCGGGGGCTGAGTGAGGCCCCACCCCCCCCGCCCGCTCCACGGCAGAGACGCGGGCTGCTGCACTGGCTGCTGCGACCAGCGGAGAATAGCAGAGGAGCAGATCCGCCGGCTCCACAGCAGTGAGTCACGGCGGCATCGGAGGGCAGAGAGAGCCCCCCCCGCCCGCTCCACGGCAGAGACGAGTGCTGCTGTTACGGTTGCTGCGACCAGCCCACATCATGCCGCGGCCATGACAACGGACCCCCCCCCTCCCGCTAGCTCTGCAGCAGTTGTGTGGCACCGCTGCTCAGAGGAGTGAGAGCTGAAGCTAACGGGACCGGGAGGGACCAGGAGAGGCGTCGGATCAGTGGAGGCTGGAGGTGACAGCGACATCTGAGGACTGAGAGAGGCCCCCATCCAGACCTGTACACGCTTTGATTAAGGACTACAACTGCAAAACGTTGCTGGCAAACTCAACATGCTCACGCTGCAGCTTACGCATAAGGTATTTATTTCACCCCACCCCCCTGCTCACATTTTCTAAGCTATCTCCTTTGTTCAAAATGGCTGGGGCCATAAAACTGTAGCAATAAATCCCCCTCATGCCTCTGATGTCCACGAGGCTCCCAGCTCAACTCCTCCACACAAGACTACCAGAAGTAGAGATAAGCCTCCTTCCCATCATGCTATGAACAGTGCTTGCTCTAATGGAAAGTGAAACTGCCCTTCCCTGTGCTCAAAGTAATAGCAGCAGACAGAGGACTAATTCCCCTATCTCCCATATCGGTTCGGCCATCTTAGACTGTCTATCCTTGGCGACCATCATGGACTAGTCATTCCTCAGGACTGAGTGCCTGCCTTTCTACAGTGGTATTATATGTTACTATACTATATGTTATTATATTATATGCTTACAGTGGTATTTTATTTACGACCATCATGGACTAGTCATTCCTCAGGACTGAGTGTCTGCCTTTCTACAGCGGTATTACATGTTACTATACTATATGTTATTATATTATATGTTTACAGTGGTATTTTATTTACAGGGGCATTATATTCCTAGTTGGATCTTGCACATCTCACTCTTTCCTCACCTGTAATGCACAGTTACCTCATATATTTACATCATATGTTTATACGCCAGCCGAAGATAGGGTGTCTGCCTTTTACAGTGGTATTATATGTCTATATTCCTAATTGTATCCTGCACATTCCACTTTTTCTTCACCTGTATGCACCGATTGCTACCTCATATTTGGCTGCTCACTAAGGTCACTTTTGGTCTCATATGTCTATATTCCTAATTGTATCCTGCACATTCCACTTTTTCTTCACCTGTATGCACCGACTGCTACCTCATATATTTTTGGCTGCTCACTAGGGGGACTTTATGTCTCATTTAATTTCTGGTTGCAACTGTATTTTGGCTATTGACTCATGTACCTCATTTGTTATTGACTACTCACTATTTGACTACTATTTGACTACTCGGTATTTTGGCTACGGACTCATGTACCTCATTTATTATTGACTACTCACTATGTTATACAACATATAACTTCTGCTGCAGCTCTATTTTGTTACTGATCCATGTACCTCATCGATTTTTGACCACTCTTTTTTGGACTAATCACTATTGTCACTTTTGATTCAGGCATTTTACGGTCTGCATCGGTAATTCATGCTAGTATATCGTCAGTATTATAACTACATTGTACTCTGTACACGTTTACAACCGACACCGACTTCACTTTTTACTCCTGTAACGCACCGACTAATTGCTCACATAGACCCGTTACATTTATGTAACCTGCTCCCATTCCTAGTTTTATTCCTGTATGCACCAACTATTACCTCATATACTTTGGTTGCTCACTAGTGTCATTGTTGTTCCATGCAACTGGTTTTTAGTGTAGGCGCCTGTATTGTGCTCCCATATATCATTATTGTGCACCCTACATCTGTGCAACTCGCACCCACCACACTACAACCGTCGATTACTGGGCGCCCGCCCACACCTACCTATTCTGTCATCCCAACATGGAGCTCATCGGCAAGCACACATCTAGAATCAACTACCCACCCACACTCACCAAAAAAGCCGCTAAACGCTTTAAACACAACTTACTGAGGTCTCACCCTGATACTCCCTTTGCAGACACCTACTTCTCACCGGTCAATGGTGCCGTAAACACTGATATGATCTTTCACACCACACGCAGAGCCCAATGGAGAAAAACGTTCCTCTCTTTGCTCACCGTCTCCAACTCCAGGAAATCCGCTCATGGCCGAACACTCTCCATCACTCCATCCCAACTCTTCTCGGGCAGAACCACCATCACTATCTATAACAACGGGATTGTCCTAATCCAATCCACAGACAGGAACCTGGAACTACTAGACAACCTGTTCCCCACTTTCATACAGCACCTCTCCAATCCGCGGACCCCCATTCATAGCACTCTCAGTCCGATCACCCTTGACTCCACAGCCCACAACAATAACCATTCCATCCTAGCCCAGCCCCAAAACGACATGCACCTCTCCTCCACCCCCGGCACCGTCGTCATCCACCCATCTACCTCAGCCACCTCACACTCATCAATCACAGACTTAGAACACTCCCCCAAACTCACCAGCCGCAACCCCTCCCCCCCACCAACACCCTGACCATACCACTCCCATTCCTTTCACCCTTGACACCACAGCCCCCAACCACAACGCCTCTAACCCAGCTCAGCCACAAAACGAGGCGCACCTCTCCTCTACCACCAGCACCTTAGTCATGCACCCATCTACTGTTGCTACCCCGCACCCCTCAGTCACAGGCATAGATCTGTCCCCCACATACACCAGCCGTACCCCCTCCCCCAGTACACCAGCCCACACTCCCATTCTTTTCACCCATGACACCACAGCTCCCACCCACAATCTGCCTAACCTAGTTCAGCACCAGATCGACACGCACACAGACAAACCCCACCCTTTATCCCCCCCATTCTCAGTCCCCACTTCCACCCATTGAATAAGCACACAGAACAAGCCGCCTCTTTCAACTCAACTCCGCCTCATCAAAAAAGAACCATATACAACATTTCACCCCCCATTCTCACCCCCCACTACCCTACATGCGCCCCCATCACCACTAACACACGCCCATCCTCCACCATGCACCCTCCGCCTACCACCAATACCCTCTTCCATACCACCAACCTCCCCCTAGGTCATCCGCCCCAACCCTCCCACCCCCACCGCCAGCACACATCCCACACCAGACTACGTTATGGCCTCCCTCCTCCAGCTCAAAGAAGACATTCACATCATCAAACAACTACTCTGCACGCATGCCAGTCACTCCTCACCCACCACCCTCCTCAAGCTCAAAGAAGACATTCACATCATTAAACAATTACTCGGCACACACTCCACCAGCACCACCCATCACAACAGGACCTCCACCCGGTCGGCTGTCGCTCCCACTCAACGACCTCAATCCCTGTTCGCAATCGTGAAAACCGTCCCCATCGCTCCTGCAACCCACTATCAGACCTCAACACAGTCACCCTCCTCCGCTCCTACGACCCAGCTCCCCATAGCAACTTACCCACCACCCTCCGCGCCATTCCAACAATCCATCCAAATCCCCTTAGACCCCCCACTCTAAACAATAGAATTTCTATCCTTAGTAATCTGAGAAAAGTCCCCCTCTCCCTAGAACCCCCTTCCACCCTCGACACACCCCGTCTCAAATGCACCCTCATCAACTGCAGATCGGCCTCTAGGCACTCCTCCACAATCGCTGACCTCATCTTAACACTGGACCTTGACCTAATCATCATGACTGAAACCTGGCTAACTGAATCCTCTACACCTATAATGGACATACTGGTTCCCCCCAACTACCACATCACTAGACTAGACAGGGTTGGTCAAAAAGGTGGTGGAATCGCATGTATACACAGGAGTAACCTCTCTGTCCTGAAAGTAACCTCTTCCTCCCTACCCTCCCCAGCCTCCTGTGAATACATCTGCCTCGATATTATCAGGGGGGGCAAACCGATATGCTTTCTTCACGGCATTTACCACCCACCAGGGGACAACCTTACCTTCTCGCAACAAATCATGGATTTGATCACAACCAATTCCGGGCGACAACTCACACAAATATACCTTGGTGACTTCAACCTCTACTGGAATGATCATAATGACGCGGTGGTAAATAGTCTTAAAAATTTCCCCGACGCCCTGGACCTCACCCAAATATGCAACAGCCCGACACACGAGAAAGGCTCTATCCTCGACCTTATCATCTCCAAAGAGGACTCTATCCAACTCGAATCTATCCAACCCTGTGACTGGTCAGATCATCATATTGTCACATTCTTCATCAATGAAAAAGTCAAATTTAACCCGGCTCAATCCATCAAGTCCAAAGTCTGGAAAAGAGACCTGAAAAAACTCGACTCAAATTCTCTACCCCCCAACAGCTGCAACCTTCTACTTCCTCCTACCGGCACTACGGATGTCCAATCCTTGACGGATCACTATCTCAACGCTATGACCTCTATAGTTAATGAAGCTGCACCCTTGCAGCTAAAAAGAGCCTCCACAAAAATGTCCAAACCTTGGTACGACGGGAGTCTCAATGACGATAGACGGGCCATGCGAATGGCAGAGCGCACCTGGAGATCAGCCCCCTCCGCACTGCATTTAAAAACGCTGAAGAAATAGAGAAATGCCTACTTCAGGAAAATAAAACGCTCAAAATCAGACTTTTTCAGCCGTCAGCTCGACCAAGCCAAAAATCGTCCGAGAAAGCTGTTTGAGCTAATCAGAACCCAGTCCAAGGAACAACCTCAACCACTCAGCACTTTGGGCGAAGCACCCACCTGTGAAGACTTCGCCTCTTTCTTTACCCAAAAAACCGACAACATAAGGAACGATCTCCTCATTGACGTAAGTCTTTACCCCAAACTCCACTGCACAGCTCCCACTGAACCAAAAAACAATGCTACATGGTCATCCTTTGTCACCTATTCGGAAGAAGAAATTGGTAGACTGCTCAGCACTGTGAAACCAGCCAATCACCTCTCGGACCCCCTTCCTGCCAACGCTGTCAAAGACCTTACCCCGTCGCTCCTCCCACTCTGGACTAAAATCATCAACAGTTCTCTTCAACAAGGGACCATCCCCGACTCCCTCAAAGTTGGACAAGTCACTCCTCTACTAAAGAAACCTTCAGCCGACCCCTCGGATCTAAATAATTACCGTCCCATTACCAATATTCTGACTCTTGCCAAACTGTTGGAAAAATGCACACAAATACAATTGACTAAACACATCAATCAGTTTGATCTACTCAACCCTCATCAATCAGGCTTCAGAGCAGACCACAGTACAGAAACGGCTATGACTCACATAATTGACGACGCCCTCCAAATCCTAGATCAAAACGATACCTGCCTCCTCATCCTTCTTGATCTCTCTTCTGCATTCGACACCGTCAAACATGAGAATCTACTCGATCTATTAAAGACAAGAATGGGTCTATCTGGAACTGTGCTCAAGTGGTTCACGTCCTTTCTACACAACAGATCGCAGAAATTCAAGAGTAACAACTTGATGTCTTCGCCAATACCTGTATCGCTAGGCGTCCCACAAGGATCCTCCCTATCCCCTACTTTGTTTAACCTAGTTATGGAGCCGCTCACCACCTTGCTACAAGCATCCAATGTTCACTTCCACATGTACGCCGATGACACCCAACTTTATCTCAAACTACAATCACCCAAAGACATTATGCTATTGAATTCAACGATCAGAAGCACCCAATCATGGCTGGCCGCTAATCATCTCAAACTCAATGCCCTTAAAACAGAGTTCCTCCTGATCTCACCTCCCGCGAAAATCACTACCGCTCAAATTTGGCTTAAACACCTAACGGCACTCAATGTTCATCCTACCATCGTGGACTCAGCAAAATCTTTAGGCATAACACTCAACACCAACCTCAACATGCAGGAACACATCAACAAAGCAACTAAGGGTGCGAACTACCAGATCAATACCTTAAGGAAACTCAAACCCTTCCTTCCAGCCAAAGATTTCCATACTGCGGTACAAGCACTAGTCATCCCTCGTATAGACTACGGCAGCATCGCCCTCTGAGGTCTCCCCCTAGCTACTACGGCACCCATAAGAGCTTCTCTAAACGCCGCAGCGAGACTCATCACTGGATCAAAAAACATTCACACATTTCCCCTGATCTGAAATCCCTGAACTGGCTGCCTTTTGAAGCCAGAATACATCTGAAAATCGCCTGCATGACGCACAAGGCTGTCCACCTGAGCTCACCTGGATACCTTGCTCAGAAGCTGACGATTTCTGGAGGCTCCAGAAACACTAGAGGCACAAACAATCTCTTGCTAAAGCCCCAAAGATTTTGCAAGGAAAAAACATATAAGCGCTCCTTCTCAGGAATGGCACCTAGGATCTGGAACTCACTCCCCCCTGAAACCAGGCTCTTCTCCTCCACCATACTTTTTAAGAAAGAAGTAAAAGCTATCCTCATGGCTAAATACACTTGAATTATTACTTGGTATGATATTTACAGTCGCTGTACCATTCAGTTCTGCTGATTTTTTTTCTTTCTTTTTTTGCATTTTTGTATGACTCGTATTATTGACCTTCCTGACTGTTTACACTATTACTTATTTGTACTTGTATCATTATTGATGTATCTGTCTGATCTGACTATGCTGTTGAGTCCGACTATGCTCCCACATGTACCTTCCCCACCCCAATTGTTATGTACTCACATGCTATTACCTTCGTCTGTAAAGTGCTCTGATATCTGCAAAGATCTTGTTCGCGCTATATAAAACTTTCAAAATAAAAAATAAATAAAAATAAAATATCAGATTTAGTGGCCTAGTACAACCTAATTGAATGCCTAACCTAGAGCATGGAATTATGTTACAGATTCAATATCAGGAATTATCAACGAATCAAGTTCAGTCCTTCAACATAGAGAACTGTCCTTTCTGCAAATCTTTTAAGTTAATCTGGGCAGGATAGTAGCAATGCACTATGAAAGAATCATTCACGTTTTCTTAAATATCTATGCTTTCTCTCTATATTTCTCTGAACTATATGAGGTTCTTTATGTGATAACTTAAAGTCAGATATGAGCACTTAGATGATATTGTATATTAATGTATGGCTATGTGGTTCTATATGTATATGGAGATTCATACAAGTTGTTACCAGCACCCACCACTCCTTGTGGGCTGGCGTACACTCACCCCACACACATCCAGCACAGGCGTCACTGTACTAATGACCCTACCAATAAAGGGGCCAGGAGCATGTGCCCGTAGCCAGTTCAACAAACTATCTGTGTGTGTCCATGTGGTCATAAACGGAGAGGTGTGGCGCCGCGGCCAGGGTGACTGACTCCGGAATCTGGGGATCACGGTTCGATCCCGGGGCCAGCGGCAGATTAGCCCAGCACCATGTGACTCTGGGCAATAGCTTGCTTAATCTTCCCGACGCCCCCCAGTGCCTAGAGACCCTAATGGGTGATGGTTCGCACTTTAATAATAATAATAATAATAATAAATCCACATTTGTAAAGCGCACAATCACCCGTAAGGGTCTCCAGGCGCTGGGGGCCTTCGGGAACATTAAGCAAGCTATTGCCCAGAGTCACATGGTGCTGGGCCAACCTGCCGCCGGAGCCGGGGATCGAACGGTGATCTAGCTGCTTACAAATGTGGATTATTATAATGTATGCATGAGGGCCCCGGGCCCTATATTACATTGTGCTGTGTACAACGGACGCAACCATGTCACCGCCAGCAGTGGGTAAGCAGTGGGTAAGACCTTGGACATGTAGCTTTGTCGTCATTCACTCAATACATAAGAAGAGTGGACTGGGCCGTCGTACGGAGGTCCAGCGATGGGTGTGTGAATGATAATTCCGGGGCTCTGGGCGTGGTTCATTACAGGAATTGTGCAAATGCATGTGTCTCTGTTTCAGTGTGAGTCTCCTTTGTGGGGTGCAGGTGGTCCCTGATTGGACTTAGACACCCACTTATGTGATCTAGTTCGGCTTCCGTGAGCTCTGACCACACCCGCACCAGTTCCGGCATCTCCTTTTGGCATTCTGACACCTGGCATTGGAATGCGATGTGTGCCTCAGTGAAGTGTTGGGAGCCAGCCGTGATGGTGGTTGCTTCCTGCTGTGTGGTCTGTTCAGGGGCTGAGGTCTACTCTATGTAGCTTGGCTGCCCTGCTCCTAGGGGTGGATTGCCCAAGATGTCCATGAGCTGTTGTAGGGCGTCGGTGTGGAAGATGTGGTGGTCCTCTCCAGCATCACTGATGTGTTGTTTGGTCTGCTCTGCTGGAGGTGTTGTTGGTCCCTCTGCAATGTGAAAGGGGGGATGCATGTTGACATTGTGTTGACATGTATGTTGGCGCATTGTTCTTGTTTGCATGCAGACTGTATGACAATGTAGATTGTGACTGTTTGGGAGGTGTTGAATATTTGATGCGGGACAGTGGACATTTGGATTACATGACTGATGTGAGATTGTACATGTACATTTCAATCTCACAGTTTCCTGCTATGTTAGATGTGATTGGCCTGTTTCTAAGCATGTGCGGACCCAGTTGTGTCCTCTGTTCTGCAGTGTTGTTGTTGCACTTTGTACCACATTGTCATCGGATGTGCTGTGATTGCTATGTGTGTGTGCTGCAGTGTGCCACGGGGATCAGGGACATGATCCTGGGTCATTGTGGGTGTGCAGTGTGCTACACATCGTGGTGCATGTATGCCATTGTACCCATCTCCCCCCGTCC
Source organism: Lissotriton vulgaris (assembly GCF_964263255.1). Lineage (NCBI taxonomy): Eukaryota > Metazoa > Chordata > Amphibia > Caudata > Salamandridae > Lissotriton > Lissotriton vulgaris. Next base: position 308,035,735 of record NC_141685.1, read on the forward strand.
CTCCAGTCTCTTGTCGTTACTCACCCTGTTGATGTTGTGTCAGGTCCTATCGAGCTGTGTCCATACTCCCAACTCCTTGCACCTTCTCCACACTGATGACTGTGGCCTCCATTTCCTCCAGCTCCTCCTGTGGCGCAGGACTCCAACCTCCAGTCGCCATTGCTGCCTTCCTGTTGTCAGGGGGTTTCTGCTTGGTTTGGCTGTTCACATCATGCCCACGCCTCTTGGCCTACCCCATTGACCTCCTCTACACTCTGACTGCATTCACGTTTGTCAAATTGGCATTCAGTTGATGGTAGTGGTCTGTCACCTACGTGACGCTGATCTGGTTTTCCTGCAGACTGCACCCCGTCTTCCTCTTCCTCTTCTCCTTGCCCTTTCCCGACCCGAGGTCCCTTGCTTGTGGTCTGTGGGGCTTGTGGGGTTCGCATTGGCCTCTGCACTCGGTCCCGGTGCATCCATGGTGCTACGCAGTTAGATTTGGTTTTGGTGTGTTTTATTTGTTGCTTTTATAGTGCCTTTTCCCGCATGACGCGTGTGAATTGCAGGCCTGTCGCTGGTTTTCGCTACTTTTGTATTGCGATTGGCCTCATCACAAGTTTTTTTGCGTTCCTGTTTCGCATTTTTGCAGTGCTGCGTTGACTTTATCGCGGACATTTGACCTGTTATCGTGGCCTATCACATGGTACAGCAGTGTTGTGAATACAACGTTAACACGCCGTTATTTTCTGGTGATAGACTGCGATGTGAACGGTTGTGTTAAACTAATTTTTAGATGTTTATCAAACATTCTTGGGAATATCCCTCTGTGTACCTTAACTTTATTAATTTGAAATGCAGTCAAGTGAAAAGTCGTCAAATAACTTTATTCAGGTGTGAAATCCCCTATGAAAGTACACATCTACACATAAAAATGGCAAATATGAATAAAAATACAGTGAGCACAACTTAAGGCAACATGACGAGTAATCTCACACAGTACAATACAGCACAAAAAGACACATACATATGCGGCCATGTCAGATAAAAGTGATGATATATTACTCAAAGTCCATTGTGCTTTGTGACCACACAACAGCTCTCAAAAAGGGGCCTATATAATAACATGACACGCCATCAATCAATTACTATGAAAAAAGGAAAAGCTTGAGAGGAATTCCAAGATTTCATAACAGGAATTCAAAATTGTTTAGAGTATTTCTTAAAGAAATCACAAAAAAGGTAAAACGCAGCATTGTTTGCCCGGATTTACCATCACAGGTGCAGGGTCTGGTACTAAGATTCTTCTGAAAGCCCAACGGAAAGCACAGTAGGTACTTAACTCTGTCGGCCCTAAAGCAGAACAACAAACAGTGGGCCTCATTTATGAGAAGTGACGCATCGCTGCGTGAAAGCAGCGATGAGTCACTTCTCAGTGCGCCCTCCTTGTGACATGATTGATGCGTCATATTTACTGTATGATGCGTCATGTCGCAAGGAGTTACAGAAACGTCAGTATTTCTGACAAATCTGTATGGCGCAAAAGTGACGCATTGCTGGAGTGTGTCACAAAAGTTAACTAACTCCAGCAATGTGTCCTTTCACATGGGGCAAGCCCCATATGAAATGGCCTGCATCAGTCTGATGCCTGTTGTGAGGCAGGCGTAAGATATTGGCACATTTGCACCCTAGAAGTGGAGCAGTGAAATCTGGTAGATTTCCATGCGTCACTTCTACAAGGCTTACATACGTGGGAAGGCCCACCCTGCATACATTATACCTGATGCAGGTATAATGTAGCGCAGGGGTTTAATAAGTGATGCATCTGCTTAGATGCATCACTTTGTAATTAGGGTGCAACAGAAGGCACCTTTTACGCCGCCAATGTGTCACAAAAAGTGATGCAACGGAAGCACAAAACTGTCACAAGGCCTCATAAATAAGGCCCTGTATTCCCAGCATCCACGTGCACTGAACAGATATTTAGTCAATGGGCTATTTAGGCTCGGGCTCAGGTAGACTGCTAAGTTTTTGCACACTGACTCTGAGGGAGTGGGCTTGGTTATGTAGTAACAATTGCACATACTTTTTATTTACATTAGTACTGCAACCTGCATAAAAAAAAACATGGGATAGCCCAATATTTTAAAAAATATCCTGCACGTATGCCATCCATGGGATGGTAAGGCCTTTATCGCATGCGAGGCAGTCATCAGTGAAATCTCTAGTCTGAGCCTCCCCTGTTTGCCCAATAGAAAACCACGACAGGGGAGGACGTGCTGTTATGCGATCACCCACAGGGCCGTCTTAACAACTTTATAAAACCCCCAGACAAAGCAGTGCACTGGTCCCTGCCAACACAACCATTCACAGGAATAAAAATGTAAATTATCGATAAGATAACCGTATATTTATTGGTACCTAAAACAAAATCAGTGATTTGACATTAAAAAAAGGGGCCCCAGTGCTTGTGGGGCCATCGGGCAACATGCCCATGCATTAAGACTGCACTGGTCACCCACATAATCCAAGCCCAACTCGTCATGACAAATAAAATGAAAAGAGGACATAGGAACAGAAAGGGATTTCTTTGAAAAAATGATTTTGCTCCACCTGAATGGCTTCGGAAGTTGCAATGCCTCATATCTCAGCCCTGTATGTTGCTACGAGGACACACTGAGTTGTATACATCTGCAATAATGGAATAAGCCACCCCACTGGTACTGAGGCAAACTGAAGAGGGAGCCAACTGCCCTGGATAGCTTCAGCCTACGCTGTGTAATATTAGGTGCCCAGGAGCCGCCTGCATCAAATGTAAACCCTAGCTAGGAAAAAGTGATTGTGCTTTACAAGCAATTTTGGCTAACGGTGAGGGTAGAAAACCGAATACGCTTCGGGACATAGGCCATAATATATATTTTTGCTAAATTAGTTTGTAATTTGAGGGGGGCCATGGATTGAACAAATGAGTGCATCATCTAATTAGGCGTGCTGAAGTGCGGACAGGTGGGCATGGCGGCTATGGCTGGTGGTCCCCGTAGTACTGCCCGGATCACTGGCGTACCTGTGTTGCAAGACACAGATGCTGCTTTTAGCGCGAACTAGGCATGCTGAAGTGTGGGGGTGGCAGTTCTTGCCTCTATGGCTGATGGAGGTCGTAGTCCTGCCCGGATCGCTGGTTTCCCCAATAAAATGAAATGTAGTCTTAAGTCTTTAGGAATCTGATACGCCATCCTCACACTATTAAAATGTATTTACTTCAGAAACGAGAAAGATTTATGTAAACGTGGGTACTACTGTTTTCACATTTGCAATTAAAATGTAGTGCACAGCTACATTCATGTTCATGTATTTCAAATTATATTGCATTTACTTAATGTGCAACCTGAGTCTAATTTTGAATTTATGCACTGACATCTTTCATGTGTTTGTAGCTGTATGTGCACATATGAACACGTATTGAATGTGCACCATCAAGTCTTGTTTCACGTTGACTTAAGTTGGCCTGTATTTCTTTCTGTATAAAATGCTGATTTTTCATGTCTGCTTGTGCATCTTTTTCTTGCAGGTACGTTCACATGGTTTGTTAGTTTGAGAATAGCTGGCACACTTTGGGGCATATTACCAACAACTAGCGATAATTTTTGTCTCTAACTTGTTTAGAGACAAAAATTATCGCCGCACATCGGCGATTTTTATCGCACATAAACCTTGGTATTACCAAGGTTTAACGCAAATGCGGTAAAAATCGCCGCAAAGCATGAATATCGCTGAAAAGTCAGCGATATTCATGCATTAGCGAGCTAATGCTCTTAGCCATGTTATCCACCTCCCATTGGATAACATGGCTAAGAACTGCTCAGAGCAGGTGTTAGCTTTTGGAGATATTCCCGCTTAGCGCGAATATCTCCAAAAGTTGGTAATAGGAGATAGCGATGTTAGAGACTGTTTTCAGTCGCTAACATCTTGGCACGCCCACTTTGCATGTCATTAGTGATAAATATCACTGACATGCAAAGTGGGGCCCAAGATGGTCGCTATCTCCTACTAGCTGTCGCTAACTGGTGTTAGTGACAGCTAGGTAATAAGGAGATAATTTTATCTCCGCTTTCTTGGCATTTAAAGCCAAAAAAGCAGAGATAAACCCCCTTGATAATATGCCCCTAGATTAGTGATAGGAAGTCTGAGATGAGGACCTTGACAAGAATATGGAGAGCCAGAGTGTTAACTGACAATCCCTATTCAGTAATGTATCAAGAGTTGGAGGGTACCCAAGGGCGATATGGTTCACAGGTCTGGTCTGGGAGAATTTGCCAATTTTGTAGCTCACAACGTGAGAACGGAAAGGAATATTTGTTCCGTATTAACTGGTGGTATCACAGGTTGATTGTGACTCTATTCCTTTGTACTTTGAGAGGTACAGACCTTTATGCTTCCACTTTGACTCTTTGCTGATTGCGACTTAGGCTAACACTTATTTCCCTATCCTTAGAAGACTCTTGATCAAGCTTCTGCTATGATGACACCTTCCTGCATTTTTCTCTTTTTCTGCATTTTCCCAACATTTGTGACTCTTTTAGACTTAAACAGCCTCGATGGTTCAGACTCTAAATTAGATGACTTTAGAAATTATTATTAATGTTTAAGAAAGAGGATTGGAGACTATTCTCTATGCATCAAATCCTATTGTTAATCGTTATGTGTTGCTGTGACTGAACTTCTTGCTTGTCTCATACTGATGTGCCTGAACTTCTTTAGGAGGTTTGGCTGTTCTACTGTTATCCTGTATCTTTACAGCATGGTCTTGGGATTAATTTACATAAACTTGACTGTTAACCTCTTCGGTGTTTCTGACGTCACGGTGGGCGTGTGCGTCGGATGGCTGGGGGCTGTCCCATTTGAGCACTCGTAGGATTCACCAGCACAGCGGAGAAATGTGCGCTGCAGCGAAGCAGTTAACTTGACTAAGCTAACTCACTCTACCTCTCAGTCGACAAAGAAAGATCCATTGTCAGCCACGGCTCGCACAGGCAAATTCTGTGAGGCGGTGAGGCGGGGCGGGGGCGGGGTGTGGGTAGTGGAGCACTTTCCTTGCGCTCGTCGCATCGCTAAAGTCTGCGATTCAGCGAGTGCAAGGAAAGTGCTTTTATTTATTTACATAGTTAGTTTCCGAAGTGCCATTGTATGTCAGACTCCACTACCCCCCACCCCGCCCGCCCCTACCCCGCCCCACCGCCTGCAGCATTTACTTGTGTGAGCCACGGATGTCCATCGTATAATCAATGGTAAGAGATTGGCCAGGTGCTGGATCAACAGTATGTAAAACACAAGGAGCTTCTTGAAACGTGCAAACATCTGCAAAATGTAATCCAAGCCCCTGTCTGTACATTACACAATGCAAACCATGCTGCATAGTGTGTGTTTGTGTGTTGTTTTGTGTAGTGGTGACATCAGGGTCTTGCCAGACAGCTAAGACTGTAGCAAAACAGCTCACCCTGTCTCTATCCAGACCCTTAAAAACGGTTTCCTTCCATGCAATGTGATGGGTTGCCATCATATGCACCTGATCTCCTTCATCACAGATTCAATAGGTCCATGGTCTTTCTGAGGTATCTTGCTGGAAGGGGAAGAAAATCAATACACGTGCATCCTTGAGTGAGTTAAGGTGATCTCAGATATTCTGACAAGAAAGATAAGGTGCCAATGCAGAATCGGGGACAGTGTTGAACCTCAGGACTAGAAAAGGCAATGTGTCCCTACATGACACCCGACACAAATAAATCCAATAGCATTTCATAATATAAGCTCTCTGGACTCAGGAATAAAATGCAAACCATGAAGGATTATTAAAAATTATTCAAGAGCATTACATAAAGCGAAAATAATAGTTATTAAAAATGTATATCAAACCAATATAGAGAATTAGCCTAAGCTCAATGAAATGCAGCAATAAAAACATGAAGTCAAGGCAAAAATATTCTAAGTTCAAATTATAACAGGGTTCTGATTATAAAGTCGGGGTGTCAGAAGAGTGACTCACCTAAGTGTGTCTCGGCCGCGTAGCTATTGGACAAATTATTCCAGTCACTTTTGTGATGTAACGTCACATGAATCAGAATGACTCTGGTGAATGTAGCTAGAACGAGTACAACTGAGCCAACCCCAAGCTGTGAGCAGCATGGACTGTGTGCTTCCAGCTCTGCTCAGACAGTTAAAATTATTATACTGCAGCTCTCTGGTGCTTGCCAGCTGAAGAGGCGCTCTAATGCATGACTTTGCATTTTAGTGCGGTGATGCGGAACACCAAAGGCGGCTTCTTTATTAGAACTTTGGGGGGGCGTTGCCCTCCTAGTTTTACCCCCCAGATCCGGACTTCAATGTGAATGCAGTTTAATTTTTATTGCTGGCTGCGGGGCTGCACTTTCTTTTTTGCCACAATATGCACAAGGTTTCTTGGTGTTGAGTGGGTGGGGCTTAAAAATACAATATAGGCTCACCTTGACACACTCACACTTCAAAGTGCGCATGTCAGGTTGGCCGACCTTTCTGCGACCAGCCGACATGCACACTAGAGTCTGACCACCATCATTGACTATTTGTTCATAGTGATGGGAGGAGGGTGGGCAGATGCAGTTTACTGCACTCAGAATGAGCTCAGGGTTCACTTGCCCAATTAAATCATGGTGCTGCTCTCAGCAAGGGAGCAGCATCTGGACTGGCCAGGACCTGTAGCACTAAATGGCAATTGGACAAGGAGTCTGCGGCTGCAGCTCTTCGCTCGCTGAGAGTGGGACATAGCTTTTTTTTGTTGCTTTCATTTTATCTGTGCATAAACAGCATGTAAGGAAGCAGAGTGGTCAGTCGGTACAGAGTAGCAGTGGCTTAACAGAGGCAGCACTTGGAGGCAGCTGAGCATCCCTAGAAGCAGAACCAGAGCCAGATAGAGCCCCAGGGACATGGCTGTAAAGGTAAGCACTGACCACAGGCCTTCCTTCCCTTGAAGTCATGATCTCTCTCAGGAAGGAACCCGGGCACACAGACGGAAAGTGTGCTGGACACCAGCCATTGGATCTGTAGGGGAGAATTTAGCCAGTGCCACTGCTGTGAAACGAGCGTGTAAATTAAGTACATGGGTGAGAAAATTTGAGTTGAACATATTATGGGGCAGATTTTGTGGTATGTTGTTATTGTTCGAAGTTGGCATGGGCGCTCTCGCGCACATGTCAACTTGGAATAATATCAGTGGTGTTGTTTTGAATGGGTCGCGTGTGAGTTGAGTGGTTGCTGTATTGCCGCGTGCGGGTTGTATGCATTTGAAGGTGCCGCTTGTGTGTGTGTTGCAAATTATATGTATTCAAATGTACCCCGTGTGTGTGCAGGGAGCGAGCTGGCGGCTGAGAGCAGCCGCAAGCGATGTTGAGTTTTGAATAGGCAGCCGGCAATATAGGGAGCTGGGGAGAACGGTTGATTCATTCGTTTGTTACCTGATCTTCTGCTTGGATGTACAATAAAGGCGTCTTTGAAGCCGCCAACATTTCTTCTTCATTTTTGTATGCATTTATCATAAGAAGGCACTTTTCAACACTGGCGACGATCGGGCAAGCACCCATACGAGAGAAAACATTGTTTTGGACTATTCCTTTTACTATTTCGGCAAGTTTGTTTTCTTAAAGCCTATTGGTCCCTTCCTGAACAACTGTGGATATTATTGGATGAGCAACATCCATTCCTGGAGATTATATTAAATTGAACTCGACTGTAAGTGGCTGGAATTCACTGGTTTCATGAAGGCTTTTCTTCTTTTCATTGGAAAATACTGTGATTGGCTGTTGGAATCAGTTGTACTTGAGGAAGCATTTCACAATGTGGAATGAAAAATTGTCTAGCAAACGCGACAAAGAATTTTCAATTTTATTAAGGACACGGAGGCGAGGATTATGCTTCTCTTCACTTTACTGACAAAAAACAGCAGCCAATAAAAACTTTAAACTGGCATGAACCCAGAAGGACAACCCCCTCCAACAGTCTGCACCAATCACTAACAAGTCCAATATATAACTGTCCATGTTTATCCATACGACCTCCTCTTTCTTTGCGAATACACCATCAGTCCAACGAGACCGGAGGCCAACGTGGCAACTATCGCATCCATCGTCGAGGAAGTCACCTCCTGTACCACGTCCCACAGTTCCAGATCATAGGCTGTTCATCTCATGTCTGCTTGTGCTGATCTCCTGAAACAAGAATATAAGTCGTAATGGCCATTCCCAAACTTGGAAATACAACAAGCCATAACATTCATTCGGGTGGGTACAATATATCACAAAACCATACAATAATGCATGAGAATACAGTTCTGCAAGCCCGGGTGGGATAATCCTCGCCTCCGTGTCCTTAATAGAATTGAAAATTCTTTGTCGCGTTTGCTAGACAATTTTTCATTCTATGTCAGTCCACGGAGGCTCAGATTATGCTAGTTTAAAGTTTCTCCACCACCACCGAGGCCACATCCACAATAGGCTTATGATAAAACACCTTAAAGGTGGAGTCAGATGACCAATCTGCCGCAGTCATGATATCCTGACGCCGAGAACCGGCACCAAAAGATTTTGAGGCCATAGCCCCCCTCACAGAATGAGCCCCAAATTTAGAGGTATCAATACCTGCCAGGTTCAACAACCAGGTAACCCACCTGGCCAGAGTCGCACTGGTGACTGGGCGGAAAGGTCTCTGCAATGAAATCAACAATTGACCAAAACCAGTTCTAAATTCTCTAGTACAATCCTCATATACCTTCAGACATTTGACCACACATAATTTACTATGATGAGGAAATGCAGGATAAGCAATGCATTTTGTATGTGTTTTTGTACGTCTAGAGATTGTAAAAGAAACTCCTGTGGGAGTGAATACTCTACCTGACAAATCCAAGGCCCGAATATCCGACACTCGCCTGCATGAGATCAAACAGAGCAGAAGTGTAAGCTTAGCTGAGAGTTGTTTGCGAGACAGACCCTCATTAGCTGGCCAGGCCGCCAAAAAACGTAAGACCACTGAAACGTCCCAGAGCTCAGTATACCTGGGTTGAGGGAGATTCACTAAGCGGACCCCCCTGACTACTCTACACACCAGGGGGTGTTCCCCAACAGGTTTACCCTCAGCATGCGGGTGTCCCGCAGAGATTGCCGATCGGAAGTTATTCACTGATCGATAAGCCATTCCTGACCGCGCCAATTCAGATAAGAAATTCGCTATCACAGTGATATCGGATCCCATCGGATCTCCCTGCCGTTCGTTACACCAACCAACCCATCGTCTCCAAGCTGACTCATAGCGCTTGTGGGTGGAAGGTGCCCATGCCTGTGATAAGAAAAAGACAGTGTCCTGTGAAACTCCCGGCACTTGCCAACGGCACCGGAAAGTCTCCACGCCATGAGGGACAACTGATTCTGAAGGACCAACGGGTGGTGAAGACCCATCGGGTCCGTAAGAAGATCCGGAAACGATGAAATCCGCACCGTCGCTGCACAGGTGAGACTCATTGCTACCGGGAACCACGCTTGTGCTTTCCAACACGGCCAGATCAAGATCAGCTCCGCCTTCTGCCTCCGAACTTGAGCCAGAACCCTCGGGATCATGAAAAACGGAGGAAACGCATATAGAATGCCCGTCGTCCATGACTGAAGGAAGGCGTCCGAGCTGATCGCCAAGGGGTCCGGGCGCCAGCTGTAAAACTGGGGTAGCTGCCTGTTGAGCCGTGAGGCAAAAAGATCCATCACACACGGACCCCATTTGTGGTTCAATGCCCTGAAGATCCCGGGGTGCAACCTCCAATCGCTCGCATCTCTCAAATACCGAGAGTTCCAATCCGCTGTCACGTTGGCGGACCCCGGTATATACTCCGCCGTCACTGAAATTTGATGGGCTAGGCAATAGTGCCAGAAATCCTTTGCTATCTCCACCAGGAGCCGAGACCAGGTGCCTCCTAGGCGATTTATGTATCGCACCGCGGACACATTGTCCATGCGTAGGAGAATGCAGCATGACACTTTCTGAGGAGACAGAGTGCGAATCGCAAAGGAACCCGCCAGGAGTTCCAGGCAATTGATGTGGAGACTCAGCTCGTCGCTGGACCAACGACCCCCCGTCTCCACCGAGCCGCAATGGGCTCCCCAGCCCCAGCGGCTGGCATCTGACTCTATCACCACCTCCGGGGTGGCCGCGAAAATGGCTCTGCCATTCCACGCATCCATATGCTCTAACCACCAGTTCATCTCCGTACGAGCCTCTGCCGAAAGAGAAACTTGTTGAGCGTAAGTCAGACCCTTGCGCAAGTGCAACGCCTTCAATTGCTGCAGGGCCCTGTAATGTAAAGGGCCCGGAAAAATCGCCTGGATAGACGAAGCTAGAAGCCCGACCAAGCGCGCCAAAGTCCTCAAGGAGATTGTCGGAGAGACAAGCGCTCTCCTCAACTCCTTCCTGATCGCCACTCTCTTCTTGAGGGGCAAGAGTAATTGAGCTTTCACCGAGTCGACCTGGAAACCCAGGAATTCCATCACCTGAGAAGGTCTCAAGATGGACTTCTGTAAATTCAGAAGGAAACCCAAGTCCTGAAGAAGTTGAATCGTCCATGACAGATGGAGTGACACCATCTCCGGCGACCGACCTAAAATTAGTATGTCGTCGAGGTAAATAATGAGGCGAACGCCCCTTTCCCTCAAGCTCTGCACGATGGGTTTCATCAACTTGGTGAAACACCACGGGGCGGACGACAGTCCAAAGGGCATGGCGGAAAACTCGAACCACCGGTTGCGCCACTGAAACTGTAGGAACCACCGGTGTGGGGGGTAAATGGACACTGCCAGGTAGGCGTCTTTTAAGTCCAGGCGTACCATCCAATCTTGTTCCAGGAGGATGTTGCGCAGTAGGTGTATACCTTCCATTTTGAAGTGTCGATACACCACCCAGCCGTTGAACTCCCTGAGGTTCAACACCAGCCGGTACCCTTGGTCCTTTTTGGGAACCACAAAGACGGTGCTTACGAAGCCCAGGTCGTGTGGGGCGGTTTCCACAATCGCGCCTTTCTGGAGTAAGGAGCATATCTCTATGTCGATGAAACTCTGCTCTGTCTGGGAAAAATGCAGGGGATTCGGTCTCCGCCGTTGTATCGGGGAGGCATAGAACTCTATGTGAAATCCCTGTACTGTCTGTAACACCCATGGGTCGTTCGTGAGCATGCGCCACCTGTGGAGAAAAAGAGACAGTCTGCCTCCCACCATATGTTCTGACGGACACAAAAGTCGTACCTGAGTAGGAGTTGTCTCCAGAATTACTCTGTTGTCCACGATAGGTTCCTCTCTGCCCTTTGCCTCGCCCTCCTCTATCGCGGGAGGGGTAGAAGTTGGAGCGTCGGTTGCCTCTGCCTCTTTGATCTGCTCCACGCGAGGTCTGTGCATAACCTCGGCCGGACCCTCGACCTCGTGGGCGTCTGGCCCTATCAAAAACACCAGTGTGGAATACCCTCTTGATGTTTGATTGCGCCCGGTCCAGCGCGGAGAAGGTGGCAACGTACTTGCCCATTTCTCTAACAAATTTGTCCCCAAAAAGCATACCATTAGCAAGGGAGCCAGGTTCGGAAGGGGCCATTTCCGCCAGCTGGGAATCGATTCTCATAAGAAAAGAGCGTCTCCGCTCTGTAGACAGGGCCACATTTGCATTCCCCAAGAAGCACATGGCACGTTGTGCCCATTCTAGGACCTCCGATACATCCAGTGGTACATGTTTATCCTTTGCCTTAACTGCTGCGTCTAGTATCTTCGTGAGGGGTCCAGCGACATCCAACATTTTGTCCTGACACCCCCGCCAGGCCCTATCCAGCCCCTTTTTAGGATCCTTCGCAAACTTCCTCATAAAGGCCGCCATCGTGGGATCCAAGTCCGGCGTATCTGCTACCTTTCCTGTCAAGGATGGTCTGGGGCATTCAGATCTGAGCGTGGCTCTCACACCACTGTCAAAACCCTGTCGCAGGTTGTTACCCACATAATGCGCCACTTCCGGGCACGGCACCCATTCCGTGGATCTAGGGTGCACGATGTTATTTGGATCAAAAAGAAGGTTCTTCGGCGCCTGACTATCATCAGCCTTATAAGCGGTGTGTTTCACCTTCTTCGATTTCTTCCTGGATGTCACCGATTCCACCTCAGAATCAGAGGTGACAGGTGGGGTCGGGGAAGAATCCCCAGACGTATCATTAATCATCGAGCCATGATCCTTCATAACATTCCTGGCCATCTGTGCTAACACCTGGGCCGAGGATTGAGTAGAGGTATCACCCTGGCGGGCTGACTTAAACTTCCTCTTGCCATATTTCTGAAGGGGTTTAGTAAAAGGCTTGAGAGCCTTGATCAGTGCCTTATTAACTGACCCTTGGACATGGGTATCCAGGGCCTCAACCAAATTTTCCTCCAATTGTTCTTCTTGTGGCTCATACTCTTCATACTCGTTGTATTCTACCCATTGGTTATCCTCCTCGGCGTAGTATGCCATAACGCTAAAGCAGGGAGGTGAGGAGGAACTTCTACAGGGGGGGAGCAGCCCAGGGGTGCCTCCAACACACACACACACACTGTAGTTCGTAAGGTTCAACACTCTGTGAGGCCAAGATTGAGGTGGAAGGAGACCCCTGTATACACACAAAACTCCCCTAGAGCCAAGCTCTGATCCGGACACGCTCCGGTAGGCGTTCGTTGAGACCAGGATTTATGCAGTCTTAAAGGCGCGCGATGTGCGAGGAGCCGGTATCACAGAAAACGAAAGTCGGCTACTCGCGCATGCACGTCGCATGTGGGGGGCGAACTCGACTGCCTCCTGAGCGCGAGAGGCTCGCGTCTGTCTCCTCCTGCTCCACCGCCCCCTACCGAGCGAGTCACGCGCACTGCCGACTCGCGCTCACAAAAAAAAAAAAACAAACGTGCGGCAAAATACCGGAACGGGCCAATTAAGCAACGTGAGCAATAAAGGCGAAGGCATAAAACACACATTAGCAACACGAAAGAAGCGTGTGGGGAATAAACAACGCAACGGAAGACATCGCAGTCAATAAACGCGAAGGCATCAAGAACACATTAGACACAACAAGGTCAAGGGCACGATCACGCGCCGTTCACAACCACCGCCCTTAAAACCATTAACCACAATAAAGTAGAAAACGTAAAGGGCACTTAACTCGCTGCTGCAGCAGCAAAGAAAGAGGAGGTCGTATGGATAAACATGGACAGTTATATATTGGACTTGTTAGTGATTGGTGCAGACTGTTGGAGGGGGTTGTCCTTCCGGGGTCATGCCAGTTTAAAGTTTTTATTGGCTGCTGTTTTTTGTCAGTAAAGTGAAGAGAAGCATAATCTGAGCCTCCGTGGACTGACATAGAATTGCCTTGGCTTCATTTCACAAGTTTATGAGCATTAATTATATGCTAACAAGTGGATTCAAGTGTTTTCTATCAAGTAAGTGGCACAAATACTTCTGTGATACGCACACATATATTTTGCGTGTCACAACTTCAGCATAATATTACAACCTTCTGTTATACGCACACATTGTTTCCTTTCAAGTTAATAAATAATTAGCATCTAATGGCAGGCATTCAACCACCACCTTTCTTTCTTTCTCTACCAGGAGAACCTCTGATTGAGTGGGATATATGGGAGGCAATGTTCCTGGCATATGTAGAAGTACTGGAGGGAGAAGAATGTGACCCAGAGAGACAATTAGCTTTACTTAAACATTGTCTTGGTGGCATAGCCCTCAAAAAATATAAGCATTGACAACCTTTAAATGATAGTTCGAATATGAATGTATATCAAATTGCTTCAAAACAACTTTCCATAAGGTATGGGAAGAAAATAAATATGGTCATGGAGAGATTCAAATTTTACTCAAGGAAACAGAAAGATTAAGAATCTATTGATGACTATGTATCTGCTTTAAGAGCACTTGCAGTTACCTGTGATTTTGAACATATTAATTATGACCAGGTTTTAAGATATCAGATCCTCATGCGAACGAACAACAAAAAAATACAGCAAAGGTTATGGACCACATCTGATATGTCTTTAAATGCAGCTATAGAAATAGCGAAATCTATTGAACACTCAGAGAAGTTTGTGGATGAAATAAGGTCTTGTGATAAATCTGGTGTACATATTGTCAATAGGGAAAATGTCAAGCAACAGGATTTTGATAGGCAGAAAAAGTTTCCTATTCAAAGAAGTGAAAACTTTTACATAGGTCACGACAGAAATGGAAATTATAATAGATTTGATAACAAGAATAGATGGCAGAGGCAAGATCCAAGGATGAACACAATGAATTGTTTTAGATGCTGCAGTAATTATCATTTGGGCAACTCGAAATCATGCCCTGCTTTAGACAAAGTATGTACTAGATGCAATAAGAAAGGACATTTACCAAGGGTGTGTAGATCAGCTTCTAGGAAGGTTAATGCTATTCAAGAATGTGAGGAATCGGATGACTATGACTATGCCTATGATGTTAATACCATATTATGTGTAAATAAGGATGTTAAAAACAGGAAATGTCCTTCTTGCCACATTGATATCAATGGGACTTCCATCAAAGTCTTGGTGGACTCATGTTCATGGTATACTATTGCACCTCATGATTTGGTTAAAACCAAATAGCCTAATATGGAATTAATACAGCCTGACATTTCACCTTGTGGGTATACAGGTCATAAATTGCAGCTGATGGGTATTTCATGGCGGATTTGAGCTTTCATGGAAGAAATACACGAGCGAAATTGTATGTTACAAGAGTTGGTGAAGCATTATTAGGTTGGCCTCATCAAGAGAAGCTTGGTATAAGGTTAGATCCTAGCGCAGATCCTCCTGTTTTTTTCCATCACAACAAATGTGACAAATTCTGGATCTGCTAAAACTACTGACTCTTCTTTTGCACGAAGAATTGAGAAGGAATATCCTATGGTATTTTGTGACAACCTTGGTCAATATAAAGGGTTTGAACATCGGATAAAACTACATGCCAATGCCTTACCTGTTAAACATAGAGTTAGAAATGTTCCCCTGTCTTACAGGAACAGGCTAAAGGAAATGCTTGATGATATGTGTAAATATAAAAAATTGAACCCATAGAGTCACCCCCTTGGTTCTCTCCAGTAGTGATTTCAGTTAAATCTGGAAGTGATCTTCGTTTATGCATTGACTTGCGCAGTTTGAATAATGCAATTTGTGTAGATTCCCATCCATTGCCAAATCTACATGAGATGGTATCAACCTTGGCCGATGCACAAGTATTCTATTGTTTGGATCTCGCGAGTGCATTTCATCAAGTGGTTCTTCACGAAGAATCAAGAGACCTGACTGCATTCATAACACCTGAAGGGTTATGCAGGTTTTGTAGAATGCCCTTTGGCCTAGCTAGTGCAGCAGCTGTATTCCAAAGGCTGATGAAGGAAATGTTGAATGGTCTAACGGGAGCAATAGCATTTCAAGATGACATTTTAGTGTTCGGGGAAAATGAAGTGGAATATGATAACAATTTGATGAAAGTACTTAAAGCTCTATCAGACAAAGGTTTGACACTTCGTGCAGACAAATGTAAGTTCAAAAAGAAGGAAGGGGAGTATTTGGGACATAGCATTAGCGCGGATGGTATCAAACCTAAAGCGTCACATTTAGAAAACATTAGCAAGGCTCCGATTCCAGGAAACAAAGAGCAATTAGTGGCTTTTCTGGGCTTAGTTGAATTCTATTCTAAATTTATTCCGAACTATGCTACTGTCATTGAACCGTTTAGAAGTCTTTTGAAAAAAAATGCTAAATATGTTTGGACTGACGAGATGTCCAAAACCTTTGCTATTGTCAAAGAGATGATTATCAAAGCTCCATGTCTTAAACCTTTTGTGATTGGTAAACATTGTGTGGTGATGGTGGATGCAAGTAATTGTGGACCAGGTGCTGTACTTATTCAAAAGGAATGGGGTAAAGAATGGATTGTAGCCTATGCATCAAGGACATTGAGAGAATCGGAACATCACTATTCAGTGATTGAGAGAGAGCTTTTGGCATGCGTTTGGGGTGCTGAGCACTTTAGGCAGTTTTTATGGGGTACAAAATTTACAATAAAATCTGATCATAAACCCCTGGTACACATTTTATCACCTGGTGGAGGACGGACCCTATCTTCCAGGTTGGCAAGACTTTCATCAAGGTTACAGAACTTTCAATATACATTAGAGTATGTTCCTGGGAAATGTACATGCTGATTGCATGTCAAGACTTCAATTGCCGTGTAAAGAATCAGATAGAATTGATACTGATGAGTGTGAAGTTGAACATGTGGTATGTGATGTGAATTTAGTTTTTGGGGAGAAATCTGTGGTTCAAGAACAAATATGGAATGTTGAGATGGATAAAGATTCCGAACTCAAAAGAGTGAAAGAATTTATATTACATGGTTGGCCTAGTGAGGAAGAGCGCATTGGGAGTTTGATGAGTTATCACAAAGTTAAAGATGAGTTATCCATTGAGAATGGTATAATTTTAAGGGGCGACAAATTTGTTCCACCTTTTGGACTTAGGAAATTGTTTCTTGATGTTGCACATGAAAGTCATTTTGGAATTTCTGTGACAAGGAGACGCTTGAAGGAGAGTTTCTGGTGGCCTGGGATTGATTCGTTTGTAGAGCATCAGGTACGTCTTTGCAAATTGTATAAATGTCATGTTAAATGTCGTATACTTGTAAAGCGCACAGCTGCCCCAGCAAAGGGGTGTTCCAGCGTTGTATACTGCTGGGGAATCCATCCTGGCTTTCCCTGTGAGATGGTCCCTCATGGGCATCTCCAAGGTGAAGACAAGCATCCCCAGCGCTGATGGGGCCGTTAGTAGAGATTAAGCAAGCTATTGCCCAGAGTTGCTGAGTGGGACCCATGGTTGGAGTAGGCACCAAGGCGAGAATTATCGAGTCTGCTGACCATGGCCCAAGACCCTGCCGCGTCGGGAATCGAACCCTGGTCCCGGGCCGACCTCTGCCGCCTCTAACCAGTGAGCCACACCATTCCGCCAATAGTGACAAGTCAGCTAAAGCCTTGTCAGCTTCTCCACAACCTGTGGATTTATCTGTTTCACCATGCAACAAATTGGGAATTGATATTATTGGTCCATTTAGCATTTTGCCATGTCAATTTTCATTTGGTATTGTTCTCATAGATTATTTTTCAAAGTGGCCGGAGATAAAGATGGTTAAGGAGGTTACATCTGATGTCATAATACAATTTTTGGATGAGATTTTTTGTAGAGAGGGGATTCCTCAGGGAATTGTCACAGACAATGGGCCACAGTTTGTAAGTAAAAAAATTGAGAATTATTTGGCAAGGTGCGGTATAATTAATAGAATTGCTGTGTTCCATCCGGAAGCGAATGGTCAAATTGAGAGGTTTAACAGGGTTGTTAAGGAGGCCATTCAGTTGCCTGTTAAAGTTGGATTATGTTGGAATAAAGCTCTTCAGTCAATGTTGCTTTCATATAGAACCACCCCCAATGCTGTGACACAATTATCTCCTTTTGAGTTACTCAGGGGGCGCAAGCCAAGTACACAATTGGTACCATGGTGGTTAAAAAAGAAGGATAAAGCATGGTCTGATTTTGCTGAAATTGATTTTAAAGGAATTCGTAGGAAGGTTGAGGCTTACAAAATAAAAATGAAAGATGATTTGTTGAAGAACATGAGTTTAAGTGATATATCTATTCATGTTGGAGACTTAGTAAGGTTGAAAAAGGGTACCTTTGTGCATAAAGGGTTGTCTAAATGGTCTGACCCTGTGGAGGTAATTGAAGTATTTAAGAATGCTGTTCGTGTGGAAGAAGGCAGCCTTTGGAATATTAGCAGGGTGTCTAAATTTAGGGGGAAGAAATTTAGTGAAAATGATGAGTCTTCAAATGTGTTTTTAGATGTTCCAAATGTAGACATGGATACTTTTGGGGATTCCAATTCTAATTCATCTAATGTATCTGGGACTTCTAGTGATGCTGGTTTGGCGAGGAATTCAAGGACTCATAGATTACCTATCAGATTTAAAGATTTTGTGCATGAGTAAAAAAAATATATATATAAAAGGAGGGAGGTGTGTGGTATGTTGTTATTGTTCGAAGTTGGCATGGGTGCTATCGCGCACATGTCAACTTGGAATAATATCAGTGGTGTTGTTTTGAATGGGTCGCGTGTGAGTTGAGTGGTTGCTGTATTGCCACGTGCGGGTTGTACGTATTTGAAGGTGCCGCGTGTGTGTCTGTTGCGAGTTGTATGCATCCAATTGTACCGTATGTGTGTGCAGGGAGCGAGCTGGCGGCTGAGAGCGGCCGCAAGCGATGTTGAGTTTTGAATAGGCAGCCGGCAATATACGGAGCTGGGGAGAACAGTTGATTCATTCGTTTGTTACCTGATCTTCTGCTTGGATGTACAATAAACGCGTCTTTGAAGCAGACAAAGTTTCCTCTTCATTTTTGTATGCATTTATCATAAGAAGACACTTTTCAACAGATTTACTACTTCGGGCGCATCTCTGCTAATCAGCAGGGATGCTCCAGAAGAGTTGCGATGCATCTGCCAACCCGTGCGCCACCACTGATGCGCCGCATTTACAATGCGGGGCACCGTGGCGCACGGATGGGCAGATACATGTCGCATCCCCCATCGGAAAGGCGGCGCATTGCAGGAGTTGCGTCGCAAGCCCAACGCAGCTCCAGCAAGGCTCAGGGGTGCCCTATCCCTAACATGCTGCGTCAAACCTTACGCCTGCTTCAAACAGGCGCAGGGTTTTGACGCAGCATGGCCTAAAAAGTGACTGAGTGAAATCTTGTAGATTTCACTCAGCCACTTTTAGGAGGCGTTCCTGCGCTAGAACACCCCACCCCCATTTTGCAGGAACGCCTACATGTGGCGCAGGGATTTTTACAATGTGATGCATCTCCCAGTTGCGTCACTTTGTAAGTACCCCGTACCGTAGCGCTGGTTTTGCGCCGCCGCTGCGTCACAAAAGTGACTCAACGGCAGCTTAAAAGAGGCTTGTAAATCTGCCCCTCAGTGCCTGAGTGTCGCCACTTGAAAGAGAAGAGTGTGCATCAGCAAGGGCAGGAACAGGGGGATGTCTGGGGTGGTCAGCCTATAAAATGAAACCCCACACTAGTGGGCTGAAGAAGTGAAAACCTGTTTACAAATGGCAACAGGAGCTCATTGAATATCAGTTTATGGGCTTAGAAACGGCTTGTTAAAAAGAGTTCATGTGTGTGGAGAGCACATCAGTCCGATGTTTTGCTGCCTAAATCTGTAGGACTCTATGAACTGGCACGTTTTTGTGTGCCCTCCCAGTGTCTGGCCACAGTCTCCGGCTTGTCTGTGCTGTCTCCTAACATGGCTCACAAATAGGCGCCTTTCGTTTAGTCCTAAACTGTTCACGAAGAATGACACGTTTTGACACCTGTCCTTCTAGCCCTGAATCTGTGGTGCTCATCTGATTATGAACCGAGCACAAATATTGGTGAATAATGTCTACATTGAAAATCAGGTGGCACTCAACAAAATAATTAAACATTGGTTCTCCGCCTGCTTTATAGCGGTGGCGACAGCTGCTTAAGAGCCTGGGCCGGGGAAGGCGAAGCCGGACCCGATGGGGCGCCAGGACAAACGCTGCCCGCAGGCGGGAAGCCCCAGCCCCCATTTCCATAGTCTGTGAAATGGGGCAACCAGGATTGGTCAACCCAGTGGCAATCTGGGGGCGAGCTGCTGAGAGGCAAGGTCGGATACGAAGGGGCACAAGGCCAGATACTTGCACAACCAACCCCCCTTGAGAAAGTAGATAATTGCAAAGACAATAAAATGTGTTAACATGGATCTTATAGATGACCATTTGCTAAATGTATAACCATGTTATGTTTAAATCAACTGCAACCTTTTAAGGCACTGATCCAGCGGCCTTGAAGAAATTCTGTCTCAATAATCATAACTCCACACCATAATACTCACCATGAACATAAATTTAACTCTAGGCCCAAATGAGACAAGAATTAGCCGACTGAATCATGTGACCTAATTAAAGATAAGGATTTACATGTATTTACAACTGCAGTTTGTTTTCAACATATTTATAAAATATACACAATTAATTAAGCCACCTAGGCAATGGATTTAACCATGGTAACTGTTTCAAAAGAACAAGACCAGCTTGTCATTTCAAAATCTATTTTATTAACTTTATTTCCAAATTCAAGCAAAAGCTTGAAATCATTTTATTAGCGATTATTAACTTTTATTAATCATAGCACATTTTAATAAACTGACATTCTTAATGCAAGTCAGGATTCAACGAACTGTTTGCAAACCTAATTTCCCATGTTAATTCTATTTCCCTGTCTAACTCTGTCTCAACCTGAAAAGGAAAATTTTAATAAAGAGATTCAAGTTCTTACGTGCGCCAAAAGTTCTTCAGCACGTCATCAGGGATACGGCAAGCAGCAGCAAGGGCCGCACAAAGGAAACAGTTTTTATACCTTTCTAACTAACTAAGTAACTAAATATTAGATGTCACCAAAAATTCTGCTTCTCAATTGGCTAAAGCATGTCAGTCCACCAACGTGTCACTCATTCCTGACCAAGTCCAGGGCACATCATAAGCCCCTATTGTTCTTGAAAACCATCCTTTAGTTTCCTTAAAAAAGTATCATTCGACAACACAAAATGAACTTCCACTTCCTTTTTTTGGCAAGCAAAACAAACTGTCCGTCCTTGACACTTTCTCCAAGAACGTGCATTACTCGATCCATCAACTGTCCTGCACATTACTCCTTTCTTAGCAGGAAATTCTTTCTTTATCACAGGACGTGAGTGAAGGCTTCACTCTGATCGAGTCATCATTTCAGCTCTGCCATCAAATATAGCTCTGCCTGGCAAAATGGATGCCTGAGGCCCTCACGGAATAACTAATATTCAAACAAACAAAAGACAGTAATTAATTAGAGAATTGAGACTGATTCTGTTACCCTCCCACCTTACTAAGGTTAACCCATTAGTTTATATTATCTAGCAGGTAGCACATATATGCTGCATCATAAAAACCTTCTTCAAATGACATCCTCCACGAACCCATGCCACATTAAAGACACGACATAGACAAAAAGCAAAATAAGCACATGCCATTTAGAATAAACTGCTGCTATTAAAATGACAAATGATAGACATAATTAGTAATTTAATTATCACAAACTTGCAAATGCAACATAAATGCACATTAGTCCCGCGTGTCTGTGATGTTTAAGTGTATGCAAACTTTTAAACTAGGTTGGATTAAAACAAAACATGCATAACACATTAATACTGTTATTTAATATGGGAAAATAACTTCACGAGTCAAAAACAAATTTATTTCTGAAACTCGCTTCATCAACTCCCTCATCTGGTGATTTTTAAATCACCAAACAAAACTAAAAATTTACCAAATTTTAAATTTAGAAACAAACTGTTTTGAACACTCTTTAGGTAAGTATTTCTAAACACCTGTCTCATCAGTTTGTCTGGAACTCTCATATTGAGCTCTACGAAACTCTTCCATTTCAATTTCTTTCTCTTGAGCTTTTCTAAGATTATAAATTCTTTTCTTTTCCCTCACATGCTTCTTCCTCTTGTGAATCATGCAACTAATTTTTAACAAAAGTGTCACAATAACTATGATTATTACAGGATAAAGCACTTTGCCAAATTATTGAACTGCCAATTTGTCTAAACCAATCCCCAATTGCCTCAAACCTTTTGCCCAAATGTTCAGAAAAATGTTCCTCTTCCATGGGTTCTATCTCAGAATAAATTTCAGTGATATTCTTAATAAGCGACTCAATGTTCTGGCTTTTATCTGGAATATATGTGCAGCAATGCTGTACATGCAAAATTCCACAAACTCCTCCTGCTTTTGCTAGCAGAATATCAAGGGCAAGACGATTCTGCAAAACCATACTTCTAGTCGCAACAAGTTCTGTGCTGACTAATTGGAAACCACTTGCTGTGTCTGTGGACAACCTATCAACAATTATGGAAACTTTTCTAATTTTGATTGAATTCAGGGTTATTCCCACCATAGGAATTATCGCACCAAAGATATCACCCATAATTTCTGAAAAACTCTCTCTCTTGTATCTATTCAAATGTTCACCAATTTTAAAAGTACCCTCAGCACTTCTGTCCACATGAAAAATTTTGGGGAAAACCATTCCAAGGTAACATGTCCCATACCAATGGTCTGGAAGGCTAAAATAGGCTTTGTTCCCACAAATAAAATAAATTCCAGGGAAAATTGGGTCCTTACCACCTTTAAATCCCCATCCCCCTACGATACGATAAGTATCTTCACATTGGCTTGCACCCACAAAATAATTATCATACAGTGTGTTATCTCTTCTAATACAAAATTTCCCACTAACAGGATCATCTATATGAATAGCAGCATTAGTATATCCACCATTTAGCTTCTCATCCTCCTGCTGCCAAAACCTTGATTTTGTTTGTTTCAGCATTTCATTTCTCTTATAAATTGCTCTTCTCTCCTCAACTAAATTAAGGAAAGATTTCTCTTCAGGCCTCATTTTGCAAGTTAAATTATTTTTGTAAGCATATTCATAGGTCAATTCATTAGTAACCAAAAAGAATTCCCTCATCTGTTTAGCAGGGTGAACTTTGCTTAAGCTATTTACAACCTTCAGGTTAGCATAAATTTCATCATGGTCTGAGTAATAGTACTCCAGTCGACCAGTTTGATAAAACAAGCTAGCTATCACACTGCATGTTATGCCATAAGTAAGAGGCAACATATTGTACTTAACCCCTTCTGAAACTGAAGCAGGTAGTTTCACACAAACATAACAGTCTTTGACATCCATGACTTTAACATACTCTGGCAGAAGTCTAGAGAAAGAATTAGTAGAAAAATCACCAACAGATCTGTCTTGGTGGATCTCTGGTTTGTGCTCAATAATTCTATTAGTTTTGCCTGCAACATTATGATCAACTTGTTTTAACTCAGCTTTACTAGTCATGTTAAACTTGTAATCCTCTTTCTTAACACCAAAAGGAAAGATGTCTGCCAAAATTAACCAAACTAGGATAATTAAAACTACACAAATAGAAGACATTTTACAACATCTCCTTAATATAGCACACCTAGAATTTTCATGACTAGGCATCTTTTTTTTTACAATTTTTTTTCCAAACAAAAATCAAAAATTTAAAATATTAGTACTATAAAATATTAATACTATACCTCCCCTTTAACATTTTTTTTTAGTAACCCTCTAACAGCTTTTCTTCGACCTTGCGTCCATAAAAAGTGTTTTTTAACTAACACAATTTCTTCGACCTTGTGTCACCTAACACAATTTCTTCAGCCTTATGCCAAAAATATACCTCATCAAGAAAAGAAAACAATTTATTGTAATCGTTGTCACTGTATGTTTCTTCTAAATCCTCCTGACTACTGCTGCTTACTTCTATCACTGGTGGTATAATTATATATGCCCATTCAGGAGACTTATATTTCTGGTTTGGTTTTAATGGTCTTTTGTTCCTACTGCTAATCACTTCAATTTTCTTTCCAGCTTGATTTTTCTTTTCAGCTTCCCAGTTTCAGAATTCTTGTTCCTGCCTTCAGAGCTACTAATTTGCTTTTCAATACTCTCCTGATTTTGATCTTCTCTTGTCTCAGATACTTTTTCTTGATCTACAATCACAATCTCTAGATCTTATTCATTCAATGTTTCATTCACATTGACATCATCATCCAGATGTCGACCATCTTGTCGATCTTCAAGATCTGGATTTTCAGGTCGATATTCAGAATCAGAATTTTCAGGTTCACCTTCAGAATCTGAATCAGTTGTCACTTTCTTCATCAGGTTTTTCTGGAGCTGGTACACGAATGGTATGGCTTGTGTGTATCCACCTTTTCAATCCTTTGCATTTAATGGCATTTGTTGTGACCAAAATCACTTGTCTTGCTTTCTGCAATCTAGGTACTAAACAGTTTCTTCTCCGATGAACCTTTGTTCTCACCCAGTCTCCTGGCAACAGATCATGAGCTTGCTCCTTTTCTTTTGAAATTACATCTGTTCCCACCTGATGGATTACAGTAGTCATGACGTCGGAAAGACTCTTACAATACTCCATGATTGCACTTTCATTGATTTCTAGTATTTTTCCAACAGGAGTAAATGCTTGTCTCATTACTCCTCCCATAAGAAGGTCATGTGGACTCAAACCTGTCTTTTTGTCTAGTGTACTTCTTAATGACATTAAAACAACTGGAAGAGCGTCAGTCCACTTCATTCCAGTAGCTAAACACATTTTTGAAATTCTATTTTTTGATCGTTCCATTAATCTGCTCAACAACTCCTGATGCCTCTGGTCTGTATGCACAATGCAATTTTTGTTCTATTTTGAACGCTTCACAAATTTGTTTGAGCAATCTGTTTTCAAAATCTGTGCCACGATCACTTTCAACAGTAATTGGAAATCCATACCTCGGTATGATCTCCCTTAAGAGCAATTTTGCCACAGTAATTGAATCATTGTGACGAGTTGGGAATGCTTCCACCCATCTTGAAAACAGACAAACAATCACTAAAACATATTTAAGTCTATAGTGTTGTGGCATGTCAATAAAATCCATTTGCAACCTGGTAAAAGGACCTCCCTCCCGTCCTATGGTTCCCATGCTCACAACTGTTTTTCTGTTTGGGTTTATCTGTTGGCAGATCAAACATCTTTGGCAAAGTGATTCTGCAATAAGCCTGAACTTTGGTTTATACCAGATATCTCTAAATGACCTAATCATGGAATCTCTTCCCAAGTGTCCTGGGCCATGGTACATCCGAGCCATGTCAGCTATCATGCAATTTGGCAAAACAGGTCTGTCATCTTTGTAAACGCACACTTCATCTTCATCCCTCTGTCTGCAACCTGACTTTAGCCATGTGTTTTTCTCCTCATCATCTGCCTCATCTTGTAGATCTTTCACTTCCTGCCACGTTTCCACTACAGATATTAGCATAAGGGAGTTCAAAACATGCTCGTTATTCTTTTCATGATTGATTGAAAAATTGTTTTTCACACAATATCGTGCAATTTCATCAGCAAAAGAATTTCCTTTAGTAATATAATCATCACCTTTCTTGTGAGCTGCACATTTTACAACAGCAATTTTCTCTGGTAACTGAATGCCATCAATCAATCTTTTGATCAATTTTGCATTCCTAATTGTAGTTCCCGCAGACGTTAAATAACCTCTTTGGGACCACAACTGGCCATAGTCATGGACTACGCCATATCCATACTGACTATCAGTCACTATGGTAAGCTTTTTTCCCTTTCCTCTTTCACAGGTACGAATTAAAGCAACCAATTCTGCTATTTGTGCTGAACGAATTCCATCAAGAGTTGAACCTTCAATTACTTCAGCAACTGTGCACACTGCATATGCTGCTCTCAGAATGCCCTCATCTGTTCTTAAACAGGAGCCATCAACAAAGTAAACAATGTCTGACTCTGTTAGAGGCACATCTTTTATGTCTTTTCTAGGTTTAGTACAGTATTCCAGGACATCCAAACATTCATGATCAACATCATTTTCATTATTGATTTCAGTAACAACCCCATCCGGCAATAATGTTGACGGATTTAAATTAATGCATCTTGCAATCGAAACATTATCTGATCCATGAATAACTTTTTCATATTTGGTCAACCTGTTACATGATAGATGCTGAGTTTTGCTTCTGGTAAGAAGTGTTTCAACTGAATGTGGCACATACACTTTCACTGGAAACCCCATTATAATTCCTTCACTTTGCTCAAGACTCACACTTGTTGCAGCCACTGCTTTTAAGCAACCTGGCAATGCTTTAGCAACAGGGTCTAGTACAGCTGAAAAGTAAGCAATTGGCTTTCTCATTTTTCCATGTCTCTGAATCAAAACTGATAAAGCACAACCTTCTCTCTCTCTGCAGTACAGTTCAAATTCTTTGTCATAGTCTGGCATCCCCAATGCTGGAGCTTCACACAAACTTTTCTTTAGTTTTTCAAAGGCTTCTAACTCTGTTTTTGTCAGTGTAATTGGATCTTTTATGTCAGATTTTGTCAATCTCTGCAGTGGTTTTGCAATTATTGAAAACCCACTAATCCATTGACGACAATAACCTACCATACCTAAAAACATTCTGACCTGTCTCTGCATTGTTGGAGGTTGTATTGCTTTAATCATTTTGATTCTTTCAACTGTCACTTGTCTGATACCCTTTGCTATTCTGTGACCAAGGTATTTTACTTCTTGCTTGCAAAACTGTAGTTTTGCTGGCGAAACCTTGTGCCCTTCATCTGCCAGACGATTTAAAAGAGTAACAGTATCTGTTACACAATTTTCTCGTATTTTTGCAGCTACAAGGAGATCATCAATGTATTGGACCAATGTTGATCTTCCAGGCAATTCCAAATCTTCCAAGGATTTCTTTAATAATTGATTAAAGATAGATGGACTCTCAGTATACCCTTGAGGGATACGACACCATGCTAAAATACGACCTTGGAACCTGAACACACATTTTTTTTTACTTTCTGGATGCAGTGGAACCGTAAAGTAGGCATTACACAGGTCTATAACCGTGTACCATTCTGCATCATGCGGAATCTGAAAAAGAATTACCGCTGGGTTTGGTACAATTGGGCAGCAAGGGACAACAATTTGATTAACCTTTCTCAGGTCCTGAACTATTCTGTAAGTTCCGTTCGGCTTTTTAATTCCCATAATTGGTGAGTTACAAGGACTACTCTCAATTTCTTTTAAGACACCTTGTTTAATGAATTTTTCAATTACAGGAATGACACCTTGAATTGTTTCAGCTTTCATCTTATACTGGGGAATGTTTGGAAAATCTATTCCTTGCTTTACAGTTATTTTTACTGGATCGACATGTTTCATCAAACCCATTTCATCACCTGTTAAATCCCAAATTTTCGGATTCACAGCCTCTTTTAATTTTTCAGGCAAATTGTTTTTGTCAAAAGCAGGAAATAACTTGTTTTCTTCCTCAACCATTAACATTGTTAATTTGTACAGGCCATCTTCTTCAAGAGTCTGAAGCTCAATACCATCCGGTGAGCAATATATTTTACAATTCATCTTGCAGAGAATATGCCTTCCTAGTAAATTAACTGGACTACTGTTACAGACAACAAATCTATGTTTATCTACAAAGTTTCCGATTTCAACTTTAACTGGTTCAGTTAAATCTGTTTTAATGTATTGATATGCTACTCCAACTACCTGGATAGTCTCACCCAAGAGAGGAAGATTTTCAATTTCCACTGATCTAACAGTAGAACGAGTAGCACCAGTGTCCTCAAGAAAAGTGATTTTTTTATCATTCACTTTACCATTTACAAATGGACCAGACTGATCTACCTCAAGAGTGGCTACAAGCACACACTCTTCCTCCTCTCTCAGGCACTGTCATGAACTATCCTCAGACTCATTTCCTCCATTCATCCAAAACTGTTGAGAAACAATTGGCACATTCACTCTTTGAGAACTATTTACCTGATTACCTCCGCTGAATCCCGTCTCAGGATTAAACCTCTGTGTATTTGCACAATTTGGAAAAGGTGGCTGTGGAATTTGCCTCTGCTGATTCAACTGTCTCTGCTGATTCACTAACTGTCGCTGTAGCTGTTGCTGCTGACTTATTTCATTTAACTGTCGCTGTAGCTGTTGCTGTTGATTTATCTCACACTGCATCTGTGGATTTAACGATGAGTTTTTAAAATTTCTGGGCGGATTCTTACACTCCCGCTTCCAGTGTCCAATTTTGCCGCAATTAAAACAAGGTAACTTTTGTTTCAGCTCTTCAATATTCATATTAAATTTAGGTTTACTTGTAAAATTTCCTTTAAACTTTCTTGGATTCTGCTGAAAATTTTTATTTTCTAAGGTTGCTATCTGCTGCTCAGCTACCTTTACTTGTGCCCACATTGCCTTCTCCTTGAGATTCTTTTGTTTTGCATCTAATTTGTCACTACAATATTTTGCTTTTCTCAGAATGTCATCAATCGATAGTGCCTGCCAGCCCACGATCCCATTTCTAATCATGTTTCCAATTTCAGGTTTCAAACCATAAACAAATCTGTATATAAAATGGCTCATGTCGCTTTCGCTTAATTTCTCATGGCCACTGTATTGTTTGAAAACCAGCAGTAATATTTCATAAAATGAATGTACTGATTCTTCTGGTTCCTGGTTTGTTCTGTCAATTTTTACCCAATCTACTTCTTTTGCAGGAATTTTATTTTTCAGCCAGACAATTACTTTGTCATAGAGATCCATGACATCAGCTGAAGGAGCACCTGTTATTTTATCTCAAGCTGGTTCTTCTTTGGGCCAACTTATAGAAATTTTACATTCTGTCCAAAGATCTGATGGAACAACAATGTCAAAGAATCCATCAAGATCAATCCACAGAACTTTTGACACTTTAATGAATTTATTCACCTGACGATACCATTCCACCGGCTTTTCTCTTAAACGAGGAAAGTCATTTGTGAACAGTAAAATGTCCTGCCTTGACCAAGGAACATGAACATAACCTCCACCAGCTATTTCTCTCATTGGGAATTCACTAGCGACTTCTCCTTTTTCTCTTTTCTCTTCTTCCTTTCTTTTTGTCCATTTGACTCTCCATTTATTTAATTCACCTAATCTTTTCAGGAACACAATTAAGTCTTTTATATGAATAATCCTACCTGTAGTATTCAGGTTTTCTATATCATTTTCTGTGAAATCCACCCGTTTTTTTTTTTTTGTAATGCTTTTGCAATTGTTTATGCCTGGTCAAATCAATATCTAATTCAGCAGCCACTTCTTCAAATTGATCGTATTTGTTTTTTGTTTTCCACTGTTTACTCTTACAGATAAACAACAGTCCATCATCCTGATATTGCTTCAAACAGTCAGTTCCAATTGTGCCAATAATTAATTCCTCTAAATCTGCTTTTAATTTTGCCACATCGAATTCTTTAACTTTAGGAATTTGAGAAATTTGCGATGACCTTATTGAGTCTATTTTACTTGTGCTCTTTTCAGGAGTACTTGAATCAGAACCTGCAACAGATGGTGGTGTCTGAAAACTTGTTAAACTTTGATTAAACGATAAATCTGGCATTCGTTTTTCTTGAAGTAATTCTGACAATTCTGAATAAAATTTCTCAGCTACTTTTTGAATCTCCACATTTAATGGAGTCATAGCTGGATGTTTGTTTTCTTTTCAGTCAAAAACTGGTACAACAGGACCAATAGTTACTGGAACTGTTACTACTTCCATTCCTTTCGTTCATTGCTGAATTAAATCTTCCTTTGATTTGTAATATTCTGAATTTGGCAGATTTTCAAGTCTTTCTGCCCTTTCCTTACTTTTTTGAAATTCATTTCTCTGGTTTGAAAGTTTCGGATAAATTCTATTTTCCTTTGGAGTATTAGATTTACTTTTTGACCTAGCTCCGGGTGAATTTTCGATAGATTCTCTAGGAGGTGCACTAGGAGAAGTTTCTGAAGAAACTCTCGGGGTAGACTGTGAATTTGCCTGATAGGGTGGTGGTTTGCGATTTGACGTATAAATTTCTTCTAAAACTACATCATCTAATTCTTCATCAAGTTGACTAGCTCTATTTCCGGCTCTCTTTTGACCTGGAGTGTCAGTTACCATTACTCTGACTGGAAATAAACCATCAGACATGTCATATTTACGCCAACGACGAACCTTATCTTCATGTCTTTCCCTATTTATGTCTAATTTTGGACGTCTTGGTATACCTCTGTTTTCTCTTTCAAGTTCCATCATCTCAACTTCCCATTCAACAAGAGCCTTGAATTGTGTAGGTCTAGGTTTAGGCACAAGAGCCATAATTTTTCCTCTCAAGTTTCTTAAAACCTTTTCATTAAATGACCCATCTTCTGGCCAAGCTAATACACCGTCATCCTTGGTATATAACATCCAATTGTCAAACCAAAGAACAGTATGATAACCATATTCACCTTCAATATATGCTGCAGGTGTTTTATATTTGTGAAGTAATTTTCCACCTCGCGTTACAATTTTCTTGTCTGAATTGATTAAATTTTTCAATTTCTGAAACCATGAAGGCTTCTTTTCTTGTCCCTCATACCAATAACTCATATTTTTTAAAAAAAATATTCCGCTTAATTCTGAAAAGATCGTATGTATTCTTGCTGTTCCGCTACTCTGACCAATCCGTGCGCGAAACACGCCAACAAGCCAATCAGGTTAAGCCACGTCACCACCTTGCTCAACCAATAGAAATCTTGCTTTCAGAAAGAACCAATAAGCTTACAGCTCGTCACGATCATGTGAACCAACCAGTGCGCTTGCTGTGACATATATTAGCCAATCACAGCGCGAATCCTGTGACGTAGGTTGCCGCTGCAGAGGAGCTGTGCGCCTTTCCTCCGAAAACTCACCCCTCCCTTACAAAATATTTTCACAGCGCCCTTTTAAAAACAATTCTTTCGATGAATTCAATTAGTAACTACAGAAAAACAAACCATTTGCCTGTTTCACTAACAAAGTGATAGTTTTTAGCAGTCATTCAAGAATTTCTTTCACGAGAGATAGACGACGCTATTTTCTCAAAGTCACTTTTACGCATTCAATCAGAAAACCCTAACCATACACACATGAAATCTTGGCAGGACTTTAACCAAGCCAATAGAAATCCAGTTTCGCCAGTAAGAATAGACGACGCTTCCTTACCCTTCACTCAAGCTCAGAAAAATTCTATTACTCTTTTCAATGCGAGTTTTAAAACGGGCACCCAGTCCCTATACTTCAAAGCTACAATTTCATAGACATTCCTTGCTACACAAACAACAAACATTTATATGTAAATCCCTAAACTTGTATTGTACGTCCACAATACTAGTGATATATTCTATACCACCCTTTGAAACAGTACAAATGCACTGTGTAACATTTCTAGTCACACACTACTCTGGCCAGATTCAACTAGGATTTTTCACGCTGCTGGAAAAAACCTTTCGACTACATATAACAAAAATACGAACTTAACAAGTTTTAGTCATATATCCTATGTATGTATACGTAGCGAGTTGTTACCATAGTAACCATTGAAGAAATTCTGTCTCAATAATCATAACTCCACACCATAATAGTCACCATGAACATAAATTTAACTCTAGGCCCAAATTAGACAAGAATTAGCCGACTGAATCATGTGACCTAATTAAAGATAACTATTTACATGTATTTACAACTGCAGTTTATTTTCAACATATTTATAAAATATACACAATTAATTAAGCCACCTAGGCAATGGATTTAACCATGGTAACTGTTTCAAAAGAACAAGACCAGCTTGTCATTTCAAAATCTATTTTATTAACTTTATTCCCAAATTTTAGCAAAAGCTTGAAATCATTTTATTAGCGATTATTAACTTTTATTAATCATAGCACATTTTAATAAACTGACATTCTTAATGCAAGTCAGGATTCAACGAACTGTTTGCAAACCTAATTTCCCATATTAATTCTATTTCCCTGTCTAACTCTGTCTCAACCTGGAAAGGAAAATTTTAATAAAGAGATTCAAGTTCTTACGTGCGCCAAAAGTTCATCAGCACGTCATCAGAGATACGGCAAGCAGCAGCAAGGGCCGCTCAAAGGAAACAGTTTTTATACCTTTCTAACTAACTAAGTAACTAAATATTAGATGTCACCAAAAATTCTGCTTCTCAATTGGCTGAAGCATGTCAGTCCACCAACGTGTCACTCATTCCTGACCAAGTCCAGGGCACATCATAAGCCCCTATTGTTCTTGTAAACCATCCTTTAGTTTCCTTCAAAAAGTATCATTCAACAACACGAAATGAACTTCCACTTCCTTTTCCTGGCAAGCAAAACAAACTGTCCGTCCTTGACACTTTCTCCAAGAACGTGCATTACTTGATCCATCAACTGTCCTGCACATTACTCCTTTCTTAGCAGGAAATTCTTTCTTTATCACAGGACGTGAGTGAAGGCTTCACTCGGATCGAGTCATCATTTCAGCTCTGCCATCAAATATAGCTCTGCCTTGCAAAATGGATGCCTGAGGCCCTCACGGAATAACTAATATTCAAACAAACAAAAGACAGTAATTAATTAGAGAATTGAGACTGATTCTGTTACCCTCCCACCTTACTAAGGTTAACCCATTAGTTTATATTATCTAGCAGGTAGCACATATATGCTGCATCATAAAAACCTTCTTCAAACGACATCCTCCACGAACCTATGCCACATTAAAGACACGACATAGACAAAAAGCAAAATAAGCACATGCCATTTAGAATAAACTGCTGCTATTAAAATGACAAACGATAGACATAATTAGTAATTTAATTATCACAAACTTGCAAATGCAACATAAATGCACATTAGTCCCGCGTGTCTGTGATGTTTAAGTGTATGCAAACTTTTAAACTAGGTTGGATTAAAACAAAACATGCATAACACATTAATACTGTTATTTAATATGGGAGAATAACTTCACGATTCAAAAACAAATTTATTTCTGAAACTCGCTTCATCAACTCCCTCATCTGCTGATTTTTAAATCACCAAACAAAACCAAAAATGTACCAAATTTTTAATTTAGAAACAAACTGTTTTGAACACTCTTTAGGTTAGTATTTCTAAACGCCTGTCTCATCAGTTTGTGTGGAACTCTCATATTGAGCTCTACGAAACTCTTCCATTTCAATTTCTTTCTCTTGAGCTTGTCTAAGATTATAAATTATTTTCTTTTCCCTCACATGCTTCTTCCTCTTGTGAATCATGCAACTAATTTTTAACAAAAGTGTCAAAATAACTATGATTATTACAGGATAAAGCGCTTTGCCAATGATTGAACTGCCAATTTGTCTAAACCAATCCCCAATTGCCTCAAACCTTTTGCCCAAACGTTCAGAAAAAGTTTCATCTTCCATGGGTTCTATCTCAGAATGAATTTCAGTGATATTCTTAATAAGCGACTCAATGTTCTGGCTTTTATCTGGAATATATGTGCAGCAATGCTGTACATGCAAAATTCCACAAACTCCTCCTGCTTTTGCTAGCAGAATATCAAGGGCAAGACGATTCTGCAAAACCATATTTCTAGTCGCAACAAGTTCTGTGCTGACTAATTGGAAACCACTTGCTGTGTCTGTGGACAACCTATCAACAATTGTGAAAACTTTTCTAATTTTGATTGAATTCAGGGTTATTCCCACCATAGGAATTATCGCACCAAAGATATCACCCATAATTTCTGAAAAACTCTCTCTCTTGTATCTATTCAAATGTTCACCAATTTTAAAAGTACCCTCAGCACTTCTGTCCACATGAAAAAATTTGGGGAAATCCATTCCAAGGTAACATGTCCCATACCAATGGTCTGGAAGGCTAAAATAGGCTTTGTTCCCACAAATAAAATAAATTCCAGGGAAAATTGGGTCCTTACCACCTTTAAATCCCCATCCCCCTACGATACGATAAGTATCTTCACATTGGCTTGCACCCACAAAATAATTATCATACAGTGTGTTATCTCTTCTAATACAAAATTTCCCACTAACAAGATCATCTATATGAATAGCAGCATTAGTATATCAACCATTTAGCTTGTCATCCTCCTGCTGCCAAAACCTTGATTTTGTTTGTTTCAGCATTTCATTTCTCTTATAAATTGCTCTTCTCTCCTCAACTAAATTAAGGAAAGATTTCTCTTCAGGCCTCATTTTGCAGGTTAAATTATTTTTGTAGGTATATTCATAGGTCAATTCATTAGTAACCAAAAAGAATTCCCTCATCTGTTTAGCAGGGTGAACTTTGCTTAAGCTATTTACAACCTTCAGGTTAGCAAAAATTTCATCATGGTCTGAGTAATAGTACTCCAGTCGACCAGTTTGATAAAACAAGCTAGCTATCACACTGCATGTTATGCCATAAGTAAGAGGCAACATATTGTAAGTAACCCCTTCTGAAACTGAAGCAGGTAGTTTCACACAAACATAACAGTCTTTGACATCCATGACTTTAACATACTCTGACAGAAGTCTCGAGAAAGAATTAGTAGAAAAATCACCAACAGATCTGTCTTGGTGGATCTCTGGTTTGTGCTCAATAATTCTATTAGTTTTGCCTGCAACATTATGATCAACTTGTTTTAACTCAGCTTTACTAGTCATGTTAAACTTGTAATCCTCTTTATTAACACCAAAAGGAAAGATGACTGCCAAAATTAACAAAACTAGGATAATTAAACCCACACAAATAGAAGACATTTTACAACATCTCCTTAAAAGAGCACACCTAGAATTTTCGTGACTAGGCATCTTTTTTTTTTTTTTTACAAAGTTTTTTCCAAACAAAAATCAAAAATGTAAAATATTAGTACTATAAAATATTAATACTATACCTCCCCTTTAACATTTTTTTTTTAGTAACCCTCTAACAGCTTTTCTTCGACCTTGCGTCCATAAAAAGTGTTTTTTTAACTAACACAATTTCTTCGACCTTGTGTCACCTAACACAATTTCTTCAGCCTTATGCCAAAAATATACCTCATCAAGAAAAGAAAACAATTTATTTTAATCGTTGTCACTGTTTGTTTCTTCTAAATCCTCCTGACTACTGCTGCTTACTTCTATCACTGGTGGTATAATTATATATGCCCATTCAGGAGACTTATATTTCTGGTTTGGTTTTAATGGTCTTTTGCTCCTGCTGCTAATCACTTCAATTTTCTTTCCAGCTTGATTTTTCTTTTCAGAATTATCCTTTTGACTTGAAATTTCATTAACCTGCTCTTTTGCTAATTTAAACGTAAGATTTTCTTTTGGCCAACTATCTCCTTTTCTAAAGAGTTTCTTTTTGGGTTCAGTTTCACTGGTTTCTGTTTTCCAAGTTCTTTTTCTGAACTTTCTTATTTGAGAATCTTCATCACTCTCATTTGTATCCTCTTCAGATTCTGAGTCTTGAAATCTTGTTTCAGGAGAAACTTCTTTACTCAGCAGCTTCACTCTGTTAGGAACTACTTGATCCATATAGCTGGTACTTGGTAATTCATCTTTTTCTTCAGGAATTACTTCTAGCTTCCCAGTTTCAGAATTCTTGTTAATGCCTTCAGAGCTACTAATTTGCTTTTCAATACTCTCCTGATTTTGATCTTCTCTTGTCTCAGATACTTTTTCTTGATCTACAATCACAATCTCTAGATCTTTTTCATTCAATGTTTCATTCACATTGACATCATCATCCAGATGTCGACCATCTTGTCGATCTTCAAGATCTGGATTTTCAGGTCGATATTCAGAATCAGAATTTTCAGGTTCACCTTCAGAATCTGAATCAGTTGTTGTGTCACTTTCTTCATCAGGTTTTTCTGGAGCTGGTACCTGAATGGTATGGCTTGCGTGTATCCACCTTTTCAATCCTTTGCATTTAATGGCATTTGTTGTGACCAAAATCACTTGTCTTGCTTTCTGCCATCTAGGTACTAAACAGTTTCTTCTCCGATGAACCTTTGTTCTCACCCAGTCTCCTGGCAACAGATCATGAGCTTGCTCCTTATCTTTTGAAATTACATCTGTTCCCACCTGATGGATTACAGAAGTCATGACGTCAGAAAGACTCTTAAAATACTCCATGATTGCACTTTCATTGATTTCTAGTATTTTTCCAACAGGAGTAAATGCTTGTCTCATTACTCTTCCCATAAGAATGTCATGTGGACTCAAACCTGTCTTTTTGTCTAGTGTACTTCTTAATGACATTAAAACAACTGGAAGAGCGTCAGTCCACTTCATTCCAGTAGCTAAACACATTTTTGAAATTCTATTTTTGATCGTTCCATTAATCTGCTCAACAACTCCTGATGCCTCTGGTCTGTATGCACAATGCAATTTTTGTTCTATTTTGAACGCTTCACAAATTTGTTTGAGCAATCTGTTTTCAAAATCTGTGCCACGATCACTTTCAACAGTAATTGGAAATCCATACCTCGGTATGATCTCCCTTAAGAGCAATTTTGCCACAGTAATTGAATCATTGTGACGAGTTGGGAATGCTTCCACCCATCTTGAAAACAGACAAACAATCACTAAAACGTATTTAAGTCTATTGTGTTGTGGCATGTCAAAAAAATCTATTTGCAACCTGGTAAAAGGACCTCCCTCCCGTCCTGTGGTTCCCATGCTCACAACTGTTTTTCTGTTTGGGTTTATCTGTTGGCAGATCAAACATCTTTGGCAAAGTGATTCTGCAATAAACCTGAACTTTGGAATATACCAGATATCTCTAAATGACCTAATCATGGAATCTCTTCCCAAGTGTCCTGGGCCATGGTACATCCGAGCCATGTCAGCTATCATGCAATTTGGCAAAACAGGTCTGTCATCTTTGTAAACCCACACTTCATCTTCCTCCCTCTGTCTGCAACCTGACTTTAGCCATGTGTTTTTCTCCTCATCATCTGCCTCATCTTGTAGATCTTTCACTTCCTGCCACGTATCCACTACAGATATTAGCATAAGAGAGTTCAAAACATGCTCGTTATTCTTTTCACGATTGATTGAAAAATTGTTTTTCGCACAATATCGTGCAATTTCATCAGCAAAAGAATTTTCTTTAGTAATATAATCATCACCTTTCTTGTGATCTGCACATTTTACAACAGCAATTTTCTTTGGTAACTGAATGCCATCAATCAATCTTTTGATCAATTTTGCATTCCTAATTGGAGTTCCCGCAGACGTTAAATAACCTCTTTGGGACCACAACTGGCCATAGTCATGGACTACGCCATATCCATAATGACTATGGATATTCCTTGCTTTACAGTTATTTTTACTGGATCGACATGTTTCATCAAACCCATTTCATCACCTGTTAAATCACAAATTTTCGGATTCACAGCCTCTTTTAATTTTTCAGGCAAATTGTTTTTGTCAAAAGCAGGAAATACCTTGTTTTCTTCCTCAACCATTCACATTGTTAATTTGTACAGGCCATCTTCTTCAAGAGTCTGAAGCTCAATACCATCCGGTGAGCAATATATTTTACAATTCATCTTGCAGAGAATGTCCCTTCCTAGTAAATTAACTGGACTACTGTTACAGACAACAAATCTATGTTTATCTACAACGTTTCCAATTTCAACCTCTCTCAGGCACCGTCATGAACTATCCTCAGAATCATTTCCTCCATTCATCCAAAACTGTTGAGAAACATTTGGCACATTCACTCTTTGAGAACTATTTACCTGATTACCTCCGCTGAATCCCGTCTCAGGATTGAACCTCCGTGTATTTGCACAATTTGGAAAAGGTGGCTGTGGAATTTGCCTCTGCTGATTCAACTGGCTCTGCTGATTCACTAACTGTCGCTGTCGCTGTTGCTGCTGACTTATTTCATTTAACTGTCGCTGTAGCTGTTGCTGTTGATTTATCTCACACTGCATCTGTGGATTTAACAATGAATTTTTAAAATTTCTGGGCGGATTCTTGCACTCCCGCTTCCAGTGTCCAATTTCGCCGCAATTAAAACAAGGTAACTTTTGTTTCAGCTCTTCAATATTAATATTGAATTTAGGTTTACTTGTAAAATTTCCTTTAAACTTTCCTGGATTCTGCTGAAAATTTTTATTTTCTAAGGTTGCTATCTGCTGCTCAGCTACCTTTACTTGTGCCCACATTGCCTTCTCCTTGGGATTCTTTTGTTTTGCATCTAATTCGTCACTACAATATTTTGCTTTTCCCAGAATGTCATCAATCGATAGTGCCTGCCAGCCCACGATCCCATTTCTAATCATGTTTCCAATTTCAGGTTTCAAACCATAAACAAATCTATATATAAAATGTCTTATGTCGCTTTCGCTTAATTTCTCATAGCCACTATATTGTTTGAAAACCAGCAGTAATCTTTCATAAAATGAATGTACTGATTCTTTTGGTTCCTGGTTTGTTCTGTCAATTTTAACCCAATCTACTTCTTTTGCAGGAATTTTTGTTTTTCAGCCAGACAATTACTTTGTCATAGAGATCCATGACATCAGCTGAAGGAGCACCTGTTATTTTATCTCGAGCTGGTTCTTCTTTGGGCCAACTTATAGAAATTTTACATTCTGTCCAAAGATCTGATGGAACAACAATGTCAAAGAATCCATCAAGATCAATCCACAGAACTTTTGACACTTTAATGAATCTATCCACCTAACGATACCATTCCACCGGCTTTTCTCTTAAACGAGGAAAGTCATTTGTGAACAGTAAAATGTCCTGCCTTGACCAAGGAACATGAACATAACCTCCACCAGCTATTTCTCTCATTCGGAATTCACTAGCAACTTCTCCTTTTACTCTTTTCTCTTCTTCCTTTCTTTTTGTCCATTTGACTCTCCATTTATTTAATTCACCTAATCTTTTCAGGAACACAATCTTTTATATGAATAATCCTACCTGTAGTATTCAGGTTTTCTATATCATTTTCTGTAAAATCCACCCTGTAATGCTTTTGCAATTGTTTATGCCTGGTCAAATCAATATCTAATTCAGCAGCCACTTCTTCAAATTGATCGTATTTGTTTTTTGTTTTCCACTGTATACTCTTACAGATAAACAACAGTTCATCATCCTGATATTGCTTCAAACAGTCAGTTCCAATTGTGCCAATAATTAATTCCTCTAAATCTGCTTTTAATTTTGCCACATCGAATTCTTTAACTTTAGGAATTTGAGAAATTTGCGATGACCTTATTGAGTCTATTTTACTTGTGCTCTTTTCAGGAGAACTTGAATCCGAACCTGCAACAGATGGTGGTGTCTGAAAACTTGTTAAACTTTGATTAAACGATAAATCTGGCATTAGTTTTTCTTGATGTAATTCTGACAATTCTGAATAAAATTTCTCAGCTACTTTTTGAATCTCCACATTTAATGGTGTCATAGCTGGATGTTTGTTTTCTTTTCAGTCAAAAACTGGTACAACAGGACCAATAGTTACTGGAAGTGTTACTGCTTCCATTCCTTTCGTTAATTGCTGAATTGAATCTTCCTTTGCTTTGTAATATTCTGAATTTGGCAGATTTTCAAGTCTTTCTGCCCTTTCCTTACTTTTTGGAAATTCATTTCTCTGGTTTGAAATTTTCGGATAAATTCTATTTTCCTTTGGAGTATTAGATTTACTTTTTGACCTAGCTCCGGGTGAATTTTCAATAGATTCTCTAGGAGGTGCACTAGGAGAAGTTTCTGAAGAAACTCTCGGGGTAGACTGTGAATTTGCCTGATAGGGTGGTGGTTTGCGATTTGACGTATACATTTCTTCTAAAACTACATCATCTAATTCTTCATCAAGTTGACTTGCTCTATTTCCGGCTCTCTTTTGACCTGGAGTGTCAGTTACCATTACTCTGACTGGAAATAAACCATCAGACATGTCATATTTTCGCCAACGACGAACCTTATCTTCATGTGTTTCCCTATTTATGTCTAATTTTGGGCGTCTTGGTATACCTCTATTTTATCATCTCAACTTCCCATTCAACAAGAGCCTCGAATTGTGTAGGTCTAGGTTTAGGCACAAGAGCCATCATTTTTCCTCTCAGGTTTCTTAAAACCTTTTGATTAAATGACCCATCTTCTGGCCAAGCTAATACACCGTCATCCTGATATATAACATCCAAATGTCAAACCAAAGAACAGTATGATAACCATATTCACCTTCCATATATGCTGCGGGTGTTTTATATTTGTGAAGTAATTTTCCACCTCGCGTTACAATATTCTTGTCTGAATTGAATACATTTTTCAATTTCTGAAACTTTTCTTGTCCCTCGTACCAATAACTCATATTTTAAAAAAAAATATTCCGCTTAATTCTGAAAAGATCGTATGTATCTTGCTGTTCCGCTACTCTGACCAATCCGTGCGCGAAACACGCCAACAAGCCAATCAGGTTAAGCCACGTCACCACCTTGCTCAACCAATAGAAATCTTGCTTTCAGAAAGAACCAATCAGCTTACAGCTCATCACGATCATGTGAACCAACCAGTGCGCTTGCTGTGACGTATATTAGCCAATCACAGCGCGAACCCTGTAACGTAGGTTGCCGCTGCAGAGGAGCTGTGCGCCTTTCCTCCGAAAACTCACCCCTCCCTTACAAAATATTTTCACAGCGCCATTTTAAAACAATTCTTTCGATGAATTCAATTAGTAACTACAGAAAAACAAACCATTTGCCTGTTTCACTAACAAAGTGATAGTTTTTAGCAGTCATTCAAGAATTTCTTTCACGAGAGATAGACAACGCTATTTTCTCAAAGTCACTTTTACGCATTCAATCAGAAAACCCTAAGCATACACACATGAAATCTCGGCAGGACTTTAACCAACCAATAGAAATCCAGTTTCGCCAGTAAGAATAGACGACGCTTCCTTACCCTTCACTCAAGCTCAGAAAAATTCTATTACTCTTTTCACTGCGAGTTTTAAAACGGGCACCCAGTCCCTATACTTCAAAGCTACAATTTCATAGACATTCCTTGCTACACAAACAACAACCGTTTATACGTAAATCCCTAAACTTGTATTGTATGTACACAATACTAGTGATATATTCTATACCACCCTTTGAAACAGTACAAATGCACTGTGTAACTTTTCTAGTCACACACTACTCTGGCCAGATTCAACTAGGATTTTTCACGCTGCTGGAAAAAACCTTTCGACTACATATAACAAAAATACGAACTTAACAAGTTTTAGTCATATATCCTATGTATGTATACGTAGCGAGTTGTTACCATAGTAACCATGAATCTCTGCTACCAAGGAATTGATCCAGCGGCCTTGAAGAAATTCTGTCTCAATAATCATAACTCCACACCATAATACTCACCATGAACATAAATTTAACTCTAGGCCCAAATGAGACAAGAATTAGCCGACTGAATCATGTGACCTAATTAAAGATAACTATTTACATGTATTTACAACTGCAGTTTGTTTTCAACATATTTATAAAATATACACAATTAATTAAGCCACCTAGGCAATAGATTTAACCATGGTAACTGTTTCAAAAGAACAAGACCAGCTTGCCATTTCAAAATCTATTTTATTAACTTTATTCCCAAATTTAAGCAAAAGCTTGAAATCATTTTATTAGCGATTATTAACTTTTATTAATCATAGCACATTTTAATAAACTGACATTCTTAATGCAAGTCAGGATTCAACGAACTGTTTGCAAACCTAATTTCCCATATTAATTCTATTTCCCTGTCTAACTCTGTCTCAACCTGAAAAGGAAAATTTTAATAAAGAGATTCAAGTTCTTACGTGCGCCAAAAGTTCTTCATCACGTCATCAGGGATTCGGCAAGCAGCAGCAAGGGCCGCTCAAAGGAAACAGTTTTTATACCTTTCTAACTAACTAAGTAACTAAATATTAGATGTCACCAAAAATTCTGCTTCTCAATTGGCTGAAGCATGTCGGTCCACCAACGTGTCACTCATTCCTGACCAAGTCCAGGGCACATCATAAGCCCCTATTGTTCTTGAAAACCATCCTTTAGTTTCCTTCAAAAAGTATCATTCGACAACACAAAATGAACTTCCACTTCCTTTTCTTGGCAAGCAAAACAAACTGTCCGTCCTTGACACTTTCTCCAAGAACGTGCATTACTCGATCAATCAACTGTCCTGCACATTACTCCTTTCTTAGCAGGAAATTCTTTCTTTATCACAGGACGTGAGTGAAGGCTTCACTCTGATCGAGTCATCATTTCAGCTCTGCCATCAAATATAGCTCTGCCTGGCAAAATGGATGCCTGAGGCCCTCACGGAATAACTAATTTTCAAACAAACAAAAGACAGTAATTAATTAGAGAATTGAGACTGAATCTGTTACCCTCCCACCTTACTAAGGTTAACCCATTAGTTTATATTATCTAGCAGGTAGCACATATATGCTGCATCATAAAAACCTTCTTCAAAAGACATCCTCCACGACCCTATGCCACATTAAAGACACGACATAGACAAAAAGCAAAATAAGCACATGTCATTTAGAATAAACTGCTGCTATTAAAATGACAAATGATAGACATAATTAATAATTTAATTATCACGAACTTGCAAATGCAACATAAATGCACATTAGTCCCGCGTGTCTGTGATGTTTAAGTGTATGTAAACTTTTAAACTAGGTTGGATTAAAACAAAACATGCATAACACATTAATACTGTTATTTATTATGGGAGAATAACTTCACGAGTCAAAAACAAA
This sequence comes from Lissotriton vulgaris, assembly GCF_964263255.1. NCBI lineage: Eukaryota > Metazoa > Chordata > Amphibia > Caudata > Salamandridae > Lissotriton > Lissotriton vulgaris. Next base: position 308,078,177 of record NC_141685.1, read on the forward strand.
TTTATTTCTGAAACTCACTTCATCAGCACCAAAGCACGTTGTCAGTAGGTGTATTTTGAAGCGTATGATGGACGCAGTTGAATTAGGGGAGGGGTAGGACGACTGCCCTCCTGAGCGGGCTTTGGTCCAGGAGTTGGTACTTCTTCCAGGGATGTCTAGGCGCAGAACAGCAGCCGCTGCTTAAGTTCTGCAAAGTGAGGTGGCTGGTCTATTTACTGTATTCTTAACCAGCCACCAATTGTTTCCTTTCCCACCCCCATAATGCGTGCACTCTGATAAACTGGCCTTAGCGCAGCAGTAAATATGGATGCCAGATATGCGATCCATTAAGGAGAAAGCGCCTGTTGTGCAGTGGGCGTGGGTGCCAAGATCACCCCATCTTCGGTGTTGGAATTCACCACTTCCACAGTTAAACGTTTCTGCGGGTGCTGCCACCTCTTCAGAGTGGTGTTGGGTAAACTGTTAAATGTTACTGAAGGCGGTGTCACCTTCAAAGACTGGTCTTCTGCATATATTAAACATTTCTGTGGGTGATGCCGTGCCACCTCCCAATAGGCCATGTGTCCTAAAGCTCTTAGCTGGAGAAAAGTCCACTGATCTACCAATAGTCGTCCTCCCTCGCCACAGGGCACTAATCCCTACTTTTACGCTACACCACTTTCAAATGTCCCCACCTCCCACTGAACTTGAGCCCTAAACAGATCTCTTTACATTGTTAGCATCTTGTTCCAATCAGAAAGAAGGTGAAGGAAGGGAGATATTTAAACGAAGAGAATGAAGCCAGAGTTAAAAAATGAAAATGCTTATTTACCTTCTGGGTGTGTTTGCAGGGGCAATAAAGTGTCATTACTTTACCAATAACCTTATAAAATTATTTTGTCAGATTTCCATGACTTCATTGCACTTGTCCATCCTCTACACTTACTTACGTAGAAACTCGTTGTCACTTTTTACAAACTATCTGTAATAAAAACATTTACACATAAAAAGGTTCAAAACCGCCCTGGTGTCTCTGCTGCCTCTGACTTCATGTCCAGACAGGGTAGGCGCAGGGAAGGGAAGGGCAACTCCCAGCATACAAGACAAGGACAACAAGATAGAGCCCAGCAGCCAAACGAATTGACAAAAATCCTCTTTAAACGTCACAAAACTAGATCACAAATGTCGCAAAATATACAGCACATTGTATGGGCCGAGGTGCGGTTTACTGCCAGTTAGGTGTTTTATTTGCACAACGCAAATTGTTAAAGAAGGGCTCTCGAAACGGTCAATATTAAAAATAATATAGGCCCCTATAATATTGTTAGGTCCCTGCACTTATCAAAAGAGGTCTTCTTAATTGAGACCTCAGTACTTTACACTATTACGAATATGGGGCCTTATTTATGAAGGCCTTGCGCCACCGGTGCGTGTCTTTTTCCCATTTTAAAAGTCACGTAAAAGTGGCGCAAGTCCTTCATAAATAAGGCCCATGATTTTTAACCCATGTCCCTGAGGCATATTTCAAACCGGATTGCAAAATCTGAAAGTCAACTCATTTGACTATCTGAGAAATGGGGGTTGTTCTCTGCTGGATTTAAATTTGGAGTGAAAAAAAAAATATTTTATAATAAATATGGTTAATATTTTTTACTGATGTCATTAAAAAAACAGTGAATTTGGAGAAAACAACAATGGAACCCCTCCATTGAAACCTTGGAACACCCCTTCTGATGATGTCTAAGTAAATGAAATCGCCTGACCTTTGATCCTGATGACATCATGGAAAGTGGCCTAAAAAGGACTTGAAATCTGGTGTCATCACAGGAAATCAAATAATATGAAACTATGGGGCATATTATCAAGGGGGTTTATCTCTGCTTTTTTGGCTTTAAACGCCAAGAAAGCGGAGATAAAATTATCTCCTTATTACCTAGCTGTCACTAACACCAGTTAGCGACAGCTAGTAGGAGATAGCGACCATCTTGGGCCCCACTTTGCATGTCAGTGATATTTATCACTAATGAGATGCAAAGTGGGCGTGCCAAGATGTTAGCGACTGAAAACAGTCTCTAACATCGCTATCTCCTATTACCAACTTTTGGAGATATTCGCGCTAAGCGGGAATATCTCCAAAAGCTAACACCTGCCCTGAGCAGTTCTTAGCCATGTTATCCAATGGGAGGTGGATAACATGGCTAAGAGCATTAGCTCGCTAATGCATGAATATCGCTGACTTTTCAGCGATATTCATGCTTTGCGGCGATTTTTACCGCATTTGCGTTAAACCTTGGTAATACCAAGGTTTATGTGCGATAAAAATCGCCGATGTGCGGCGATAATTTTTGTCTCTAAACAAGTTAGAGACAAAAATTATCGCTAGTTGTTGGTAATATGCCCCAAAATACTTTTTGACACTGGTGATCGCACAGCACTGGAAACATAAATTACTTAGTAAACGTAAAAATATCTAAATAGCATCAACATCTAACTCAATCAAATCCATATCACTGCAGAAAATCTCACTTCAATTAGTCAGGATGATCACTGACAAAATATCGGAAACACAAATATCATGTCGAGAGAATATTTTGTCAAAAATATCCAGGACCAAAATAAAAATGTTAACATCATCCTTTCTTTAAATTTACAGCCTCACTCGTACTGTTTTAAAACAAATCATCTCTGTAGGAACAAGCACGAAACACGTCCTGATTTTCTCTTACAACCAACCTCATTTTTAGAGCATTAGCTACTTGGCACTACCTGGCACTACATGGGCAGCCTTGCCATTAATCTCTGCATGTCTAGTGTCTACTTCAACACTTCCACCTCCGCTGCTCGCACACTTTCCTCTCCAGCCAAATTCTCATAGGAAATTCCTCCAAATCTCCACACTGGAACGCATACTAACAGATTCCCTCCAATTCTGCCACCCAGGTACCCACCACCTGCCCAAACGTCTTTAAAAGTAGAAAGATTTTTCTCAAAGACTTTCCTAGAGCAAATCATGAGGACCATACTTTCTGGATTTGGAGAAGAAGGGATAGCTTTAGATGAAACAAACCTCCCAGATTCCTCACCATTGTTACTAGAATGGGATGGTGGAGCATTGAGCAGGAGGCCACCAGAAACCAGCTCAAGCCTTTGAATCCCTTACTATGATTTGTACATTCCTCTTGTCTCTGCTTGTCTTTATAAATTTGCAAGATATCCATTGCAGAATGCCTAGAAGGTGCTCTTTCAGTCCTACAACAGACTTAGAAGAGTGTTGATCATATCCGAGTAGGAACTGAGTATCATTGGGATAATAAAGAATTCTGACAAGAAAAGACCGGATAAAGGCTCAGAGGGGCTGGCTCTACAAATTAAACAAGATGCAACACACTGCGGATCCTTGGGGAGCGCCATAGTCCAGCGAAATCTCTGAAGAACGACATGGAGGAAGCAGCATAATTTGGGAGATTTTTGAAAATAGGTAAAATATGCTAGTGGCCGCCGAGCTAACTTGGTGGATCCTAAAGGGTCCCACAGAATGTCACAGGTATCAGATATTTCTGAAAGGTCTACATGCATTTCCCATCCACAATGTCCCTCACACTGCCAGTCTGCCAGGAAATTAAACTCACCTTGTCTGCATAAAGGCAAGCTTTATCATGCTTCAGGGTGTTTATTTAAACTCTCGAAATCGACCCCTGACATACTTTTTCTCCATTTTACCCCGCTTCATCTTACTTTCAAGGTTTTGGCTCTAAATTCTACAGAAATCCATTTGTTTACTGGTTTCAAGTCATTTATGCATGTAGTTACAATTGGTGCTAGTTTATCCGACATTTGATTAATGACCCAGAAGAGGTCCTCAAAATAAGCATGAGGGACCCCATGTTTAACATATATAGGTCTCAGATGAGATCATAAGCAATGTCATTGTCAATCATTCCCCATCTCCTAAGAGTGCTAGCCTTCCTGGTCCACAGAGCCCTACTTCACTAAGAATTTTAAGGAGAAATTATTCAAAAATTGATCAGCCATACCACTGGCATATCTCTGAGGTCTCGTAAGTAAGATGATGGATTACAAGAAATAATATATAGGGCGTGGCCTAGTGTATTGGTAGACATTTTGGTCATTTGTCTGAAAACTGGCAAACCTAGCTTGACAGAGAGCTGATAATAGGTTGAGTCGCTGTGATTGTCCTCGTTATACTTTAGGTTGCCTTAGATAATAACATTGAATAACTAAGGGATCCCAGTCCACAGAGCTCCAGGATATTTTCCAGGAAGCCCGCATTTGGGCTGGAAAGGGGGTAGTTGAAAACAAATACAAGGGAAAATTAGGGCAAGGGGCGTCAGCTGCTGACTAAAGGCTCAAGAAAGACTTGAGAGAATTCATGGATTAAATTTAAACTCAAACCATCCCTATGAATGCTCAATACGCCACTTCCCAATTTGCCTACTAGATCACATTGCAGGAACTTCAAGCCGGGAAATGACAATGTTCAAGTCTTCATTGGAAAGCTCAGTTAGCCATGTTTCATCCAACTGGTGTCACGAAATCACATGCAGCTGTGGGTAATGCAGTTTCATGTCTTTCTTGTGAGGTCAACAGTAAGAATTAGTCTTATTGGTGTCAATGCTTATTTATTCTTTTATTCAATAACAATAGGAGAGGTAGGGAGAATGAGGCACTCTCTTAGTCCCCGGTTAGTTATACAAAAACAAGAAAAGAGAGGTCAGATCAAACACTTGATCAATCTAAGCGTAAACTATACAGACCACAGTTCAAGGAGTCAACACAAGATTAGATTATCACATCCGATTTGGGTGATAAAGAAAGCCCTCACACACTGACCTAGTCAGTGTCATGCTTCATCATCGGGCCCCACCGACAGAGGCCGAATGCCTCTGCGGTGTGCTACGACGCCAGAAAGACTGCGGAGCAGGTTTTTGTGTATGGAGGGCGTGCTCTTGTTTACAGTGAAATATTAAAAGTGCCTAAAAAAAGGGTATCGAAAAAATATATTTAATAAATGATCCCTGAGGCACAAAATAAAGAGTATTACGTGTCTGTATTTATATGCCAAGGTTCAAGGTTGGTAAAATACAGAATATACTCAATTCCTTCCAGTCAACATGTTTCAGCCATAAGGGTGGTATATTACCGTGGCATTCATCAGGACTATACCCCGGCGGTATGGGCTCTCTAATCACCCACCCTGACCTGGGGACGTGAAAGTGAAAAATAAGAAGTGAAAAAAGTGCATAAAAATTAGTGGAAGAGTAAAATACTCGATTCCAAAAGATACTCCGTAAATTTGGAGTGTCACTGCACTTTCAAAAGGGGCGCTACTGGCACCATGGGTCTCGGGAGGGGGTCGGAGCGACCTGGCACATCGCCCTCAGCGCTCCCGACCCGCTGGTCAACCTAGTTGTGACCTCCAAACCGGACCCCGAAGATAGATATCTTTTTTTAGGCACTTTTAATATTTCACTGTAAACAAGAGCACGCCCTCCATACACAAAAACCTGCTCCGCAGTCTTTCTGGCGTCGTAGCACACCGCAGAGGCATTCGGCCTCTGTCGGTGGGGCCCGATGATGAAGCATGACACTGACTAGGTCAGTGTGTGAGGGCTTTCTTTATCACCCAAATCGGATGTGATAATCTAATCTTGTGTTGACTCCTTGAACTGTGGTCTGTATAGTTTACGCTTAGATTGATCAAGTGTTTGATCTGACCTCTCTTTTCTTGTTTTTGTATATTTATTCTTTTAGCCTGCATCGATCTCCCTTCATGGAATAGCTTTGGACGTTGATCTAATCTAAATAACGTTTCCCGCTGGCACGTGAAAAGCAGCCAACGCCCGGATTCCAGAAGACTATAAAATCCCTGCTAACAAACTCGGAGACTCTTCGCTTCCTGCGCATCGGCGTCTTCACGAGCGTTCCTGTCAGCAGCTCAGCAACCCGTTGGACTTCGGCACCTGATTTTCCCCGTCCTCCTTCGCCAACCCAACCCTGGCGATTCCTCCCAAAAGCTGACCTCCTTACCTGCCCTCGTCTTCTCCGTTCACCTCCTCCTTTGCCTGCATCTTCGGTCCGGTTTCCAGCGTTCTTCCGGACATCGCGTCTTCAGCCTGACTTCCGATCGGACAACAGCTTCCTGAAAATACAGTAAGGTTGCGTCAGAAGCCATCAAACCTTGGCAAAGACAATCCATATCCTTTTTAAAGACTTGTGTTTATTCGAGCATCGGCAATTCATAGAGACTGTGCTACTTTTGGAAACAAGCATTGGCAATACTTAGAGACTGTGTTATTTTTGGAAACAAGCATTGGCAAACCATAAATGACTACGAGTTAACGAACATTGAAAATCTGTATTGTAAAAGGCTGTTCATTTATGCAAGTAGCTACATAAATTGCTCAAAAGAAACTAGTGCAGTATGATTAAACAATATTGCGCTATTGTTGGTGAATAACTGCATGAGAGTTTGTGAATGCAGTTATTGATATCTAGTGGGCAATAATTGATACCATTGTAAACGCACAGCATCAAGAGAGGTTCTGAGAATTAGGAACTATCTGTGTTCTTGTATCTTTTTCTTTTCTCTTGTTTTTAAAACAGAAACCCTTTGGAAGACTCATCATACAATTGCGAGGTAGGCCTATGAGTGGTGTGATGTCCTTTTAACCCATAACTAACCACTAATAGAAGATTAGCGTTTGAAGGCATTTTGTGCATTTAAACCGAGTGTCTTTCTTTTTTCTAAGTATTGTTTTTGCATTTATCTTGAAGGTTGCAAACATCAAGCACCTGACATTGTAGAAGTGTTAACAAGGGCTTCAAGTTAATTTGGTATGTACAAGGAATGTAGAAGAGTAATATATTCCTTTGATAAAAATAGAAAAATCTAGGGCCAGATGTAGGTGGCCGAAAATAGCCATTTACCGACCGGTAACGGCCGAATTCGGCCGTTACCGACCGGTAAATGGCCATTGACATGTAGGGGCCCTTAAATCTGGCATTTTCGGTAATTTTACCGATTAGCTACATATAGCCAATCGGTAAAGTTACCGATTCGGTAAAATTACCGAAAATGCAAGATTGGAATGTGGGTAGCCAATTTTCCATTGGCACATGGCTTTCAGAAATGGTATTTTACCATGGAATACAAATCCATGGTAAAATACCGATTCCTGTGTACATGCACATCTGTGCATGTACACATGTGCCATGTGACAGACAGATGTGCCCTTAGGGCATGTCTGTGTGCCACATTGCACACATGCCCGTTTTGGGGGTGCTAGAGGGTGTCAAAGTGACACCCCCTGCACCCTTGACAAATTCGGTATTTACTGATTCGGAAAATACCGAATCGGTATTTGAATTGAATCCTATGGGCTTCAAGGCCCATAGGATTCAATAGCAAATACCGATTCGGTATTTACCGAATCGGTAAATACCGAATGTTAAGGAATCGTTAAAAAATCCAGATGTTGGTACCTACATCCCATTTACCGATTTTGAAATACCGAATCGGTAAAATTCGGTAATATTCGGTATTTCAAAATCGTTAAATGTGATTTACCTACATCTGGCCCCTATTCCTGATTTTCTTGTTATAACCGTATGTTTATTTAGCAAATGGACAAACAAAGTCTCTTTGAATAAAGAAGCCCTGAACACTTCCAGAGAGAAAACCTCGCTGACATCTCAAGAGGAGATCCAGTGTTTTTTCTTGTTTTCTCTGTCCAATTCCCCTTTCCCTGGGGGGTCAGTCAGTTTGGTCAAGTTAAAACACTCTTGCCAACTGGTTGACTCATTGGGGACTTGGGAGATTGCATCGCCAAGAAGAAACAACAGGAACCTCGTGAGCATCGCCTGACAGAAAGCGAAGCCACATATCACTTGTTTCTTTTTGGTGGTGCAATGGAATTTGATTCATCCAATATGGATGAAACTGGGGTTGCACAATTGTTACAAAAAATGGCTGAAGAGATGGAGGAATTACGCCAAGAAAACCAGGCCCTTAGATTTGAATTAGATAAAACTAAAACCGATTTTACTACTTGGCGAGAGTCTTCTGAAGTTAGGCGTCCAATACTGAGTCCTTCTAAGTTCGGAGTTTCTAATTTTACCTCTCAAAATCCTTCAAGTCAGGGTACGAATCATCCAGTACAGGTTACAGTCTTAACACCTAAATCAATTCCCCTGGCAAATCCAGAGAGATTCACTGGAGATAGTAATCGCTATAATGCCTTCATAAGTCAGTGTCAGCTGCATTTTATGTGCAAGCCTCAAGTTTTTAACTCAGATACATCTAAAGTGGCTTTTATAATTTCTTACCTGGGAGGAGTGGCAGCTAATTGGGCTATGCCCTTAGTAGATAGGAACGACCCCTTGATACATAACTTGAATACCTTTAAAGCAACAATGTCTAGTCTTTTTGCGAAACATGTATTTTTGCAAGCATCCGACAACGAACTCCTGAACCTCCGTCAAGGTTCTAGGGATTTAATAACTTACGTCACTACATTTAACAGATTGTTGGCAGAAACTCGGTGGCCAGAAGAAAAAAGAGTGTCTTTATTTTATAGAGGCCTAAGAGATGATCTTAAAGACTCTCTTGCCCACATAGTCAACCTTCCAGAAGATTTCACAGAATTCCAAGATTTAGTAGTGAAGTTAGACCATAGGCTAATCGAGAGAAAAAGTGAGAGACCAAAGGGTGACATCAGACATTTACATTTTAAAGCTGAACGCAAAGACAATGAGGATAAAAACGCCCAAGTAGAGCCTATGCAGATTGGGGGGGTCAAAGGGCCTCTTTCAAAGGAAGTAAAGGATCGTAGACGTAAAAGTAATTTATGTTTATATTGCGGTAAATCTGGTCATTTTGCCAGAGATTGCCCAGTTAAGCCAGTTAAGAAAAGAGCTGTAGTAGTATCCTCTGAATCCCCTCAGATGCCGGAAAACTAATAATCTCGGGGAACAAGGAGGTCGGTTCTCCGAGAGCTTCAGATCTACAGATCTCACATTACGCTACTACTGTTCCTAATTACATACCTAGATATTTCACCATAAGGATAATTCTGATTCTATCTAACCAACAGAGACACAGTATTCCTATACTTATTGATTCCGGAGCAACAGGTAACTTTTTTGATCTGGAATTAGCCCGGAAACTAAATTTGACACAAGTGCCTAAAAAGGAACCTGAACCTGTAAGGGTGGTTGATGGATCAGCTCTCTCTTCAGGACTGATACGATTCCATACGACACCTTTGATTTTAGTAACTGATAATGGTCACACTGAGCTTACCACCTTTGATTTAATAGATACACCTACCTTTGGAGTCATTTTAGGAATTCCCTGGCTTGAGTTACACAATCCTAAAATTGATTGGATCAAGCGTACTGTAACGTTAGATTCCTCTTACTGTAAGCTTCATTGTTATCAGGAAACTAAGGATCCTGTTATGCCTCTGTATTGTGCTATTTCACATTGCGAATCTCATGCAGTTCCAAAAGAATACCCCAAGATTATGCTGATGTGTTTGATCCGGTTAAAGCCACCAAATTGCCTCCTCACAGAATTTACGACTGTCGAATCGACTTGATTCCTGGAGCAGTGTTGCCTTGTAGTCGTATATATGCTCTAACAGAACCTGAAAATCAATATCTACGTTCTTATCTGGATGAGCTATTAGAATTAGGATTTATTCGTCATTCCACCTCTCCAGTTTCGTCTCCTCTCTTCTTCGTGGCAAAGAAGACAGGGGATTTGAGGGCTTGCATAGACTATCGTGCAGTCAATAAATCTACCATCAAAAATCGTTATCCTTTGCCTTTAATTCCAGTATTGCTTAATCAAGTGCGAGGTTCTAGTATTTACACCAAACTAGACCTACGCGGAGCTTATCATCTGATTCGCGTTAAAGAAGGAGACGAATGGAAGACTGCCTTCAGAACTAAATTTGGCCTTTTCGAGTATACAGTAATGCCTTTTGGCCTTTGTAACGCTCCAGCAGCCTTTCAATACTTCATAAATGAAGTTTTGCACGAATTGCTGGATGTCTGCGTTATTGTATATATCGATGACATCCTGATTTACTCAAAAGATTCAAAGGAACATACAGAACATGTTCGGGCAGTTCTTCAAAAATTGAGAGACAATTCATTGTTTGTGAAACTTGAAAAATGTGTCTTTAACACTCCGAAAGTTGAATTTTTAGGATTTTGGCTTTCACCTGAAGGAATTACCATGGATCCTAAAAAGGTAGAAGCTATTTTGAATTGGCCAGCTCCAACTTCTGTCAAAGAAGTACAAAGAGTTTTGGGGTTCGCAAATTTTTACAGGCGATTCATTTCCAAATTTTCTGATATTGTAGTGCCTATTACTCAACTGTTACAAATAGGAAAAAAGTTTCATTGGAACATGGAAGCTGAAAAAGCCTTCCAAACTCTGAAAAAGGCTTTCACCTCGGTACCTATTCTGGTGCATCCGGACCCAGATAGACCATTCTTTGTAGAAGCAGATGCTTCACAGACAGCCATAGGAGGAGTCTTATTACAAAAAGACGTTAATTCAGGTCGTTTACATCCAGTAGCCTTTTTCTCAAGGAAATTGATACCAGCAGAACAAAATTATACTATTGCTGAACGTGAGTTGTTAGCTATTAGAGCAGTGTTCCAGGAATGGAGACATCATCTCTTGGGGGCCAAACACACGATAACGATCTTCTCAGATCATAAGAATTTACAATTCTATTCGACAGTGAAAGCATTTACTCCTAGACAGATGCGCTGGCTACAGTTTTTTACTGAATTTGATTTTGTAATCACCTATTGTCCTGGAGCAAAGCAATTATTGTCTGACACTCTTTCTCGATTGATCTGTGATAAGAACAAGGACCAACTAGGAGAACTGCAGAGTATAATACCCGCAGAAAAAGTATGTGCAGAAACTACTTCTGATGATTTTTTGACCATATTAAAAGGAGAAACAAAAAAATTAAATCAACAGCAATGGCTTTCTCAAAAGAATGCTACCATTGAAAAAGGGTACTTTTTCTATAAAAATAAACTATTTATTCCAGAAAAATCTTTAAGAGAACAGATCATTAAATGGAATCATGACATTGCCTCCGCAGCCCATCCCGGGATGAATAAAACATTGGAACTGTGTCAAAGACATTTCTGGTGGGAAAACATGAGTAAAGACATCCGCCAGTATGTACACACTTGCCCAGTATGTGCACGGCAAAAATCACTACATTCCTCACCCACTGGCTTATTACAACCTCTGGCAGTTCCACCATATCCTTGGCACACCGTCAGTCTGGATTTTATTACTGATCTACCTAAATCACACGGGAATACCACAATTCTGGTAGTAGTTGACCATGTTTCTAAGATGGGACATTTTGTCCCTCTACCCAAACTCCCTTCTGCAGCCGAGTTGAGTAACATTTTTCTAACTAACATAATTAAGTTACATGGTTGGCCACAAAAGATTATTTCCGACAGAGGGCCTCAATTTGTTTCAAAATTCTGGAAACAACTTAATACACAATTAGGTGTAGAAGTGGCCTTGTCATCTGCGTTTCACCCTCAGACTGACGGTCAAACTGAAAAACTAAATCAATACCTTGAGCAAAGTCTGCGATGTTTGGCCACGACTGTTTCATCCAGTTGGGATGAAGCTCTACCTTTGGCTGAATTTTCTTATAATAACTCAATACACTCAGCTTTAGGATGCTCACCCTTTTATTTCTCCACTTGTCAACATCCTCGAACATTACCAATAATTGTCCCAGACAAGATGCAAAACATGCCAGCAGTTTCAGAAAGACTTACTAGATTACAAACACTTCAGGAACAAGTTCGAAAATCATTGGAGAAAAATAAAGAAAAGATGAAGAGAATAGCAGATCTTCATAGATTACCTTCACCCCATATAAAGTAGGAGATCTAGTTTGGTTAGCAACAAAGAACATCCAGATAGAAGGCCCAAGAAAGCTAAAACCAAGATTTATCGGTCCATTCCCAATAGAAAAAATAGTGAATCCTGTATCCATTAATTTGACTTTGCCACAGGATTATTCAATACACCCTGTCTTTCATGTCTCCCTTTTAAAACCTTACGATCCAAACACCAGATCTGATAATCCACCCCCTCCTGTAGTAGTAGGAGATCATGTTGAATACGAAGTGGAGAAAATTGTGGATGCTAAACGTATTCGAGGTCGCTTGTTTTATTTGATTGCATGGAAGGGTTATGATTCCTCTGAAAGGTCATGGGAACCAGAAACTAATGTACCCGCCCCCAGATTGGTTCGTTTGTTTCATGCTTTACATCCACAAAAACCACGATCTGTACGAAGACCTTTGGGGGGGGGAACTGTCATGAAATCACATGCAGCTGTGGGTAATGCAGTTTCATGTCTTTCTTGTGAGGTCAACAGTAAGAATTAGTCTTGTTGGTGTCAATGCTTGTTTATTCTTTTAGCCTGCATCGATCTCCCTTCATGGAATAGCTTTGCACGTTGATCTAATCTAAATAACGTTTCCCGCTGGCACGTGAAAAGCAGCCAACGCCCCGATTCCAGAAGACTATAAAATCCCTGCTAACAAACTCGGAGACGCTTCGCTTCCTGCGCATCGGCGTCTTCACGAGCGTTCCTGTCAGCAGCTCAGCAACCCGTTGGACTTCGGCACCTGATTTTCCCCGTCCTCCTTCTGCAACCCAACCCTGGCGATTCCTCACAAACGCTGACCTCCTTACCTGCCCTCGTCTTCTCCGTTCACCTCCTCCGTTGCCTGCATCTTCGGTCCGGTTTCCAGCGTTCTTCCGGACATCGCGTCTTCAGCCTGACTTCCGATCGGACAACAGCTTCCTGAAAATACAGTAAGGTTGCGTCAGAAGACATCAAACCTTGGCAAAGACAATCCATATCCTTTTTAAAGACTTGTGTTTATTCGAGCATCGGCAATTCATAGAGACTGTGCTATTTTTGGAAAAAAGCATTGGCAATTCTTAGAGACTGTGTTATTTTTGGAAACAAGCATTGGCAAACCATAAATGACTACGAGTTAACGAACATTGAAAATCTGTATTGTAAAAGGCTGTTAATTTATGCAAGTAGCTACAGAAATTGCTCAAAAGAAACTAGTGCAGTATGATTAAACAATATTGCGCTATTGTTGGTGAATAACTGCATGAGAGTTTGTGAATGCAGTTATTGATATCTAGTGGGCAATAATTGATACCATTGTAAACGCACAGCATCAAGAGAGGTTCTGAGAATTAGGAACTATCTGTGTTCTTGTATCTTTTTCTTTTCTCTTGTTTTTAAAACAGAACCCCTTTGGAAGACTCATCATACAATTGCGAGGTAGGCCTATGAGTGGTGTGATGTCCTTTTAACCCATAACTAACCACTAATAGAAGGTTAGTGTTTTAAGGCATTTTGTGCATTTAAACCGAGTGTCTTTCTTTTTTCTAAGTATTGTTTTGGCATTTATCTTGAAGGTTGCAAACATCAAGCACCTGGCATTGTAGAAGTGTTAACAAGGGCTTCAAGTTAATTTGGTATGTACAAGGAATGTAGAAGAGTAATATATTCCTTTGATAAAAATAGAAGAATCTATTCCTGATTTTCTTGTTATAACTGTATGTTTATTTAGCAAATGGACAAATGAAGTCTCTTTGAATAAAGAAGCCCTGAACACTTCCAGAGAGAAAACCTCGCTGACATCTCAAGAAGAGATCCAGTGTTTTTTCTTGTTTTCTCTGTCCAATTCCCCTTTCCCTGGGGGGTCAGTCAGTTTGGTCAAGTTAAAACACTCTTGCCAACTGGTTGACTCATTGGGGACTTGGGAGATTGCATCGCCAAGAAGAAACAACAGGAACCTCATGAGCATCGCCTGACAACTGGGCTCATTGACTACTGCCAATGTCTCCCACCTGTGCTTAGGAAGTGATCTAATATTTAATAGCGCCACCGTAAGGATGGGAAGGATGGTAGTTGTGGTGGTATGGCCACCTTCCTACTCCTAATTCTCCACTGAAGGATAGGTTTTCAACACAGTGCAATTAGGAACCAAAATAAACTCATTGTCCTTATGGATCTGAAGAGGTTTTTCTCTGGAGCAGCAAAACCGACCAGCATGGGTTGGCTGCTGAGCATACTTAATGTGGATTGGCACAGATGAGCTTGTCTTAGGCACACCCATTGCACACATCTGCTGTGCAGCAAGGTGGCAATTGTTTCTAAGGGATCTGTGAGACTGAGAGATGGCCACAGAGAAAGGCCCACAATTGACAAGTCACCACCCATGGTCACAAAGCCTCTCTGCTCAGGGTAACAACCAGAGATTTATAAAAGATAATGTCGGCTCATGTTGATCTTGGACCGCATGCCTCCCATCATGTCGTTAGAGGCATCCGTTGGACAATGAAGCAATTACTGGCATCTGGAACATTCAAGACTCATGGTGCCTCATGCAGAGCCTTTCACGGCTGCTCAGAGGCCTGCTGAAATTTCAAAGTCCAATTTATCTTTTTTTAATACTTCTGGGATGTTAGAATTGCAAGGAGCCACAATAGAACCATAGTGTTCTACAAAGTCAATATAGTGCGTGTTAGGACCTAAGCATGCCTACATATGTTTCTCTATACGTGTGGTTTGGTTTCCCAATGCATGATCACTTTTATTTCAGCACTGAGAGATCCAAGTTTCACCACCCACTGAGTATCTTAGAAAGGACATGGAGCTTTGCCCAATCTGGCAATTAGTTGGCTTGATACTGAACTTTGATCTTTGAGGTCCCTGTAAGAACAACAAGGTAATGGATGGAATGCTTGAATTAATCTCAGCCACTAACAATCACTCAGGGCCACATTTAATACAAAACACCCAGCGCGAGGATGGTAATCAATGGAGCGGTATCAGAACCGTTCAACTTACAGAGAGGGACAAGACAGGGGTGTCCCCTGTCGCCCTTGCTGTTCCTGCTTTCCCTAGACCCGCTGATCAGAGACATCAGGACCAATGTAGAGATGAGGGGCTTTACCATAAAAGACATCACAATTAAGCTAGCCGCATACACGGATGACATCCTCAAACTCACGGAGAGCCCAAAACAATCTATCAAGGCCCTAATGAAGTCCATAGGTATATATTCTAGACACTCTGGATATAAGCTAAACGTATATAAATCGGAATGTAAACCCCTTAATATCCACACCACCAAAGAAACGCTAGGGGCCTCGGGACCGGTGAGGCAGACTGGTTTCATTAAATATCTGGGCATACAATTCGGCAGGGATCTCAAGAGCACACTGGATCAAAATGAGAGTCAACTAGTTGAAAAAATAAAGGGACTCCTGGAAGCGTGGTCACCCAGATACATAACATGGTGGGGGAGGATAGAGACAATAAAAATGATGATTACGCCAATGGTCAACTACTTAGACAATATTCTTCCCCTAACACTGACAGAGGACTTCCACAAAAAGTTAGACAAAATGATCAACAAATTCCTGTGGAGAGATAAGAGAGCGAGGATAAGCCAGAAGAACATGAGGTTAAATAAAAAGCTGGTGGGGTTGAACCTCGCGGACTTCAGAACATTCCAAACTGCCTTCCTGGCGAAACAAGGGGAATACTGGGTTCTCCCTGAACAGGAATATACACAAGCGTGGCTCAAGATTGAGAGGAGTTTACTAAACAACCAGGAGCCCATAACCCTCCTCACAGCCAGCAAACGCGAGCAACCCTCAAATCTGATACTCAGAAACACACGCAACGCCCTAATCAAGGTAGACCAAAAAATGGACATCAGCATAAAAAACACAAGAAGGGAATCACTGTGGGGGAACAGGAAGATAAAGTATATGGGAAAACCAATATCCATGGAGACATGGAAGGAAAAGGGCATCTCCTTTCCAATCCAGCTAGACGTGGAAGATAGCCCAGCCTCCTTTAATGGGATAAAAACACAGCTTATCCTCCCCGAGATAGAATTCTACAACTTCCTTAAGATTAGAGCCGCCCTGTCAAAAGCGAAACTCAATAGGCACAAACCCTCCATCATCCAGTACATGATTAACATCAACAGAACAGGACACCAGGTGTCTCACCTATACCGCCTATTAAGACCTAGCTCCACAAAATTAAACAAAAAGGCAACCGCATACTGGGAGAAAGAGCTAGGGACTACGCTCAGCAACATAGAACAACAAATCCTATGGTCTTCCCCCACACAAAACAAAATAACCCCAACACTAGCACAAACACAATTTCGGCTACTGCACAAGATCTACTGGACACCAGCATGCCTGGCGACCTTAGGGCTCAGGGAAGATGACCTATGCTGGAACTGTGACAAAGAAAAAGGCGATCTTGCACATCTACTTTACCACTGTGCCAAGGTCAAAAAATTCTGGGATTCGACTTCATAAATAAAACACTAGGTTGTACAATCAAACCAGAATTTGCCACCCTAGCAACTGCATTCCTAACCACTGAGCTAGACTCAAGACAAGACAGGGACCTAGTAGATCTACTAATCACAGCTGCAGTAAAAACAGTACTAGCCAAATGGAAGAACACCACTAAGGCAACATGCAAGGACTGGCTCAACTGGGTCACATACCTAAGGGGGTGAACACAATCACCCTCCAACACTCAGCCTGGAAGCAACCACACAGGGGCATGTGGGAGACCCTGGACAAATTCCTGGACTCTTATGACCCGCCATAAACAAGAACAACCTACACCAGCCTGAGTACTGCATGCCCCCTTGTATGGAGCTGAGACAAAAATGAGAGTAACAAACTTGTTGTATCTTTTTCTTCTCACATTCTCCTTGCCTCTTTCCTTTCCCCTTCACACCTCTGCCCCACCCTATAGGGGACAGTTGGATAATCAGCCTAGCATGTATACATCTGTAAAGTAGAGCTACATGACCCAAACGAGCCTGGGCAGAAACCCTGGAGCGAGCTATCCATTAAAAGTGTATGTTGTATGTCTTATATGTATGTGTACGTGTATGTAAAAAAACAATAAGAATTTACTGAAATTAAAAAAGAGTACATAATTTTTCACCCACCATGCCATCTGTGTTTGGACCCAGCCGTGTACAAATCAGTCTTGACCCCCTTACTCCAATGGGAACAGTCCAGACTGAAATGCCAGGCCAGGTCCTCCACGAAACAGAAACCAAGCAAACTACGTCTAACCAATGTTGCCTTAATTAGGGCTCATCAGCTAGTTATGGAGTGGTTCCAGTGGCACAGTAAGCAAGGGATGCACATCTGGGTGGACCTGTCGCACTTAGGTCATCAACTGCAACAACAACAAGGTGATGTATGGAATACTTCAATTAATCTCAGTCACTGGCTAACGCTCAAGGCCGTATCCTAGTCCATTGTTTTTTGCCCACCGTGTCACCTCAGTTTGGACCCACCCACACTGAAATCAGTCTTAACTATGCTCCAATCAGAACAGTCCAGCATAAACTGCCAGGGCAGATCCTCCATGAAATGGAACACAAGCAATCCTGGCCGCTTCTGTAGAATTTGTAGCCTCTGCAGCCCCTTTATCAGGTAAAACAGGTGATCCATCAACAGAAACCCACTATTTTATGTAGGTAGGTAACACATAAAGTCCACATTACATTCAGATTGTGGTCATTAGCCTCTGAAAGGTTGCTGGTACATTGTTAAACCGAAATGACATAACATGTAATGGAAACAGGCTTTCTGGACTGCATGTGTATTTTCTTTTGCCCAGGGGTCAGGCCTTTCTGCCAGTACTAGCTAACTAAATAAACGGTGATCAGAAATTGACAAGCTCTAACTTATCACTGAGTTTGTCAGCGAAAGGAAAGGGATTTATATTCCTTTTAAGTGACCACATTCATAGTCCACATATAAGCAAAGGAATTTGGCACAAGCACCACTGGGCTAGCCAATGGGCTTTGAGGCGGTTCAGCATCCCAAAGATCCATCATTTTGCTAATTGCACCCTTAATGCAAGATAGGGCCTTTTCTGATGTCATGCTGGTCTTGGATTAAGCTGACAAACTGTTCCAGTGTCAAATCAGCCCAGATAACAGATCTAAATTTGACCTACACTCCTGTCAGGTCTTGAGACATGTTAGTACAGAGAAGACTGGAAACATGGAAGCAATGGCACACATGGCAGTGGAAAATATGCATATCCCCATTAAAAGTCCATTTACCAGACTCATGCATATAGCCACAGCCACTAGAGGGCCAGCACAATCAGGCATAAGTTTAAGCCAAAAGTGGCAAACCAGGGGGCTTATTTACAAGCCCCTTGCACTGCCAGTGCGTCACTTTTTATGATGCACCAGTTGTGCAACCTGCTGCCCATAATTTGCAATAACACGTAAAGCCAGCCTGCATGGCTTTTTGTGTCCTTGTAAATATGGTCCCTTTACATGCATCATTGTGCATGAAAGGGAGTACCATTGGAGTTGCTGTGGGTGTTCCCACACAACACCCATGGCTTCTACCACATTTCCAGATTTGTGAGAAATCATAAACCTGGAAATGCGTCAGAATTCTACCCCTTTGCGTAGGGAGGCATAACGATGAGAAGTGTTTTCATTTCTCCTCGTTTTTTTTCCTCTTTCTATTCGTGCTGCATTCTGCAGCACACATAGAAAAGGAAAATCACATCTTGTGCTTGTTTATGTGCAAAGGTGTCCCTTCCTGCACATAAACAATCACTGAAAATGTGTGTTGTATAAGCAGCACACACAGAACTTTAAAAACGCCATTTCAGACTGTTTATGTGCAGGAAGGGACACCTTCCTGCACATAAACAATCATTCCCCTCAACGCAAGCACCCATGCACTCAGGTGCAAGGGTGCCTGCATTGGCTGCCAGCAAATTATGCGCCAGCACAGGGGAGAGCAAAGGTATCCGTCATATTGTTGTAGATATGATGCATCCCTGTGCTTCAGAATTAACACAGGCGGCCATTCAAATGGCTTACAGCACTGTGCTTCATTAATTCCTTGTAAATGAGGCCCCAAGTATTTAAATCCACCTGTGTAGAGTTCCATTGTTTGGCAAACAATGGTTGTTGTGACTGTTTGCTATTCGCTTCTGTTCTCTGCTCATTTTATCCCTTCACTTTTGTTTTCTCCAATGTTCAGTTCCCTTCCATCCTCTAGTTTCCTTACATTATGATTGTGATTGCCTGCTTGCTACCCTCTAGTTTGTTTGTCTCCATGTCCAAGCCTCTTTTCTCCCAGTGCAGAATTGGCATATCTTCTTCGGCTCTTGAGAGTAGTTTGCGTTACACAGAGGGCTATTTACAGCATCCTCTCTGTTTGCACTGGGTAAGTGCCAAACCTTGTTACCTTTTTGTCGCATTCATATCCTATTGTGTCATCCTTTAGTAACTTGTGTTCTTTCATCCCTCCGGTGGGAACTTTGACATTCATAGTTTGGCTTTGAGGTACTTTGGGGCATATTTGCAAGCCCCTATCACCACTAGAATGTCACTTTTTTTGACGTTGGGGTGGCTAACCAGCTTCGCCTCATTTACAAGTCAGCGTTATGCCACTTAACATGGCTTAAAGTTGCCTTGTAAATAAGGCCATCTTTCACACTATACTTAGTGCGAAAGCGGTGGGCAGTGGGTGTTGCGGTGGACGTTCTGCCTCAACATCCATTGATTTTAATTCTGCCCCATATTTACAAGGGTGGGGAAAATATGGGGCAGCTTCAAAATTAAGACCAGGGAAGTCTGGGTCTTAACAGGGCATAGTGAGGAGAAATGTTTTCTTTGTGCTCGTTTTTGCTGTTTTTATGTGTGCTGCATTGTGCAGCACACATAGAAACAGCAAACTGCCATGCGTGATTGTTTATGTACAGGAAGGTGACCCTTCCTGCACATAAACAATCATTTTAAAAATGACGAGTTGCAACTTCTATGTGTGCTGCACAAAGCAGCACACATACGGTGCAGCCCTGCATTTCCGAAGTGGCGGTGCGGGCCGTAAAAGCCTAGAAGGCTAGCACCATGCTCTGTCACTTCTTTGTAAATATGTCACCTTCTCTTCAGAATTATTTTTGGGTTTTCTGAACCGCAGCCTGAAGGAATGTATCTCTCTCCCTCTTTACCCACTTTTCTTCTTAGTCTGGCTCTTAATTAACATTCTTGACCCAGTGCAATTGTTTGAGTCAACCTCTAGGGGGCAACTGGAGAATTGGCCTCAACATCCATGCGCTCGAATTACTGTGTCATGAGAGATTGCCAGACCGCATGAAATAGAACCTGAAGCCACTCCCTTGCAGGCAACAGCTCAAGTAATCAACCACATCCAAGATGATCTTGAAGTCGATCATCAAGAGTGTGCATTTCTTGTAGAGAAAGGAAATCAGTCAATAAACCCTACCAGCAGATCCAGGGAGGAGAACTGCAACCAACTGCTCCCCACAGTACCAATAGCACCCTGTATACAGGAAGGAGTAATCTAGTAACAAGTCACGCAGAAGCGGTGCCTTACGTATCCTTAGTTTAGCGGCATGTGAAAAGCTCAAAGGAGATCCATATAATTTCCAAGCATTTATAGTTTAAAATAATTTGTACTTAATGGCAAAACCTCAACAGTTTGCAACTGATCAGGCTAGGGCAAAGGCATTTCGGCTTGGGTGAGTGCTTCAATTTTAAACCTAAGTTGTCAAGCTGTGGAACAGCAGCACATTAAGGCTGTTTTGCTAAAAGACAAATAAAGGCCACTGCGCTTGCTGCTTTACTCTCTCTTCAATAAGGCAAGGAGGATCTGGTGTCCTATATTAGCCATTCGAAGCAGTGAATTGCAGTGGCAGCCTGGAAAGAGGAGTCTAAAGCAGTGGCCTTCTATCAAGCCCACCATGAGGGTTTGAAGTAGGCTAATTCTTTAGTGGTAAATAGACCAATGACCACTACATTACTTATTAATTTCACATCACAATTTGGTGCCCAACAAACTGCTAGAAGGCAAAAAAGACATACCCTTACCGTGAGCCAAGCTGGTTGCTGACTTTGGACCCCATCGGATTTTGGATTTTGGACCCCATCCCAGAGGATTCCTTGCTCCCGTGGTCGCTGCAGCTGCAAGTGCTGCAAACGCTGACAGCGTTCACAACCTCGCCGGACCCGCTTTGCGGGTCCCGCCGCGCCGTGTGCTTGGAGGCGCCTGATAGTGTGGGTCTGCTGTTACCACCGAGGAGGAGCAGGCAGGGCAGAGTGTCGGTGGGGCTGCGAGCAGGCAGGGACTCCAGTGTCCAGGAGCCCCTGCGCGCCCATTGAACACACCTGGGCTGCTCTCCCCGCTGGACACACCCCCCTGTCCTCCCTCCTATTGGCTAGCCGCACCAGAAGCATAAAGCTGATTACACTCCCCGCTAAGCAGGAGCGAGCGGGAGCGCGCCGGGAGAAGCCCGGGACAAGGGTTGGACCGTCTGTGGCCGTCCGGGGCCGGCAGAGGTCGGGCCGGGCCACCCCCCTAACATTTTCTTCCAATATTCACTGTAGTTCATGGTATTCATTAGTTGATGTGTTTTTTGTTTGTTTTTAACTATAGTTCCAGGCCAATGTAACGGTAGTGCCTATACTGTAGAACATATTTGGATCGATTGAAGTTTGTCGTTTGCACATTGTGTTTAGAGCCAATTCTGTTTTTGTACAGTTAAAAAATGACCCTACGGTCAGGTAAAGAAAGGCAAGTCCAGGTTTCCACCTCCAATGGCACTTTTACTGGCACGATCGATCAATTTTTTAAACGCACCACCACTATATTGGAGAAGGAGATAGCTCTTGCCGAAAAACGCCTTTCGCTTGACTTAATCACAGGCAAGCGATCTTCACTCGGTAAAATTACTGAGGCTGTCTCTCCTGTCCCACTTTCCTTGTTGAACAAAGATAGCTCAGATGTTAATGTAGACTCAGTGACAGTATCTTCTTTCGCGAGTCAAACATTGGATTTAGAGGGGATTAGTAAAGAAAGTGCATATGACACGGCCCATGATAATATGTTGAATGGTGGGACTATTTACCACGACCAGTCTGGTGAGAAATCAGGTCTCTCAGACTCCCCAAAGTACTGAGCGAGCGAATTCCTCTACCCATTCGCAACACCCACCCACTCACAATCCTGGGAAACGTAAAAGGGTAGACTCGCACGATTTAGGGGAACATACTGAGGGCTCGGGAACTACCTCTATATCCCCTACACAGTTACCCAATTTTAAGGCAGTGGTTCAGCCTGAGGAACATAACACCACAGTTAACATTGTAGAAGGAATACTCTTGGCTAAAATAGAGTTGTTAATCAAATCATTACTCTTACCGCTATTTGAAAGGACCAGATTATTAAATACAAAAATGGACTCTTTAGATATGCTGGTAAAAGATAATATAGCGACATCTAATAGAATTTACGCCATCTTAGCCTCTAAAGGTTTAGCCTCAACAGCCCGACCCTTCCGAAGACTACCACTGTGAATAATAAAGCTGGGGGTAACAGTCTGAAAGCGGCACCTTCTATCACAAAAGTACCGCAGCAAAAACCCGTACCTGTTACAAAGAAAATACCTATTACTGAGAGCATACCCCAGCACAAGGCCATAATGCATCCCCCGGCCAAGAAACACCCAATCCCTACCAGTCATCATGACCAAAGTATTCGGCCCAGGATCAAACCTGTCCCAAGAAAACAATGTGTGAACCTCCCCCCAGAGTCACTGCCTTACACTATCATCTTAACTGGCGTGGCTCCCCTTGGAGATGGTAAGAGAGAAACACATAAGGATCTATACAACAAGGTAACATTCTGGCTGAATAAAAATCGCCCACTCCCTCCAAACTCGAATCCCGAAATCCTTAATGTTAGGAGGGTGGACTGGGTAGGCTACAGCAAAAAAGATCTTGAGGGGGATTGTGTGGTAATTAGTTTTAGAGAGCCATGGGTTGCTGAATACATTAGTAGGGAACCAAGATATGGTAGAGTTGGGGATGTACAAACTCTATCGTTGCATTATTTTTATCCCGCACTATACACAAATAGAGCCCAAACACCGATCCATCATCCCAGAAGGGATAGACCCAGAGGAAGATTTCATTTTGAAACACCTATCTACCCACTGTTTCAGCCCCACCTTTCGAACCGGTTTGCCCCCCTATCCGGTCTGGAAGGTGTGGACTGACTTGATAATGAGCCTCTGGTATCTGGGTTGACCGGAGCTGCAGTGAATTGCTCCCCCAATAATTCTATATCTATTACTGAAGAGACCGTTCTAGGGAATAGCAAAATCATCCAGGGGGGGAAAGGAAGGGGTAAACCCTCTAATCATACCCCTAGACCCTTGATCCCTGGGGAGATTGTGGATCCAGTTGTTAATCCGCCAAAGAAACCTACACATACCCTCACGGTCTTGTCATGGAACATAGCGGGGCTAAAGGGGAAAATGTCAGAGGCTGATTGGGGGTCTTATGTGGATTCACACGATGTAATTATATTACAGGAAAGTTGGTCAACTGATGCCATTTACCGGGTTGGTTACCTCAATTATTACAAACCAGCCTGTAAAGGTTCAAAAGGTCGCCCCTCTGGAGGCCTTGTTATTTGGATTAGACAATCCTTAGGATTTAAAATCATAGACCTTCCTATTCCAAGTAATGACATATTAGCCTTGAAACTAACCAGTAAAAATAACCATGACATCTTCCTGATTAATATTTATGCAAGGGGGCGACCCGGTGGGAAGCCAATGAGAGCGGTAGATGATTTAGATTCCCTACTGAATAACATTGACAGAGAAAAATGTGTAATGGTGGCAGGGGATTTTAACTGCTCATTTGCACCGTTTCCCAATTTGGATAATGGGGGATGGGGGCGTGGCTTGGATGCCGAGGAGGTAGGCAGCGTGAGCTCGGAGCTCCGTGCCCGATCCCGGAAAATATCCTGAAAATTCATTCGAACCCCGGAATAAAGGACACTATCCGGTACTGGACGGTACTGCGGAGGGTCCGGGACCCACGGAGGACGACACCGAGCCTTCCCACAGCAGTATCTCAACTTTGAAAGCTGAACTCAGCCGAGAAGTCGCGGACCCCAAAATGGCGGCGAGGGCATGAGATCGCTTGTGACTGGGACATCTGCCCGGAGACCCACTGAAGACCGCTCCCGGACACGCTAGAGGTGTTGGCGGCCGCGTCGCGCCTCTCCCCAGGTGCCGGATGGACTTTGGGCGCGCCCTTGGGCGGTGGTTGAGGGCCGTCTCCTGATTGGGGCGACAACGGTGTGACAGTGACCCGGAGACGAGAACCCCGGACCTCCGGCGCAACTGGCGCTGGCCGGGCCGCGACCGCTCGGTGCTTCTTGCTTCTTGGTGACATTTCTGGGCCTGAGAACCCGGCCGGAAGACGGTGCCCGGCGACGCTCGGAGGGCGACCAAGAACACACTTGAGGACCGCCGCCCATCCCGGCCCAGATGGGGAAGCCGAAGGGGAAGGGAGATGGCGCGACCGACACTGAGGCGGCGGAAGGAGCGGAGAGAGACCAAGCGGCGTTACAGCGGATGCAGGATCGTATCCTGGAAGCCATCGCCACCACAAAGGATGCCCTGCAGCATGATATAGCTCGGGTGGCGACGGGCTTGGGCCTCCTGAAGGCCGACCACGACAAACTTAAGGACAGGGTGAAATCCGTGGAGGCCACGGTTAAGGACTTAGCCCCGGCCCAGGCAACGGTGAAGGCCCAGATGGCCGACGTGATGGACCGTCTGAAGGTGCTGGAAAGGAGGGCCGAGGATGCAGAAAACAGGAACAGGCGCAACAACGTACGCCTAGTGGGCCTGCCGGAGAAAATTGAAGGCGACGACATGGTGGGCTACTTGGATAACTGGCTGCGGACGGAGGTGGCACCAGAAGGTCTGTCCCCCTTCTTCTCCCTGGAGCGGGCACATAGAGTTCCGGCGCGTCCGCCAGCCTTGGGCCTTCCTCCTCGCCCGGTGGTATTCAAGTTGCTCCATTACCGGGACAGAGACTGGCTTTTGCAGAGGGCGAGAGAGGCAGGGCCCTTTCAAGTGGAAAACAACAGAGTCACCATGTTCCCGGACTACACGTTTGAGACTCAGCGACTCCGGGCAAACTTCCTGTCCCTCAAGCGGGAGCTCCGCCAGGAAGGCATCAAGTACTCCCTGTTGTTTCCTGCCAAGCTAAGAGTGGTGGTGGATGAGAAGTCTTTATTCTTCACGACCTCCGCGGACGCATGGGACTGGTGGGACACCTATAAGGCAGGAACGGACGGTGCTAAGGCCAGGGAGGAAGAGGCTAAGGTTGCGAAGCCGATCAGGCAGTCCCAACGGATCAGAAAGAACCGCAGGAGGACCGGGAAACCATCAATGTCGCAGACGGAGGCGGAGAGGCAGGCGGCCCTACAGGCGGTGGTGGACTTATCTAGAACCGCCAGGACTCAGTCTGGGAAGGGTACGGACTCGGAGGACCCGGGCACGGGCTCAGAAACAGGACAATCGGAATTTGGTGGAGCCCGGGGCCCTATTGTGACGCCGCAGACCTCGGGAGAGATACTGGAGGCGTGTTGAACTGGTTTGGCGGAATGGACTCGCTGGTCGGACACCGGGGCGAAGGACCCGCAGCAGTGGCTCGATATTGATTGAGGTTTTGGGGAGCTGTAATGTGGGGATTGTGGGGTGGAGCGCGCGGGGCTGATTTGTTGGAGCTCTTATAGCATTGAGCCGCGCCTTACTGGCCCCTAAGGTCATCGCAGTGGGGACTGCGAATATTGCCACCTTTCCTTAAGGGGTGGTCGGGAGTGTTGGTTTGGATGGGGGTACTTCCAGTTGCGGGGGGGCCTGTCCTGGGGGGGTGGGAGTTGAGAGCAGTTGGGGTTGCTCAGGGGGTTGTAGTTGTTGGAGGGGTTTGGCTTCCTGTTTGGAGATGGTGGGGGGGGAGGCCCGTGGTCGCGGGACTTATGCGAACACTGTTCTTTGCTGTATGGTCCGGTAGTGTAGGGGGGAATGGCTAGTACTGGAGCGTTGAAATGTGTGACCTGGAATGTGCGGGGTATGCAGTCCATGACGCGCAGGCATAAGGTTCAGGCGTACCTCAAGCGTAGGGGGGTTCATATAGCGTTTCTGCAGGAGACGCATCTAAATAAGCAGGAAGGGGCGGCTCTACAAAGGCGCTGGAGGGGGCAGTTATTCTACACGACATTTTCAGCATTTGCGAGGGGGGCATTGATTTGGATACGGGCGGGGGTCCCCTTCCAGGTCTCGAAGTCGTCGGTAGACCCAGAGGGCAGGTATGTGGCGGTAGAAGGAAGGCTGAGAGGCAGGATGATTTCTCTCTGTAATGTGTATGCTCCTAATGTAGACCTGCCCGCTTTCTTGTCTAACATCTCGGGCAAATTGGCGGGTTATTTGGCAGGGCCGGTCCTCTTGGGGGGGGACTTCAACTCAGTTGAGGATGTGCTACTAGATAGGTCCCATCCCCCGCTACGCGCGTCCCCAGTGCATAGGATCGCCAAGCGTAGATTAGAATGGCAGGAGAGCTGGGCCCTCACGGATGCATGGAGGGCGTTGCACCCCACCACTAGGGACTACTCCTTTCACTCGCACCTGCATGATTTGCATGTGAGGCTGGATGCGTTTCTTTGTTCGGAATGTGTGCTTCCCACGGTGGGAGGGGCGGAATACTTGGCCAAGACGATATCGGATCACAACCCCCTGTTGATGTCTCTGGAATGGATGGCGACTGGTAACTGCGTGCCAACATGGCGCCTGCAACCTGACACCCTGGACGACTTGTTGTTCAGGGAGGCCCTGAGTGAACGTATTGAGAGATATTTTGAGGAGAACAGTGGCTCGGCTTCCACGAGGGCGGTTGAATGGGATGCTTTCAAGGTGGTGGTGCGGGGACACTGTATTGGGCACACGGCAGGGGCGCGGAAGACTCTGCTGGATGACTTAGATAAGGCTGAGACACGGCTGAGGGAGCTCGAGAAGAGGCGCCCGAATCACCCTGAACTGCAGGAGGGGCTTAGCGGGGCACGGGAGGGGCTGGCGGTAGAGCTAGAGCGGCTGCGTAGCTTCGACCATAAGGCGTACGTGACGAGGGCGCATGCGGAAGGTGATAAGGCGGGGGCGATGTTGGCTTGGCTTGCTAACCCTATCCGGGGGGGAGGGCCGATCATGAGGATCCAGGAGCCAGGGGAGGAGCCTTGCCACTCCCAACCCGGGATCCTGAACAAGTTCCGAGCTTATTATGAGGGGCTCTATCTGAGTGGTGACACGGGAGGGACGGAGGAGCTTGAGGAGTTCTTGGACGGGCTAGAGTTGCCGCGAGTGGAGGACTCGGAGGCAGAAGAGTTAGGGCGACCCATCTCCCTCGGAGAAATAGGTTGCGCAGTAAAACAGATGGCTAGAAACAAGACCCCGGGCCTTGACAGTCTACCGATTGAATTTTACGGCAAATACCTAGAGCATCTTGCTCCGCGGCTGCGCGAGGTATACAATGAGGCGCAGGAGAAGGGCCGACTCCCGGGCTCGATGTGCGAGGCCCTTATGATCCCACTCTTGAAGCCGGGCAGAGAGGGTGCGGCGCTGTCCTCGTATCGTCCGTTGTCTATGCTGACGACGGACTACAAGTTCCTCAGTAAAATTCTGGCCAACAGATTGCTAGTGCACATGACGGGCCTGGTTCATGGTGACCAGTGCGGTTTCATACCGACACGCAATACCACTCATAACATCCGTAGACTCACGAGACTGATGGGTGCGGACTGGCCAGACACCGTCTCCCCATTTGTTCTGTCCATTGACATTGAGAAGGCATTTGACAGCCTCGAATGGGGATACCTGTATGAGGTGATGCGTCGCTTCGGGTTGGGAGACGGATATATACAGTGGACCAAGGTCCTCTATACTGAGGCGGTAGCGAGGGTCCGGGTGGGTGCACTGATCTCAAGACAATACCCGATTAAGCGTGGCACTAGACAGGGTTGTTCCCTATCCCCGCTACTGTTTGCGCTGGCAATGGAACCCTTCGCTGCGGTAGCCAGACTGGGCCGCCACTACGCAGGTTTGCCTTTTAGGGGGAGGCCACACCTCATCTCCCTATATGCGGATGACTTGTTGATGTTTTTGGCCGATGCCGGCGCCGAACTTCAGGGGGCGCGGAGGCTACTGGAGCAGTTCGGTAGGTTATCGGGCCTGAGGGTCAACTGGCCTAAATCCTGTCTGTTTCCCCTGAGACCGGGAGAACCGTGCCCACTCACTGCTCAGGAACTCCGGTGGGAGCCGCGCTGCCTACATTACCTAGGGGTTTATGTTTACCACGCCCCATCCGACCTGCTGGATGGCAACATAACTCGCTGTATTAACGCCCTGCGTGGATCTATGGACTTCTGGGCGACTCTACCGCTCTCCCTGGCTGGTAGAATTTCCCTGCTTAAAATGATAGCCCTGCCCAGGCTTTTGTATTATTTTAGGACACTGCCGGTATGGATCCCGAGCTCGGTTTTCAAACGCCTGAGATCACTGATCATAGCGTTCCTGTGGGGCACGGGTAGGAGACGCATAGCGCTCGACACGCTGTTACGCCCCAAGGATGAGGGAGGTATGGCAGTGCCGGACTTTGAAGGATATTACCTAGCCGCGCAGCTGCAGACTTTTACTCAGGAGGTGGCGAGAGTATACAGAGGTCCCGAGGACGCGAGAGTCGAAGGCACCCCGCGACACGTTCTGGCCTATATTACGCTGCACCAGAAACTCCGAGTGGGAGATCTGACGGTCGAGGAGCAGACTTTCCGGCTATGTTGGGACCGGGCCCGTAAACGGGCGGGTGTCCGCCTTATGTATGCCCCCGAAATACCGCTGGGAATGATTACTGCCCTCCCGCATGGAGGTGACTGGTCACGCTTGCTAGGGTGGGAGGAGGCGGGAATACACGTGCTGGGTGACCTCTACGAAGATGGGGTGTTGCTGCCGTTTCGGGACCTGCAGGAGAGATTTGACCTGCCGAGGGGTGACTACCTGCTGCACGCGGCAGTCACGGGCGCCATGCGAGCCCACTGGGGGGAAGGGCTGCAGGAACCAAGCACCTCGATGGCTTGCCAGTACGCCATGATGGCGGCGGGGACCTTTAAGGCCGTCACGTGCCTGTACTCGAGGATGCAGCGGGAGGCCTTGCAACCTTTGGCAGCCCTGAAGGCCAAGTGGGAGCTGGACCTCCAGGTGGAGATACCAGACACGACCTGGGGGCAACTGCTGAGGCGGGCGCGGAAGAGCTCGAGGAATGCCAGGTTCCAATTGATCCACTTTTATGTTATACACAGGGCATACCTCACGCCCGGGAAAATCCAACAGTACTTTGGGGCGACCGACGCGGCTTGCCCCAGATGTAATACAGCGGGGGCGGATCTATGTCATATGCTATGGGATTGCCCCTCTTTAGGCGACTATTGGCAGGAAGTTGGGCGGGCCCTTAACGGCGCGACGGACAGGGATATCCAGTATACTAAAGCAGTTGGCATCCTTCACTGGTTCCCACACACACCTAGAAATACGATGTCAAGTAAATTTATAGATTTAGGGCTTATCTTGGCCAAGCGGGAGATCACACGAAATTGGAAGGCCAGAGGGGGGCCCACGTATAAAAGATGGTACGGGGAGTGTCTGAGATGGGCCGCGTGTGATAGTACCCTACGATACCAGATGGCCTGGAGGTCGAATGACGAGAAAGCTCTGGAAAGGGCGACTGCATGGGAGGTGATGGTGCAGGCGCTCAGGGATGTGGACGACGAGGGGCAGGATGGCGAGGGCGAACTAGCTGGAGCAGACCCTAACACTATACAGGGGAACACACCTTAGCGATTGTTTGCTTCCTCCTACAACACACCGGGCACTAATACATGGTTACTCAAGCGCAGCGCGACCACGGGGGGAGGGCGGGTAGGAAGCTGGTTTGGAGGGATGTTGGGGCACCGAAATTTGGGGAGGGGGAGGGGTGGAAATCACAAAAGCATTCCAAGGTCATGTGCAAAATGGAGCGGTCGGACAATGTAAGAAGTACGAGACCACGACAGAGGTGAAGCTACCTGCGTCAAGAGCGGGGTGATTCCTCCGGATGAAGACCGAATGTCGTCAATAGACTCAATTCATGTCATGCTATTTTTGCTGAATATCTTGTCTGTACATCTATATTGGTGATGCAATAAAAATGATGTTAAAAAAAAAAAAAATTGGATAATGGGGGATATGGGGAAGTTGATAAAATTTGGAATATTCCCCATCTATCTATCCCACCTGTCAAAAAAGTAACAGAGGCTGCTATGCAGTGGTTAGGTCTTTGTCTCGAATGGGATCTACGAGCAGCGAATGGAAGGACAAAATCAGATTTGATGGGAAAAGCTACATTTGACAATTCCCTTCATTCTAGCCGTATTGATTATTTCCTAATAAGGTTAGAGTTCTGGAATTTACTGGAGGATATGGAAATAGTCACAAGACCAGAAAGCGATCACAATCCTCTGGTAATAAACCTATTAATGAATGGGGATTTGCTTATGGATACTGTAACCAATTTTGTTACTGCCGAGGCTGTTCTTACAAACGACTGTAGAAGGGTACGCTGGGCTAGGTTTTTAGATAATCCCACCATTATTGATAAGGTTACAGATGAGGTTCTAGCAGCTACAAATCTGATGGTGCCCATATTAAACGAAGGCACATCATTGGATCAAATTGGGATGATCCATGAGTCTCTTTTTAACAAAA
Organism: Lissotriton vulgaris; assembly: GCF_964263255.1. Taxonomy (NCBI): domain Eukaryota; kingdom Metazoa; phylum Chordata; class Amphibia; order Caudata; family Salamandridae; genus Lissotriton; species Lissotriton vulgaris. Next base: position 308,108,986 of record NC_141685.1, read on the forward strand.
TTAAAACTTTTTTTATTGAACCTGCAAAAAGAAGAAAAAATGGCCCAGCTCAAACCGGAGCGAAATGGTATAATAAGACATGCCGCCTTGCCCATAGCTCCTTGATAGCTGCTATTAAATCCAAGTCAGCTATTGATATAAAACTAGAAAGGGTTAATTACAAGAAGGTGCTTAAAGAGGCAAAAACTAACTGGGATGAACAGCGCTGGTTAGATTTATATCATGCAAGTACTTCCACTAACCAACAAAAATTCTGGGAGGTTGTTAAATGGGGAGGGACTGGGGACCAGCAAGTTCCTGTCAACCATGTCACTGCAGAGCAATGGGTCAAGCATTACTCGGCACAGTTTAGTAACACGGAACGGATCTCCCTTATTACTAGGGAAGATACCAGTGTACTGACTGTGGTGCCCCCACTAGACCAGATTGTTTTTACTGAAATGGAAGCCATTATAGCTTTAAAACAAGTGCAGAATGGTAAAGCCCCTGGAATGGACTGTGTCCCTGCGGACCTTTTTAAGTTTGCCCAAGCACACTGGGTCCCTTATATAACCACCTTAGCGAATGCCATAGCCAGAGGGGCTAGGATACCAAACTCGTGGAAAGGGGCGGAGATTTTACCCGTGTACAAAAAAGGGGATAGAACTGATGCGGGGAACTATCGACCCATCAGCCTCATCGACGCCCTTCAAAAGGTAATCGCCAGAATGCTGCTAGGAAAAATCCAGCTCTGGATGACAGAAGCTGACATCCTGTCTCCTTTGCAGGCTGGTTTCAGGGCTAATATTAGCACAGTTGACCAAATACTTAGATTTGTTATGATCTACTGGAAAACTGTGTTCTTGAGAGGAGGCACTATATTCGCAGCATTTGTGGATCTCAAATCTGCGTTTGATTTGGTCCCCAGAGGAAAGATGTGGGCAGCTCTGAGAAGGATGGGTGTTCCAACTGCACTCTTAGAACTTACCATCAGGATGCATGAGGAAAATTTTGCCAGAGTTAGATGGGGTCGCCAGGGTCAGGTTACAGACTCCTTCCCCGTGACCCGTGGAGTGAGACAGGGCTGTGTCCTGGCCCCTACCCTATTCATACTTTTTATCAACCAGGTGGTTAAGTTCCTCTCAGCTACCCCGACAGATGCACCAACACTGGGTGGGACCAAATTTCCCCTTTTAATCTTCGCTGATGACACCCTAATTCTGGCTAAAACTCAGAAGGGTCTTCAGGTGGCTATTAATACATTTGTGGACTTTTGTTATGAAAATGACCTTGAAATTAATATTTCTAAAACCAAGTTCATGGTCCTGACAAAAAACAAACCACTGAGGGGCCATGTAACGATGAATGGGTCTAGCCTAGAACAGGTTGAAGTCATGACATACCTAGGTGTTACAATGGACTATAGGTTACGCTGGAAAGAACAAATAGCGGCGCTTAGTTTGAAATTTGCTCGTTTGTCTGGTTGTTTAGTGAAGGAGCAACGGTGTTCTCTGACCAAAAGAGTTTTACCTGCGCTTAAAATTTATAGCGCCAAAATTAGCTCAGCCATACTATACGGGGCTGACATATGGGGGTGTGTGGATTTGGCTGTCCTTGATAGGATCCAGAATAAATTATTTCGCAATTTAGTCAGTCTTCCTCCCTCAACGCCAGCACTACCACTCATGATGGATATGGGCTTTTATTCTATTAAACATCAAGCCCATTATAGGATGGTGGCGTTATGGAGACGCATATGGTCTACCCCGGAACTTGCTATGTTTGCCCAGGAGATACAGGCTGTAAGAGCGCAACAGGGGGCAGGTGAAATACCATGGTTTAAGTTAATTAAGAATACTCTCACTGGAATGGGCCTTCCTTTGCTTTGGTCCGAGCCGGGCTCTCACATCTTTCCCTCAAAGAAAGATTTTAAACTTCTCTTTTGGTCCATGGTAAAAGAAGAACACGTTGCGCTTTCGGAGCAACCTAACCTGACAGGCCTGTTTTTGATTCATAAAGTAGCTCCACACACAGAGACCTATTGGGATGTAATCCTTAAAAGCTTAGACAGGAAACTTTACCATCAGTTTCGTATAGGTACACTGCCATTAAGGGATTTTACTAGTGGTTGGCAGAAGTCGGAGTCCACTTCTTGTCCCTGTTGTACTGAAAGCAAAGAATCAATAGGTCATTTTCTATTTGTATGTACTGCTTACCATGAGCCACGCTATAAGTGGCTGAAGCCAATATGTAATAGATTAAACACCCGGGTGAGCAGAGAAGCATTGATCATCCTGAGATTTAACACATCCGAATGGTTATCCATAGGACTGGCAAAATTCCTTGGGTGGGCCTGGTTAATTAGAACTAGGTATGTTCGTAGCACTTCGAGCTGAAAAATCAAAACAGTCTGTTAGCCTATTATATTTGGGCAGTATTAATGAATTGTCTTTTTCATATACAAATGTTTTAAAATTTTTATAGACGTCTTCCTATGTATATTTAATTGAGCTTTTTTTTTAAACAAATTTCTCCTTGTCTGTTTAAAATTTTCATGATTCTGTTATATGGTTTGTATTACTATGTATGTCTTTTATGAAGAAAATTCGAAATAAAGACGTTAAAAACTGAAACTGGTAAATAGACCAATGACCACTACATTACTTATTAATTTCACATCACAATTTGGTGCCCAACAAACTGCTAGAAGGCAAAAAAGACATTGGATTCCAGCAAAGATATATCTCCCTGTCTCTGTAGAAATTAGCTAAAGAAGACATGAGTTCCAACGATGAATCCTGCAGTTGGCTTGTTAGAGCCACTTCCTATCCCAAACAACCTTGTACACAAACCCCCATGGACATTTTCATAGATTTTCCTCCATCAGAAGGGAATCTGACCTTCTGGTTGTGATTGACTATTTCACCTAGAGTGGCCATGTCATTCTCTTTGAGAAGACACCTACTTCTCCTGCTTTAGCCATAACCTTTCTGAGGGAATAGCAAGGTGCATGCTTTACCTTCTGTTATCATAACTGATAGGGTGTCTCAGGTTATAGCAATCTTTTTTGAAGACCTTACTCTAGAATATATTATATCCAGCTGTCACCCTACTTAACTGAAAACCTACATAAGGGGTTCATTCATCATTCCACTTGAACGACAGGAGGCCCTATTAATTTCTTTCCCAAACCGGAAGAGGGGGGGGGCAAAGTTCAGACTGTGTGTTCCTAGTTACAACATGCCCTTGCTTTCACCAGGTAACTCTCAAACTGTGTTACCTTTAAGTCTAATTCCTATCCTGTTTGTTGGTTTTGGCCCTTTTGGCAGGTTCACCCCGAAACTTTTTGCATTTGTCCAGCCTGTTTCTATAACCTGGTGTTGGTGATTTTAGGCCTCTGCGCACTTTTTCACTGTGGTCCAGTGTAAAGTATGTGCGCTCTCTGTGTATGTGTGGTGAGAGTGGCCTGCCCTCCCATTGGAATGCATGGGGAATATGTGTGACCATGGTAGTTCCTGATGTGTGGGGAGTGCAGGGTCGAGTTTGATATGTGAGAACTTGTGAGATTAAATGCTGCGCGATGATGTTCACTGATTTATTGTGTCTAGTGTGGAAGTGCCACTTCTAGAAGTTGGCATGTATGTGCAGTAAATGTGATTGGCTGGAGCTGGCTGGTGTGCCTGGCTCCAGGAGTCAGGGTGGGTCTGCCCCGGTGGTGAATGGAGAGATCTGCATGATGATGACAGGGAGGAGTGCACCTGGGACCTGAATAGGGCTGGGCCTTCCCTCTACAATGCTGGCTCCACCCCCTGTGGTGTGTCAGATGTCCCTGACCCACCCAGTGAGTAGGCAGAGGGGCTGAGCAAAACAAAGTGCTCAAGAACCAGTTGCATCTGGTTCGCCCCTTGCCTGCACCTTTGGAAACAAAGGGATGTTGTGTATAAAAGAGGGGCTGTGACCCCATGATGTTGTTCTTGTTTCCTGACTTGAATCTACCAGGGGCGTGCTGCTGCTGGGGCACAGGGGAAGGCTTGCCTCCCTGGGCCCTGCCCAGCCCCTGGATGGCCTGGAGGACTTCTTTGGGACCCTCCTGCCCCCTTCACCTAGGAGGACCTTGTTGCTGGGGCCCTGTTTGCTCAAGGGGCCATATCTGGGGCCTTTGGTGGTTGCTGTGTCCCTAGCGCCTCGTGAGCGCTTTATTTTTCATGTAGGGGCAGAGCGCTGTCGTTTTTCCTCAGGGGAAGTGCTCCTGCCCTTTTGTTTTCAGCACGGGTGCCACCCCACTTATTTATTCATTTATTAAAGCAGAGCGCCCACCCTGCATGATGGCTGCCTATCCGAATCTCCTTGTGGGTGCCTACCCCGCCTGGCCGCCGTGCTATGGGTATTTGTTATTAATTAGCGGGTGCTCACCCCACTGTATATGCCCCTAATTTACGTCCTTCCGTAGCGGGTGCCCACCCCGCTAGAATTGCTGCCAAAAATGCCCCCGTAGTCGATGCCGCGGCTGCCCCGGAAGTCAGGTAAGGTTGCCTGTGACGGGGGCGGGGCCACGGCAAGACCGGAAAAGGAAGCCGGCAGAGGAAAGGCCGCCCGCGGCCCGGGGCTCCGGTGAACTGAGGAAAGCCCCGGGGCCGCCAGGAGAAAACCGCCGAATGTTGCGGGGCTCCCATAACCAGGAGGAAGCCCCGGAAAAAGGAGTTGGCCCAGAGCATTGTGGCTCCACACTAAGTCCCGGTCCTAAGATGGGGGACCGGTGAAGACTGGAAGAAGGAGCCCTCCCCGACCAGAGCCGGTGAGTAGGCCTCCGTGGGGATGACGGCTCTTAGGCCTTGCAGTGCCCGGGGGAGCTCAGAGTCAGAGTGGCCAGTGTGTGCAGTGGGCCGCTCCAACGTGGCAAGATTCCTTTTGAGGGCCCGAGGGGCCCGCGCACCCCTACCTAAGTAGGCCCAACGGCAGTGCCACCTTTGCCAGAGCGGACCCGGATGGCAGCAGGCTGCTCCCACGATATGGGGGCATTTATTTTGTTAAGGAGCCAGTGGGCTCCAGGGGGCAAGTTTCCATTACAGAGCCCAGTGGCTCTGAGGGCCCCAGTCATTCTTAGAGCCCCGTGTGGCTCCAACCTGTGCCGCAGTATTGTTTCAGAGCCTAGAGGGCTCCAACCTTTTGGGGCACATTTGTTCTAGATCCTAGAGGGCTCCCATGTGCATCCCATTTGTCTTTAGAGCCAGATGGCTCTAGATGTGTGGCGCAGTTTTGTTCCTGAGGGCCAATGAGAGCCCATGCCACAGTTTTTCTTCTACAGCTGCCCAGCAAGTAGTGGGCAGCTGCACCGTTTAGGACTTTTCCTTTTAGGGGACATGTGTTCGTTGTGAACCCGGGAGTGAGTTTCACTCCCTTCGTCCTACCTTGGCCTTTCACAGCTGCGCAGCACAGCTGCAGCACTTAGGCCCTGTTCTGGTTCTCAGCTGCCCAGCAAGTAGTGAGCAGCTGCAACATTTAGGTCTGCGCAGATGGCGCACCCCTGACTGGCGCTGCGCTGGCAGCGCGCCCTGACATTCTGGACACAGGGCATTTGAGCCTCTTCTTGATGGTCATTTGGCCAGGGGGACTGGTAGAGGTATAGGGCTCAAGGCCCTAATGTGATTGATATGTGCTTTAAATGTGGTGCTAGGAAATGTAATGCATATAGTATGGTTTACGCACCCTGATACCTCAAGAGATGGTTTTACCTATAAAGGTTTGTGTTAGCAAGATTGTACTTCACTGTGATTTATGCCCCTAAATGTGAGTTAAACTTAGGAGGTAGGGTCTAATGTGTTTAGACTAGTGAGGAGATTGCCTACTGTATTTATACTGGTTAGGCCTAATGTGAGTTATGCAGAATGTGCAATGCCTTCTTGCCTGTGATACCTCTAAATGTGTTTTCATGCTTAGGAGGTTGTTTTGCCTAGTCTAGCTTATACTAGTGAGTTTATGTGTCCCTGCGTGATCTATGTCTATGATGATTAGTATTGCGTAGTGTGTACCTACCTTTTACCAGTAGTTACTGGTTGTGTTCTATATTTGTTATTTGGTGCTATAGTTACTCTAAGTGCTATTTCTACTAAGTGATGATCCTGACAGTGGCCCACGTGGCTCCCGTCCGCCGTCCCAGGCCGCTTCTCAGGGCTCAGGACGGCGTTTTCAGCGCCTTTCTCAACGTTATCCCGTGATGCGCGAAAAGGCTGAGCAGCAGGAGCAGAGCAGAGCCTCCACCCCTGACATCGCCAGAGTGCGGGGGTCGGTGAGAGCAGCGTGAGGGGAGCCATCACAGGAGAGCCTTCACCCCTGACATCGCCAGAGTGCGGGTGTCGGCGAGAGCAGTGCAAGGGGAGCCATCACAGGAGAGCCTTCCCCCCGCCACAGTGAGGAAAGCAGCGCAACCCCAGCGGTTAGCCAGGGTGAGCAGGAAAGGAGCTCCAACCCAACCGAGAAAAAGAGAGTGCAGTCCACCCGGCGTCCAGAGCCCACGACCGCGGAGCACAGCGCAGAGCCGGAGTGGAGTACGGCGAGTGGAGGGGCGACTGTGCAGCTGTGTGGTAATTGAGCGGTATTGTGCAGCGTAGACATTTTAACTGCGCCCGAGAGCTTCGAGCGTTGAGAGCCGTGCTGCCTACTGGGAGGTACCTGGAGTACTGGAGTACTGGGGCATTTGGAATATCTGGAGCCTGGAGCATTTGGAGTGCCTAGAGCCTGTCTGAGCAGCCAGTGCAGGAGGTAAGTGGTGGTGGCGAGCGGGGCCACCATTAGAGGCGGTCGCGAAGTAAGAGCCGAGGGTGCGGACCAAGGGGCTGCTTGACTAGGTCCCCCAGCCTGCGGCCACCCTGTGTGCACCGCTTGCTGCCTCCCTCTCCCCCTGTAGAGACGCTGACCATTACAGTTTGCGTGGAGAGCCAGAGATACTAACCAGACACATACAAGAAATATAAGGCCCTCACAAGAGAGATACTCCAACAAGTAGGCACACAAGTAAATGAACTTCACCATGTAGAGCCCCAGTTCACGGCGCCTAAAGGATGACGCTCAAAAAGACCAAGTTTAGCACGGAGGAGGAGGGGGTGGAGGTGAACCCTGAAAACACGGAACAAAGAAGAGTAACTAGAAGTACAAGCACCCAAAAATCCCAGGACTCAGTCTCTGGCAATTCCCTCCCACAGGGTCTCATTACCCAATTCTTTCAGGCCCCCAGTGGACCGGCAGCCCCGGACGTGAGTCAACCAGGTCCCGAGGGCAGTGCCAAACCGGGGTCGCCAAAGCCCAACCAAGATCAAATTGGCCTTTACTCCAGCGAGCCTGCCTATACCGAAAAAATCGGAAGCCCGGAAGCACGACCCCAGCCTGTCGCCAGGGTGAAGAGCCCGTTAAGGATTACAGCTGACCTTCACACGAGACCCACTGTGGGGGCATACGCGGAGACAGGCATTGCAAAGCAAAATGTGGCTACTGCACCCTCTCCCCCAAAGAGCACTGGGAAGCGACCAAGTACAACGGTTACACCCCGGTCAATAACGAAGTCGACCTCTCCGGGTAAGGTCGCGCTAACGGCATCGTTCCTACAAAAATTAGAACAGTCAATAGAACGCACACTTGAAGCCACACCTATAAACTCAGGTAGAATCAATGCACGGAGAACATCGCAGACGGAGGAATGGAACCCCTTGGGCCTGACACAACATCAAGACTCTATCGACGAAGTCACTGTCAAAGATTTAAACCTGACCGTAATAAGAGAAGTTCAAGACACCATGGCTAGGGCCTTACTATGGCAGTCCACGAAGATGGAAGTTCAAGTCGATCTCCTGCACTCAATTGCCCAGTACCTGGTGCGCCAAGATGATAAATTAGCAAAGCTAGAGGCTCTATTCGAAGCCCAATATGCCCACACGGTTAATATCAACTCTTGTGCCGCCATTATAGAAAAATTGACAAGTCTACCCGAAGTTCTAAAAGACATGCTTGCACTAGCCAAGGGTCTGGGAGAGAGGTCTCCTCAAGTACAAGCCGCACAAAAGTTACCAGCTCTGACGAAAGTGCATGACGAAATGACTGACCATTGCACCCCGGTTATCAGCTCACCAAAAGATCCACTGGTAGGGCCATGCAGTAATCTCATCTTGGCAGAACAAGGGAGCGGGGACCTCGAGGTCTTGGACCTCGACACCGAAAGTGACGACTCATCCGTCACCATACCTCTCTCGGAGAAGGCCAAAGGCGCACCGGCTAGTGTAAATGCTCCGCTGTCAAGGAGAGCCAAAAAAAGACTAAACAACTAAAGAAATCTAAAGTCAAAAGCAGGAACATATCACCAGCCATAATAACCTCTGGCGCCACCGAAACAAAAAGTAGCCTTAAACCACCCTTTCCCATTTTGATCCCTAAACACGCACCCAGACCGACAAGCCTAGCGACGCACCTCTCGTCCCACGCGAGGCCCTCAGATATCTAACCCCTCACCTGGAGGAACAACCCAATGTGGAGGCTCAACTAAGGTCTTCACAGGTGGTAATCGGCGCACAACTGGTTGGGCACTTCAACGTAAGACAGAAACAAACCTTTCACTACACCAGGGGGCGCAGCTGGGACAGCCCTGCCTGGTAGGACTACCAACTGAGGTATCCGGCAGTCAGCAGCCAGGAGTTACATATAAAAACCTCCCACACCAGAATGCAATCAACGACGAGTGGCAAGGACCGTCAAGAGAGGCAGGACTACCAATTGTGGCATCAGACAGACAGCGGCCAGGAGACTACCATAAAAACCTTCCACTTCCAATTCATCAGAGGCCCATGTCCTTGGGAGAAGGGGTACAACCGTGCTCCACCGAATATAAAAATCCATCAGAAATACATGAGCTGCTGCTCACTCCCAGATACACAGCCATAGGCTCCTTTGACATTCTGAACAGGTCCAATATTGTTCGACTCTTCGGCCACATTGACTCCCTGGCACAAATCACCTCGGAGATGATCGAATGGGTGATGTTTAAGAGCTTGGAGACAGACACCCACGGTGACTCCACCATAGTCGGATTTGCAAATCAGCAAGCCCAACAGGCTGTCCTCAACGAAGCAATACAACTGGCAGAATGGGGCATAAAAGTCACCGCCCCCAGGGCACCAAAATACCCGCATGTCCTCAGACCTCATTACGGCCTTCAAGAACCTATCTCTGTTCTCAAAGGCACAAAATCCACCAGTCCAGACGGGGGATCGAAATCAGGGAGGCCAAGAACCCCGCTAAAAATAAAAATCCTGCTAAAAGAAAAGCAGCGTAGAGTGCAGCGGCCTCAGCAAGAACTGGCTCACACGGAGGACACATGGAGACAGGTCTCCTAACCCTGCCTACACCCATGAAAAGAGAGCATGCGTAAATCCATCAAGGGGTCAAGAACGCAAGCTAACCATCATCTCATGGAACATCGCGGGGCTAAATAATATTTTCAGGGACATGACCACTCTTGATTACCTTGCAAAGGGGGATATACTGTGCATTCAGGAGACCTGGGCGAGGTCATCAACCCCAATAGCTGGCTTTTATGAACATTTTAAATCAGCAACCAAAAGGACGATCTTTGGTCGCCTGTCAGGGGGACTTTCAATCTTCATAAGCCATGCCTGCAAATTTTATGTACAAGAACTAAATCTGGAGTCATCCGACCTGCAAGCCATCACAATAGAAGGGTTGAGAGCGGATCAAACACCCCGCCCGCTTTTATTAATCAACTGCTATCTCAACCCAGCAAAACTTCATTCCCCTCACGCCTTGGAATCACTTACCATCGCTCAGGAAGACCTACTAATAAGCCGCTTGCACCATGATGTAATAATATCGGGTGACTTTAACCTGAGAGGCCTTGACCTGATCCCTGTGGCACCCCCAAGTAAGAAGTCAGCCCCATTGATTGAACTTCTAACAAACTACAATCTGCAATCCACCCACGGGACTCATAAAATGAGCCACCCCGCATGGACCGCTAATCCGACTTTCAGGAATGTCTCCACTATAGATTATATCTTTACCAATGAAGGACTGGCTCACAAACTTTGCAATTTCACCGTGGATGATAGAGTCAAAAGCGACCATAGGCCCCTCCGTGCCATATTCAATCTGACACATGAACAGGTGGACCCCCGCGAAGTAATTGGTACGACCACAGGCGAAGAACATCATCTAGTCCTCAAAAGAATAAAATGGTCGACCAATCTCAGCCATAGACTTTTGGTATATGTAGCCAACAGGGTGGCAGAACCAAGGCCACAAGACAGTGTGAACACCATACACTTATGGGAAACACTGACCAAGGATATATTGAAGTGCCTGGGTAACACTCATCAACCAAGAAGCAGCCAAAAAAACACCAGGCCATGCCGCCTAAAAACGCAGAGCCTGAGACAGATTAAGCATGCAAATTATAAAAAGAAAATCTGGGAATTGAAAAGAAAGCAGACCGAACAGAACTGGCTGACAGTGTTTTCCTTAATCAATGAAAAAGACAACAGCAAGCTCTGGCGCTATATCAACAGCTTGTCATCTGGAGGCGCATATAAGGAAAACAGTGCTGCAGGTAAAGTGTGGGAACAGTATGCAAAGGGGCTGTATACCAGTGAGCCAAATCAGCCAACTCCCTGCAAACCGTGTGGTCCAAAGCGGCAGCCGCTACCATCAAAACTGAAAGCGCCCTGACAGAAGAACTAAGACCGACCCGAACCGGAAAATTTTCGGAGGCGGAGATAGTAAAGCACATCAAGGCCATCAGAACTGACGGCGCCCCTGGCCCTAACAGGATCCCCGCCCAGGTTTTTAAGACCGCCCCAGCCTTCTTTGCAACCAAACGTACTCCTTTATACAACCACTCATTCGCAACCGCAATCTTGCCAACTTCCTGGAAAGGCTCAATCCTATTCCCCATTCATAAAAAAGGCGATCGCTTGAACCCGGCTAATTACAGACTCATAGCCCTTCTTGACATTGAAGCTAAAGTATATGCCCGCCTTCTCTTAAAGGACCTGGAGACCTGGGTGGATAAGAACGGCATTCTTCCGCCCTCACAGACTGGCTTTAGGGCTAACAGTCCGGACACCGCCTGCAGGAGTGTGTGTCTCTCTCTCCCTCCTTACTCCATTTCCTCCGTAGTCTGGGTCATGTAAAATTCTTCTCACAGTGCAGGAGGTTGAGTCAAGCTCTAGCTGGAGATGGAGCGATTAAGCTTGGCACTCACACTGAAATTACTGTGTTCATGACAACTCCTCCTGCTATTTGGATGTTGAAGTGGGGAGAGCTACATTCCCTTCATTGAAGCATTGTTTTCACCCCTTGTATCACTTCATGCAGAAGCCTACCCTCCTCTTCATCCTTGCCAGAGTTGACAAGAAGCCCTGTGAATTTTCTTTCTCAATGGTAGACTGACTCTGCTCACTAGGAAACACGGTGTGATACATTGGTGAAGATAAGAAATAAAAATACCTACATCACTGATTATTTTCAGAACAGTTTTGGGGCCTGTACTCTAAAGATGAAGCCTTTTTAACACCCATGGTAAGAATATCCTGCTGTGTCCACTATACTCTCAGGGTGACTATCTGGCCAAACTACTCCTTTATCCTTTCCTTTACGCATGAATTTGTCCATTTATTTCCAAAAGCCCAGGACATAGTCATTCTCAGCACAAACACTATTTAATCTCCCTCTTGACAAGGGTGAGTGAACCCCAGGTGGGATCTAAGAAGCAGCTCAAATGGACTGGGCACACTCCCCTTTATGTTGCAAAAAAGTGGGGACATAGCTAGTGGATATCTCACTTTGTGCTCAAAGGGGGTTCTAGAGCATCCATCAGAGCCTTAAGCATCTTGTTGAAGAGCTCAGCCAGACTATTGGTGCATGGATAGTATGCATTGGAGAACTTGTAGTACTCTCGACACTTGTCCCACATGAATT